>NC_132992.1:71542500-72167500 GCF_048564905.1 Vicugna pacos | reverse complement strand
AAGAGCAGAAGTGAGGCTGGCTGGTGTCAATATAAGTTAACAAGTATTTATTCTGCTCCTAGTATGTGCAAAACACCATACTATTCTAGGTGCTGTGAAATACAAAGATTAATAACAAAAAAAAAAGCAAGGATTTTACTAAGCATTTACTTTGTGCCTGGCAAGGTTCTGAGAATTAGGCAAACTACTTAGTCTTCTTGACCCTTGTTTCCTAATATGAAAGTTCCAATGTTCAATAAATTTAAGTCGTTAATAAGAAGAAGAACTCACTGATTTAGAAAAAAGATGCATAGGCAATAGAAAAATGGGCCCTGACTTTAAGAAACAATTTACAGAAAAGGAATATGATTAGCCAATTAAACATTTAAATCTAGTCACTTCCACTGCCAAAGAAATGTAAATTCTAACACTTTTGTGTGTTACCACTGATATACAACAATAATAAAAAATATAGTACGTAATAATGGCAAAGGGTGATATTCGATAAGTACCTACACTGTTTAAATAATAATATGTCACATAAACAGTGTACGTTTAATACTTTTAATAATATATTGCCAAATCTATTTGGCAAATAGAATCTTTTTACAAACAGATTCAGCAGTATATTATTAAAAGTATCAAATGCTGATATCTGCAATCTAACTTCTAGGAACTACACTGCAAAACAACTGCAGATGATTAATGAGGTGAGTATTATGAGAGCAGTTACTATTTAGCAGAACTTACAATGTGCCAAGCTCTGTGTAAATGAGTACACCAGATGCATCTCATTCAAACTGTCATAATTCTATTGGTAAGTACTATTATAATCCCCATTTTACACAGAAAGAAACTGAGGCCTAGGAAAAATGGCAGATCTCGGGTCTGAACCATGGTCTTCAGAACTCTAAAGCCCGTGTTCTTATTCATTATACTATACTATGAACAGATTTTTGAAAACAAACATTGATTTTAACATTGAAAAAGGAGATCTAAATGGCTAACAGGATTTACTGTTAAATAAATTTTGCTCTAAACATATAAGGAGATATTATGTATCCATCAGAGTATTTTTGAAGATACTTAATGATACAGGAACATGCTGGCATCTCAAGTTAAAAAAAAACACACAGTATGAAACTGTACAGAGAACAGATCCAAATGTCCTTAAACACATGCACTCACAGATACACACTCCTAAAGGGCACGTGTTACTTTTATAATCCAAAAGAAAAAATGCAAGTTATTATGAGAAATATAGATGTTAGGTGATAAGCTTAAAACCTGGGTAGTGAGAGTGGAATTAGAAAAGAAAGAATGATTTGAGAAGCATTTCAAATAAGATGGACAGGGGATGCTGAAAAGAGGCAGGGACTCAAAGCTGCATGCAGGGTGCTGAGTGGGAGACACTAGGACGCGAGCAGATGTAAATTCCTAGAAAAGTGTTCTCCTACAAAGTGTCCCATAAACCTAACAATTTTGATATTTATAAATGGGAGAATTCTGGATTTTTAAAAAATAAGAAAATAAGTCATTTTTAGCAACAGTGTGAGTATAGGGCTTCATTCCTAGTTCAGAATTCAGTAAGTGACAATAGCCCAGGACTGTGTCTTCACACCAAAAGACCCAAATATTTCTCTTGGGACCAAAGTTATTTCCATAGGTCAGGAGTGATTGCTGGTGTCTGTGGAGGCTGGCTTACAGACAATCGGCTGCACCCTCCAGTGTTGGCCCATCTTCAGAGGAAGCCTCAGGAGCCAACCTTGGCTTCTCACTTCTGACCCTCTTCTGCTGCCACCAGGGGAGAAGACCACACTGACAAAAGGGCGGGGATGACACTGTGGCATGTGACGGCAGTGCTCTCTGGTCCCTAGTGCCTCTGAAAAGCCTCAGCCTTCTTCCTGCCCTAACTAGAGGCAACACAGGTCAGGTTCTCAATCAAACAGACTCCCTGCAGGACTGAACTCACTCCTGCCCCAACACTGAGCCTTCCTCGTTCCTGCCCAGACCATTAGCCTTAAAGACTAGGCTTTTCAAATTAGACATGCACTTGCAGCTTATAAAAATACTACAAAGAGAGAAAGGTCTTTATGATAAATAACAGCTTCTCCAATGACTGCCTCAGTCACTTGTGCCAAAAACCTAATAAAAGAGGCTTATTAATAATTTATAGTGGAACAGCAATAAAATAAATGTACATACTTTACCATGTTTAGTAGAAACTGTATAGCTTGGAGATTAGTGAATGGGGAGGAGAAGAGATACCAGATTTGGTACATCTCTCTTTTAGGAAGGCTGCCCTTAATTTAAATGTCATCATTTTCATCATAATTGCTCACACTTACTGAATGCTCACTATGTGCCATGGGCTTACATGGCCTTGCATTTTCTTGATATGCATTATCTCACCTAAACCTGAGCAAGCCTTTGAAGTAGGTTCTATTGTTACTCCCATTTTACAAAAGAGGAAATTAAAGTCCAGAGACAGTAAACAATTAGACAAAAGCAACACGCCCACTAAGCAGCAGGGCCACAATTAGAACGGAGAATGTTCTCCTTCAAGTGCATGTGGTATGTGTTTTCCAGAAAATGTGGTTTAACGTTTGAGCCCTTACAGTAGCGCCGTCAGGCACTCATAAATAAGCGATGTTTTCTATCTCACTTCCTCCTTCCCCATTGCTCATGGATGTAGATACTGTGATGCTCCTTTCAGAGACAGAGAAACTAAGGCTTAGAGAGGTTAATGTAAGTAATTTGCCCAAGGTCATGTAACAGTTGCAGGACTGGTTCTCTTGTTTTAAAATTCATTTTCTAGCTTTGGAACTAATAGTGAAATAGTCCTAGTTACTCTTAATTACTAGGTATTTTTAAAAATATGATCAGATACATACCTCAAATTCTGGAAACAGTGGTAAGACAGGGATCAATTACACCAAACTATACCAGCTTTTTCTTCCTTCCCTAAAGTTTTATTTCCTACTTGTTACCCTTCACCAGAGAATATTAAAGAAGTATAGCAAAAAAAAAAAAAAAGCCCCAAACAACCATCCTCATTCAGTTTTGTTTCTTAGCAGGTTTAGTAAAAGACGGCATGAACATAAAACTAATTTTGGGACTCTTGGAAGATTTTGTTTTTTCATGGAACATCCATTCTGCGTTTCATGGATAAACCAAGAATTGGTAGCCATTATGATTTACTGCTACACAAAAGCAAAGCATCCTTAATTTTAAGAAAAATAGCAAAAATTACCACTACTTAAATGCGAGATTATATAAGGAATATGAAAACTTTTTAAAGCTTCTCATCTTTCTTTCCAAAGAATTCCTGCTTTAAAAAACAAAAATCTGTCTCTATCAAACCATAACAATCTGCCCCTCTAAATAGTCTATTCCTGCTTCTATGGTTTTGTCACACTCAGTGCTTATGCCACAACCACCTCCACTGCACCAAGCTCTGCCTTCCCAGGACGTACACTGCTAAAAAGTTACCAAACAACCTGGGGCTCACTTAGACATGGTCTCAGAGTCTTCTTTACAGATTTCCCCAGGTAGCCATCACCAATCCAGTCAGACTGACAGGGGAGATGACCTATTTTCAATCCCTGTTCTAGAACAGTGCTACCCAGTAGAAGGTACTGTGAAGGAGAGGTTCTATGATCTGCACTGTCCAGTAGAGCAGCCACAAGCCACATGTGGCCCTTGTGCACGTGAAGTGTGACTGAGGAACTGGATCTTAAACCTTATATGACTTAAATTTAAAAAGCCATATGCAGGTAGAGGCCACCTTACAGTACAGCACAGCTCTAGAGGGTTTGACCAGAATGTGCTGAATCTTACATGTACAGATTCACGCCTGGCTAAAGCTCAGTCCAAGCAAATTGTCTCTAGATTAAATGAATTAAGAAAGCCTCTTGTCCTTCCTTTCAGCTTCTTGGTTTTTTTCTAGAATAGGTAGAAAAAGTCACTGAACTAAAGTGGATCCAAGCGTCAGTTTTGGCCCTAGTAGAAACTTGTCATGACCAGAGCAGACCAAAGGGCAGGGATAATCTCCCAGCACTGGACAGACATTAAGAAACGTTACAAGCCAATTAGAGTTCACACCTGCAGGTTTCTTCCTCAACAAGAGAGGATGATGAATATTGCTGTCACCAGGCTGCATCTGCTTCTCTGTCCATCTACCTTTCTCCAGATAATGTAATAAAACCAGCTTTGATCAGATGAAGAGAAAGTGGAAAATGGCATTTATCTACACCCGATTTGCAACAATGCTTATGATTAACATTTCACTGCTAAAGAATTTTTTTTTTAAAAGACAGGCTCACAGCACATAGACAGAGCACTAGTCACAAAACAGGGGCTCACTGTTTTAGTTAGGAGTATTAGGCTGTTCAGGTAGAGGCTGTGGCCATCGGGCCAGCTGGCTTCTCTGGGCTAATAAGCAGAGACTATGGTAGTAAATCTAGGCTAGCCAACTCGTGAACTGATGCCACTGGTCTCAAAGGGGTCTGGAAGCCTGATGGGATAGTTAACTAAAAGCCATTTTAATTATTGAAACTATGACTCAAAGAATATACCTTACTGATAATAGATATCAACATCTTTATGTGCAAAAGACAGTACATGCCTATAAGAACCTTGTAAGACTCTGTTTGGACCTCTAAAATGTTCTTCCATAATCAATTTTTATGCAAATAGGAAACCTTTCAGTTTTCACTACAATAACAGTAATAATAACAACAAAGTCATATTAGCACTAATGATGGCTATTATGGCTATATTATGGCTAAATTTAATGAAAACTTTGCTTTTGCCAGGCATTGTTCTAAGTTCAGTTAGGTACAATTATTGCCCTCATCTATAGATAAGGAGATTGAGGTTGAGAGGTAAAATAACTTGCTCAGGAACAAATAACTGTTACATGTCAGCCCCTAGTTTCAATTCCCAGTCTGCCTGACTCAGAAATCTCCAATCTTGTAGTTTTTAACTCTTGTGTTATTCCCACTGCCTTGTACCACTGAACCCGGAATTTACAATTCCATCTGTGGACCCAGCAGCACCTGCATTACCTGGGAGCTTGTTAAAAATGCAGCCTCAGCCCAGCCTCAGCCCCAGGGAACAGAAATACGCATTTGACAAGATCCACAGGTAATTCACATGCATCTTAAAGTTTGAGAAGCACTTGTTACAGGGCATAGTAGAAAAGGAAAAGAAAGAACAGAAAAGCGGAACCATTCAGTGCTTCTCCTCCATAAAGCTCAGGGGATCATCCCAAAACCAGCAGAAATGCCCTGATGGAGTGAGAAGCAAGACGTAAAATGACCAAAGGGAAAGAGTAGCGAAAAAATTCTATCAGGAACTTTGAGGTTTTACTATTTCTCATTGCCCTTTGGATGCTCAAACATTAATATGAGTAATCGTGAAATTGGCCAAGGATGCAAAAGTGGATAAAGCGATTTAGAACAAGCTTCAGCAAATTTCAAGTCTACTTATTTTGCTGCCACGAGGAACAGTGGTCATTAAAAATAAACCAAGACCTTTAAGCCTCAAAACAATATTTAACCTTGTTAAATATTCTTCCACTCCTGCCTTTCTCTAGCTGGTTGGCTGTGTGACTGCCTTGGGAAAAACCTAGTCACGGGAGGGACTGTCCCACTGCCTAAGCCCTAGGGCCTGCTGGCAGACACTTCACCCTTTGCTCTCCTCCTCTCCCTCCTCCTCCTCCTCTTCCTCTGCCCTCACTCTCCCGGAGCAGCTTATTCAGAGGTTCCATTCCCATCTCCTTCCTCATGTCCATTGCCACGGTGACCTCAGTGCATTTTTTCTTTTAGTACCAAAACACTGTTTATTTTAGAGCCAACCTTCCGAATAAGGCAGGTGAGCAAATATCTGAATGTGTGGGGTAGGGACACATTGCACACATTCCATCTAGACAGGTGTTTAAATTACAGCGGGAATAAATACAGGTGATGGATTGAAAAAGGGGGTAGGAGAAACAGAGAGGGAGGCCAATTTCCGGCGGCCAGCCCGCCCAAGTGTTACTGCTTGTTACTGCTGTTTGCTAAAAGTAGTGCTGCTGAACAGTGCTATAATTAAAATATGACGGTATTGCCCTGATGGCTCCCCAGAATGCACCCACCACCCACCCAGATACATAACCTTTTGGTATCCAAAGAGGCCCCACCAGATCACTGCTGCTCTACTGGCATGCTCTAGAAATGCTACAGTCTGGGATGCTCAAAACTCAAAGATAATTCAATAAATATTCACTGTACTGACCATCGTAGGCAAGGCCTTGGGGGAGGGCCTAGGAGTATAGGTATATACAGATTAAAAGGTGGCCTTGCCCTCAAGCCACGAAGGAATTGGTCATCTAGTAAGTGAGACAAGACACCTAGACAAAGAGCAGTATTAAAGGCCTCCAGAATGTGACAACTGCCATAGTAAAAGCACTAGGGAAATTCAAAGAAGGCTTTTGAACTGGTCCTAAAAGGATAGGTAGGAGGACTGGTGAGGGGGTGGTGGAGTGGTGGTGGTTCCTACATGAAAAGAAAAAGCAGGAGTTAAAATGCAGAGACAGATTAAGCAGGAAGAATGAGAAACAGAAAGCACTCTACTCTGGCTAAGGCTTAGACTAATAAATGGCAGGAACAGACAGAAGAACATCTTGGTGAGGTCCCTGAATGCCAGAGAGTCTGCTCTTCCTCTAATAGTCAGCAGGAAGCTGGCTCAAGGGTTCTCCCAGGGCAGTGCTCTGTCAGATCTGTGGTGGCGGCAGGTCAACGTAGTGCTGTTTTGTGGGATGGGATAAAAGGTGCTAATAAGGAAAGTTCAGCCCAGTTAAGAGTCACAACAGTCAAGTGAGAGATGATAAGGCTGGGGTGCAGGGCACATTACTGCTGGTTTCTCCTCACCCTTCTCCCCCACTCCAAGGCTGAGGCAGGGTGCTGGGCCTGGGAACTGGAGATCAGTGTTTGTAATATGATGATAAAAGCTCTTGTTCATTGCTCACGTTTTCTTTTTGGATCAGCCCTCTTTTGGATTATATCTTCCCAAGCAGCTCTTAAGGCAAGATGGTGAAGCCTGTCATTCAAGAAGGGGAGGTCAAAGAATGGGCATCTGAGGCCAGCTTTATTCTAGAGCCTTATGGAAAAATGTGCCTTTCCTTAGACTTATTTTTCCATGCCTCTTTTCAACAGTAAAATAGTCTGAGGATCAAGATTAGGGGGTGGGCCTGAGGGGAAGATGCTCAGAAGGCTGACTAGGTGGCTTCTGTCTTAGGCCTTAGGTTTGGTCGGTAAAAGAAGCCCAAATCACCAAAGTCAGGAATTCCACACAGAAGTGTGGAGCCAAAAATCTTCAGTAATTAAGAGAAGCTTTGGACTCTCTGGGTATTTTCTGAACCTCAAGGAAGTGACTACGGAATCCAGATTCCGATCACAGATCTCTCTCAATTAGTGTTTAATGGCCACATGTGCAGTAACTTCTAGTTCCGCCATGGAACGACAAAACCCACAAAGTGACACTTAAGAGTGGTGAGGTTTTAGTAGATATCTGAAAAGACAACACAAGTTAATGAAAAAAAAATAAGACGCCAGTCCTCCACCAGATCCACATTAACGAGCATCTACCTTGGTGTATCACGTGCTGTCAGTCCCTTAAAGACAAGATACTCTCCACTCACAGCAGACGCTGGGATTCCACATTTCTATAGTTATGGTTTATCTACAAATGTAGTGGCAAAAACCCTTCTTGGACTGGGGCTTACAGATTTTCATACGACTTTTACCCTTCTTAACACAGTACCAAGGGTTGTAATTGCTGCTTGGGAAAACGCAACTGACCAACACAGATACAGCTATGCCAGGAGAGGCAGGAATCATCTACGATCTGGAAATTGAAAAGTCAGAAGCTTCGTTGGTGTTTTATCAATGGTCCTAGGAAGGTCTTTCAAGCCACTTCAGCACAGTAGGATCCTGAAATCTTGTTGCCACCACCTCATGCTGTACTTCTCAATGTCGGATTTATTTTTCAAAGGTTTCCCTCAGCTGTAAAGGATCCCTGCCATTACACTGTTTCCAGGGCACAATGGTAGAGCTGAGCTTCATGCCATGTTCTGTACTGTATGATAATCACAGGTTTATTCACCTATCCTGCCCCACAAATTACATGCTCCTTTAGGACAGGGAGTGTATCTTGTTCCCTGTTGCATCCCCAGAGTTTATCCAGTAGGCACAAAAACATTTATATAAATGAAGTGGGTCTCTTCTAGTCTGAAATACACACACACACACACCCCTCCATCTAGCAGCCAGGTTCACCAATGAGGAGAAGAGTGATCAATGTCACTGGAAAGACAGCAAGGAAATTAAAGGTTCCAAAGGATCTCTTTTTGCAGATACCGCAAGGGAAGGTCTGCTTTGGAATAAGGGGAAATGAAATAATCAGTGACTAGAGTGAGAGGTAAGTTGTTGCTCTTGCTATACTGCCTTGCATAATTTGAGAGGTGATTTCTGTCTGGTTTTGAAGCCTTGAGCAAGATTCTCAAACAGGTGAAATAATAGCTTAGACATACAGATTCTGTTCCTTGTTCATTGTTCCACAGTGAATACACAATATTTGTTTCTTCTTGGCACTGGAACTGCAAGGCTAACACCCTATTTGAGATTCACTTAGGGAACCTGAGGTTCACTAAGGCTGTCTGCAAATTTCATGGATGTCATTTATCAAAATGGAGATGGAAATTCAACATTAAAGACTTACTTAAATAGCTTAACACATGAGCAAATGCATGGCACAGCATTCCCAATGCAGCTTACAACACTGGCATGGCTCAATCTCCTCATTATACCACGGTCCATAAAATCTTACATCCTGTCTGACAAGGTCTAGAGATGGGGTGTCACAAGATTATTTAATTAATCCAACAAAAATTTATCAGACACCTACTCTGTGGCATTCTTTTGAGCACTGAAGATAGAACAATTTTTTTTAATTATAAAAATCTTTGCTGTCATGGAGATTATGGCCTGGGAGGCGGGGGAGGCTGAAGTATGAAAAGAATGTGTGATGCAAAGATACTGACAAATTTGGAGTGATCATTTCTGGCCAAATTATTGATATTAATGACCATACACAACCTAAAAGTTTTCAGAAGGTCTTAACTTGGAGACCACGGGTCCACAGGTCATCAAGAGGGAGTCTAGTTTACGGAGTAGGGAGTACCTATGAACTCTTTGAAATGAATGCACATTTCTAAGTTTGAGTGCACATTTTTTTTTTCAGGAGAAAAAATATACCCTTCATTCAATTCTCAAAGGGATCTCTGACTCCAAAAAGATCAAGAATCACTTCATATCACTGATATAAAGATACATTTTTCTAAATCTGTATTCATACTGTCCTCAGAACTACACCATTATCATCTTGAGAACAACCTTCTCCAGGTCACTCATATAAAAAGGCTCATCAGAATATGATGGGATCAGCTGAACCTGCCATGGAATTTCCATTCCCGTGACCATGGTGCTCTCAATGATTTGGAGCAGGGAAATGCTGTGGCTAGTTCTGCCTGACTTGTTTTACCATATGCTGCTGGAACAAAGGCAATCCTTGAATAAAAAACATCAGTGAGTCAAGATCCATTTCACTTGAGATAAAAGAAAATGAAAACCCAAAGGACCAGATTTGGACTTACTACATGATTTTCATCACTGGAGAAATATCAGAGAATATATTCAAACAAGAGCATGAAAAGAATCATCCTTAAAACAGCTAATTTTTACTTTCAAGGGCACTTCCTGAGCAGTTATTAAATCATTAGCCACAACAATCAACATGTTCTATGGCAGCTTCAACTTCTGTGTAAATGCTTGGACACTGATAAAATGAATCTCAAGAAATTCACACTCTAATCACCAGGAGATAAAATTTTTAAAGGGATTCAGAAAAGCAAGGACTCTCTGTAGTTCTGCTACATTAGCACTAAGTCTTTTTGTTATATCTTCCCTCTCTGTTGAATGTTCTCATTTACGTAATATACGTATAAATATTTAGTATTCCAAAATCCAGAAAGAGTTCTAGATCTACAATTACCAAAGACATTCATGGGAAACCTTACAAGATGGCCAAATCCCTTTCTAGTGCTTCCAATTTATGAGTTTTTTTTTTTTTTTTTTTTGTGAGTCGATGGGAGCTGCCACTGCCATGATGAATAGATCTATTATTGCATCTTTAGGGATTAAGAAGGCCGCTCAGTGGATCAGCTGACTTCACTACGAAATAATCTGATGAAGAGTTCACTCAACAAGTTACTGATAATCTCAACACAGCCACATGTTTCTCAACCTGCTTTGGGGAGTTGGAGAAGCATTTCTAACCATGAAAACAAAGGACATTCAATTCCTCATTTCCCTCTGCTGGCTCAAGCACTGGCTTGGCTACAACTCTGCAGCAGTGTTAAGCTCGGTCACTGCACTCTGATGAGAGGTGAGGGTCCTGATTCAAAGGGGAAGAGGCAGAAAAACACTGAGGGAAAGAGTATGAAGTCAGAGAGACGTGGGTTTGAGTTCCGGGTCAGTCACTTGCCATTTGTGTGACCTCAGCAGAGTTACTTATGCTTTCAGCTTCCATTGTCTTCATCTGTAAAAAAGTATCTACCTCATAAGGTTAAAGAGATAGTGCATATAAATTATTTAGCACAGTGTCTAGTACAATGTAGACACTCAAAGTCAACTGCTTTATTATGAAGGGCAGGTGTGGTATTGTCAATGAAAAAAAGGGAAGGAATAGTTTTTAAAAGGAATATAAAAATCAACAAAACAGAGAAGAGAAATTCTTTTCAATTTAGTAAACATATGATAAGTGTCTACCAAGGGCAAGGCTGTTGTGCTGGGTGATGGGTTAGAAAGAACTGCCATCACATAGTTTATAACTCAACAGGAAAGAAGAGATACAAAACAGCTAAATAGATTGATTATAGAGAGTGACTAATGAAGGGCTAAAGGGGCATAGACAATGGAAAGATGACCTCTGGCTGGAGCAGCAGAGGATTCTTCATTCACTCATTTATTTAAAAAATTATGTATTGAGTGCACACAATATATACCCAGCTGGAAAAAAAATTGGTGAAAAAATGGACATGGTCCCCATCCTCAATCAAGTACCTCACAATCCAGCACATTTACTGAATACTACCCGTGAGTCAGGTCCTGACGCAGCAAAGGACACTGCCTCCAAGGAGCTCAGAGTCTATTGAAGGGGACAGCTTTCTGGACAAACACAGCATGAGCTGGACAAATATGGGTGAAGTGGCATCTATGCTGAGCCTGGACAAATGTATAAAGTTAGATATGGTGAATGGTGACTGGGAAACACTTCCCACGAGAAGACAGTATAAACTAAGGCACAGAAGCTAACAGAAATTCTGGGTGAGCTGCACAGAAACACGTGTGATTGAAGGGAGACAGGCTGGAGAAGTAGCCTGGAGCCAGATTCTACATGAGGGCTTTGAATAGCCTTCAATAGCTTAGGCTTCACATTGAACATAACAGGCAGCTCCCTCAAGATTCTTGAGCAGAGGAGTATTATTATCAGGCTTGTGATTTAAAAAGATTCCTTTAGAGCAAAGACTAGGGTGAACAGGGGAGAATGGCTGGGAGACCATTTAGGAGGTAATTGTAGCTGACCAGTCAAGAGATAATTAAGGCCTTAAGCAGGACAGTAGATGTGAAAGTGAAACAGAGAAGATACATATCAGAGACATCAAGAGTCAGAATCAACAAGACGTAGAGAGAATGAGGAAGCCAAGAGAGACAATGATCAATCAGGACTCTGTGCCTAAGCCTCTAGGGGAACTGCAGTGTCACTAATACAGAGAGGAAAAGGGGGAGAAGAATAAGCAGGTTTTAGATACGTTGGCTATCTTTTTGAGAATTCTTGAAATGTTTAAAATATGTTGAATATTTTGGATGCCAGTAATATAGCTAGGTGGAAATGTTGATCAGGCCGTTGGAAATCTGGACCTGGCACTCAGCAGACGGGTTCAAACTAAAGATGTACATTTGGGAGCAATCTGCAGAACAGTACTAGATGCATGTGGGAAGAGAAAATTTACCCAAAGGGAAACTACAGAGAGAAGAAAAGCTGGGCTGAACTCTGGGATTCAGATGTTTGCTGGAGGGCACCCGTCAAGAGCAGGGAGAAGCAGATGCCCAGGCATCACCCCCCTTCTTTAATCAGAGAGACTCTGCTGTTTGCCAGTTTATATATTTGAGGTCTATATACCAGTGTATTTTTGAAAACGTTAAAAATGAGACCGAGTTTTTCAGGGGGAAGTGGAGGATGAGCTCTCAGGGATTACTGAAGGGTTGGAGAAACAAAAGGAGGTTTTCAGGTAGGAGGCAGTCAATAATAGTGCCATGTGCTAAAGGAGAATGAGGATTAAAAACAGCTGACTGAAGCTGGCAATTCCAAGGTCAATGGCAACCTTTGAGAGAGAGTTGGTCAAAATGGTAAGAGATAAAGAAAGGTTATTTTAGAACCAGAAATCACACGGTGGGCCACAGAACTAAGGAAACTGGGGGTTTAAGGCCTCATGAGACATAGAAGAGCTAGGGAGTTCGGCGGGATCAACTGGAGCTAGGACCTAGAGCAGGGAGGTCAAGGATCCAGGAGGAGAATTCATCTTGATGCTAAAATTACCCCACTTTACAGAGAAGAAAATCAAGGCACAGAAAAGTTAAATAACTCACAGGGTCTCACCAACTCAAGAGCTTCCGCTTTTTTCTATTTATCCTTTTTTGTTTCCAGAAATGGGAATAAAGTCATGTACATGACACAAAGAAGTACAATGTTTTCTACCCAGAAAAAAATATAGAACCAAAGGAGCCAGACTTAAGAAACAACCATAAAATCAGAACACAGGTGTACAATAGTTCAAATGTGTCTAGATACGCTGAGGCAAGAAGACAGTTTCCAGTGCCAAATGCCCGAGATTGTCATTGTAAACTGGGTGCCACTGGCCCCAACCCTAGAGAACATTCACAGCCATTTCAAAAATTTATCTGCCAGTTTCACCTCCAAATTGGAACTTCTGAAACTGAGATTCACTCAGGGTCCTCCGTTGAACCCTGAAGAAATCAGTGTGATTACAGACCAGCTGCTGAAGCAGATGGAGTGATAAGGAATTCCTTCATATCTGAGTGAGTGAGAGTGAGTAACTGGTGTGAAGCAAAGATCCTCTACGTCAGTGTATGCCTGTCTCTCGGATGAGGCAGGAAAGTACCAGGGCAAGGAGAAAAAAACAAAAAAAAACTGAATGGTTTTCTTTTTCACTCTCCAACTAAATGAAAAATGTGAGAAGCAAAGAGTGTCTCCTCCCTCCTATGTATCTGTCAGCACATTTGCAGGAGGCCTGGCCACATCCCGGGCACTGGCTGGAGGGGGAACACAGCCTGACACAGCACATTCGCTAGTATCCGAGCCCTCGCCTGGGTGGTCTGCTGTTACTCCTTTGATTAAGCTCCCAGGCTGGAAGAGCTGGAGCTGCTCCTAATGATAGCCGGGTCCTGAAATCTCACACTGGCCCGCACAGAGAAGGCCAGTGCTCCCTCTGATTCCTGGCCTCCCACTTCTCACCGCGGAGCTGGGCTACTTGGCCACATCCTTCTGTTCACTGATGGCAACGACCACAAAGGGTGACGTCTGCATGTGCAGAGTGCTGCAGCTGTGAAGCACACTTCGCCTGGCCCTGGGTATGGCAGAGATAGGGAGACCCACACTCAAGCTCGACTCCAGCCCCCTGTCAGCTACCACAGCCCTCCTCCCCCCCGCCACATGCAAAAGATGCTTCTGGAAAACCCAGCTTTCAGGGGTGTACACATTCTTTCTGCAGGATCCTAGTCCCAAAAGATAACCAGCCTCTCACGTGCCATGGGAAAGAACTAGATTTGAGCTGATCTCTGTTCCAATATGTAGGTATTTGTGCAATAACCATATGTTAAGAACACATATCTCTATATTTCAAGCATTCACGTGCTGGTACAGACATTTCTGAAGTGGCCATAGTGGCCACTCTGTGTGGCAGGGGAAGTTCCATATTCTCATCTATTCTAGGCTATAAATAAAGTTAAATCATAGAAGAAATGGTAAAAAAAAAAAAAAGTAATTACAAGAGAAACGAGGTTCTGTTTTTAGCCACACAAATTCCTAAGAATCTAGCCTCTAAGGTAAATTCTGGGTAACTCAAAGTTTTCTTATCAAATTTTTGGGTCATCAGAGTACTTTGCTTCTTTTCTTTTGGCTAGTTTACTGTTCCTCCGCATCTTCACTAGTGATCAGGGAGGCAAAGGAGATGACACTGCTTCATCCTACAATCTATCTTCCTCCCAGCTACCTGAGTGATGCAGCTAAAAGGCAAAGCCCGTTTGTCTCTGTGGCTCTTCGTCATCTAGGAGATAAAGGGTGAGTTCCTTCACAGGGCATTCAAAGCTCTCCCTGAATCAGGCCTTGTCTTCTCATCCAGCTTCCATCTGAGCGGCTCCCTGCCGGCACCCTATCCTCCACCACCACCAACCACTAGCTTGCTGCTTCCCCACATACACACATGCTAGCCTGTATTCTGGAGCCTGCCCTACTCTTCTTCTGCCACCCACCCGCCTATCTTTAAGATTCAGTTAAATGTAATCTGGCTCCCACCACTACCCAGAGACAGGGTTAGGTATCCCTTTTGGCAGTTTTGTTATTCCCTAGA
Organism: Vicugna pacos; assembly: GCF_048564905.1. Lineage (NCBI taxonomy): Eukaryota > Metazoa > Chordata > Mammalia > Artiodactyla > Camelidae > Vicugna > Vicugna pacos. The sequence goes on along the minus strand of NC_132992.1, from coordinate 72,152,769 downwards.
AATATCTCTGCATATTCCAGGCTAGTACTATCATGTGTTACATGGCTGTCAACAGCACCAGATTGTGAGTTCTTTCACACCAAGGTCTATGTCTCGTATCATCCCTGTGGCTTAGTACCATGGCCTGGAACACTCTTAAGAGTGTAATAAAATGTCTTTGAATGAATGAATTAAAAGAATACATTCAGATAAAAAGTTTTATGCAGATTACTGCTAAAGCTTTAAAGGGCTAAGTAGCTAAAAGTATAGACAAAATAAAATGATTTTTTGGATTTCCCCCCAATTTTAAATTTTTTATATTCAGTTTTACAAAATAGCACAAATATTTACAATCAGCATTCCTTATTTAGTGGAAGGTCTCAACACCTTGCCCAGAAAAGCAATGTAAAAATATATCAGAGTTTATAGGATATAATTAAAGCAAAACTCAGAGGAAAATTCATAGCTTTAAATATAGTAAAAAACAAGAATGAGTAAAAATAAATGAACTACCCAACTCAGGAAATTCAGAGTAAATAACAGAATAAAGCTAAGGAAAGCAGAAAGAAGGAGATTAGCAAAGGTAAAACAAAAAGATAATCAATTAACAAACAATAAAACAACAGGATGAATAAATATATCCAGAACAATCTTATCAAAAAAAAAAAAAGGAAGGGGGAAAGAAAATATTCATTACCCCTATCAGATATATGAAAAAAGAAAACACAAACACAAAATAGGAATTGAAAATAAGGAAACAGTCACAGGTAAGAGGAAATAAAAACCATTTAAAGTGACCGCTGGATACAAAGTCGTTTCTGGTGGAGCTGAGTTGCGGGTCTCATGCCCCAAGTCCAGAGGGAAGAACAGAGCTCTCACCACGTTCTGTCTGGATGCCCACCTCTCATCAGAAACCACAGATACCTTATCACTTGCCTCAATGAGTAAGGAACTAAGGCAACTTTCTTTCAAACACAGCAAGGAATGAAAGGAAATGGCTAGCAAACAAATGTCCCAGGGCCCATAGTAAGCCATTATAACACGTTATTATTTACTAGAAAATGAACAATAAAATAATTTTCCGAATTCCAAATTAAGGAATTACTTTCTCTGAGGGAAAATAATACAAATAATATATCCTTAGTTTTTCAATAACAACATTCATTTTGGTAACACTGCATTTTATCCAAAAACTTATTTCCAATCAAATTAGAAACGATTTATTACTGAAAGCCTTTTATGGTTGAAATAATAATCTTTTCCAAGCACTTCGACTTTACAAAGAGGTTTTTGCATACTATCCTCATGACCCTGTTGTATTTTCCTCATCCACAAAGACTCTGAGGTTGACAGGAGTTGAGAGAGTTGCCCATGCTCACAAAGCCAGTAAGTGGCAGAAGAAGGCAGGTCCCTAGATGGCTAACCCAGCCCTTTTCCCACTGCTCCACCGCACTTAGGACAAACTACAGCACCTCCCTCAGTACAATACTATCCACTCTGTTACCAAGGCTCTAAAAGTTAAGACTGACATCTAATGGCAAGTTCAGATCCTGATGAAGTCTGATGGAATTTTAATTCACTGGCACTGAAATTCTTCCATGAGAAAGATGGACAGAATGGGGATGACTTTCCAATTAGGATACAATCACCTTGGATTCCTGCAGGATCAGGATCCTATCATTTTGGTAAACTTTACCATCTACCAAATGATAGGAGGTGAAAATATGTAAACACTAATATTGGCTATTTATTTTTTTACTGTAATTGCAAAGAAAATTTCTTAATGTCTTGGTGCTTCTAGTTGCTCATTAAAATTTGGAAACATAAGCACTAGTCAGTGACTCAATTAAAAAAGTGCAGCAGCCCACTGGCCTTGGCCCTTCCTCATATCCACTTCACATCTCAAAATTCCTTCCCATTCTACCAGGGTCATGAGATTCCATTCCCTCTTCCCATCATTCTAACACTAAAATCTAACTATCCCACTCCCTTCAAGTCTCAACGCTGCCCGTGTAAGATTCGTCACTTTCTAACTCACCTTAGGCCTCCTCATGTACTCCCCTCCAACTAGTAAGGACTTGAAAATGAATTACACCCTCATACTCTGGGATGAAGCTGAAGTAAAGCTAAGGCTTACCCTAAATTTTGGTCCAAAATTTTACACAGAGAAGTAGGGCACCACCAGGGAGCAGTGTGCTGCCTACTTTTAACACGAGCTTGAAGTAATTTTCAGCTTCACTTTTTTCTAGACTTGATTATCACTAGAGTTGCCACCGATTAAAGAACATAACACGATAAGGATATCACAAAATACAACTGTGGAGTTAATAACAGTAATTGCTTTGGAGGATTTTGATGCTGTTTTGCATTAAGGAAAAGGAAAAAAGACGGCTTTTACTTCCAGTTAAATACCATGGGGATAATCAGCAAGAAGGGCAAAAAGAATCCTGAAGTTCTTAAAAGTTTCATCTAACTTTGCTGTGTTGTAAGCTTGTAAGTATATATATATAAGTTAAAGTCAAAATCCTGGTATCCATTGAGCTTGTCTGATGACCTTGATTACACCATTCATTTCATTCATTTCAGCCTCAGTTTCCCCCATCTGTAAAATGGGGAGAATAATATGTGTTGGATGAGGGTACCCTGAAATAATTCACTAATCAGTGCCCAGAAGACATCCTGCTATTATGAGATAAAAGGTGGTACAGTCTGAAAAAAAAAAAGTAAAACGTAATATGTCATTCTGGTAAAAAGATTTATAAGACAAACTCACTGGAAAATTTTACCAAAGAAATAAGTTATTTTTACAGATTCTTTAAAAGTATATTTAACAATGGAATACTACTCAGCCATAAAAACCGACAACATAATGCCATTTGCAGCAACATGGATGCTCCTAGAGAATGTCATTCTAAGTGAAGTAAGCCAGAAAGAGAAAGAAAAATACCATATGAGATCGCTCATATGTGGAATCTAAAAAACAAAAACAAACAAAAACAAAGCATAAATACAGGACAGAAATAGACTCATGGACAGAGAATACAGACTTGTGGCTAACGGGGGGGGGGTAGAGGGTGGGAAGGGATAGAATGGGATTTCAAAATTGTAGAATAGATAAACAAGATTACACTGTATAGCACAGGGAAATATACACAAAATGTTATGATAAATCACAGAGAAAAAAATGTGACAATGAGTGTGTATATGTCCATGAATGAGTGAAAAATTGTGCTGAACACTGGAATTTGACACAACACTGTAAAATGATTATGAATCAATAAAAAATGTAAAAAAAAAGTATATTTACAGCTGAACATTCAAGTCTACTTATCTATGGATAGGTACATTATATCTAGCATCGGACTTAACTTTGCAATACCTATAGAGAAACTTTTTCTTTAAAGCTGAAGAGGAACACTTTCATTCTTGAGCTCGAAACCAATGAATATTTATTCAACAGGCATCAGCATATGGGAATTAGTAAAGACAGGGAAGAACAGAGTACCCTGTTGTTAATCCTATCCATTGGTCCAAAGAGCTCTTTGACACTCCACACTGTCCATACCTGCTGGGTGAGGAGACTGATGTGAGTGGATGGAGAATACTGCCTTGCTGCCTGCTTCTCAGCTAGCCGCTGAAGTTCAGCTGTAACCATACTGGGGTTGTACCGTTTGCCATGTGAAGAGCCATCTTCTCCCTCCTTTTGTGTTTTGGCTACTAATGAATGCTGCTTGCTTGGATGGCATGAACCTGCTAAAAAGAGAAAAGTTTTCACCCACTTTGGAAAAAGGCCCTGAACAACTTAGGATGACAGATAAATCACAGCCAATAGATGCTTTACTTTACTGAATCCTAGGGCTCTCTGACATCATAAGGAGCAATGAACTATCTTCAAATGTTCACAAAAGTAAAAATAAATCCATATTATACCCTAGAAGTTCTTCCTACCACCAAACTGATACATGCATTTATTTGTTTTTATTACGTGCATTTTATTACTGTGCATTTGTTACTATGAATGCTTCACAAAAAAATAATTTTCATCATATGTAGTGGGGAATAATTGATCCTAGAATTTACTAATCTATTAAGATTAGATTCATTAGAATAAAAAAGTATAGCCTTGAAAATTTTAATTGTTTTTCTTGTTGTGACTGCACTTGTCAGTAGTCTATGGCATCCACTGTAAATCATCCACAATCCTTGTTACAAAGCTCAAAAAGGAAAGAGGGAGAGAAGCAAAACTGAGTGTATTTAAAAAAACAGCAATAACTCTATATTATCAAATGATTGATTTTCCTTTCAGATTTCAATTTTCTTCTTTCAACTATGTCAGAGAATCCTGTAATTTCTGAGCACTGAAATTCCGGTAAAAAAGAAATTAGTTAATATAAAAATTAAGGTTTCTATGTTTTTCTACAATAAAGTCACACACCTCATTGAAAAAAAATTTTAAATCCAGAAAAGCAGAAACAGTTTGTGTTTCCTTTCTGTCTTATTAATGTCTCTATAAGCACAATCATTCTGTATATATAATTTGGTGATACTGCTTTAAAAAATCTACCTTTTTCATGTTTATTATCTGACATATACAAAATATTATTTGCAATAATGTAGAAGTTATAAAGCATATTATAATGAACACCTGTGAACTGACCACCCAACTCAAGTACATTAACATGCATCAAGCCATGTGCTCCTCCTCATCCCTATTCTCCCCTTACCATGCCCTTCTTTTAAAAATAGTTTTATTTTATGTATTTTTGTGTTTGTGTGTGTATGCTTGCTTAACAAAATTCTAGTTAATTCTGCTTGTTTTTGAGCTCTATAAAAAGGGTATCCTACTATATTGATACCATTGGAACTCTGCTTTTGTTATTTAATAATACACTTCCAAGATTCACCCTTTCTAAGTACAGCTGAAATTCATTAACTTTAATGTGCTGCTTGGTATTCCAGTTTTCAAGTACACTGCAACTTATTTTTCTATATGCTCTTTAATGGGTATTTTGGTTATTTCAAGTTTATTGCTCTTATAAACAGTGTAGCTGGGAACACTCTTGCATATACCTCTTGGTACACATGTGGAAGAACTTCTCTTGTGTTTGTGGCTAGGAGTTGGGTCATAGGGCATGTGAATTTTCAAATTTATGTGATAATACCAAAGTGGTAATTTTTTACAAACAAAATATAACAGCTCCTGCCAATTCACGTCCCCTCCAACACTTAGTATTGTCAAGTATCTTAGTTCTTCCCTCTTTTAAGAGTGTAAAATCTCACCATATTCTTCATTTGTATTCACCTGATTAATAATGATGTTGTGCACGTTGCTTCATTTCTGATTATCACTGATTACTTTTCTACTGACATTTTTCTACTGTCTTTTCTTACTGAGTCTTACTTTTGCTTCCTACCATAAGATCTTAAAGATAGCCTCCCTTATTCTATTCTATAAGCTTAAAGTTTTGCATCTGAAATTGACAATATGGATAATGTGAGGCAGGGATCTAATTTCACTTTTATTCCTGTATGGATAACCAATTATCCCAGCACCATTTACTGAGAAATGCCTCCTTTTCTATTGTCTACAATGCCATCTCTGTCATCTATCAAAGTTTCATCTATCTGTGTGATTGTTTCCAACTTTCTATTCTGCTCCACCAGTCACTTTGTACCTTTTCCACAACTATACTTTCTTAATGATCACCTCTCTATATTCTTAATAAGGCACTTTTCCATCTTTTTTTTTTTTCTTCTTCAGCAGGTTGTTTCTCACTATCCTGGATCTTTTGTCTTTTCACTATCATTTTAGAATAGGTTTGCAAAGTACAACAACAAACCTGCTGAGATTTTGGTTGGAATTGTGTTGAATCCAGAGATCAATTTGATGAGAACTGAAACATTTATTATATGAACTCTTCATATCCATGGACACAGTTAATTTATTCATTTATTTAGGTTTTCTCTAATGTCTCTCAACAAAGTCTTGTAAAATTTCATTATAAAAGTCTTTCCTAAATTTACCCCTAGATAGCTTACAGTTTTTATGCTATTGTAAATGATGCTTTCTAAAACACTGTTTTCTTGGTGATATGGTTGTACAACAGTGTGAATGTACTTAATACCACTGAATGGTACACTTAAAAATACTTAAAATGACAAGTTTTATTATGTATATCTTACCACAATACAAAAAAAGTTTTCTAATTCTTTGTTGCTAATATATTAAAAAGTTATTGATTTTTAATATTGATTTTATGATCATCTATGCTGCTAAAATAGTTATTTCTAAAATGCATCTGTAGCTTATTTTCAGTTTTCTTATATAGATAATGTATTATCTGCAAGTAAATACATTTTATTTCCTCCCTTTTGACCCTTATGCTTTTAATTTCTTTTTCTTGTCTTATGCTGGCTCTTGACCTCTAATAAAACACTGAATAGAAGCAATGTTAGGGGGCATCCTCTTCTTGCTCTTAACCTTAAAAGGAAAGCTTTCAACATCTCTCCATTTACACTGATACCTCTTGTAAGATTCTGGCAGATACCCTTTTTCAAGTTAAGAAGGCTTCCTTCTCTTCTAACATGCTGAGAGTTATTAGCATGAATGAGCATAGAATTTTATCAGATTTTCTGCATCTACTAAGATGATGAATACAGTTTTTCTCCTTTAATCTGTTGATGTAACAAACAACATTTATAGATTTTCTAAAGTTAGACCCCTCCTGTATTCCTTGGATAAACTTGTTTATGGTATCTTATCTCTTTCATATGTTGCTAGATGTGGCTGGCTTACATTTTGATTAGAAATTTTGCATGTGTTCACAAATGAAGCTGTCTGTAATCTCCCTCTCTAATACTGCCCTTAACTGGTTTTGTTATCAAGATTAAATAGGCCACACAGAATGAGTTAAGGATTACTGTCTCTTTTCCACGCTCTAGAAGAATTTTAGATTGGAATTATCTGTCCCTTAAAAGATTGTCAAGACTTACTTACTAACAATCTGTGCCTCACGCTTTCTTTGTAAGAAGATTTTTAACTACTATATCAATGACCTTAATACTTACAGGACCATTCAGGCTTTCTCCATCTTCTTGAGCCAATTTTACTTATGCTGTACTTTTGTAGGCACTATCCATTTTGTATAGGTTTTCAGTTTCATTGGAATAGAGCAGTTAACAGTATTCTAATATTTTTGTCACCTGTGCTACATCTGTATTTTCTGTCTGCTTTCCTATCCCTTATGTTATTTATCCATGTCTTCTCTCTTGATTAGTCTCTCCAGAGGTTTCTCCCTCTTATTAGGCTTTTCAAAGAGCTTTTGGCTTTGACATTTTCTCTGCTGTACTTTATTTTTGAATTCTATAATTTTTGCTGTTATTTCTTTCTTTCTCCTTTAGACTTACAATATTGCTGTTTTTATAACATATGAAATCAGATACTTAGCACATTAATTTTCATCCTTGCTTCTTTTCAAATATAAGTATTTAAGGCAGTAAATTTCCCTCCAAACACTGACTTTCATTGCTCTCCACACATCTGAACATCAAGTTTTTTCATTATTTTTCAATTATAATACCTTTACACCTATTTCCATTATGATTTCTTCTTTGACTCTTTTTAATTTTGAAATACATGGGGACTTGTTACACATCTTTTTTGTTATTGACATTTAATTTAAAAGCAGTGTGGACAGAGAATGTGGCTGTTATGATACCAATTCTTTGACATCTGTTGTCTTATTTTATGATGTAAGTATGACATGACTGGGTTTTTACAAATGTATCATGTGTACTTGAGAAGGTGTCTTCTCTAATTATTGGGTAAACAGTTTCATAAATGAGTAGTAGATAAAGCTTATCATCTTGTTCAAATCCTCCTTATCTTTGCTGATTTACAAAATCTGTTTATCTATTAATAATAGGTAGAAATATATGGAAATCTCCCACCAAGACAGTGGATTTGTAGATTCCTCATGTAGTTTTATCAGTTTTCGCTCTATTTATTTGGAGGTTATTTTCTTAGGTGCACTCGGAACTGTTTTATCTTTCTGCTGAACTAAACCTCTTGTTTTTATGTAATTATTCTCTATGTCTGTAAGAAAATTTTATATCTTAAAGCCTAATACAGTCAGAGATTTTAAGTTAATTAGCATATATTAATATAGCTATACCACCTTTTTGGTATTTACATGGTACTTCCTTCTTCATCCTTTTACTTTCAACCATTTCACGTCCTTATCTTTACATGTGTCTTTCTTTGGTAAACAATATACAGTTGGATTTAAAACAAATTCAATCTGACACTCTTTTAACAGGTTCAACTCATTTATATTTATTTGACTCTTGATACATTAGAACTCGGTTTATCATCTTTTACATTTCTACTTCTTTATGCTTGTGTGCTTCTGTTTGTGGGTGTTTTTCCCACCCCAACCCATTTTTCTTTTTCCCATGTTTAAATTTCTGTATTTCAACTTTTTTAGTGGTGACCTTTGAAATTTGACACTGTATCTAATCTTGGAAAAGTTTAAAGTTAAATAGTATCATAATCTCATTCCCAAACTATTTAATCACCACAGAGAAATTTGACTCCAATCACTTATAGGCTATTATTGTTGTCTATTATTATATTGTTGAGTATATATTGTTACCTATATATTGTTGTCTACTACTGTTTAACCCATTCAGATATGTTTTCTGACCACAGTGGAATTAAGCTAAAAGCCACTTATAAGAAGTAGAGAATGCCAACACTCTGAAAATTAAACAATATACTTATAAACAATCTATGGGTCAAAAAAGAAGTCACAACAGAAATTAAGAAATATTTTTGAACTGACTACGTTCTTCTGTTCCTTATCCTCTGGGAAAGGTATGCAAAAGGAAGATTTAAAAAAGAAGTTTTGATGATAATACAGGTACTGGAGACATTGATCTCCCTGAATTTCTCTCACATGGGAGAAAAAAACTTAAACCTGAACATTATTGATAAATATTATTACTACTGATTTTAGAAGATTAAATGATAAGAATAATCATTTGGAATTTGCAAAAACATATGTATGTGAATATTCATATTTATGACTTATTAAACTAGACCATTTAATATCTCTGATTCAAACTGCGTATTATAATATCCATTTCATTTGACATCAGATTCTGATTAAGAAATACAAATCAGCTATTTATAAAACATAGCTTAACTGTAACTCACCTTAATATGGATATTACTAAAGTGTTTAAAAACTTGACCAATGTTAAGATACTCTCCAATCTACTGATTTAATGGAATCTCTATCAAAATCCCATCTGCCTATCTTTGCAAAAATCGACAAGCTGATCCTAAAGTTCATATGAAACTGCAAGAGATCCAGAATAGCTTAAAGAATATGAAAGAGAAGAAAAAAGTTATACAAATCACTATTGGTGATTTCAAAACTTACTATAATGCTATAGTAATGAAGACAATCATAACACAGGAACAGACATATAGATCAGTGGAATAGAGTTGATACTCCAGAAATAAACCTTTACATTTATGATTAAGTGCCAAGACAATTAAACAGGGAAATAATACTTTTTTGACAAATGGTGCTGGGACAACTGAATATTCACATGCAAAACAATGATGTTAGACCTTTATGCCACACCATACAAAAATTAAATCAAAATGGATAAAAGATCTGCATATAAGAATCTAAACTATAAAATTCTTAGGAAAAAACACATATAAATCTTTGTGACCTTGGTTTTTCAAATATGGTATCAAAAGCACAAGCAACAAAAGAAAAAATAAATTAGACTTCATCAAAATTAAAAAATTTTGTGCTTCAAGAAAAAGAAATGGCAATCAACAGAATGAGAGAAAATATTTCTAAATCATGTATCTGGCAAGGGACTTGTACCCAGAACATATAAAGAACACTTACAGCTCAACAATAAAAAGACTAAGATTGCAATTCACAAATGGACAAAGGATTTGAATAGACATTTACCTAAAGAATGTATACAGATGGCCAATAAGCACATGAAAAGATTTCAACACCATTAGTCATTAGGGAAGTGCAAATAATAACCACAAAAATGAGACACTACTTCAAACCCACCAGTACAGGGAAAATCAAAAGAAGAGACAATAATAAGTGTTGACAAGCATGTGGGGAAATTGGAACCTTCACATACTTTGGAAAACAGTTTGGAAGTTCCTCAAAGAGAGGAACCACAAAGTTACCATATGACCTAGCAATTCCACTACTAGGTACACACCCAAGAGAAATGAAAACATAAGGCCACACAAAAACTTGTACATGAATGCTCATAGTAGCATTATTCATAATAGCCAAAAAGTAAAAACAACCAAAGTGTCTATCGACTGATATATGGATAAACAAAAAGTGTACAGCTAATCAATGGAATATTATTCAGCCATAAAAGGGAATAAGTACTGATACATGCTACAAAATGGATGAGCCTTGAAAATACTGTAAGTGAAAGAAGTCATTCACAAAAGACCACAAATTACATGATTCCACTTACATGAGATGTCCAAAATAAACAAACCTATGGATACAGAAAGCAGTTTAGCAGTTGCCAGGGGCAGTGGGAGGAGGAAATGGACAGTGACGGCTAACAGGTATGAGGTTTCTTTTAGGATAATGAAAATATTCTAAAATAAGATGGTGGTGTTGGATGCACAACTTCGTGAATATACTAAAAACCACCAAATTGAATACTTTAAAGTGGTGAATTTTATGGTATATAAACTATATATCAATAAAACTATTATCAAAACATGGGGAAAAAACTTGACCAATAATACGGATCTACCTCATCTAAAATTAAATACCCTGTTTTAAGAATTCTTTGGTTATTTATTCAGGTCATACTTGACGTTAAATGCACTGAAAAATGAAAAATACTAGTATGTCTGATGTTGGGAATAAACTACTTGAATCAGAAAGAATGCATATAGCACACTCAGAGATCTACAGTTATCTGCAATGCGAAATCTCCTGACTAGACTGTAATTTCCTAGTAAACAGAAGTCCTGTCTTACTCGTCTCTTTATTCCCAGCACCTAAAAACTCCTGTCTCATTTTCTATCAATGAATGAATGCCACTGGACCAAATGCCAGACTCTTCCTTTGTCACATCAGAACTCTGCAGCATGTGTCCCTTTACCTTCCAAAAGAAAACGCAAAGGGAAGAGATGACATTCTTTTTAATTGGGGCGGGAAGGAGCTGACATTGCAGATTGCCTTTCATTTTCTCACTCACCTGCCTTTGCTGAGGCGGGACGAGACAGTTTCTGACTATAGATGTGTGCAGCACTTTGGAAAGAGGAAAAGGGACCAATGGTGTAACTGCCTGATCGACAGCGTGGCAGGCCAGCAGGGCTTGGTATGTTTTGTGTCCCAGGTTGTACGGAGGGAGAGGCACCGTCAGGGACCGTGCTCAGTAAAACTGCTGGCTGGTGAGGCATGCTGGGGATGGCTGGAGAAATCTGAGATAAAGAAGAATGGTGGCCTGGTCCTAGTGAGAGGTCAGAGGTTGTAATAATAGATGACAAATGGGTGTTGGGAATTTTCTGCAGAAGAGTAGCAGGGGGACCAGAGAAAGAAGTAGAGGAGGAATTGGTACAGGTTAATTTAGCCTCTTTTTCCGCTGAAGTGGTAAATCCTATTAAAACAAAAACAAATAAACAAACATCATTTTAGGGAAAACTAACATATAATCTCTATAGAGCATGAAGTAACCATTTTAAAACATTAAAATAATCTTGGCATGAAACAGACATAATGAAAAATACAGATTTTAATGAGTATTCATCATGAACTTAATGAATTTTGCCTACTGAAACGACCTGGCAACAGAAATACTTTATTTTCAGTCCTTTGTACAAGCTGGAGTTGGGACTACCTCCATCAACCAGAGTGGGTATTTTTCAAACATTAGGACATTAGGACAAAGTTTCTGGTAATGACGGTGAACTCCTCTCCTGCTTTTCACACTTCTAGGAAAAAAAAAAAGTTTCTAAACATTAAGAAAGTGAAAACTTCCTTGGAAGGAAAGTAGGTTATTAGTAGATAAGAGGAAAATTTAAGGGAAAAGGAAAAGCAAAAAAAAGGAGCAGCTTTGGAGTAATGTCACATGCTCTAGAATCATTTAATATCTGATGACTTTTTTTCATTTAGAAATTTATCAGAGAGCAGCAAATCTATGTAGGTTTGAAGTCACTCACGAGATAACTTATCAGAGTGAATTTCTGTTGCTTGTTGCTGTTTGGGCTGCTTTATTTTCACTTCTTCCATCGTTTCAGGGTGATCTGAAATAAATGAATATTGAGTTTAGGCTCTGCTACTAATCAAATGCTAGAGAACTGCTCTACATATAATTTTGTTTCCAAAATATAACACAATTAGCAATCAATGTTAGGAACCACTGCATACTTTTCCAAGGATGGCCACACCCACAGACCTGTTGAGTGGGACACCAACCAAATGATTCCCAACTAGCTCCAACCCTAGCTCCAGCGGACTAAACCAGGGAAAGATACATAAACCCAGGGCAGCCATCCATGGACTGCCAACAAGTGAGGACATGCCTGGAAAAGAAAATAAGTGAGAGCAGTCAGACACCTCTGCCAAGAATTCAGACTTGGGCAACTAAGAGACCAAACTGGTTGGCGGTACCCACTGTAGCAAAGGAGCCATAATATGTATGGAGCAGGAAACTGCCAAGAGGTGGAAAGAACAGCCCCAATATTTGTTGGCATGATACCTGGATGCGACAACGGCTCTGTATCTTCAAGTGATCTCCTCGGTTTCACTTGAATAAGTTGAGAGAGTTTACTGGAAATAGGCTCATCAGTATATTCAATAACAAAATCAGTCTAATAAATTCCCACTGTAATAAATGAGGGATTTTTTACAACTACAAAATTTTGAAACAGAACAGCCAGAGCTAATCATATACTTAGAGAAATATTCCAAAATCTTCCTCAAGGGTGAGGTTCACACAAAAACTTAAGGAAGGCCATTTTACAGAATACCTTTCAGAATGAAAGAATAAGGACATTTGAATTCTCTTCTCCCATCACCACCAGCAGTGGTAATACTGTCACACATTTGTGTGCTCATGTTTGAAATGAGTCCAGATACTATCAAATGTCATAATGTTGTTTCCTTGATTGAGGTCTTCCTTATAGACCCTCTAGTCATTCTTGGTTGCTATCGACAGGTAGAGACCTTCTTAGGCACAGGTAGTCCTTAACACATGAACTCCAGAACTTCCAAGGACCCATCAGGACAAACAGGTGCTGCTAGTCCACGCTGTTAGGCTTCACCATTTCTGCCAGGGGAGGAGCTGCTATGTGAACGCCAAGCCAGAACCTCACCTCCCTCAGTTAGCATACTTTTCTCAACCTCCCTTCCCTAACACTGTTCCAGGAGCTTTCCAGAGTTTCCACCAAACTTCTTTCTGTATTTACTCACCCACCCTTATCCACCAGACAATACATATTATAAAGTCAAGGATTATGACAGTCCTGGTGCCTGTATCTCTAGCAACTATCACAATGTCTGACACATAACATGTGTTCATAAAAAAAAATACATAGAAGGAATGAACGAAGAGATGAATAAACTAGCTTTAGAACCCAGGTAAGTTAGGAGAGCTCAAAGAATACGGCTGGATTCAGAAGGATTTCTACTAATACTTTGATTAGAAAGTGAGACAAATAGGCTTTTGTAGACTAGCCTCTGCAGCTAATCAGTTTTTAAAACATTAACATTGTTTCCTTGGGAAAACTGGCTCTACATTTTAAATGACCAATTTTCCTGGCAGTTTCCACATTGGACTATCATAGCCTGAAGAGGAGGGAAGAAGTCTACATCTTTAAATCCAGTGGTTAACACACTACAAAACTAGCATATTGTTATCTATGTCTTATGTTTCATCTAGATTTTAAATGACTCTTACCCTGGAAGCATGAGTTTTGTTTATAACTGAGTATTGTTGCTATTTTTGTTCATATGACAGGAGCTAAATAGTTTGGTCCACATCAATTCCAAAATCCCCAATCATGGAGTTCCCTAGCAGTAAAAAATTTAGAAAGGCATGGAAACATTCTGGGCTAGCACATGACTGAAGGAAGCCAGCAGCATCCAGGGCTTGGGACTAAGGTTGTTAGACATCCCACCAGGTATGGAACAGCCCCAGCCAGCAAAGAATTCTCCTGCCCCAGTGCAAACTGTGATGAGCTGGAGGAAACAAAAACTTTCACAGAGTGAGAAATAATCACTTGGAGAGGCAGAAGAGCAGAGATTAAAAGAGCACAAGCTTTGAGTCAGGCAGACTATGGTTCAAATTCCTGTTCCACTGTACGGTGAAGGGCACCCTGGAGCAAGTTACTCCATCTTTTCCAGCTTCTGCTTCCTCATCTATAAAAAAGTTTTATAATAGCACCTACTCCATATTTTCTAGAAGAAAAAAAATAAGGTCATGTCCAGTAAATAGGAATATGAGTGCTCAGTAAATGTTAGCTATTATTAGCTTGTCTTGAAAAGCTCTCTGCTGTTAATCATCATAGAAAAAAATCAGACCATGTCCCTCTTCCACTTTTAGGACAAAAATGTAATGGCTCTGCATCCCCGACCCCGGCACTGCGAAATTTCACCACCTCAGAGTCCATCTGTGTTTAGGCAGCGTATTACTCTTGGCTCTCCTTTGCACATCTCATTTTTCACTTGTTCTTTTAATTTTTCATTTATTAACCAACATACTTACCACCCTTTGCCCCGCTATCAGAAAAACTGTTGCTGTTTTTAGAACTTTTTGAGTGAGTCCCCAGGAAGACACTTGCAGACTTGTTTTTTTGGGTATAAAAAGTCAACACCTCCTCCAGTTCAGCCTCACTGAAATGGGGAGAGAAAGTATGGTCAGAACAGGAAGCTGTTCTGGAAAATCTTTCCACCAGATTTTATTATGGAAATAGAGTAAACTGTAGAAGGGGAAAATGAAAAGCACAAGCTGCAAAACTCCCTATTAATAGATGGTTTAAAAGGAATATAAATGAGGCAGTCTGAAAACTTTAAAGCATGACACGGCTTTATTCGCTCCATAGTGAATTTTCTAGATCCACACTGTCCAATATGGTAGCCACTAGTCATATGTGACTATTTAAATTTAAATCAATTAAAATTAAACACACTTAAAGATTCCTTTCCTCGGTTACACTAGCCACATTTCAAGTACTCAGTAGCTACAACACAGGAAGTCCTATTGGACAGCTATGTTCTAGACCAGGAGTCAACGAACTGCAGACTGTGGGCCAAACCTGACCAGCATGAAATATAGCTCCCACTAAAAATAGTTTTTATATTTTGGTTTTTATAAAGCATATGCTAGAAAGACCATGTGCAGCTTACAAAGTCTGAAATATTTATGGCCTGGCCCTTTACAGACTGCCCACCCCACTCTGAGATAATTGAAATATATTCACCAAAAGAGTCACGTTGTTACATATAAGGACACTCACCAGTAGAACTAGGGAAGAGTTCCCTAACCATCTATACCGTGAAGGATACTGAACTAGATGGTCTCTAGGTCACTTCAAATATTGAAATTATATGCACTTTGCGGACATCCACAAAATGGGAAGTATGAGGAAACAGACGAAGGCCCATAGGATTCTTCCAGTTAACATGTTATGCATGGATTTGGTAACATCTATAGCAGCTTCTCAGTGGCCTTTTGCATTTGTTTCCTGGAGCCTAGCTATGTTCCAGAGAAGTGGCCTTCAAATGAGCAAAATATACCTGCATTATTACAAAGAACCTATCTGCCATCTTCAGAATACACTGCAATGACCACCTCAGAAATGGCTCCTATGAATCTCAGAGTAAACCCTAAGTTCTCCAAAGTAGCAAAGTGCCACAAGGTAAGTACCTCAAGTAACTTACACAGATCTAAAGCTGAGGCTGCAAGTGGACAATGCCTCTGCCTGTCAGTGTGTTTTATTCGGCCCTTCACAGAATACTGAGGGGGAAAGGTTAAGGCTGGTAAAATATAAACTGCTATATATTTTCTGTCTTATCCTCTGCCTGCTTCATAATGTATGTTTTCCTGCCTCACTCTTGCAGGTATCTGAAGTTATCAGTCCTGACAAAGGTATCCATGTACCACCTCAAACGTAATAAAAGAACTGATGCTGTCACATATTTCCAACAATCAACACTTAATCCACAATCAGAAGTAAATATGTTCTAAAATATTTTATCTCCAAATCTATACCATTGGTTAATATTAATTTAGAATTAATTAATTAATTAATTAATTTAGAATTAATTTTTAGTATCCAGTTAGGTCCAGTAGGGGAACACCCATCACTTTTTAAAAGGTTGCTATTTTTTCTTTTTTTATAATTTAGGGAGTTTGAAGATTCCTAGGAGGAACAAGAAATTAATTTTTTAACTTTAAAAGTAAAGCCATTTTCTGAACATAATCCAGTTTTTTTCTATTTTTATAATGTTGATGTGAGAAACTGCTTCTTGCTCTGTTTCTATACCTGCTTTATCAGTCATATTCCTCAAGACCCAAGAATGTCAACAAAATAACATTACACAATTACAAACACCTATAAAATGATCTATTTGTTTGTTGTGTGTTTAAGCACATGATCCCAAGGCTATCGTTAGATGCATACAAGGTTATTACGCACAGATCACACTATGTTGGTGGTTAATAAACCACCATCTGACTTGACTTACAAACCAACAAAGAGTTGATTATCTACTGCTTTTCTCCCCACTGTGACTCTGATGGTTGAAGACTAAGAGGGCTTTACAAATGTTCTATTCTTTATTTCAGTGGTTTTGTACAACTCTCTTGATTTAGAAAAAGGCTTTTCAGGGCAAGTCACAAAATTAAAAATTAAATGTCTTTATTACCTCTTCCTTTGGAAATAACACAGTAAATGGACAAAATGGCCTGGCTGATTTGTATCAAGATAGAGAGTTGAATGCTGAGATTTTTCAACCCCTAAAGGCCAATCTTAAGCATGAAGGACTTGTTTTATTTTATATAAATTAGGCGTAACCCTCACAGTGCTGAGAAACTGCCAATTCCTCAACCCACTCAACGTAGGCAAAATGTGGTCATCTCCAATGCATCAGTAGGTCAGGGATAAATTCAGAGCCAGTAAACACTAGAATCCTCTAACTTCAACTTTCCAAAGTGCTCCCTCAGCACTTCAAGTGGTGTGTACTTTGAAGGCTGTCTAGAAATACAGCCCAGATACCCAGCAGCAGTGTTTTGATAACTGAAGCCATGACAACAGCCAATAATTGGCTGAGATAACGGAGAGGCCAAGTCCATGAAACCCTTTTTCTCCTTCTAAGAGTGATTTTACTCACATCCATATGTTAGAAACAAGGGAATACTGGGAATTCAATGGGGGCTGTGGAAGATGGAATAAGATAGTTTTTATTAACCAAGAAAGCCTTCTACCTTGCTTGTCTGATGAACTCCTGAAAGTCTTCCGTATTCACCCCCTCTTCCTCTTCTTCCTCAAGTTTCTTCTTTGATTTCCTTTCAGCCATTTGTTCTGTTTCCTATCCAGGCCCCAACCCCCACAGAAAAACAACAAGATAAAACCGACTCCTGGTAAATGTACACTTCATCATCTGGTTTCATTACCTTTGGGTTATTAATTTGTCTTTACTTTCTGGTAAAAACATGTGATTCTCCCATGTACTTTTGCCATCTATAAATTTGATACATTACTTTCTGCCATTATTTCATGAAACATTTTAGAATTTCCAAGTAAGAGTTGCAGAATAAATATAAATTTTTATAATGTTTTTACTTTCTACTCAGGTAGCCCAGTGAAAAAAGAGCTTAGTAATGTCTGTGGTCACACTTGCAGCTTTAACAGTATGACAACAGAGACACTGTATTTTGTTACAAGTGGGGAGAGGAAAGTTAGGTCTTGGAAGAGTCTCCTATAGCAGCAACCAAATTGAGTAAATTCTTCACTTATATAAGACGTACCAAAATTCTCAACAAACCTAGAGTAAACTGTAGCTATGGTTTTGGTGTGTTGATATTGTACTGACCATTCCATACATTTCACAAAAGCCATTTAAACTTCCAGGCCTCAGCGTTTCCTTCCAAAAAATGGCCATAATCTCCCCCCTCCTCAAAGTGATGTTTCTAAAGCACTCTGAAAACTTTGGATAAAGGTGCTTTGCAAACTATTCTAACTAAATAGTGTATATTTAGGGCTTGGTTGTAAAATGAAGTCACTATCAAAAATATTCTAGAGAACAAAGTATAACTCTCTCAGGAAAGAAGACTGTCATTATATGAAATCCACAGTTCAAATTTGCTCTCAAATAGCCAACTAACCACTGCCTCTAGGCACAATAATGACAATGCAAATTCACAAAGCCCAAGATTCATCCCAGGTGCAGTAGCACTCAGAAGGAATACATGCCTTTAGATGAGAGTGAACTACAGTCACTGGGCCTTCACAAGTAATAGTAGCATTTCACTAGCTGGATGAAGGAGTGAGGTTCTACTCCCCGTAATAGTCACACACAGTGAATGATGGTGCTAGAAAACAGAAAAAGGACCTCTGCGTCCAGCTGGACAGAGGCTTTTAGCCTATTTCTGACAGCGTGTGACAATCCAAAGCCCAGGACTAACACAGGACCAACCTACCTTGTTGTACACAATGATAAAGTCACCCAGTTGATGGGCCAGGATCCTTCTGCGTTCCAGAAGTGCCAATCTGCGACTGGGTAATACCATCCTCAGTGAGTGCTGGAGGTTACTTGATGCTCGTTTGAGGAAACGAACCACTAGCTCCTATAAATTAGAGTCATTGGGGGAAAAAAGCAGGGATTATGCTAAGCCACCAAGACAAGCTATGATGGGGCTACACAACAGAGATGTAAGAAGACATATACTACACACTTCAACAAACAAGACTCGGGGCGAACAGATTAGGTATAACAAGGATACAGTAAAACAAGAACAAAACAAAACAAATGTATTCTCTTCCTGTAGTAAGCTGGCGATCAGAAAATCAAAATCAAATGTGTATGCAAATAGCTATGTAAAGTAGTGGCTGTAAGAATACCGTAATTCATATATAAATAGTACCATAATAATTCAAAGCACAGCTACCACTTCTAATAGGGTGATCAGAGAAAACTGTCTAGGGAAAGGAGCATTCAAGAATAGGTAGCAGAAGATAAAACCACGGGAGCAGGTGAAGTCATCAAAGGGGAGAAGGTAAGAGAAAGAATACATAAATATTGATACTTAGAGATAGGAAAGAGGAGGAAGAATCAGAAACAAACAAACAAACAAACAACAACAAAAACTATGGTAGAAACATCAGAAATGTAGAAAGAAACCCAGGAGAAACTAGTGTCATGGAAGCTAAGGGAGGAAAGGTTCCCATGTCAAAAATTTCCATGAGGCTGGAGCTGGAAAGGACCGCGGCCACTTTCAGCAGAGCAAAGAGAACAGAAAGAAGACGTTAAGAAATGAATGGGTAATGAAGAATACAGGTGAAGAAATTTAAGAAGTTTAGTGATGAAGGGAAAGAAAGAACTGTTACTATGCTTGAAATATAATAGCTTTTTTAATCCCTTCCCCAAGAACAGGGTGCTTTTAGGGTTGGGGGTTGGCAAGAAGGGCACAGCGGAAGGTCTCTAAGGGGAAGAAGGAGTACATCTCCCTTGAGATGATGCAAAGGACTCTGAAATCCGAACAGATACCCATTCATAACATCACAAATGTTTCAAACAAAGATTCTGCAAGACTAAGGGCCTTAAGGATTGTGGTTCTCCCCACCCACCACCCAAATGCAATAAAATTGCCTTAAGATGATAGATTTGGGGAACTTCTATAGATGTGCCTCTATGGGTTATGTAACAAAGAATCTCTAACCCAAACTAGGACCAGAGAAGGCAATTCTACACCTACCTTCCTCATAAGCAAGACCACTGCCACCATCCTCAGGTAATGGGCTAGGGTCTGCTATCTAGACACATTTTCAAATAAGAATGCATGGAACTGACCCTAAATTCCATAGGGATGGTCCTAAATATTCTTATAAAAAGCCCCAGAGAAATCCTGTGTGAATTCCAAGCCAGCAGTTGTAATGGTTATTCTCTCCTGAGCTATTTTCTTCTTCTTAAATTTGATTTTGGTTCATTGTCCTTTGGTGCCAATTTACTCCAGCATAAAGAAACAATCTCATAACTGGAGGGCTGGATTTTATAGTTCTACTCTGCTGTCTTTACTATATGGTTCAGACTGTTATATTAAAACATTATTTTTTCACAGTGGAGCAGACAAACGGACTCTCAAGAAGGCAGTTTCAATTTTCCACTTGGAAAGAGCAGAACTAACATTTTCCACTGATGGTTGACGAATTTTTCACAACACACAAGGTTTTATCTCTGGGTTGCACTGACTACTTCAAATTCAAGTTGTTTTCTGGAATAGCCATCATGTTTTTATAATAAGCCTGGCATATTGTATGCCTCTTATATGTAGAGAATTGAAAATTATAGTAGGATCACCACTGAGATGGACAAAGTATGCACCTTTCTCAGACTTAAGGTCTCTCTCTTTTCAGTGACAGATCTCTGTGGTTAAAAAGACTGGGAAGGGCTGTGTCTTCTTCTATGAGTGGTGACCTTACCAAAGCTTGAAGGTCCCTGCCATTCTGATCCAAAAAGAAAAACCCTGCTGGTATACCACATTTTAGGCATGTTCAAATGACTAATATACAGTAAAAATTATTACACAAGTTTGTCTCCAGTAATCTAAGAATTCTTTAAAGTTACAACTAGTAAAGAAAAAAAGTTAAAATGGAGCCTATGATAAAGTGTTGATTTTCAAAAAGCTAACTTGACCCCTCAGGACAGAAAACAAATGCCTTATGACACATGGAAACAATGGAAGAGTAAATAATGTAGAGTTATAACATCTGAGTTTAAGTTCCAGTTTCACCACACACATGCTGTGGGACGACAGGCAAGTTACCCACTTCCTCTAGGTCTTTGTTTCCTCACCTGCAGAAGGGGGATGATAGTGCCTACTTCATAGAGCTAATAAAATGTTTAGTTGCTTGAGAAAGGACTCTGCAAATTGATATTCTTTTCGAGGGCTTTTGCACAGGGCCTGACATGTAATGAGCAATCAGTTTCCATGTTCAGAACGAAATAAACTGATGCCCTTAACACACACAATGATGAACGTGGCTCCAGATGTAAGATTTACTTCACATTACAGGGAAGTAAACTATACTGTGGAATAATCTTTCACCAGAAGTACACTGCTCTTTACCCTAGAAGGAAAAAGAAAGAAAGGAAGAAAAGAAGAAAGGAAGAAAGAATGGAAGAAAAAAAAGATAAAAGGAAAAGGGAAAGTAAAAAGGTTCCAGCAAGCGGAGCCTCACCATCTGTTCATCCTCTTTGGCAGCCCATCTGGCACTGAACGTTTGACCTCCACTGTCTTTCATCAGGCGAACTTGAACATGCTGGAGATAGGCAGAGAATGCTATTCGGGCCTGTACTTTGCTATAGAAATCCAAAACAACACACTGTTATGAGACAGAATGGTACACCTACCAAAGGTGTGCTTGCCTCTCTCAAAGTGACCTTTGAGGGTCCTTCTATTAAAATGGCTAAGAAAAACAAGGCCCATCATACAGTCACTGAATAAAAATTCCTTCTACCCAGCACATGAGATTTCTTTTTTCTGTTTAGAGAATCAGAGATGGAGAATCCTATTTATTTTCTTATTATTACCATGGGGGAAAAAGAAATCGAAGAGGAATAGAAAATCACATTTCCTACTCATACTTTATCTCTTTGAACTTTTTAATAACTTTCTTGGGGAAAGGGATCAGAAAATTACTGAATCTTCACAAGAACTTCTGTATTGATATAGACTAGTTTTTCAGCCTTGGAGGCCCTTAAAAACATACTTATCAGATGTTAGTGCAAAAGTATGGCTTTTGCTATGGCAACTAATATTTCTGGTGTGCAAAAGCCTCCAAAGCAGGAAATAGATAAATCCTACAGAGGAACTTTTGAGACCAAATTTTAAGGTCAGGCTTTTCTCAACTACAAGACGGGAGTGGCTGGAGCCCAGAACAAATGAGTGAGGTCCAACAGAGTCTGGCACAGATGCACCAGTGGGCTAGGACAAGCCCCGATGTTCAGCGGGAAAAAGAAATCCTTACATATAGTAAAAAGCACCACAGCGACATGACTAAAGAACCCAGCTGATTTCTGCTTGGTGGTCCAGGCTGGAAACAAGGAAATCCGATCAAGCTTTAGTCTGGAAGACAGAAGTCCCAGAGAAACACTGATGATTCTCACTTCAGCTCCTAATTGTAGCGGATCTGCTTTCTTTCAGGAGAGATATTGGTTACTTCAGCTGATCAGCCTTCTGACACGCTAGCCAAAATTACATCAGCAAAGGTTAGGGCCCAACACAAACTTTGTTTACAATCCTCACACATGCAATCACTGAATGCTTTCTACTCACTGTTTCCCAAAGGTTACGATGAAGGACTGTCCAGAGTAAACTAGAAATCCTAAGAGGGTCTGGAATCTAGCTTGTATGTGTGTGATGGAGGGACTAGAGAGGAGGGGAGTCGGGCTGGGGAGTAGATTTGCTTTTGAGAGTTTAATACACAAGCTCTTCAGAGTGTCAAATGTAAGTAAGCCTACATCTTTGTTACTAAATGGGGACAGTTTATGGGAGCACAATATGATTTTGAAATTTATATTTTCAAATGTTTCTCAACAGGACAACACTTAATATTCTTGGTCTGGAGACCATATAACACTTCCCCTCAACCATTCCCATAAGCTTTACCTCCACAAGAAGTTATTTTCAAGTCTAAAGCAATGAAAAGAGTCTCTATTTTGGTCAAAAAATTCACTTTCAATATAATGAGCTAGAAAGGGCATGTTTCAGATACCTCCAAATGTAGCAGAATACTCAATTTTATTAATTATTCCTCTAATATTAAAATATGAAGGGCTTTTGGATAAGGGAATTACTATTTGGAACACAGTCTGAAAACTACTG
Organism: Vicugna pacos; assembly: GCF_048564905.1. NCBI lineage: Eukaryota > Metazoa > Chordata > Mammalia > Artiodactyla > Camelidae > Vicugna > Vicugna pacos. The sequence continues at coordinate 72,129,660 of NC_132992.1, read as the reverse complement.
ATTTATATTAACAGACCCTGCAATTACTACGCTTTACTCATTGAAAGTGAGATCTAGAAGATTTATGAATAACTAATTTATTTCTACATCATCTAAGTAGAATGTTATTGCTGGGAAAGACCTTAGAATATAGTCCAATAGTTTTCTAATGTTCTACTTCAATTCAGTGGAATCTTCTTTCCCCTCCAGAGACCACAGTTTGAAAACCACTCGTCTAACCCCATGATAGAAAAGGAAACTGAGAACTAGAGAAGCTCTCTGACTTGCCTGTGATCACACAGCCACTTGGTCAGCACCAAGAAGCCAAAGCCAGGTCCCCTGACAGAGCTCCATGTGCTCTCCACTAATGGAGCTATTCTCATTCTCCATGCACTGTTCTAAGCCTTAACTGTGCCCCTCCAATCCCCTGAAATCCAATATCACCCTCCACCCTTGAGGAATAAGAACTGATCTCTAGCTTAGAAAATAAAAGCCATCATGCTTAAATACCTACACTTCCTGCCTCTTCAACTTCTAACTACTGCATTCAACCCACAGTGCTTTCTTTTCGACTTACAGGAAGCGATACCCCTCCAGGCCTCCTTCCATCTTCCATTACGACCCATCTCTGTCAATAAATGCAATGCTGTACCTCTAATTCTCTTGCCATCAAATCCTTCCCTAGTCTATAAGTAAGCTCCAGAATTTCTATCTTAAAAAATCTTTTATCTCTTGGCGTGCTCTCTCTCTGAGTTCTTACCTTCCTTTCCTTGCCAAATCCTCTGAAAATTAGTTCATACTTGCTTTCTTATTTCCCCAACTCACATTTCTCTTCTACCACTAAGTCCACTTTATAAGGTCATAAATGCAGGAGTCTCTTTTCACATCTCATCCTAACTTGGTTTGCCTGAGGCACTATATAGCTTGAAATTCTCATCTCATGGCTTTAACCATAACGCCCCCTCCCAGTTCTATGGCTACCTCTCTGACTGCTATTTCTTGGTCTCTCTACCATTAGACATTGGTTTTCCCTTTCCTCCCTTTTCACCCTATCCATGCTTGCTGAACGAAACTGAATTGGACAAGCTCATCCACTGTGGAGTTTTTACCTATCAACTGTTCAACTCTGACTCTGAAAGCGGAATTTGCCCCTGTCTACTGGACACCTTCATCCCAGGGCACTTCCACCTCACTGCATCCCAAACAAAACACATTATTTCTATCATGAAACCAGCTCCTGTGTTCCTGATATAGACTGATGGCATCACCAAGTTACCAAATTTGGAAAATTCAGTCTCTTTGGAGTTCTAACATCTACAGGGACCGAGCCCTTTCAATTTTAACTTGCAAATTTCATTAAGTCCATCCCATAGCCACTGCTCTTGTCAGGGCCTTCATCTTCCTGGCTCTGGACTAACTTTTACAGCCCCTAACTCAGCTCCCTACCTTTAGTTCCCCTCTTATCAGTCACTATTCCACAATGCAGCCAGAATTCACTTTCTAAACCAAGATCTAACCTTATCATTCATCTGCTTAAAAACTATCCATCCAGAAAATGAAGTCCAGGCTCCTGTACAGTCCTTTATGATCAAATGACATCCAATTTTGTACTCTCATTTCTTACCATACCCTTCTCCCAGGTAATTCCACATCACTAATCTGTATTTCTCAGACTCACCAAGCTCATTCCAATTTCAAGGCCTTATACTTGCAGTTCTGCTGGGAATATTCTGTCCTCTGATATTCACATCATTTACTCCTTCTCATCATTCAGGACTTACTTTAAAGGTTACCTTTCCAAACCCGAACACCACAATCTAAGGAAACTTTCTGCCCAATTACATTCTAATACTACATCCTATTTTACTGTCTTCATAGCACTTCTCACTGCCTGAAATTACCTCATTTTTTTGTTTACTCTCAGTCTTCCCCACTAGACTGTGAGTTCCACGAGCCTGTCTTGGTCTTCACTGTGACACTATACCACCCAGCACAATTCCTGGTACAAAGCAGGCGCTCAATAAATATTTGTCCAGAGACTGAATGAATGCCTGCACCATCACCCTCTGAGCCTTTATTTCCTCTACTAGCACTCCCACACTTAGCTGTCACCTCCCAAACCTCCTGAAATCCTACTCATCAGTCAAGGCCTGGTTCAGATACTTCCTCCTCCCTATGTCTCTCTGGCCCTCTCAAAGAGGACCAATCACTCCTTTTTCTGTGTCCTAAGAGTCCTTTGAGCATACTGGGGTCACAGTCCCCACACTTTAAGTGTCCCCACACCAAGCCATGAGCTGCTTGAGCTCCTTGTCTCAGTCACCTTGTGCTCTTAAGTGACTGACGCTAAAATCCAACAAATGTTTGTTGAGCCAATGAGACCTGCGTTTGCATCATAGCTCTATACCTCGGACAAGTCACTTCTCTAAGGCTCAGTTTCCTTGATAATAATAATATCAAATCACAGTCATTAATTCACAGGATTGCTATGCATAAGAAATGTAAAATGGCTATTAGGCCACCAGCACAGGACCCGGTACACAGTACAAATTAGCTGTTATCAGTTTTATTATCATAATTACAAAAGGTACATACCTAAGATTGCCATTATCTTGCAGAATCTGCATCAGGTTAAATTTAGGCTCTGGCTCCTGAGTCTCAATTTTGCAGCATTGTTCACCTTTATTGTTCCATTCAGAAACTTTCACAGCATTTTCTTTGGGTGAATTTTCAACCATAACGGTCAGTGAGGGTGTGTATTTGGCTTGATTTTCTCCAAGAGACCCTGCAGACTCCTCCTGGGAAGCTTCTTGCTCTTCATCTTCATTGTCTAATGCAACTTCCTCCTCCTCTTCGCTCTCTGTCTCAGTTTTAACATTCATTTCAGCTGGTTGGGTAATCACTAAATGCGAAGAATCACTAATGTTGCTGAAAAAAGGATTAAATTTTCCTCTCTCCCAATACCTTCCTTTTAACTTTTTAGGAAAAACCCATTTCTAAATCAGACCACAAATAATGCACAAAATTAACAGCACGCATGTGTCTCCAATCTCATACATTCTAAAAACCTATTAATGATCTTCATTAGAGTTGATGTTTCTCATCATAATACCAATGGCTCTCCCCCAACATAAGGCAAAAAACATTTTAGGAGAGCAATCTCTACAGTGTGTTAGAAGTTTTTAGAAGGGCACCTTTCACAGAGGTGCAAAGAGCAGGGGAGTATCTTTCTATCCTATGTTTAGTCATTATCCTTCTCCTTCACTGCCCTGGAAGGTCTGTGAGGACAACCACCATATCTTTTTTATTTGCCAATGAAACCCCAGTGAGTGATGTGCTGATACAGCAACTCAACAAACAAGACAAGGAGGGGGAAAAGGGAGTCAGTTTGTCAGTGACAAATAGATCTGTAACATGGAAGATTCTGGGAGAGAAAGAAATGCCCTTTTTTTCTGTTCATGTTTAAAATACTTCCACCACTCAGCAATATCAAAGGACAAACTGGACTTGATACTTAACCATGAAAAACCTAACAATAATGCTCAGGGTTCCATTAAACTTAAGCTAAGTATCAGGTAGTTAAAAGATGCTGGAATTAGAGCAAAAGCCAAAATGTGTGTGCTTCAGATAATCTTCCAATACAAACATTATAGAATTGAAGGTTTAAAAACTTATAATCCTTTTGAAATAAGTTTCAGAGGAAAAAGACTATAGCCAAAAAAGTAAGTATATGTGATTGGGAAGGTTCTGAATCATTAACTATTAACTAAGAAGCTGAATCAGTTGGACAGGAAACAGATAAAAGAGTTTGGTGAAAGCTCACCAGCAGATACCTGGGTACTTTGGCCTCATGGCCCTCAACCTGCCGCTCCGCCGTCGACGCTTTCGCACCTCCAGAGACAGGAGCTGCCTCTCATAAAGAGCAGCATGCAGCTTGGCCTTCGAATTCATACTCTCTACCTTCAGTTCCGGTGCTCCATCAACGATCATTCTATGGGAAAAAAACATGGTAGCTAGAGCCTTCAGAAAGCTCTCTTCTTTATTCCAAGGCTAAGTCTGACAGAATTCTGTAATAATGACAGAGCGGGCATGGTAACTCTAGAGAATTCTAAAAAGTTTGACAGATAAATGGGAATATTGGAATCTACATTAAAACTTCACTAATGGCCTATCTGAATTTGTTAAATGTTCTGAACAAAAATACACCTGAAGACAACGTTCAAATATTTTTAAGTACTTGGCAATACTGGCTGACTATTCATGGCAGAGATCATAAGTACTACCCAACACCTATGCCTTAAGAATGATTGGAGAGACTGGGAGCACTTTAATTCTTAAACTGGGTGATCCCTAGAGATATATTTATTGCTTTATTTATTCATTATAACCTACTCAAAATTACATAAATATTCTTTTAAAGCATATAGTATTTAATAAACACAGATTTAGCAGAGGTTAAGAGAAGGAGACAAGTGGCTGATAATCTGTGAATATGGTAGCACAGAGCTAAGTGAAACTCACAGGAGAGTGTCTTCATGAAAAGCCATTAAGACCTTGGGATGTACTAAGTCTCAAGCATTTGAATACGAGAAATTTCTCCTTTAGAGCCTACTTAGTTATAGGAGGAGGTGGGCAGAGTGGCAGGGACTCTCCAGGTGTTGAGGACAAGTCAGTAGTTAGGGTCAGAGGCACAGACAGGGAAGGCAGAAGATACAGGACAATGCCAAATTCAGTCAGATCATGAATGGGAAGTGGGCTGGGGTATGTGGATGGCTACAGCCACATTAGGCATTAGTTAAAATAAGATAAAGAACAAATTGGGGAAGTGACAGGAATCAGGTCCTGTCCAGACAAGGACCAGGCAAAGAACCAGGCATGCAGAGATAACTAGGTCACCAAAGAGAGACAGAGTTCTTGGTCACCCAGTCAGAAAGGACATATCCATGTTAATGTCTGAAAGCAGGCAGCCAACTCTGTATACTCAGAACTCAAGATCTAACTGGTTGGCTCTGAGCTCTCTCTCTCTCTTGAACTCTCTAAAACTCAAAGTGTACTCCCTTTAAGGTCAAAATTCATCCTCATTCCTCTGGTAGTTTTCAGTCCCTGAGTATGATGGTAAGGCTGTGTCTCTTGGTCTATTTAGGACTTTTAGGGATTTCTGGTTGGATGGACTGGATGGTAAATATTTTGGAGGCCATTTCTCTAGGGCAGGAAATTGAGCCAAGACCAGGGAAGGTCCTGACACTGAGGGAAGAAACAGGAAGCAAATTAATGAACTTTACAAATACTCCAAATCCAACTGACCATAGTTCCAACAACTGAACACTACCTTCTGCCACACACACAGTTGTGAAAATAGATTTTTAGGCAATTAAATAATAAAGAAAATAAAACAAATCTGATATTTTTAAATAACAACTATGAGCTTCTAAGAAACCCTGAACAGAAATATAAATCACAACTATTACAAGGGATGGAGGTAGGGAATGCTGAGGAAAATGTACAACTGATAAACAGAATTCTAGTTCTATGAAGGCAAGGCCCCTGCTTGTGTTGTTTCTCACTGGATCAGTGATGCTTTGAGACTGCCCAGCACACACCTGACACACCATAAATATTTTTGACCTAACAAATAATCAAATTCCCTACAAATAAGGTGTGATACCTTTTAGCTAACTCTTTCATTTTATTTTTTCAACACATTATTATGAAATATTTAAACAGATAGAAAAGTTCAAAGAACTGTACAGTGAACAGATGTACATCTATCGCCCAGTTTCTACACTGACCATTTTACTACATTTGTTTCATTACATACATGTTCAATCTTCCCTTCTTCTATTCAACCAGCAACCCACCTAATTTTTAAAGCATTTCAAAGTTGCACAGAGACATCAATGCAATTCACTCCTAAACACTTCAACACACAAACCATTAGGATCTAGATAGAGTTCAACATTTGCTTTATAGGGCTTTGGCAGTTTTCTCCTTTTCTTTTTCTTTTCTTTCTTTCCTTCTTTTTTTTTTAATGAGCTAAAAATTACACACAGTTAAATACCCAAATATTAAATGTCTATTTGAGGAGTTTTGACAAATGCCTAGACCTATGTAATCCAAACTCTAACATTACTATCCCCTCACAAAGTTCTCACGCCCCTTCCCAGTAAATTCCTCTCTCACACTCCCAAAGGAAACCACTGGTCTGAATTTTTTCATCACATGTTAAGTTTGCCTGAACTTCATAAAAATGAAATCATACAGTATGAATTCTTTTGTGTTAAGTCTCCTTTCATTCAGCATGTTTTTGAGATTCATCCATGTTATGTGTATCAGCATGTAGCCCTTTTTATTGCTGAGAATTAGTTCATTGTATGAATAATCCACAATTCACTGATTCCCCTCTTGCTGGACACCTAGGTTGCTTCCAGTTTCAGAATATTATGAATAAAGCTGCTATGAACATTTTTGTACAAGTTATTTTGTGCTTATGTCTTTCATTTCTTCTAAGATCTGAGAGTAGAATTTTCTAGGCTTTCTAACAAACTGCCAGATTCTTTCTAAAGATTCTGATGCCAATGACAATTTATCAGAGTTCCATTAGTTCCACATTCTCATCATCTAATGCTATCAGTCAGTCACTTTTTCCCCAGCTTTACTGAGATGTAATTGATAAATAAAACTGTAAGATATTTAGTGTACAATGTAATTATTTGATATAGTCATTTGCTGAATGTTTAGTGGTATCTCATGATTTTAATTTGCAGTTCTCTGATAACTAATGTTGTTAAGCATATTTTCTCAATTATATTGGCTATTCACATATCTTCCTTTTGAAGTGTCCAAATATTTTACCCATTTGTAACTGGGTTGACTGTCTTATAATTATTTAGCTGGAGGAGTTTGTTATATTTCCTAAATACCAGTCCTCTGACATATATATTTGATGAATATCTTCATTCACTATGGCTTGCCCACTCATTTTTTTTAACAGAATCTTATTATAAATAAAACTTTTTAATTTTGAGGAAGCCTAGCTTATCACTTTTCCCTTTTTGCTTATTGCTTTCTGTGTCATGTTTAAAACCTTTTGCCAAGCCCAAAGTCACAAAGATATTTTCCTCAAGAAGTTTTATAGTAATAGCTTTTATGTATCTGTCTATGAATCACCTAATGTTGGGGCCGAGGTTCATTTAAAAATATAATATCCAGTTCCAGCACCATTTGTTAAAAAAAGTTACCTTTCCCCATTGGATTACTTTAAGTTTTTTGTTTAAAGTCATGACCATATATAAATATGAGCCTATTTCTGGGCTTTTTATTCTGTTCCATTGATCAATTTGCTGCAGCTTTGATTATGATAGCATTATCATATTTCTTTAAGGCAGGTCCTCTAATTCTTTTTAAAATTACTTTGGGTATTCTATATCCTTTATATTTCCATATAAATTTTAATAAAACAGTCAATTCCTACAAAAAATCTATTAGACTATTGATTGAAATTGTACTGGATCTTTAGATCAATTTGGGGAGAATGGATACTTACAATCTGTTTTCTAATCCATGAACATGACATACCTCTGGACTTATTTAGATCTTCTTTAATCTCTTTAAGTAATAATTAGCAGCTTTTAATATGTAAGTATTAATTATACAAAATATTTGTAAGTATTAAGAATATTTTGTTAAATTTATCCCTAAGAATTTCATATTTTCAAAAGCTACTGTAAATGGAATTTTAAATTCCATTTTGCAATTATTTACTGATAGTATATTAAAAAAATAGATTTTAGTATATTGATCCTAAGACCTTGATAAGTATATTTATATGTTCTTTTTTGTTTGTTTGTTTGTTTTGTTTTATGGGGGGGTGGTAATTAGGTTTATTTATTTACTTATATTTGGAGGAAGTACTAGGGATTGAACCCAGGACCTCGTGCATGCTAAGCATGTGCTCTACCACTTGAGCTATATCCTCCCCTCTACTTGTATGTTCTTGTAGCTACTCTATATATGCCTTAGGATTTTCTACTAACCTGATTATGCCATCTAAGAATAAAGACATTTAACTTCTTCCTTTCTAATTTGTATAGCTTTTATCCCCCCACCCTGTCTTTGCTTTATTGTACTGCTTAAGACCTCTAGTAAAAAGGGAATACAAATGGTGAGATTTGACACTTTGCCTGATTATTAATTGCAGGGGGAAAGCCTTCATATTTCACCATTCAGTATGATGTAAGAAACAGATTTTTTATAGAAGGCCTTTATCAGATTGAAGAAGTTCCATTCTACGCTGGACCTGATAAGAGTTTTTCTCATAAACATGTGCTGAATATCATTAGATTTTTTTTTTTGCATCTAATAAAATAATCATCTGGGTTTTTTCCCTTATTTATTATGGTGAATGATATTGACTGATTTTCAAATGTTAAATCAACCGTGCATTACTAGGGAAAATCTCACTTTAGTCATCTGTATTATCTTTTTTATATACTGGTGGATTCTATTTACTAATATTCTTTCAAGAAATTTTGTGTCTATGTTCATGAAGACACTTACTAGCATATAATTTTTTTTTTAATGTCTTTGTCAGGTTTTCATGTCATAGTTTTCTGGTAACATAAAATGAGCTGGGAACTGTCCTTGCCTCTATGTTTGAAACAGTTTGTGTAAGATTTCTTTATATTCTTCCTCAAATGTTGATATGATTCACCAGTGAAACTACTGGGCCTGAGTAATTTTTGGAGGAAAGTTCTGATTATGAATTCAATATTCTGATTGGGTATGGGACTATTCAAAAATTTCTATTTCAGCTTGTGTTAGTTTTGTTAAGAGTTCCCTCCCCACAAGGAATTCAGATATTTCATTTAGGTTGTCAAAGTAGTGGAATAGGTTGTTAATAATATTCCCTTTATATCTTTTTTATGTCTGAAGGATCTATAGTGATATCCCCTCTTTCCCATCTGATATTGATAATCAGTGTTCCCTCTCTTTTCTGTATCAGTTTACCTAAGATTTTATCAATTCTGCTATTGTATCAATGAACAATTTTGTACTTTATTAATTTTCTTTGTTGTCTGTCTTTTATTTAATTGATTTCTGCTCTTTACTACTTCCTTTCTTCTATGTACTTTGGGTTACTCTTATTTTTCTAGTTTCATAAAATTGAATATTAGATTAGTCATTAATTCCTCTGTTTTCTAATATAAGCACTTAAAGTTATAAATTCCCTCCAAACACTATACTCTAGCTGCATCCCACATATTTTAGTATTACATTTTTATTATCATTCAGTTCAAAATATTCTGAATTTCTCTCATGATTTCTTCCTTGATCCATAGATTATTTAGAAATGTGTTGCTTAATTCCTAAATATTTGGAGATTTTCTATCACTGTTGATTTCTAATTTCATTACGGTCAAAGAACATACTCTATGATTTTAATCCTTTTAGATGTACAAAGAATTGTTTCATGCTTCAGCACATGGTCTATCATGTGCCACCTTTCATCTGCTTACACCTCTATACCACCAAAAAACCCCTACCAATGGCAATAAAAAATGAGTGCCAAAAAATGAAGGACAGAACCCACTGATCTTTAAATATTCTTGTTGTTTAAGATTTTTTTCTAATTTTCACACTGATAGCAGTATACTCTAGGAAACATATTCCTTGATTAAAACCTGGAGAAAACTTATAAACTAAGCATGACTTTCATTTGGAAACAAGCTACAAACTTGATTTCTCTGTTTTTCCTTAGTTAAATGGCAATCATGTTTTCCTTTAAAGAAAACTCAGATTTACACTTCAAAAGATTTGGATGAGAAAAACAAGTTTATCTTAATTCTTCACTGTAAAATAAAAGGCTAGATCTAGGGGGTTTCTTTCTTACTGCCATTTTGCTTTTCACAGAGATACAGCACAAAGGGGATGTATGTAATGTCTCAGACCAGATGGTATGTGTTCAGAGTTAAAGAGTTTTTGTTGTGATTGCAGTCTTCAGTTGGGCACGTCATCCCAGCCCTTCTTCTAAGACCTTTCTCTGCTCTGCCAAAATTAAGAGGTATTTGCGCATTTTTAGTTCCGTGGCAAACTGAAAGGGGTTCTTCTTAGTCCCACAAAGCGCAGAGCTGTTTGCCCCAGGTATGTCAAGGCCAAAACATAATCTTTCATTTGAATTTAACGTGAGAGTAGTCTTGAAATCTCACAAGTACTTTGGTCTCTCTCACATAGTCAAATTTCAACTATTTGAATACCATTATTATCAGTTGAAATGACGTATCTGTAGTTATAAAAATGTAAATCCCAAACTGAGTTTGTAAAAAGTTGCCACAGAATAGTGTTTCAATAGGAAACATTTTTATGTTACTATTCAAGCTGAGTCAAACTGAAAATGGTTCTATAAATAAAGCATCATGCTTAGTCTGTGCATGGTCACGTATTATGCACATGGAAAGAATTTCTCAACTTTTAAAAATCAGTTACCGTGTTCTTCCTGTCAATAAGCTTCTTCTTGGGTTTCCCCTACAGAAGCAGAAAGGACAAGCGGGTTAGAGTATTATGTAGATATTCCCTCTTGAGTGTACACACACACACACTCTTTCCTGAGATTTGTATTGCAGAGATTCGACATCGAATATGCCTTGGAAGGCATCTTGGGGGAAAAACGGAGAGATGAATTGAGAACATGCTCAGAAAAGAACAGGGTACCATAATCTTAGGGAGCATCAATAAAAAACAAAAGGAACAGGACAAATGAATTTTAGAGAAAAATTATATTGCATCTGTGTGTCTAGTCACAAATCTAGTCTCACTTATTCTTCACAATAACAATGTGAGGAAGGTTATTACAAAAAGGAGCAGGATAAGACCATTATGTGACATGCCCAATGTCAGAGCTTTAAAGGGCTTAAATTTGAATCCAAGACTTTGGTCGCAGACTCCAGTGCTCTTTCCACTCGCACTGAACTGTGTTAGGAAAAGGAGCTAATCTCAATTCTCATGGAGTTCAAAAAGGATGCTCATGAGAAACAGATTTCCCACAATTTAAAAAAAAAAAATATATATATATCGTTAAAAAAGAGATGCTGTCCACTGTCTTTAAACTAGAACTGGGCTTGAACCACAGGAAGGGAGTAACCATTCAGGTTTAAATCGGCTTTTGTTTGTCATTCAATTTTCTTTCACTTAACACTTTCTCTTTTTTAGACAATTTCCTATTTTACTTGTACTCATTTGTGAATGTGTATATTTAGTATATATTTAGTTCGGTACATTTTATTACTGTGTAGGTTCATGTATCCACCACCACAGACAAGATACTGAACAATCCCATCACGAAAAGGACCCCCTATGTTGCCCTTTTATAACCACACACCTCTTACCTATCCCCTGGCTTCTCTTCTCCATTCTAAAATTTTACCATTTTAAAATTGTTATATAAATGGAATCATACACATGTAATCTATCACATTGGTTGCTGTTTTTTCTTTTTAAAGAGACAGATGTAATCAATATCAAGGTTTTCTATCTATAGAAAAATCAAGTGAAAAATTTGTCTTCACCAAAATATTTTATCTTTTCCTTCCCATGTTTTCTATCTGTGCCAATGTCCTAATATTGTCAATTTATCATCAGAAAGTCTCAAGATGATTTTAACTTTTTCATCAGATAATGGTTTGCACTAGTAATTTGCAAACACGGCTTCACACTACAATCACTTGGGCAGCCTTCAGTAAGTATAAAGTACTTCTATCTGGGAGGGGTTAGGGCACAAATACAGTGTTACTCATATGCAGCCAGGGTTAAAACTACTATCATGCTGTGAGACAGTAGGTAAGACACTATTTCCTAGGGCAGGGTGGGTATGTGGGGGATGAGTGAGGGAGGACAGGGAAGGCAGACCAAATGAACTTACCATGAAATGAAATTAGAGGATTAGGTTGAAAGTAGTTCTGACAATAATACAACAGGATTTGCAAGAGAGAAAACATCAGTTCAGATTGAAGAGAACAGACTTAATGGAAGATGTTGGGGCTTGCAAACTCAATTTCATCTTTTTAATGCATGTTCGTATGTATGCCTACCACATGGTAGGTTCTTGATATTGACAAAGATAAACATGACAAAGTACCTACTCTTAAAAGCCAACTTGAAAATAGAGTAGTTAGTAAATAGGCAATTATAATACAATATGTACAATATTGGGAATATAAATCAGAGGAAGGCATAAGGAGGGCTGGGACAACTTCCTGCTAGTCTGGGTAAGAGGAGGAAGGACATAGCTAGAGCAAGAATTTAGGGATAAATTGAAGGCCATTCCAAAGGAATGGATGGGAATTCCAATGTGAGGATAAGGAGGCATGAAAGAGCAAGTAGAGATGGTGTGACTGGCCATCGGTTGGTATGGAAAAATGGAGATTAGGCTAAAAAGGTAGGCAAGAGTAAATCATGAGGGCCTTTCTTTGTTAAACAGTGAAATTCGTGTGTTTCGAACCAAAGTTTTTAGAATGCTTTATAAGCAGTTGTTACTGGGGCCTGAAGAAAGAAGTCAGGGAATGCACCAAATTGGATGGGGGAAAAAAGTAATCTTATTACTGAACTTTAGCATCATATACATGTAGGGAACCATCCACAGTAGCGTAAGTGTGATTTTGTTACCAAAAGAGTAACTTTTGTGAGTCCCAAATATTGCCAACACTTACCACACTTTTTAAACAGTAGTTATTAGACCCATTGCTAGGTCTTGTTATTGAATGTGTTAATAAAGAAGGACATATATTATTACATCTCAAATTTTTTTACTGTTATTCTTCCCCTAGGAGAATGCTTCCTAATTTTCGTGGTGGTTCCCAGATTGCCTGCTCCACCTTCTTTCTCCCTCATGGTTAGCTAGATTATACAAAGATCAGAACTCAAACAAAGAGATCACATCAGTTCAGAAATAGACAACCTGTGAGGAAACTCATGGCAACTACCAATTCTAAGCAAACAGTTCATTGCTAAATATGACCAGACAATCAGAAATCACCATTTCAGGAAATATAACAGCATAAACTAGAAACAATGAGATGAACAAATAGGACTCATCTAGAAGAATTAAATATAATGCAAAAAACAAAGGAAATTTAAAAACCTAACAGATATCCAAAGACATGTGAAAATATATTTGTAATTCTGTGATTTATAGAAAGAAATATAGATTTGGTCTCCACCCCTCTTTCTGACACAGAGCTCCTAAATCCCTTAAAATTTCTTAAGCGACAAATGGTAAAGGTGTCTTTTGTTATGTTAAGGAGATGACTTTTAGAAAGCCCTTGAATCAGCTGAGGATGGGGGTTGGTCACCAGAGGAACCAACTCTGTAATTAGAGGGTTGAAACGTTCAGTCCTATCCCTCTAACCTCCTAGAAGGGGAGGGGATAGAGATGGAGTTCAATTACCAATGGTTGATGATTTAATCAACCGTGCCTACATAATGGGACCTCCATAAAGACCCAGAAGTATGGGGTTCAGAGAGCTTCCGGGCTGGTGAACATGTGGAAATTTGGAGGAGAGTGGCGCATATGTAGAGAGCATGGAAGCTCTGTACCCTTTCCCCATGCTTGCCCTATGCATCTCTTCCATCTGGCTTCCCATGAGTTATATCCTTTTATAATAAACTGGTGATCTAGTAAGTAAAATGTTTCTCTGAGTTCTATGAGCCACTCTAGCAAATTAATAGAGCCTAAGGAAGGAAGGAGTCATGGCAAGCTCTGATATACAGCCAGTAGGTCAGAAATATAGGTAATAAACTGGGCTTGTGACTAGCATCTGAAGTTGGGGGATGGAATGTTGTAGAACCCTTAAACTGTGGAATCTGATGCTAATCTCTGACAGTGTCAGAACTGAGGTGAATTTTCGGACAACAGCAGGGTGCAACTGCATGGTACTATGGGGGAATCGCCCTGCCCCCTCCAAACTGGAATTGGTACCAGAACCAATTTAATTTTACATCCATAAACCATGAAAACTAGTTAGAAGAAAACATAGTTTTTGGATGCCAAACTCATATCTGCCAAAATAAAAGAGTCAAACAACCCTTTCCTGAGCTGGTACTGAATAACAAAACAGGTAAGGCTGAAGGTCAGTTTAGAAGCTTAGAAGACAAAGTTCAAGAAATCTCCAAGAATTTAAAGCCAAGAGACAATGAGATCAAAAGTATGAGAAAAAAGTAAAGACAAATGGAGGATATAGCAAAAGATCTACAATTCATCTAAGAGAAGTCTGACAAGGAAAGGAAAGACAGAATAAGGAGAATATTGCCCCCAGTTAATAGACTTAAATCCTCAGACTGAAAGGATTCATCCACTGCAAAACCAAAATTCTGAAAAGTAACACACCAGAAAACAACTTGGTACAGTATCTGAACTCTAAAGATAAAGAAGCCTTGTAAAAGTTTCCGGAGAGGAGGCAAGAGGTGGGAGGGCTGGCACCAGGTTATATATAAAGAACTGAGCTTCCATGTTTTCCAAGTAAATCTTAAGATCACTTTCATTAGAAGCTATGCAGTGTTATTACTAAATTAATGGTAATAGCCACAAATTTTCAGAGAGAAATTAGAAATTCCATATATTTCCTGATAATGGATAATGAAATTGTAAGGAATGGCTGAAATCTGGGTATCTATTTTTAAGAACCCCACAAAAAAAGCACACATAGCTTGAAAATAATATAGATTTCTTTAAATAACTAAGATTCCTTATTTTGTCAGTCAATTACTGAACTGTGCTGTAATGTAGTTATGTCTCAGGGGCAACAAAAGTATGCAGGACTAAGCAGTCCTGACTGCTGTGCTATTTGAATTCCAATGTCTGCTTTCCATCATTTCTCCCCTATTTTCCCTTGTATTGAGGTTATCAGTTGTCATTTCTTACAACTCTCACTGTATTTATTTTGTGAATTACCTCCCCCTCCACCTTTTCTAATCTGATCATTCTAATCTCCTCTAGTCTAGAAAAACAGATGATTATGTCTGTTAAAATTGTGTCTAAAGTAAAAAGGCACTGGGTAAGAGCCTTCCTTTAAGAAGAAAAACGTTTAGGGCCTATGTTAAGATTGCTTAAAGATCTTTACGGTTTAATTTGTAGCCTCTGGCAACATTATAAAGTGCTGAGAATTAATGAATTCTGAAAAAATGAGGTTTTATATTGTGTTTTCTGAAAGGCTCTTTTCATCAGAGATTTTACTAAAGACTTTCATAAAGTCTCTTCTCTTTTTTTGCCTGTACCTTCTCCTAATTTTTGTAATCTAGTTCTACTAAATCCCCACCTGTAAGATTAACACATCCCCACCTGTCCTGGAAGAGACGTGTTGCCAGCATATAGTTCATGGAGGTCTTGTGTTCAAGGTAGGACCTGAAATGCAAAGAAAGAAACTGTTTATTTCTTAAGCTTAGTTGAAGGGGAAAATATAGAAATAAAAACATGAGCCAAGTACAAAAGTGTCAGGTCACTTATACACTGTTTCTAAAAAAATATAGTGTCTCTAAAGTGGCAAAGGAGGAGACAGTTGTTCAAATTAAAATCACAGCACACTAGAATAGAAGAAAATATAATAAAATGAAAAAATACAGAGGACTTAATTTAGAAAATAGAAAACCAGGATTTCTTGGATTAATAAAAGGTGATAGACTAAATTCAAAAAATGAAACTGGAAGATAAAAACTAAACCACCACCAAAAATCATATATAGCTAGAAAAGAAGTCCAATAAAGCTGGGAACGGGAGATGCATCAAGGGCATGAAAATGTCAACAGAGTGTTTCAATCATCTTATTTCTCAAGAGCTTTCAATGGCTCCTTGACGCCAACTGCAGCAGGCATATACTCTCTCTTTCAAGATTGCAAAAGTTGAGTAATCTATACCACCAATTCATTCACACTTTCCCCACACAGTTCCCCAACATGGATCCTGAAGTATAGTCAGGCAAGTCTCCTTATAATCCTCTCACACCACACCTCCCACTAATCCTTCTGCCTATCTGGACACCTTCTCCTCACACCCTCTCTACTTATCCATAATCTATCCTTAAAGAAGCAGCTTAAGTCCACCGTGCTGCACGAAGCCTCCCCTGGTATGACCGCTCAAGTCTACAGAGAAGCCCTTGTTCTGGACTTCTACCTTGGCCTTCACCGTATGCCCGAGGGACCTGTCATATACCATCTTACAGAGTAAAATTTTTCTTCTTGGAAAGCAGCACGATGCAGCAGGAAAGAAGTAGGATTTAGAGTCAGAATACCTGCATCAAGTCCCACTATGTGATCATGGACAAGTTCCATTACTTTACTGAACCCTACTTTCCTTATCATTATAGTGGGAATAGCAATGATATGTTTAAAGTCCATTATATTACAAAGAGCTATACAAATGTGAGCTATTCTTATTACATGTATAAATAACTTCTCCACAATCATACTGTTAACTCTCAAAGAGCAGGGATCCCATCTAATATTCGTTTCATACTCCAAAGCACCAAGCATAATGCTAGGCTCGTGTGAGTTCAATAAAGACATATTAATAAAAAGGCATATTTGTTAGTAGATAAACACATCTTCCCCACTCTCCATGAAGGTAACTCAATTCGTTTAATATTCTTTGCATCTCTCTGCTGCTTTTCACAGAAGTCCCAGGAGAGGTAAAGTAATTTACCAGATTGGTAATTCAGGAAAAATTCAATGAGCATCTCCCTTCTTTCTCTGGGGAGACAACCTTTCTTAGGAAATACACATCCTCTGTTGCTCTCATAGGGTCAGGTGTTCCTGACGCTCAGCTCAGTCTAACCCTGCCTACAAATGGGTGTGTAAATCTGTCTAATTCTGAAGTTCAACAGAAAGCGCATTTGTTTGCAGACAGACATAATCAAGTCTCTCAACCTAGACTTTATCAGTATGGAAGGGGATACTTTGGTCTCCATCTTAGTCTTTGTGTATTAATATTGGATTCCCTATGAGACTCCCAATATTATCTGTAACTGTTTCCTTAGAAAAACTCTCAATTAAGGCCCTGATTCCACTTTCATTAATTAAAAATGTTTTCTAGGAACTTCAAATATTGAAACTCTTCAAAAATATCAAAAGATATATTTCTATCTAATTTTGAAAAGCCAAGCAATATCTTTCTGTTGAATTCCTAGGTCTTTATAAGGTGTTAACAACATGGATAGGATATTTTTGCAAGATAAAAAGATTTTTCTATGAACAGCTGGGTTTTCAAAACAAATGAAACAAACAAAAATCTAGTTCTTTTATTCCTCTAAGTTCTAGCTCTATACTTAGAACCACTAGTGTCCCAACTAGATCAAATGCCAGTCACCAGAGGAAGAAAAATGTGTCACCTATAAACAAGTGCAGAAGTTCTCAATCTTACTAGTAATCAGCGAAATGCAAATCAAGGCCAAAATAAGATACCATTTTACACTCAGTATATTGACAAAAATTAAGAAGTCTAACAGTGCCACTGTTATTGGAGATAAAATACTGGAGAAGACACAGATCAACAGGATCTCTTAGGCACTGCTGAGAGGAGTGTAAATTTACATAGTCACTTTGGAAAACAATTTAGCATTATCTTTTTTTATGCATTATTTTTTAAAGTTGAATATTTACATATCTTATGGCCCAGTAATTCCACTCCAGATATATACCCAGGAGACATACATAAGAATATTTACAGCCTAGCTGTCTTTAACATCAAAAGACCAGAAAGAAGCCAAATGCCATCAACAGGAGAATGGGAAATTTTACACCAGTATAAATACACAGAAAAATATAATATAGCAGTGAAAAAGAATGAATTATAGCTACATGTAACAACATGAACTTTAACATAATAATGAAAAAAGTGTACATAGAGCACACTGTTGTTTTTGAGAAAAAGTTCAAAAGCAATAAAAACTAAACAACAGAACTCTGCTTCCACATAAGAGATAATAATTGTTGTAGGACTTGTCCTTTTACCACCTAGAGGCAATTTCCAGATTATGCAGAAAGAGAATTCAAGTAGAATCCAAGAGGCTCTGTGTTGAGATAACAGAGATGAAAGTTCGAGGAAGCAGCTAGAATTTTTGGAGCAATGTCCCAGAGAGGAAGAAGCTATGCATAGGAAGATACGCAAAAAATCATCACAAGGGACACTTTGAGTCTTTGGGTGAATACAGATCTGCTCAGGCATAGGGGGAAAGTCCATAGGTTGGGCAAAGAGCAACTGTCAGGGTAAAGAACATTAAAGAAAAAGTGAAAGCTGAACACTCTCCAAAGTTCACACAGGGCTGCCAATTGATTGGCACCAACCAGAATGGAGAGCTGTCACTGAATATGGGGGTCATTTAACAGGCCCCAAAAAAGTCTTCAGTAGTGGAATTAATCTAGACCTAAACAAACAGCTATTCTAAACAAACCATAAAAACACTTTTAAAAGAGCCTGAAAAGGATTAAGCTGATCCACAAAAGAAGTTCTTCAGATAGAAGAAAATGATACCAGATAAAAACCTGGATCAATACAGAGGAAGGAAAAGCATTGAAAATAGTAGTGTATATAATCAGAAAGGGTAGTATATATATAAATAGATTTAAATTTATTTAAATCAAATATTTCTCATATTTAAATTTCCTTAAACTGTTCAAAGCAAAAGTAACGATGTACTATGGGATTCATAACTTACACAGAAGTAAAATGCATGACAGTAATAGCCCAAAGGCCAGGAGAGGGAAATAGAAGCATACTGGTTGTAAAATTCCTACATTACACGTGAAATACTATATTATTATTTTAAGGTGCACTGTGGTAAGTAAAAGATGCAGATTGTCACCCTAGAGCAACCACCCTTTTAAAAAACAAAACAAAAGATGTAGGAGAAATTAATTAATCCAAAGAAGGCAGGAGAAAATAAAAAGGGAAAAAAAGAACACATTAGACAAATAGAAAACAACCAGTAATGTGACATATCTAAACCCAACCATATCACTATGCTGTACATTAGATTTCCCAGAATTTATTCATCTTATAACTTAAAAGTTTGTACCCTTTAACCAACATTTCTCATATCTTCTACCCCAGCCCATGGCAACCACCATTTTACTCTTTGTTTCTATGAGTTCTATTTTTTTTTTTTTTTGGATTCCACATACAAGTAATATCATACAATATTTGTCTTTTTCTGGTTTATTTCACTTAGCATTATTCCTCTAAGTTCATCCATGTTGCCACAAGTGGCAGGATTTCCTTCTTTTACAGAAATCTACTTTAAATATAAAGGCACAGATAGACTGTAAGTAAAACAATGAAAAAAGATATACCATGCAACACTAGTCACAAGAAAGCTGGAGTAGGTAGGGGTGAGGGGTGGAGAAACTGGATGAAGGCAGAAAAAAGGTACAAAATTCCAGTTATCAGATAAATAAGTACTAGGGCTATAATGTACAATATAAAATAAATGTAATTAACACTGGTGTATGTTATATATGAAAGTTGTTAAAAGAGTAACTCTTAGGAGCTCTCATCACAAGAAGAAATTTTTTTCTATTTTTTTAAATTTTGTATCTATATGAGCTGATGGATATTCATTAAACTCATTGTGATAATCATCTCAAATCATTATGCCATACACCTTAAACTTAAAAAAAAAAAGAAAGCTAGAGTGGGTATATTATAGCAGATAAGTAGATGTGAAAACTTGCAAAAACAGTACTTAGTAGGAAATTTATAGCACTTAAAACACATATCTTATGTTTCACTTAATGTCTCAAATCAGTGACATCAGCTTCCATCTAAAGAAACTAGGGGAAAAAAAGAGAGCAATGAAGCACATAATAAATTAAAGAAAAGAAATAATTAATATTAGGATGGAAGTCAATGTTCAAGAAATAGACAAAACAATGAAATAAAAAACTGAGTCTCTTAGAAGATCAATAAAACTGATAAACCTCTAGCCAGAATGAATGGGATAAAAAGAGAAAAAACAAATTACCGCAGAAACAAGAAAAGTCGTATCACTAAAGATTCTACAGATGTTAAAAGGATAAGGGAACATTATAAACAATTTTATGCTTATAAATACAACATATAGGAAATGGACAAATGCCTTAAACTACCAAAGCCCATTCAAGTAGAAACAGATAAACTGAATGGCCCTCTATTAAAGAAACTGAAATGGAACTCCTGGTCCAGGTGGCTCCACTAGTGATTTCTACCAAACACTCAAAAAATAAATAAAACCAATTCTCCAGAAACTCTTCCAGAAAACTGAAGAGGTGATAATATGTTCCAGCTTATTCTATGAAGCCAGCATTACCCTCATACTGAACACAAAGACATTATAAGAAAACTATAGATCAGTATCTTTCATAAACATAGATGTAAAAATTCTAAGTAAAATTTCAGAAAATCAAATTCAATTATATATAGAAAAGATAATATATCATGACCAAGTGAGTTTATTTCAGGAATGCAATGTTGGGTTTAACATTCAAAAATCAATGTAATTCACTATATTAACAAACCAAAAAAGAAAAAGCATATGATTATGTCAAGAGATATAGAAAAAGCATTTGACAAAGTCCAACATCCACTTCTGATAAAAACTCTTAGCAAAGGAGGAAAAGAAAGGAACTCCTTCCATCTAATAAAAGGCATTTATGAAAAACCTACTGTCCACATCATACTTAATGGTAAAAGACTAAATGCTTACCCTAAGATCAGGAACCAGACTGGGATGTCTGCTCTCACCAGTCCTATTCAGCATTGTGCTGGAGGTTCCTGCCAGTGCAATCAAGCAAGAATAAAGAAATAAAACACATCTAAATTGAAAAGGAAGAAGTAAAGCTGTCTTTATTCACAGATAATCTTCTTATCTAAGTAGAAGATCCAATGGAATCTCTAAAAACCTTCAATAACTGATAAGTGAGTTTAGCAAGACTGCAAGAAACAAGAACAATATGGAAAAATCAATTGTATTTCTAGATATAAGCAGTAATCAGAAATTGAAATTAACAAAACAAAATCATTTACAGTAGAATCAAAACATATTAAATACTTAGGAATAAATCTGACAAAAGCTATAAAAGACCTATACACTGAACACTGAAGAACATTGCTAAGAGAAATTAAAGATGACCTAAATAAATGGATAGGTACTCCTTGTTCATGAGTTGGAAGACTCAGTAATGTTAGAGTACCATTTCTCTTCAGACTGATCCAGAGAGTCAGTGTAATCTCAATCAAAATCCTAAGCAGGCATTTTTGTAGAAACTGACAAACTAATTCTAAAATCCAAATGAAAATGCAAATTACCTAGAATAACTAAAACAATGTGGAAAAAGAACAAACTTAGACCAAGATTTTTTTATAGAACTACATCAATCAGCACAGTGTGGTATTATACTGGCACAAAGACAAAAAGATCAATGGAAAAGAAGCAGCAGTAAAGAAACAGATCTACACAGTGACTGCCCACAAAAGTGAAAAGGCAATTCAATGGAGAAAGGGTAGTCTTTTCAAAAAATGGTGCTAAAACCATGGACTCTCCATCTGGGAAAAAAAAAAAAAAAGAACTTTGATCCATATCGTGCACCACACACAAAAATTAACTCAAAATGGATCAGACTTAAATGTAAAACTTAAAACTATAACATTTTTATTGAGAAACATACAAGAAAACCTAGGATAGGCAAAGATTTCTTAGATACTAAAGCACAGTA
Source organism: Vicugna pacos (assembly GCF_048564905.1). Taxonomy (NCBI): domain Eukaryota; kingdom Metazoa; phylum Chordata; class Mammalia; order Artiodactyla; family Camelidae; genus Vicugna; species Vicugna pacos. The sequence goes on along the minus strand of NC_132992.1, from coordinate 72,107,955 downwards.
AATAAAAGAAAAAATGCACACATTGGAATTAATCAAAATTTAAAACTTCTGCTTTTCAAAAGACACTGTTGAAAGGATGAAAAGACAAGTAACATACTGGGAAAAAAAATCTTCACGAAGTATACATGTGATAAAGGAATTATACCCAGAATATATAAAGAATTCTCACAACTCAATGATAAGAAAACAACCACCCTCATAAAAAAAAATTGGGCAAAATATTGGATCACCAAACAGAAAATGAGCACATGAAGAGATGATCAACATCATTAGTCATTAGAGAAATGCAAATTAAACTATAATGAGATATCACTGTATATCTCCTAGAGGAGTTAAAATTAAGCTGACCATATAAACTGTTGGTGTGGATGTGGAGGAAATGGAACTTTCTTTCATACACTTGTGATGGGAATGTAAAATGGTAAAACCACTTTAGAAAAACCATATAGCAGTTTCTTAAAAAGTTAAACATATACAATGATGTGATCCAGTCATTCCACAAGTAGGTATTTACCCAGGAGAAATGAAAGCACATGTTCATACAAAGATCTGTATATAAATGTTCATCGTCTTTCTTTGCAATAACCGAAGACTAGGAATCAACCGAAATGTTAATCAACAGATGAAAGGATAAACAAATTCTAGTCCATGCCTATAATAGAATACTACTTGACAATCAAAAGAAATCAAATCATTGATACATGCTATAACATGTATAAATCTAAAACAATCTTGCCAAGTAAAAAAAGACCATAAAATATGAGAACAATCTAGAATTCTATTTATGAAATTCTAGGAAGTGCAAAATTCATCTTTAGTGACAGAAAGCAGATCAGTAGCTGTCCAGGGACAGGAATAGGCATGGAATGAAAGGGAGGGGCAGGAGAGATGAATTACACAGGGGAACACAGAAACTTTGGGGAGTGATGTATATGTTCATTTTGCTGGTTGTAGTGGTAGTTTCACAAATATATACATATGTTAAAATTTATCAAACTGTACACTTTGAATATGTGCTGTTTGTCAATTATAACTCAATAAAACTGTTAAAGATAACATTTACGCTATTATCCAAAAACATGAGACGCTAAGTGATAAATTTAATGAAACATGATCAAGATTTTTACACTGAAAACTATAAAACATTGCTAAAAGAAATTTTAAAAAGACCTAAAATAAATGGAGGGTTATATCACGTTCATGGACTGAAAAATTCAATATTGTTAAAATATCCACTCTCCCCAAATTAATCTGTATGTTCAGTGCAATGCCAATCAAAAGTGAGCAGACTTTTGCGTAGAAACTGACAAAGAAATTCTGAAATTTCTTTGGAAATACAAAGGACACAAGACAGTCAAAATGCTTTTGAAAAGGAACAAAGTTGGAAGACTCAACTACTTAATCTCAAGACTTAGTACAAAGCTACAGACACCACAAACACATAGATCAGTGACACTGAACAAAGTCTACAACTAAACATATATATTTCAATTAACTTTCAACAAAGTTGCCACATTAAATTCAGCAAGGTAATTTCAACAAATGGTGCTGGAACAAATGGACATCCACATGGAAGGAAATGAACTTCAATTCTTAACTCATACCACACACAAAAATTAAATCAATACTTATTATAGGCCTAACTATAAATGCTAAGATTATAAATCTTCTAGAAGAAAACATAAAAAGCTTTGCGAAGCTGGGATTGGCAAAGATTTCTTAGATGGGAAACACAAAATGCATAAACCTTAAAAAACATCGGTCAATTGGACTTCATTGAAATTTAAAACTTCTGTCCTTTGAAAGCCACTGTTATAAAAATGAAAAGGCTAGCCATAGCCTTGGAGAAAATATTCATAATATAAATATCTAGGAAAGGAATTGTATCAAGAGGCCTTTATAATATAATAATATAAAAGATAAAAATCTTACATTTAAAATGGAAAAAAAGAAGATACACAAATGGCCAATAGCACATGAATGCTCAATATTATTATTCACCAGAGAAAAGCAAATTAAAACTACAGAGATACACTACACGCTCCCCAGAATGCCCAAAATTAAAAAGCCTGACAATACCAAGTGTTAGAAAGTACGAGGAACAAATGGACCTCTCATACATTGTTGGTAAAACGTAAAATGGTTCTCTCTCTTATCCTTTATCATGTGACCCATCTATTCCACTCCTAGGTATTTATCCAAGAGAAATAATATCATATACCCACACAGAGACCTGTACATGAATGTTCATAATAGCAGCTTTCTTCATAACCGCCCCAAACTGGACACAACCCAAATATTCCACACAGGTAAATGAATAAACAAATTGTGCTCTATTCATGCAATGAAACAGTATACAACAATAATAAGGAATGAACTACTACCGTTTCACACAACATGGATAATTTCTCAAAAACATTATCCCAAACAAAAGAATCCAGACATCAAAGAATATATACTGAAAAAAAGGGGAAAAAAGAATATATACTGTATGATTCTATTTATATAAAATTCTAGAAAAACAATAGTGATATAAAGCAGATGAGAAGATGTTCGAGGCTCAGGCTAATGAGGGGGGCTGACTGTAAAGGGGCACCAGGGACGTCTGGAGGTGGTGAAATGTCCTATATCTTGATTGTGGTGATTAAAATAGTGTTTATATTTGTCAAAATTCATCATCTGACTTAAACTGGACACATGTTACTACATGCAAACTAGATCTCAATGATGAGTGAAAACAAACTATATTGCTTAGGCACACATATTGATGATAAAACAATTTTTTTTCAAATCAAGGTAACGATAACCACAAAATTTAGGACAGTGTCTAACCCTGGGTTAGGAGGCTAGTTAGGAAGGAGGTAGGGGACTAGAGAAAAGGGAAGAACAGTGAATAGGTAGATTAAATTACCATTAATGCTCTAGTTCTTGGGTTGGGTAATATTCATACTGTTATAAATAAATAAACAAAAGAACAAAAGCACCACACGGAGAATAATGATGATACTGTGTCACAATTAACTCAACACTCTGGACCTGAAGAACAGATATAAAAAAAAAGAAAAGGTAGTCACCTCACCCATATATTTCCCATGTCTCTGATGTAGGGAATATGCGAATAAATCCACCTCTCCGATCATTCTCTTCCTTTACCCTCCGTAAAACTTTGATCTACATGGAGGAAGAGAAAATAAAATAAAATGAGTACCTATTTTGAAAACTGTAATCCATGTGGTTACAGAACAGAGGTAGAGAGTTATAACCCAAGAATATGAAAGAAGCATGAAAGAAGGAATTAATTCCATTTAAGATGCTGTTTTTTGAGAAGCTTTTTCTCCCATCTTGAATCTTTCTCTTTTCAGTGGAAGATATGAGTTGGTTGAATATTATGAATCACTCACTGATTCTCACTGAACCCTGTGTTAACCCACAAAGGCCTGAAATGGAGTTATCTTTACCTCCTCCATTGACAGACCGAGCACAGAGCCACCTAACTTCCCCGGCATCTTCTCCCGGGCTGAGCCCACAAGGTTTTTCATTTCTGCGTCGCTGGCAGAGAGTGGACGGGAACGCTAAGGAGAAGGAAAAACAGAAACAAAAAAATGTTTCAACATCTTTCTTCATTTCCCTCTAGTCAGTCAGTCCCTCAACATTATTATGTTCCCTACATTTAAGTATAAGCTCAAATCCCAAGCCCATTTTCTGTAGTTGATCTCTTAGCCTGAAACCCTGGGAAATAGATGAAAGCTAGTAAACTCAAAGGAAAAAGAGAAAAAAGAATAGTAGGGAAACACTAGGGGTTGAGAGAGATACAAGTTAAAAAAAAAAAAAAAGAAATACAGAAAGATGTTCACACAGCTTTCTAAGCTAGTACTTACTCCTAATCTTGGTTTTAGAGTCTATCTAATATTTTGAAAGACATGAGAAAAAATTTGAAAATAACCTCAATGTAAGATTAAATATGCATTTATTTCATTAAGAAACTGTATTCTTTTCAGCACTGGTGAAGGAGAGTTAGGAAAAGTGAGATATAAGACAGAAAGACAAGGAGCAATCTATTATGTCACAGATGAATAAGCTGGACAGTGGGGATGTTTTAGAATTTGAGGGGGGAAATACTGGGATAAGAGTCATCAGAGACACAAAAAAAAGCTGTGAACAAAAGGCTACAACTTGAGAAACACTGTGGCTGCTGGACTTCAAGAGACCTGGACCAAAGATATCCCACGGAGGCAGTCAAGTGGACCATGCTCATCATGGATCCCCAAAGATGATCTGGGCTACTCTGGCTTCTGAATGATGATCAGGAAGGTTGCAGGAGAATGGAAGTTTTAAGTGATTTTGATGTTATGGGAGCCAAGAAATACAAAGGTAACAGAGGAACTAAGATGGTGTGAAGCATGAAAATATACTATTATTTAAAAGATGACTAACAAAACAAGGCAAATAAATCTGTCAAGTAGAAAGAATAAGGAATAATTCAAGAAATGGGGATGCAAATTGTCTCTCCTGATTCCTAGAAGTAACTTCGATTTGACAGAAGTCCTAATATCAGGAACTATTGTTCATTTCCCTCTTTGTATACACAATCTAGGGAAAGACATTTTAATAACCAACTTTTGATCTTTTCAGCAATATTCATTGTTATGGACTAAATGTGTTGCCCCCAAATTCGTATGTTGAAGCCCCGAACTCCCCTACTCAATGTGATGGTATTTGAAGATGGGCTTCAAGGAGGTAGTTAGGGTTAGATGAGGTCATGAAGGGGAAGTCCTGGTCTGATAGGATTAATGCCGTTAGAAGAGTCACAAGAGAGCTTGTATTCACTCTCTCTGCCTGAGAATACACAAAGAAGGGGCCATGTGAGCGCAGAGTGAGATGGTGGTCATCTACAAGTCAAAAAAGAGACCTCAGAACAAAACCTACCTTGCTAGCACTTTAATCTTGGACTTCCCAGCTTCCAGAACTGTGAGAAATGAGTTTCTGTGATTTAAGTCACCCAGTCTAAAGTATTTTGTTTTGGCACCCCAAGCAGACTAATATACACTTGTGCATAAATAACCATGAATGTTTTAACCTTTGGACACAAGGGAGACCAATACATACTAATCTTCAAAGCTAGCCTCAAATTATAAACACAGATTTTCTGATAGGCAACTCCATGAAAGAAAATACATGAAATCAACAGATTAAAGGAAAAAGTGAAGGCAGGGATGTTTATCTGTTTAGCTTTTCCTGTGGTATCATTAACATCTAGAACAGTACTTGGCATGGACTAGGAGATCAATAATTATCTATTGAATACATAAATGAATGAATAAATGTGCTGACACACAGGCTAATCATGGCTGAGAATTAAACTTTGCAGAGGATTTTGGAAAAAAATTTAACTCCCTGCCAATCTCTGCAAATGCATTATAAAGCACATGTTGGGATGAGAGGGCAATCAAGAAGAAAGTTTAAAGATTAGGAAGGGAATCAATATAAGTAATACAGTCATTTAAAAAAAAAATCTTTAAAAGTGTGAATGCCATTTAGTATATAACTTGGAAAAGCCAAAATATTAAATGGCTGTCTTGAGGACTTTTGTCATTTTCACACCTTATTTATTGTTTGCTAAAAATACTTCTCTGCTTCACACGTGATGGCATGGCTCTGATCAGAGAGCCATTGGCAGTAAATCCTCCATTCAAGCTGTCTTATCATCTCACACAATTTAAGAATATCTTAAAGTCCTCTGAAATCATGTAAGAAGAGAGTAAAGTAAGCATTCATTTTAATGATGTAATAAAGATTAACTATTTTAGAATAGAAAGAATGTTATTTTTAAAATGTTGATAAATTAACAGTATTAAAAGGTTAATAATGAAAATATTTTAAGAAGTAGTTATTACCTATCAAATAGTTTTAAGGAATGGTCATATATATAAGAACACAGATCAAGTCACTATTGAATAACATATAATGAACAATTCCAATTTGGGGTTTTTTTATTTTATTTATTTCATTTTTGCTTTTTTGGGTCTTTTTGTTTTGTTTTTATTGTGCATTTTCTTGTTTGTTAAAAAATTGGGTCTTTTTGTTTGCTTATTTGTCATTTATTTTTCTTTCTTTAATCTTTTTATCATAATTTTGTTTTTTGCTTTTCTAGGACCTAATTTTCATCTTTCTGGAATTGCTTCATGACAGAATGATATTCCTGGCTTCCAGAGATTGAGATTGTAATGCTGTTGCAACCTTCTTCTACTTATCTAAATCTGCTCCCCAAAACAATGACTTAGCACCCCAAAACTCTTAACTGTCCCTCCCAGGCACTTTCAAAGAGTTGTCTCCTGCACACATTCACAACCACTCTTTTGTTACTCATAGCCCACAAGCCTAACTCTAGCCACTGTGTGCATACATTAGGACTATTTGGGTGAGGCATGTAGGAATTCAGGCAGGTGCTCCTGGCTGAGGCATTTGGGAAGTTAGAAAAAGGAGGGGTAAGGGTGCTTGTTAGATGAATGCTCCAGCTGTTAACGCCCATAAGTTGACGGCTTTACTCTTTTATTGCCAAAATACCACCAAGCTGCAAAGAAAAGGTCAGTGCTACTCCAAGAGAAAAAAATGTGGCTAGAAATTCCTCTAATTTCTTCACCTATTTATTTCAATCTAAACTATTAAGAAGGCTGAGAGGGAGAGAAATATGAAAAGTTGTAGCTCCTAAAGTCTATGTATCTCAAATGCCTCTCTAAAATACACTTAGGTTTCCTGTGTCTTTGGGGAAGCTACTGGAAGATATCAGACTAGAAAGTCAAAAGTATCTTGACAATTTCAGCTTTTCAATAAACTTGAGATTAGAGAGAGTTTTTTTAATCAACATAGTATCTGCTGTACTGGTTTAAGGAGAAATACATTTATACAGAACAAAGCATTACTATCTTGGACCATTGGTTAAATCCTACCAGTATTTGTTAATGAAATGAAACTAACAAATGAATTACAGACACAGGTGAGAGAAAAAGCAGAGAGAACAAAGGAGAAGAAAGAAAGAAAAGAGAAAAAAGAAATGCTTATGAGTGCCAAGGAGATATACCTGGAGATTAAAAGCAAAACAAAAGAAAAGACAAATCAGACTGATTTGAAAGGCCATAAGGACTGTCAAAAACAAGAGCAGAACAGTCCAAACGCAAGCCACTTTGTGGTTTTGACTTTGGGTATATCAGCTCAGCTATATTCTCTGTATAGCAGATAAAATAAATCCACATATTCCAAAGGATTGACTGCATACACTAAATAAATAAATACATAAATAAACAAATAAAGCTCTTCCAAACTTAAAGAGAACCAATGCCTCTGGCTAGATGACTGAAGATTTAAAACTATTGGGTTCTTAAAAAAAAAAAACAACTATTGGGTTCTCAGACTTTTAATCGTCTATGTAAGAATTCTGCCATGTAACATGCATCAAAGATGTTAAATGGTCATCAGTACAACTTACAATTCACAGGAAGAAACCTCTACACACCTAACCTTCACTGTCAGGGAAGAACTGACTGAGAAATGTGAAATGACTGAGACCAGGAGCCACCTGTCCCCACTCACAGCAGTACAAAACAAATGCTGAATCAGAAAAATAAGTCTCAGCCTCAAGAAAGCTGGCAAGTACCAGTAATGAGAACTGGACAAAAGGTAGAATATGAAAAAAGGAGGGGTAGCCTCAAAGATACCAAAATTGAGGGGAAAAAAAATCTGTTTGACAGAGAAATCATCCAACAAATAACAATCTCCCAATGCAATTTACAAAGTCTGGAATTCAGTGTTAAAAACAAATGAACTAGAAATAGCTCAATTTATATGTGAGGCATCTTGCCACCCACAAAATAAAGTCAAGTAAGCAAAATGAGTCAATGCTATCAAATGAAAGAAACTGAACAAAAGTGACCACATGTGAATAAATCTGGGTGGAAATAGACCAAAAAATGGCTGACAGAGAAGGCTTAGATATAATCATAAACAGAAGTACAGTACTTTGAAATTAGAGGGGGGTTGGGAGTAAGAAAGTAAGGAAGTAGGTTTGTATTTGAAAAAAAAAAAGAGAGCTATGCAACATCTGAAAATTTGGAATAAATATAAGTCTGCAAGTCTGAGAGACATGCATCTTGTTATTAACAGAACTGGCTTTGAAAACAAAAAAACTTACCAAAACCACTTACAATTATGTTTGAAAAATCATGAAGAACTGAGGAGGTACCAGAAGATTAGAAAAAAACAAATGAGGTACCAATCTTCAAAAATGTAAGAAGTATGCTCCTGGTGTTACGGTCTGGTAAGTCTAACTTGAATCCCTAGTAAAATAATGGAACAAATATTAAAAGAAAAAAATCCATGAACATTTAGAGTTTAATGGGCTCATAAAGAATATCAGTATGGAGTCTGCTTTATTTATTTTATAACATGCCTTAAAATTTTGATTTTTAAAATAAAATAACAAAAGGGAAGAATATAGCAAATATATTTAATATCTCTGGATTTTAGAGAAGCATTTGTGAAAATTTTGTAAAATTTCTATTTTGAATTACATTTCCAATTGGGGTTCAGTGTCATGGTATAATGAACGAAATACACCAACCAAAACTGAACACAGTTAAAAGATGTAACTGCAGGATACAATAAGGAGCAGTGAATCAAGTTAAGAAGTGACCGGGTACTCATTAAGGTTTATTTAGAATCTGTATTAATGTCTGGGAGGATGGATTAATTAATTAATTGCATTGATTTGCATTTGTTGATGATAGTAAATGTGAAAAGACAGGACTATAGTTAAATGAATATCAAAATAACACCAGATACTGACCATGGAAAAAGGAAAATCAAAACAGGACTCACAAGTATGAAGGTGACTAAATCTTCTGAGGGTAAACTATGTGTCCAAAACTATCCCAAATATTGTACCTGTGTTTTATCATTCCTTTCTCAGCAGAACTCCACACATGTATTATTATCCTCATTTGACAGATGTGGGAAGTGAGTTTCAGAGATGTAAGGGAACTTGTCCAAGGTCTAACAGTTAGTTACTGGCAGAATTCAAATCTGAATCCAGGTCTCTCTGACTTTAAAGTCCACATTATTTTCACAAAACCATACTGCCTGCCTTGGAACACTGAAATGTAACTTCCGGTGAGTGGAGAATTGGAAACCACAGGCATTCAAGGGAAGGAACAAATGTAGAAAGAGATAATGGATTAAAAAGAAACCATCAGACAACAAGCAAAAAACTGTGACTTCACAATCTGACAGCACCAGAAGAAGAAAACCCTACATAGTCTAAATGGCCAGAATAGAGAATTCCTTTTTTTTTCCCCCACTTGGCTCTGACAACACTAAGGTGGATTTGAGAGTGCTTCATTAACAGAAAGATGGTGACAAAGTAGAGCTTTGCAAAGGATGAAAATAGTTGAAGAATTCAACATGTTAAAGGTTGGCTGAATAAAGCCAGAAAGATTCTGTGTCATATTAGCAGTGTTCAAATACGTAGCTACCAGAGAGAGGCCTCACCCATCCACAGGCTATTGCAATTCAAGCAATGGAGCTAGATGGAATAGAAGTAAAATAGGTAAAGGAAAATTAAGATTAGAATAAAGTATCAGACAGTTTCTTGGAATCAAATTCAGAAAGCTATGACATAATACTTTTAATGTTCTCCTTAAGTAGATCAGTTCAAGAGATATTTAGAATATAAGCTCTGTGAAGTCAACAGCCTTGGTTTCTTGTTTGTTTTTTTGTTTGTTTGCCATGAAGAGTAGCTAGCACACTTAGGTACTAGCTAAACACAAAACACTAAATATTACAGAATTTTTAATCCTACCAATGAAACACCAAAACTCGTATTACTGAACCACATTAACTAGTTACCAAATACTAGATAAGACATCCAGTAAGTCTTTTCATTTTTTAGATTCAAATAAACCATGTAAATCACTTTATCAAAAAGTAGCTAAGAAAGTTATAAGTCAAGCTTACAATTACCAGAAGTTGTATCAGAGAATACAAATGCCAAAATAAACATACTGGAGCTTTTTGCTAAAGAACTAATAGCTGCAAGCGACATGCTTGTGCATGAGAACATCTACAGCCCTCTTATCAGAGCATCAAACAGCAGAAGCAGTACCCTCACGGCTACCCTGTCACTTCAAAGAGATGTTTTAAAAAGATCTGCGTAGAAGGAAGTGACGATGTATCTCAAATACTGCTAACAAGAACAGAAAGAGGACAAATTCTGTTCATTAAGAGGCTGAGATAAAATATTTTGTCTTTATTTTAAAAATAGCATCTGAGACACTAATTATGGCAGAGTTTCTAAGATTCATAAAACTGTAAATCACTACATATAAGAAATGGCATGTTAAAAAAGTCAAATATAGCCTAACATCCAACGTGAAATGTTTCCAATATTAAACTACTGACAATAGTATGTTTCATAAGATGTCTGAACAAATGAAAGGTTATTTGTGAACTACGATATTTCCTTTCTGTAATATTTTGGTCAAAGCAACTGCCTCTACCACAGCATAATCATAAAAAAGAGGATTCATAAAGTTCTGTAACCTCTATGCTTATATTCTATAACTGAAAGACTCCATGCATTCATTTTCACTTTTTCTGTTTTATGTTATTAAACTGTTCAAAAAACAGGTGCATGAAATATGTGCTGTGAAAGAGTAAAGCTAAAAGGCTTTCCATTTGGGGGATGAAAATAAAAATTTGAATGAACTCTCCAAATGATCCAGAACTTACCTGTTTGGTGCTTGAAGACTGAAACTGTGCAGATACTGGGCGCTATAAAAGACAGAAAAATGGAATAAAGCCTTATCTTCTCCTGACATGCCTATATTTTCAAACTCCTACAACTGTGATATAAAAAAGAAAAAATAATCTCCAAGCAAAGAGCAGAAGCAAAAGCCCTATACTTTGCACTTGCAAGATTAGGGCATTTATTCATTTTCACACTGCTTTCTCCTGTGGCATATCTATTCCAGTTTCACCTTCTCACCACTGAGAACTCAGTTCTACTTTCCTGTACTGAAGATCCTGAGGTTAACTACTCCACCTGTTAACTGGTCTCACATAGTACACATAACTCGTCTAGAGCTTCTTCTACCTTTAAGAAATGTCCTGTGGGCTGCTTCTGGATGAAGTTATGTCATTAACTACCAGTCAGCAGAGCAAATGCTGGATAGACTCTCCACTGTTTGTAAAGTCACCGATAAAAGCTGACTGACAGGCGAGCTAAGAAAAGGGATTAATTCATCCAAGATTGACATACAGCCATCCCTAGAGTGGAACTTGGCAGAAACCCTGTTAAAGCTGCACAGAAACACTTGTAATCCTTTATACACAACCCTGTGGCTCTTCCCACAGATACTGCAGAAAACAATCTGTAAAGGAACGTGACTGCCCCAATTCAGTTTCCCTAGTACACCCAGGTTAACACTCTACTCCTTATTAAAAATTAAAGAAAACCCTTTGATCTGTGATGTACTGGTCAAGTACAATGCTGCTGCATGGTTTTACTTCTAATCCAAGATAATACCTCTTAAAATATAGTACACTCTGTTCCATACCACAACGCTAGTAAAATAGAGAATAATTCTAGAGCAGGTGGTCACAGATCAGCAACCTACAGACTGAATCCAGCTCAAAGACAATGTTTGGTCTGCAAAGTATGACTGTTTTAATTGAACTTATTGCCAGTATTTTAAAATAAGATTTCTGACTTCTCTTGACAGTAGGAAGAGCTGACAGCACTTGGCCCACACTCATGCGTGGCAACGATCAGCTAGAGCACGTTAGTAAAAGGGTTGCCCGTTTTCACATGAGGCACGCACTGTCCGGTTTACTATGGCACATCACGCGTAGCTCACTTGTACCTGGCCCCATTTCCTCTCTCACACTGTCTGTCTGCAGCCCATAGAGGCAATTGAGTTTGCAAACCCTGTTCTAATGAAAAGCTGTCTGCATAAATAATAGCACATGAGCTTAGCAAACAAAAATAGCAGTACTCTAAAAGAGACCAGCGAGCCAAAGGGAGAGGAGGAGGAAGAGGAATGGGAGGAGGAAAAGGAGAGGTGGAGAGCTAAAGAGGAGGTGGGGGAGGAACACAGGAGGGGTGAAGAAAGGGAAGGGGGAAGGAGGGGGAGAAGACATAGCTGTTTCTGCCTTCAAAGAGCTTACAATCTAGTAGAGGAGAACGGACAATTTCAAAGCAACAAATCAATGAATGCAAAACAATGCAATAGAGAACCAGTCAATAATGTTGAAATTGAAATGAAAAGCCGTAACAGTCATGACAGAGTGGAATGGATTTAATAAGGAAAAATCTCCAAATTTCTGAGCAGGTGACATAATCAATCCAGATGGGAAGAGAGGAAAGCAGACTTTTTACATAAGAAAAAATGTTAAAGGCAAAGACACAGAAGTAGAAACTAGCCAGGTCTAGACAGGCAGGGACAGACTACATGATGAAGTGAGTAGACAGAATGATGAGCTGATTGGTTTAACTGGAACAGAAATGCAGAGTACACAAAGCCTGGAGCAAGGCTGGATCAAATGATGTTTCAGACACACACAGGTTTCTGTTGGCATTTATCTCATTTAACCTCAATCAATATCTCAAAATCATTGAGGGTCCTTGTGAAAAGAACTGCATGTAGAGAAGCCAGTATTTCAATCTGGCATCTTCTCTACGAAGCTAGTCTGAAAATCAAAAAGAATGCAGCAGAGTAACGATGACGAATTTGCAGGCTCTCCCTGTGTGCCTCACTTATGAGCCTATCAATTTCAGAAAAAAAAAGAATGATTTTTAAAAAGAAAAAGAAAGAAAAAAGGAAAGATAATGGAAAAAGAAGCCAGAAGAAAAGAAAAACAAAAAGTGGAGAGTAAGTTCGTTTGAAAGCATTAAGAGCATAAGCTATTGGCGATGGCTGAGTACAGCTGCCTCCTGTCATGGTCCCCGGCCGTCCTGCTCTGCACTTCAGCTCCCTCACCGACACCAGCTGCCACTTTCCAGCAGGCCTCCTGTGGGCTCTCTGCTGCTAGATTTGCTTACCTGAGGTTTCTGGAAAGGGTTTCGCCTTGAAGACTCAAAGGTGGGATAAATTGACCGGGTTGATGCCCGCTGGGCAGGATCTTGACATACAAACCCTGAATAGGGAATGGGAAACATTAAAACCTGCCATTTTCTAAGAAATGAGCAGGTTTAGCTGCACCTTTCTGTTAGATACACAAACTCAGTTTCACTGCCATTAACATTACAGAGCTCCATCCTCAAGAAGATTAGGCATGACTCTCCCATATACATACTCTGCTTGAGCTTCGAACCACCACAACTGGAGAGAACAAGAAGGGAAAAACACGCAGATAAATTGACCTTCCTTGTTGGGCAGCTGAAATGTGATTCTGATGGAGAAAGAGACGTAGACTTTTGATGAACTTCAGAGTAAAGGTGGAAACCACCATTCAAAAACACATAGTTGGTAATAAAAACAAACTATTTTAAAGTGGCTTCCTGGATGGGGACTGGAAAATAATGTTGTTTTTACCAGGAGAATCCAGAAGCAAGTGAGGGTTCTCAATCTGTTATAGGATCCACTTACGGAACTGCTAAAGGTGGTCTATTGGCAACTTCCAAAATGGGCTGTGTACATTATCCATGGCTTAAGAAATTGGACTTGGGCTAATTTCACTTATTTCCTAAAAAGAAGCAGATTCTCATCCAAGGAGAATAGAGTAGCAATGTTTTACAGCATTTTCTGGTACACCAAGTGCTAGCTCATTTCAAATGTATTTTCTTATGTCTTTTTAGAGTGCTTAAGACAACAAAAACAACAAACCCACAACATACCCACCTGGCTGCCTATGTCCATTTCAAAGTTTTGGCTTATCTACTCCAAAAGGGATTTCTTCTTGGGCTGTTTCAGTTAGGACTACTACAGAAGGGATCATGTTGACACCACAGAGACTGTCTAACAGAAACAGAGCCAGTCTCCTCTGTAACAAAGCTTCTTCAGTGGATTTCACTATCCCAGCTCAGAGAAAAATATACTTTCTCCAGATCTTTGCTTAATTTTCTTCCTTAGCTCATAATTTCTGTGCCCTGGGAATTAGTTCTCAGCCCTAGTTGTGGTTCAGCCTCAGGACAGGATGGAGCCAGGGGGAGTAGAAACATATAAACACTTCCCTGAAAATATAATTTTTTAGTACAAAACATTCAGCATGGCTGAGGAACTGCCAGTTGGCAACACATATAGAGCCTGACAAAACGGATGCTCTGGTTAACTTTCATGTGAGTTTTCAGAAAACTACTACTACTCACCTACAACTGTGAACATATCTGAAATCATACTGGCTTTGATCTTTAGGTCCAGAGGTGCATCACTAAGAGAATAGAGAAAGAAAGGAGCAATAGATAATTTTATAGGTTAACAGAATAGCTGCCCCTCACAAACCCCAATATAACAAAAGCTTCCAAATGTCAATGAGAAGCGACACATAAAGCACATCAAATCCATGGAAAAAGAAAAAGAAATCTGGGCCAAAATTCTAGAAATAAAAGTCAAGCTCATCCCTGGTAAGGCAGGCACAGCTCTCAGGCGCCGATCCCCTGACATGGATTCGTTTTATTCCAGAAGGTCTTGTGCAATTCAAATTTCATACAAGTCAAGAATACTGTTTCACTATCACTGTGGATTTCAGAGGTTCAGACTTCTAATATGCTCGTTTAGGAGAATGCCCATCATTCATATTATTTTTTTACTGCTGCAATAGTCAGATCACATTCACATGCAAGAGGAGAAACCTGGGCATCTTTGTACTTTTTGTAAGGCTTCATTTTCCATTCTAAGTCAGTCTTCTTAAGTTTACAGGCTTGCAAATGAAGAAAAAAAATACAAGCTATACCAGAATATCACCAGGTGATGTGGCGGGAACCCACATGGAAATAGAAACAACATGGACTGAGAGCTGGAGGCCTCCCTGTGGCAGTGACTGCCATGCTGGCACTGGTGTTGAGGTGTTTCCCCAGGAACCAGATTACTCTGGCTACTGGGCCCATGCACCATCCTGGGGATCTCTAACACTGTATGATGTACATCGCCAGGAAATCTGCAAAATGCTGACTTAACCAAAGTGTAGCATGACATCTGAAGCATCTGTAATATCTAGCTGTACACCTTACTATTGGGATGAAGCCAAATTCACCCTACAAAACAGTCAATCTGTCTTTATTTGATTACCTGGCATTCTGCCAACATTTCTCATCATTAAAAATGCAGCAGCTGGGTGGTCTCTGGCATAAATCTCCAGAGTTCTCTAGCTGTTTAGAGAAGCATATAGCTAATAGAAACTCTGGCTGTAGCTGTAGATATAAGCAGAATCTTCTCTGGTACTGCAAAATAAGTTTCTTTCCTTCTTCTAAACAATAGATAGGTTAAAAATTTTTTTTAATTGTTTGAAGTTTTTAGACTTTAATCTTGGATGGATACCACCAGGACAAGAACAGGGTCAAAGGATCAGATATCATCCACACTACCCTAGGCCCAGCTCTATACCTTTATAATATATATGGATTAGAGTATGTATAAATTTTTGGTAGCAAAGGAAATACAGTATCTCATGTATTTCTTTAGCCTCAGTAGAACACCTACAAAGCTGAAAAAACGGGGAGGGAGAGAGAAAAAGAACTGGGGATAAAAAAGAAAACAAAAGAAGCTTCCCTGAGAAGCCCAGTAAAAGAGGAAACACAGACTGCAAATTGACTAGTAAGATAGGGATCCACGACTGCACTATGGATTCTGACAACATACCACAAATCCCCTAAATTTAGAAATTCTAGTCAGCTCTAATAGTCAAGGGAAAAAAGTCTCCTAGTGCCAAGATAAATGGCCAAAGTAAAAAAAAAAGAAATTCAGTGCTGCTCATTGAAGGTGTATCGTTTTCTAGTTAATGGAACAAGACTACTTACCAGGCCAAAGAAGGAGAGAGATTCACTTCCAACAACCATGGCTTCAGAGTAGAATCTATGAGCACGTCAAAGCCATAGAGTTCTAGAAATACAACATAACACAATACACAAGATCATTTTCCGTGTCACAACCGAACAAACATCCGAAATACTGAATCCAGTCAACTCCCATCAGAGGCCTTGAAACTTGCTGAGTGTAAGTATCCAGAAGAAGTAGAAGTAGAGAATCTTTCAAATTCAGGAGAAATTAACCAAGCTCTAGAGACAGTAAGAAAAGAATGCTATAAAATTCCACTGTTTTTATCAACACTCTACTGTTGTTCCTGAACTCTACACAGAAAGTGATCTGACTCTAGAGTCAACAGGTGTGATTCTGCTGCTGTACATAATGGTGAAAAAATTTAGGAAAAAGAATGCAACAGGTGCATCCAGTATCAATGTTGCTTTGGGCTTGTTCTGGATTGTTCTCCCTGACCACTTTCCCACCACACTCTGAAAACAGAAAAATCTATTGAACACATCTCTCTAGGATCTTTCCATCAAATTTTCTTAAACCAAGACGATGCTTTTGCAATCTAAATCAAGAAGACATTTAAATGTGTAAAACATATTTATTCTTCCCACTGTCCTATGGTTTCAGTTCCCTTTGGAGATAGAAAATAAAATACATTGGCCCAACACAGAAAGACAGAAGAAAAATGAGGGAGCAAGTGGCAGCAGAGCAGGACTATGACAAGCCATCCTGCACCACTAATATTATTTAAGAAGGGAGGGAGCCAGAGATCAAACTGCTACACCTTCTGGATTCTTTACTGATTCTCGTCCCTTAACTCCCCAACTGCTGCAAAGACCAAAGTCAGACCGTGAGATGGCTCTTCTCCCGGCATGCAGAGATGAGAGGCTGACTTTGGAACCTCAGCTGGCAGCCTTTACTCTTATTATTATCATTAGTGAGACGCTCTCCACAGTCCTCCTTAGTATACATACATCATACATCAGATTTCTTAAGTCCCATTCATTCCCAAACATCCCACTCTCTGTCCCTCAAACTGTTTACACACACTTTCTTTCCAAGAGAAAAGACTAGCTTCCTTACAGTTTGACCAGAGGTCAGAGGCCACAGCTCACACCCACAGAACACAGCCAGGTATTTTCTAGAAATTCATTTGAAACAAAATCCCTTCCTTGCAGACAGATTTTCCCATTTATCAATCCTCTCAAAAACATAGAAAAATAAATGTAGGCTTCTAAACAAATGGTACCAAAGACTCTTTTAGAGCATGGGAAGTCTGGTGTAGTACCAAGAATCCTAGAATGGGACCCTAGAGACCTGGATCCTCCTCACGACTCCACCTGTTTCTCGCTGTGGAGCATGGGAAATTCATCTCTCTCTGATAGTTCATTAGCATCCTTGGTTTCCTTTATCCTCTTTATTAATCACCACTTGTCAATATCTGTATCCTCAGTAAACCTATGTCCAGAATTCCTATTTATGCAATATGGATTCAAGTAGATATTCCTATTCGAATTCTCTCTCAGGAAGTTTCCATGGAGTTGGCTTCCATAGTACTTATTTAGGGTTCCATTTAATTTGTAAAAAATAATCACAAACTATAAGAGAGTCTGAGATAGGATTCACCTTCATGTAACTACACAAAAATCGTATGTTATCTATAAAGTATAAAGGAAAGAAAGCTCCTTCACTTGTCTTCTTTTGGTAACAAATTCATAGCTTTTATGGCCAGGACACTCTTCCGAATATTTCACCTAATCTTCAGTCACCCCATAGAATATTGCCTCTTTTAATCTGAGAAAAATCTTTTTGTGATATAGCACTAACAAAGGCACTTAAAAGAAAAAATCTAATTGCAATATTTACAGTCTAGATTAACATTACACAAGCAGGAGAAAGTTTAAAGTGAGTCTGATTCAAGAAAAGTAACATTCTCTTCTGTTTTTAAAAGCTGAAGCACAGGATTCGACTGCTTCATAAAATGATATTATTAATAACAACAGCATAAGGAACAGGGAGAGAATAATGATTGAGGCACATATTGATCAGATTTGCAGAATTAGCCACAAATGAATACAAATTGAAATAAGAATTAACAATCACTGAAACCTATTATTTAAATATCTCACAATAAGCAGTTGACACATTAACTATCTCCCAAATTAAGAGGCAAATTCCAAGACTCTCAGTTGAAAGGCTAAGAACCAATATTCTGGAAAGTAAGGGCAGGAGGTTGGGGGAAACCACCCCAGAGAGAGAAAACACCCTTTACTTGCAAGTGTTTAAGACCTACCAGTGTTAAACAATCTCAGAATCAGCTCTGAATCTAACATCTGTACCTGCACCAGCTCAGGGCTCACACGACTGCAGAGTGGGGTTTGGGGCAGCACTACAACACAGTGCAAAGCCCAGCTCACCTGAGAGGCTGGGGGAGAGGACCAGGGTGAAAAAGGGAGCATTTGTATCGAGTTTACCTCTTACAACAATCAACTCAGCTTAATCAAAATCATTCGTGCCCTTGGCGGGCTACTAGAGTCCTCATAACGACCCTTTTAACTTATGATTGTCTGTGGACATTAAAGATTTTAAAAGGTAAAAAGTAGGCTATACTGAGACTATTAAACTTCCTCACCTTTCAATGTTGTGTGTTTTAGCAGCAGCGTCTAGAATTACAAAAATTCAGTATCCAGAATGAGATATACCCGTGTTCTGTCAGTAAAAGGCGCAGGCAATCTAAGCTTTTCCAGTTCTGAGAGCTACTTTCTTTGTTCCTCTGTGTTGTCTTCATCGTGACAAACAGCAGGTATTTTCGAAGGACAATTGCTACCACCTTATTCAACAATGTTTCCTCCGGCAAATTTTCCTTGGTGAGATGCAATTCCTTCAGCCCTAGCCAAATCGAAACACACTTGAAACTGTGCCTAGTCAAGGTAAGAAGCTTGACTCCACCTTGTACTTCACATCAGCACCCTTTCTTTAAAGCAGCTTCCTGGAAAAGCAACCTAGGCTTAGCCACCATAACTTTCCTTATGCCTCTTCACTCTCTGAGCCATAAGAATTTGCTTCTGCTGCCACTCTTTAATAATTGCCTCTTCTCACCATGATCACCAAAGACCACGCTGCTGCTTTAAGCCCAAGCGTCTGAAACCACTGACCACCCCTTACTTATTGCAACTTTCCTCTCCCTTGGTTCCAGGACACTGCTCTCTTCTGATTGTTTCCCTCCTTTCCCTCCTCCTTTTATTCCTTCTCTTCTGCCCAACAAGTCACTGGTAGGTTTGCTCAGGGTGTCATCCTCAGGTCTCTTTCCTTCTCAGTTCTACTTCTCTTCTTGGGTGGCCCCATGTATTCTCACGGCTGCAATTAATATTATGATGATGACATTCAAATCTCTATCTTCAGTCAAGTGTCTCCTAGACACCAAATCCATAATTCCAAATGCCTTAGCTAGACATCTTCACTAGAGTACCCCACAGGTACTCAACACTCAACAAAACACAGCTCGTTATCTTTGCCCAAAACCTGTTTGGCTTCCCATTATTCTCCATCTTGTAAAACCCCATGCACTAGTCTCCAAAGCTAGAAACCCTCTTCACCACCTCCCAAATCCGACACATCACCAGATCTCTTTCTCTTTAGTCCAGCCTATCTCTATATTCCCTTCTGAGGTAAAACTGATCTATTTAATGAAATGGACAGATCTTAAGTGTACTATTGAGGAGTCTTGACAATTGGATACATCCACGTATCCACACTCATGTCAACCCACACAGAATACTTCCATCACCCCTCATGCCCCTTCATGGTAAATACCCTGTTGCCCCGTCACATTCCCAGACAACTATTACTCTTATTATTTTTTACACCACAGATCAGTTTTGCCTATTCTAGAGTTTCACGTAAATGGAAGCAGACAGTTTACACTTTTTTTGAATCTGACTTCTTTCATTTAGCATGTTTTTGAGGTTTATTCATTTATTATTGTTTCTTGTTTTAAGATGGGTTTATTGAGGTATAATTTAAATACAGTAAAATTCACCCTTTTATATTATAAAATTTGATGAGTTCTGACAAATGTATATGGTTGTTTAACTACCACCACAATCAGCACGTAGAACAATTCTATCACAGACATTTCCTTTTGCTACTTCACAGTCAGTCCTCACTCCCCATCCATCAGCAATCACTCATGTGATTTCTGCCTCTTCTGGAAAGTCAAATGGTATGTCGCCTTCTGAGAGTGGCTTATGTCACTTAGCACTGTGCTTTCGAGATTCATCTATGTTACTGCACACGTCAGTAGTGTAGTTCACTTCTTTTATTGCTCAGTAGTGGTCCATTTTATGGACATACCACAATATGCTTATCCATTGTGCTGATGGACATTTGGGTTTCTTTCAATCTTTGGCAATTGTGAATAAAACTGCTATAAACATTCATGTAAAGGTACTTGTGTGAACACATGGCTTCATTTTTCTTGGGTAAATACCTATGAGTGGGCTTTCTGGGTCACATGGTTAAGTGTATATTATCCCTGCATACCTCTTACTCCCAAATCATTTCTCTAGCACTGGCCTATTCTCCACATGGCCATCAGAATTGCCTTTCTGAGACACAAATCTAACAGTCAGATAGAGAGACAGGCAGTGAATTGGCCCAGCAAGAGATACCACTGCCAGGATGGTTCCTGGAGGATTTTAAATTAGTCACTTCTAATAATGTCATACGCTATCCCCTTCATTGAAATTCTGTCATCCCAAGCTTCGGGACAAATAGTGATAAAAGTTAAAGGAAAAACAATAATCCTAGTGTTCCTCTGATCCAAAATGCAGGGGCTGTTGTCTACAGCATGAATTTAAACGCACCAGTCCTTTACAATCAGGCCCCAATCTACTTCCATAACTTTACCTCCTGCCACCTCATCCAGTGCAGGCTCTACTTAGTCACATTGAACTTCCATCTCAAAAAATGCCACATCCTGCCATGACACTACATTTTGCATGTCACAGTCCCTCTGCTAGGAATGGCTTTCCCTGACTCCCCAGGTAAAGCTGGCAGCTCCTTATATATTCCAAGAGCACCTGAGTCACTCTATTACTGGGCTGTCATGTAACATTTCATGTCTGCTCCTTCCCACGACTTGAGGGCAGGGGCCATGTCTCATTCACTGACCTACACCAAACAGCCTGCACTACACAAAGCACACCAAGCAATCAAGAAATACTGAAAGAGGAAAGAAAGGAAAAGAGGAAAAAATTTTATTTTCAAGTGTAAAACACTACAATTTTTGACTAAGACAAAATAATTTGTAGCTACTTCTCCAAAATAATCCTAGCCACCCGACTTGAAATACTCATAATAAAGCCAGCAATCATAGAAATAACAGAAATTCCTATTAAGATTTAGACATATTAAGGAAAAACTTAATAAAAGATGGTCTAGGAAGGGAAGGAAAGAAAAGATTTGATAGAGAAAATAATAATGTATCCAAGGCCTAAGAGATTACTAAACATATCACAGCACTAGTTTTGGAATCGACCCACTAGCCCTCTCCAGAAATGAAGTCCCAGCTGAAGCTGTAATCCCGGAAACTGGAAAGTGCTGACATTAGTCAGTGCTCGCTGTCTGTCAAATGCTATTGTATAAAGGAAATTCTCTTTACTTTGGCTTTGGATTGGGGTTGAAAACCTAAGTGGGGAGTCTTATCTGGGGTCCAGAAGGAGAACTTGGAAAAAGAGCAGATCTAAATCCCACTGGAAAATGAACTAAATAAAAGAAAAAGCCCTGAGCCAATTTGTTACCTAGTTCAATAAATCAATATAGTATCTGGCTACCATACGTAAAGGTAGATTTGGAAGGAATATCTAGAACTGGGTACTGCTGATGAGAGCAGAAAGAGTCCCCTTTTCCAGGCCTGATCTGCTAAAAAGGATGATATCATTTTTCCTGAGATCTAGTTACAGGAGGGTAGAAGGAGAATCCAGGATGCGGGTCATGCCAAAAATGGCTGGACACATCAGAACTTGTCTGCATGTGGGTGGAGAATGAGCCAGAGAGACCTGGCTCTCAAACTTGGCATCACCATTTATTAACAGCATGACCTGGGACAAATTATTTAACCTCTCTGAATCTTTTTTCCTTGTCTATAAAACATGAGTAATAAATACCAACAAAACTGTTAAGAAGACTAAAGGAAATAACTAATGAAAAATGCTTGACAAAGAGTAGGTACTTTCTACTAAGACCCTTCTGCAGTAAACTTCCCTTCCCACCTAAACAGGAGCATGGGATGAGCCAGAAAAGAAAATCATTAAAAGTGAACTGTTCAACAGCTTCTTTATCCAGTCATCTGTTGATGGACATTTAGGCTGTTTCCACGTCTTGGCTATCGTAAATAGTGCTGCTACAAACATTGGAGTGCAGGTGTCATTTTGAAGTAGGGTTCCTTCTGGATATATGCCCAGGAGTGGGATTCCTGGGTCATATGGTAAGTCTATTTATTCCTAGTCTTTTGAGGAATCTCCATACTGTTTTCCACAGTGGCTGCACCAAACTACATTCCCACCAGCAGTGTAGGAGGGTTCCCTTTTCTCCAAAGCCTCTTCAGCATTCATCATTTGTTCGAGGGGGGAGGGTATAGCTCAGCAGTAGACTACACGCCTAGCACGCACAAGGTCCTGGGTTCAATGCCCAGGACCTCCATTAAAAAAATAAAATAAACCTAATTACCTCCCCCTGCCCCAAAATATTTTTAAAAATGTTTAAATGTTTTTAAAGTGAACTGTTTGATGACTTTCATTTTTATTGTTGTTGGTCAAGTAGTTTACATTATAAAAGGTATGCTGTCCACTTTCATTCCTTCAACAAATATTTATGGACAACCTCACTTTAAGAATGTCAACCTACCCTGTGAAATGGTCTTAAACAACATCAATAAAAGGCCAACCCACCAAACATTCAATAAGACAGAGTACACTGAGCTTGGTTTGTCCTGAGCAAAGATGTCATTGGCCTCTGACCTAAACAAGGCCAATGTCATCAATTTTACAAGTGGCATGAGAGCTGGTTCACATGGTCTCAGGCTATAGAGCACCAGGGTCACAGCCTGTCACCTCAGCCATCCTCACACACAGAAGAAGCCACTAGTCAGCAGCAGCATCTTTGAAGGATAGCTAACATCCTGTTGTTTTTGGCTGTTTTTCTCCAACTGTTCAAAACAAAAAAAGCTGTTCTCATAGCCAGTTATCTCACAGTGCCAATTTCCTAAGCATATTTAAAAGGTTGCTGTTTAAGCATATATTTCACATGGTACCACATTTTCACAATCTTAAAAGCAGTAAAAATTAGATTGTCAAAAATCTATTTTATTGAAGAGGCATCAAAAATTCTATTGATCAAGAGTGCTGTGATCAAGATGACTTGATTGCTGAAACCCATCTTCTGACACCTTTTCTCCAAGCTGAGTCTCTTTCATCTGAGTTCTCTCACTTACTAGCTCGAGAACCTGGAGCAGGAGTCTTAATTTCTCAGGGTCTCAATTTCTTTATACAAACTAATTATTCTCTGAGGTCCTTTCCAGACATACAAATCAATGGAAAAGCAGTAAATGGCTAAGCTTCTGATAGTTTGTGAAGGTTCCTAAGTCTACATTTAAATGCTACTAATACAGTGCAGGTATTTGTATATATCATTCTATGGGAAATTTGGTTTGAGAGGAACAGACTCATAATCTATACCTTGCACACAGTGGGAACTGAAAAATACTTAAACGTATAAACAAGTGAATGGGAATATTGAAGGTATCTGGAAACAGAGCTGGACACTACAGGTGATAGGGTGGGAAAGAAATCATTGGCCAGGCCAGAAACACTGAGATACTAATGGAACACTCCTGGCAAAGATCCGCATGACGTGGAAGAGCAGAAACAACAACCAAAGGAATACAGTGAACCCCATCACCGGACTATTGGCTTCCTCTAAAACACCAATGCTCCTTAATTCAAGCCAAATTCTTCTGGGAAGCTCTCAATTCCTGTTTACTCTACAACAAATGAAAAAGAAAAGAAAAAACCCAGTTATTCCTTGGAACTTAAACCCCAGAGGAGGTTGGGAACCAGTGGGAGGCAGAGAGATTCACACAAATATACAAACGTACACAAAATCAGTTCTGATGGGGGGAGGTTAATGAAGCACACGAAATCCCAGGGCTGACAGGAAGTGGAATTAGAGCCACAAAAGCCAAGAAGATAATCAACAGCTTAAAAAACTCCAGATGCACACAAGCAGGGAGGGGGAAAGGAGACCCATGGCTGATGAAACAGTCCTAGGGGGTATTTCAGTGAGTCAGAGAAAGTCACTGCTGATTTCATGTCAGAACTTCTAATGCCATTAATAGGTCAAGAAATTCTTAGATTTCCAAAAGGCAATCAGGTAATCAAACAAAGTAGAAAAGGAAACATTCAGAAGAGCTTGTGATGATTCCTAGAACAAAGACTTTTACACTAAGAGCTACTAGAAATTTACCCTCATAGAAGGCCCAAGTATATATGGAAGAAACTGTTTTTTAATCTAATAAGTTTTTTGAAATTGGAGTTACATTTCCCAGGCCCCCTCCTCAAGCAGTCTGCAGTAATTCTAAGAGCTCTAGGCCCTTTACCAAACTAGATCTACTGGGAAGCCTACTGTCAGGCCACCAAAAGGCAATTAAAGCAAGTACCAATCATTTATTCAAAAAAACATTTCCTGGATGTCCTCCAATAGCAGAAAATGCTGTTATACATACAAGGAGCAAACACGAGGGAGACTTGTTGTCCTCAAGGAGCTTCCAGTCCAGGTGGGGGAGACTGAAACATAAATGGGCACCAGGTGACATGCAGGTGCCACTGCAGACTATGAACAGAGTGCTGGAGGTGAGGGAGGCTAACTCTGACTGGAAGACTTCGGGAACACTTTACTAAAGAAATGATACTTGACCTCATCTTGAAAAGACGCCAGTAATCTTTTAGGTAAAGTAACATGACGAAGGTATTTCAGACACAGGGTAAAGCAGGCACACAGGCAAAGGAATAGGAAAGGACTTGGAAGTCCAGGGAGATGGCAGAAGGTTTGGTTTGGTAGAAACAGGGTGAGGGGGGAAGGGGAGACACAGTGACTATAAGAATTCAGGAAGATAAGCTCAGTGATTACAGGTAAGAAAAGAATACAACGGAATAAGTATAGAACAGCAAAAGACAGGAGGCGCAACCGGGCACTTTGTTAGGCAAGGATTCCTGGAGGAGGCATGTCAAGCTGAGTCTTACAATTCAGACTGTGCAAGGAATGTGCAAGGCAGACAGGAGGAAAGTTTTCTAGCTGGACAGCAGAACTCATCCATGTACAAAGGGATGGAGTCCTCAGCAGTACTGCTGGATTCTAAGGTATAAGAGGGGAAATGGAATTCTACAAAAATCAGCTGGGTCAGATCCTTAGAAACTTTTAAGTCATATCAAGTTGAGCCTAGGAAGTGATTTAAGGGTTTTAGAAGACATGAATATATCTGCAATTTAAAAAGATATAGATACTATGACCTCTTCTTTTCCTATATAATCTTAGGTCCTGGTTTATCCACCATCATCTATTTAGAGTCCCAACACTTCCCTTTGTTTAGTGTCCCTCAAGTGCACACTCTTATGATAATCTCTTAAAGAGATCAAAAATTATAATGTCTAATTATAAAAAATTTAAAAAGGTAATTTTTATGGAGTACAAATTAAGGCCCAGACATGTGCCAAGTGCTTTGCATCTATCATCTCATTTGATCTTCAAGGTACTCTCAGAAGGTAGGTGCCATTTTATAGCTGAGGAAACAGGGGTAGAGTAGAAAACTAGTAAGGGGTACAATGGGTTTCAAACGAAGTCTGTCAAGCTCTAAAGCCCATGTTCTTCACTTCCCTGTTCGCCTGCCCCCTAAGCAAGCTGTGACTCTCATGTCCTTACTTCTGTATTCCTGTATTCTGTAATTGTCCCCCATCAACGACCCTACCGTGTATGTTTTACTAGCACAGCCTAACACCTGCTGAAAGCCTATGTGACTTCACGGACACTCATACTGGCAGTCATGAAAAGGCTCATATCCACACAGAGAGCAAACGTGCACGGGTACCCTCGGTGCTACAGTCACAGCTAGCGGGTCACTGGGCAACAGGCTTCCCCGTCCAGTATACTCGTGACCCTATTTCTTACTCCTTCTCTGTGCAATCAGGCAGTTAGGGGTGGGAGAGAAGAGGAGAGGAGGAGGAAGAAGAAGGGAAAAAAGAAGGAGGGGGGTGAGGAACCCACTAGAAAGAAGACTAAAACAAAAAGGAGGAGTCATTGGAAAATGGGAGAAAGCACATACTGGTACCAGCCAGAGCGTCTTGGAACAGTTCCCAGTCTGGCTGCCAAAGAGCTCTGGAATATATTTGTTAGAGCTGGATTCCTGTACAGTCCGTTGCAGACTTTTTCTGATTGCACTCTGACAAAGAGACCCACACTTTAGTTCCAATCCCTGCTTCCCACACAGAAAGCTAGTTAGTCCTCAGGGGACCTCCAGCTAAGCTCATCACTGGCCTCTGAGTAGGATCTGCATATGTTACACGAGCTTAGAAATAAGAGTCCACCACGTACATTTCACTCCTGCAGAATCACTAAGTCTCTCTACCCCAGGATCCCATCCCAACTTCCCAAGCCCCTTTCTACAAAATGTGTTAAGCTTCCTGAGGCTCCTTACCAAAACAACTGCTGCGATGAGGAACAAAGGTTTTACAGGCTGTGGCAATGGCTAGTTCAGCAGAGATTATAGTCTTAATGATCAGGTCTTCTACATGGGCCATCAACGCTACAAAAGGAGAAAATAAAAACACTATCATGCATGGATTAGGACTAGATTCCAGGACACAATATAACTATAAAAGCACATGTGCTCATTTAAAAAAGTCTCCATGTGGCAGTCTTGTGAATGGGTCCTCCAGGAGAAAGCATGAGGTAGAGTCAAGAATGGAGGTGCTGGGGGATGGACTCAAGAGTCCTCCCTATGACAAAACACAGACACAGAATGGAAAAGGATGCTTGCCCCCTTCTCACTCCTCTCACCCTTCCCTTTGTGGACTGAGATAGGCCTTTGGGCATGCTGTTTCCCACTCTGCTCAAGGCTCAGCAATAGTGTCCATCCTGATTCCAAGCCCTGTACTCAAACTTGATCCTGTCCATTCTCCAATTCAGCAACATGAATGAGAGAGATTGCCTTAGAAAAATGTGAACTTGGGGCCAATATGGAGACAGACAATTTGTTATGCGAAAAGGTAACAGTATTTTAGTCAGCAGTTCATCATTCAAGAAGGATAAACTCACTAAAGATTAAAGGGGAAAGTTCTCTCTTCCAAACTAGAAACAAGAAAAGGGATTTGGGGAGCCATGGTAAGCTTGTTGTTCTCCATATTCTTAAGGGCAGGACAAATTAATGCCAAGAACAATGATCCCTTTAGACATCTCAGTAACACTATTAGAATTGGGAAGAATGACACCCGGTAAAAGGCAAAAGTGGTAAAGGTACACAAAGAAGAGAAGTCAAAAAGGGAAAAGGCCTGGTACTCACCAGTTGTATCTCTGCCTTCCTGTTTCAGATACCTAAGCATAGCACTCATGCTCCATTTGTTCCCATAATCCTCCACTTCTGGATCATCACAACTAAAACAAACCAATGGATCAAGGTCACATATGCAACTAGGGCTGACCGTAGAAACAAGATTTTTTACAAATAGCCTTCTTTCCTTATAAGTCTTTAGAAAAATAATCCCTTTGCTGACTTTCACTCACTCACTTTTTCTTGGTCTTTTCTGTCATATATGCTTTTGTACCAGTTTCTTCCATTGAAATGACAATGCATATAGCTTGCCTTACTGAGGAAAGTAGGGCAAAAAAAGGCAAATTCTTCCTTAACCAAATAATTATGCATTGTGAAAGAGTAGAAGGAATTTTTGAAAGAAGGTAACAGATTTAAGAATGGTTACAATAAATTGACTGAAATGTTTGGGGACACTAACCTTGCCTTTGAGGTACATGTCACATGAGCCCACAAAACAACCTCTAATGCCATGTTTAGACCAGAAGTGAGTCTGGATGGGTTAGTGAGCTAATCTAGTGTAGCATTTTCATGAGCTAACTCTGCACAGAACTGCTCTGGCATCTGAAGCAAGCTCCCTACTGCCTAGTGATAGACGCAGCTTTTTGGGTACCTCCTAAGGTATCACCCAAGGCAGGACTCACTGGAGCCACTACAGAAGTGATGAAGTACAACACCGTTATGGCAGCAAAGTGGCAAATGGGGCAGATTCCCACGACTGTTGGAAGGACCTTGCAATCTGGAACTTGTGCTTTGCAGCCACCCCCTTATTCCCTACCACTATCCTGCCACCCACCAGGTGCATCTTCGCTCATGTTCCAGAGTGAAGGTTACTATACCTCCAACCAACTCCAAACACCAATCACAGGACACTCAATGAAATCTATACAGCTTCGGCAGCTATGCCATCACTTCCAGATTCCTTTCTTTCTTTCTTTCCTTGGCACTTCTAGGCACCTATTTTTAGTCTGAGTAGAAAGTGACTGTTTGGGTTTCTTTTTTATTTTTCCATTTTCTGGCAAAATTATCAGGATGAAAGAAAACAGAACAGAAAGAATATTTCCACACAGCTGGGTTGGTACTCCCTTCCACTGAATCCTTTTCTGAGATGGCCTCATTTCTTTCTTTAATTTATTCCTAACTACCCCCCCCACCCCGATCATACAAGTATTTCTTTTAGAATAATTTAGGAAATACATAAAAGCACAGAGAAGCAGACAGACATCACCCACCCATTAATCCTATCCATTATAGTTAAGCACTGTTAACATTTTAGTATATATCTTTCTAGCTTTCTTCCCCCACTACCTACCCCCTCAGGGGAGAAAAATAGCTTTAGTTATCTTACATATTTAAAAAAGAAATTAAATTGCATGTACTGTCTGGTAACCTGCTTCTTCCACCTGACTATGTACCGTGATGAACATTCTTGTCTCTGATTTTGTGTGCATATCCTTTGTTATTTCTTAAGGTGAAGTTCCTAGAAATGATGGGATTGCTGGGTCAAAGGGTTTGAGTATTTTTGAAGCTTTTGATACATTCTGCCAAATGACCTAATTTCTTGACTTCTAAAAAGTTCCATATGCCTATAAAATTCCCACCCCTGAGTCAAGTGAGGGAAGACAATGAGGAAGATGAAACTTGGGAAGGAAGGCACATTTTGGTGGAGAAAGGCGACGCTGTAACTGGGCAAGCAACAGAGAAGTAGCAGCAGATATGCCTTGAAACTACTTTAAATGACTCTGACAGCTTTCGCTAAGTTACATGGATATAAACGTAAAGTTTTCCTCCAGTGCAACATGGTGACTTTCCACTTCTACAATGCCTGCATCTGAAACTGACTTCTCTGCTCTTGGCTCAGGCACAGCCGGTACCTGACATAGTCTCCGCTCTTCTTATTCACACTGTAATTTGTCAGGTGCATGAACTGGTTCCGAATGTTCTTGGCTCCTTGGTCATAGCGCACGGTTGCAAACCTGACAGAAAGGACACAGATTAAATGTCAGAAGCAGGGTTTCAAGGAAATACAGGATCAATGAGATATTAATGGGGGGGGGTGACACCCTCCTCGAATACTGAGTGCTTACTAACTGCCAACTCCCTAAGTGTTTCATGTGTAATATCACATTTAATTCAATCCTTAAAGCAATTCTCTGAAGTGGGTAGGATTATATCTATATATGTATTAAAAATAGATATGAAAATTAAAATATGAGCTAGAAGATTAAGTAACTAGCCCCAAATCACACTGACTCCAAAACCCATGTTCTTAACCATGAGATGCCACTTCTCTGATATAGAAGCAGAACCTTAGACTGACAGGAAGGATGAAAAATGAAAACAGTTATTCACAATCAGGGAAATTGTATATAGAATGCCCTGGATGATGGGGCATTAGCTGGTCCAGAAACACCTTGAGTGCCTATACAATGCCTGGTACTAGAGTACTCTATGGAAAATATTAAGCAAAAAGAAAAAAAGCAAAACGATATACTGACTTAGAACTCACATCCATGGAAAAAACAGAACTGATCTACAAAATAAAGAAAACAAGAATGGCAGCATTAATAGCATACAAAGCCTAGGTCTTCAGAGCAACATAAATAGGCGCATAGTGAGATTAATTCTTGAACTTGGAATGAAGGCAAAAGACAGAAGGATTAAACATGGAGCCCACAGAAAACAGGGCAGCAATTTGATATCCTGGACTATTGCCAAACGAAGACCAAAGTATAAAATATATGTGCCTCTGAAGGAAGTAGCTAAGAAAAGAGAAAACTTTCCAGTGATGCTCAACATCAACAAAGGACACTCGAGTCGAATGGTCATGGTAAATATCAAGCCCTGTTTACATACCACTATACCCATATCACCCTGCACTAAAGTGGTTTTCCCCAGAGTCACATCCAAGTGTGCGAAAAAAAATCCTGGAAGGCCACAAGTTTATTTTCCTA
This sequence comes from Vicugna pacos, assembly GCF_048564905.1. Taxonomy (NCBI): domain Eukaryota; kingdom Metazoa; phylum Chordata; class Mammalia; order Artiodactyla; family Camelidae; genus Vicugna; species Vicugna pacos. The sequence continues at coordinate 72,077,347 of NC_132992.1, read as the reverse complement.
TGATTTACAAATTATTTACATGTGCTTACTCAGACTATGAGGTCAAAATGAATTTTTACCACATTAAAGGGCAGCATTTAAAATTTTCCCTCTTCTCTATTTCTTCTCACTCACCCACTATCTCTGCTCCCTAACTCCCTGCACTAGAAATATACAAAAGCCGAAGAAAGAGAAGCAGAAAAAAGAAAAAAACAAACAAACAAAAAAATCCCCAAACTAAAATAAACAAACATGAGGCCAGGAAGAAGGATGTGGACACAGAGAAAATGTTGACCAGGCATGTGTGGCTAAGGGACAAGAGTTTGATAAGCATTACCATGCATGAGAAGGATCTCAGATTTTCCAGAAACTTGCAGCAGTTATCACTTAACTTCAGCCATGTCACTCCACGGAGAGCAAACCTTACCTATATATCCCAATCTTCCTTCTTCTGAGGTTCTCCAATCAAGCGGGAAATAGTCATTCTCTAAATTCTTGTGAAATGCAAAGGGGGCCCACACAGGCCCCACAGAGGCTGCCTGCCTCCACCAGACATTACCTCACGGTGTCATACCCCCTGCCATCTCCCCCCAAAATTATGATTTAGAGGGAGGGAAAAGGTTCTGCTTCAGAGAAAGAGGTTTTTCATCTCTTCCACATCCGAGTACCTGATCTAATTTGGTCAGTGACATGAAAAGACTGGCACAGGCCTGGCAGGTCACTGGGAACTGGTACCCAGCACATCTGTCAGTCCTATACTCCCTTTCTCAATAGGACCTCATCCCTGAAAAATAAGTTTCCTTCTTCCTAATCTCCCTTATTGCACGGGCAAAATTCCAAAACTCAGGAAGGACAAGATTATTAATGTTACAGTTCCACAGAACATAAGCAGCAAGAAGTAAGAATTAGAGAAAACAAAAACAAGAAAAACTTAAGCTCACTGGAAAAGTTACCCCAAAGGGCAAAAGTGCTATCTTCTTTACTTCAGTCAGCCCAAGGAGGAGCGTAGAAGACCACTGAGAGGAAAAGCAGGTGTATATGCTCCTCCTTCCTCTTAACCCAGGGAGATCTTCCAGTTCTCACTAAAAACTGCAATAAACAGACCATATTCATCTCTGGTACCCATTTTCCAACATTTTCTTCTCATTGTCTCGATCAAAGATCCCATTAGTCTCAGGTGTGACCTACTAATCAAGTTCTGATTACTCACAAAGGTTTTTTGTTTGTTTTTTTTTTTAATTTGAATTATTTGGCCAACATTTAAAGTTCAGACCCAAAAAGGAAAAAAAGAGAAAAAAAAGAACAAACAAAATTCAGACCTTTCTTCCTGAAGCCCAGTGGCAGTCAGCCACGTGACGAAGATGGCAGACGGGATGGTAAGGCAGCTGAGGGGCAGCACAAGGAGGCTATTCAAGCAGGATGGGGGCCCCATATGGGTCAAAGTTCACACAAGAGGGCATCTGAATGGAGTGGGATCAGGGAGGGGAGGCTGCATGTGAGTGAACTGAGCAAATAAATAAATACGCTGAAGATAATGGAGGTCCGATTTCTCACTATTGGAGAAAAGAGACAAAAAATATGGAAAGGGAAAAGGCTGGAATGAACCCTGTAGTTTTGAGCTAGAATTGGAGGTTTCAGTATGAACTCCTGATTTTCAACAGAGAGATACAGAAAGAAGCATAGATGTAAATGTGTATATACGTGTACCTGTATGTATATCCATACACATATTTCCATTGTGAGGACCTGAGAGCAGAGACACCCCAGAAGAATGAGCATATCTAGCACCTGGGTCTTGATTTCTAAATGCTATTCTCCATTAAAAGCAACCACTGCTCCACGGAGAAAATCGCTGATTCAGCGCTGAGGCAGAGAAAGAAGACAACAAGCCTGAACTATCTTGTGCTCAAAGAATGAGGGGACATGTTAAAAGGACACAAAAGTCAGCTTAAAGGAGCTCCCATTGGACGAATCTGGGATAATTTGAGCATCAAAATAAATTATGACAGTAAAGGATTATAACCCATTAAATAACATAGGAATCCTTCAGTCCACATTGGTGTACATAAATAAACAAATAAATGAATGGATGGAGAGAAAACTCTTCCTGGGAGTAAAATGCCAAACAGTAAAAGTAAAAGGAATGACAGGATTACAAAATCCTCATTCGACAACCATCACAGTAACAGTTCATCCAGGCAAGAAACATCAATGGATATTAAAATTGTTGGGTGAAAATGAAATGAGGAATGAGATTTTACATGGTCTCGAAGTATCTCTCCATAGTATATTTATGAATTACAGAGGGGAAAACAAAGTAACTTTACAGTGGAGAAATCTGGCAGACTGTCTTAGTCGAGTGGTCAATACCACTAAATAGTTATCATGTGCCATCAAATGCAATGCAGGAAGAACCCAGTATCACTTCTGTGACCTTCTGGCTAAAAATACATAAACTGAGTCTAATTATGAAAAAATATCTGACAAACTCAAATTAAGGGCCACAAAATGACTGGCCTAAATCTTCAAAATTGCTGCAGTGATGAAAGTCAATGAAAGACTGAGCAAATGTTTCAAAGCAAAGGAGACTAAAGAGACCCAACAACTAAATACATGACCCTAGGTTTGGAGCCTTCTGTTCTAAAGAACATTACTTCTTAGGGCAACCAAAGAGTTGAAGATAAGTTTCTCTTTATAGAAGTATTTACACTAATGATTGAAGAAAAAAATGACAGAACTAGTATATTGCCTTCCGTAACCTCTAATGAATTAATGCATCTAATTAGTGGTTTTCAATTGCTATTATAACGAGACAGGAAATTGGAAATTATGTATCTTCTATTGGCAGAATACATCACCACCAATAAAATAGTCTGAGAAAACACCAAACCTGAGTATGACAATTACCAATGTACATGAAATAGAACAACAGAGCATGTTAGCATTATGGAGATGAACTCCACAACACAGTCTGTAACAGATTCTTCAGGAAAAATGATTGGATTCTATAACAACAATAACAACAACAACAAAAAAGCAAAAACAAAGAGAGATGGAGGGTGAATCTATAAATTAGAAAACACTTAAAAAACATGTTAACCAATCTGCATGGATCTTGTTTACATCCCAATTCAATATGAACAAAAAGTGAAAATTAAAAAACAAACATTATTAGAACAGTTAGCAAATCTGAATGTGATCTCTAGATGAAAGGTAAAAGGCAGTTCTTCTTACCATTTTTACAGCTTTTCTGTAACTTTGAAATGGTTTCAAAATTAAAAGCCTAAAAACAAGTGCCCTTTAAAATCTAGATTTTTCAGCCTCCCTTAAAAAACCAGAAGATCTGGCAACACCACCTGCCTCAGTCCATTCAGGCTGCTGTAACAAAATATCACCTACTATGCAGCTTATAAACAACAGAAATTTATGCCTCATAGTTCTGGAGGCTGGAAGTCCAACATCAAGAATCAAGCAGACAGACAGGACCTTCCTGCTGTGTCCTAATGGAGTGGAGGGGTGAGGAATCCCTCTGGGCCCTCTTTTATAAAAGGGCACTAATCACATTCAAGAGGGTGCCACCCTCATGACCTAATCACCTCCCAAAGTTCCCACCTCCTAGTCTCATCACCTTTGGGGTTGGGATTTCAACATATGAATTGGGGGGGACACATTCAGATCACAGCACTACCACACATCAGTGACTTGCTGCTTCTGAATAGTAAATGCCCTTTAGGTAGGACATGTGATCTCTGGTTCTCCAGTCTCCACCTGGACAATTTCTTTAGTGAATGTTCTTGTGAGCATTTAAGTTTGTGACTCTTGATTTAGATCTTCACACACCAAATTTCATCCTATTTAGGTCTGAAAGCTTCAACAATTTCTTTATTAGAAACAACTTAAAAGAGGTAATTCTCTACTAGGTCGCCCAGGACCAAGTTTGCAGTTACTTCTCCTAACACATGCTGAAATTTATTGATGAATTGAGTCTTGACACTCCTCTTAATGAAATAACGATTTAGGAAAAGCTCTCATGAAAGAATTTCATCACTTTGATCTTTAAGCCAAAAGGAAAGAAGGAAGGAAGGAAGGGAGGGATAAAAGGAGGGAGGGAGGAAGAGAAGGGGGCTCTACTTTCTTTGTCAAATCTAAAACCCTGGGTATCAGTTCACAACCTACTGATGAATAGAGAACTATATCCCCATTTCTTCTTTTGCCACATTGAAACATATATGAATTATCTTTATTCTGGCAATAAATTCTTAAATCAAAAGCTGCATTTCCTTTTTGCTTTCTAATGGTTCTCACTGAGAATCAAGACAATGGAATATCTGTCTAAAACTCTTGAGTGTCTATGTGAAGGAAGGCTCTCGATGTTAGACATAGAGTAGGCACCTGATAAGCATTAACTGAAATTACACCTGCACTGCTTGTTCAGAACTTTACCAATATGGAACTCAGCCGGGAAGGAAAGTGCCAACTTAGTGGGATCTTTTCAACTCTCTTCCCCCATTTAAAAATGACTTTGTTCTCCTGAGAATCTCCGTCAGAGTCATAGAGAGTCTAGCTGTAGGACAGTCAAACTGCACTCCACACCTCACTTTGATAGCTACATATTCCAACAAACATTCACTACAAACGTACAAAGTAAGGGGAGGCCAGCTCTGAGGAGACCCTGGCTGTGGCCCATGAGTTATCTTTCAGCAGGTGTAGCCACTCAGAGCCAAAAAGGCCTGGAGGATGAAGAGACAGCACCTCAGGCAGCCTTGCCAGGAGCCACTGGGTTTCATCCTGGCCTGACCCAGAAAAATCTCATGGAAGAGAACAAGAGGCCCAAGAGCTCTCTGATCTGCTGTCAGCCAGCTGCGGCCGGGAGACTGCCAAAGTGCTGCAGTGACTGGGCAGCGCCCCACGGGGCCGTCTGGGAGGGGATTACCAGCCTGATCCCCTGGTCTTTTGAGCCAGAAATGACTCAAACTTCACAAACAGCCAGGGCCTGCCAGGGAGGGTGACAATGAGCACTGGAGAGGGTTTTCTCCCCCTTCTTGGTGTCTCTTCCCCCTCTTGCTGCTGTGGCAGATTCTGGACAGTGTGCAGCCTGTGAGGTAATCTGAATTCCTTGGCAACCGGCAAGTACCTGAATTCTTTCAAAACCACAGGAATCCAGCAGAGAAAAGGTAAATATCCCTGCGGAGCCAGTGTTAATTAGCAAGGAAGGCTACTGAAGAAGGAACTGGGGGTGGGGAGGAAGGGAGAGGCATTACAAATGCTTTGGGATCTTTTCTGAATTTCCACTGCATAATACGGCTGAGGCAGAAGAGAGGCAGTCCCGACCGGAGCCTTCTCACTGTCCCCTCCTCCCACCTCCACCACGTGGGCGGAGCTCCCCGGGCCAGGGGACCAGCACTTTCATCTCCCCCAGGTTGCTAGTGCTACCTATCTTTGTGTCTCTGACAACACATTTGGTTTTCAACTCAATTTTGTTTAATTTTTTTCAACTTTTTATTTTTCCTGTTTCAGTGAAAATTTGGCTATTCGCTTTGTCTCAAAAAGGGCCTCATCAAATCATTTAGACCACATACTGGAGCCACCTAAAACTGTAAAATCCAGGACAAAGTCTTTTTGGATTCCACCTCTGACAGGAAAAAGAACCTACACCATTTTGGTAGAGAACAGCACCCCTTTCTGGAAACTTGAGTGCCCCCTGCTGGCGCAAAACAGCAACGCACTCGTGAAACAGAAGTAAGGAAGGGGCAAGATGCTGGACTCAAATACCACTAAGACAATTTTTTAAAACGTATCAACATGTTGCCCACAAGAAAATAATGAGACTTTTTCTACTTCCTATGTTAATAAAACAACAAGAAAAAAATGAAATTATTAGTTTAGAAAGAAACTAGGCAGGGCCTCTTTAGTAAATACAGGAAGGTTAAAGAACTTACACAAAATTCTCATCTCACAGAACTGTCCTGTGAAAAGAACTTAATCTTTCTGTCACCTGAGCATGAATTTTGAGGCCCCAAACAGAAGTGATGTGAGATAAGACCGTTCTTTTCCAAAGAAGGAAACCAATTACACTGCTGCCAGTTCTGTCTCTTTAGCAAAGATTATGGTTTTCCTTGTCGAGCCTCAAAGTAAAACGGTCTAGTGATCTCATCCCGAACTGATTATCTCCAGCAGTGTCTATATAAAACCCACGTGACACAAGATTACTAGCGGCTGCAGATCCGGGGATGCTGTAGACTACTGAATGTAATGACACAGTTGAGAGGATTCTAAGGATTAAAAAGAAGCAGATGGATGCCAAGATGCACAGTGCTTAAGACACAGAAATGAAGGCACATGGAAGTTACTGTGCAGAGCGACACACCCTCACAGGCCCGGCTACTAGCCTGTCATCGTGTACTGTCCTTTTGTAAAGCTTTTATATTCCCCTATATTTTTAGGTAAAATGAGCCAAAACCCTGAAAATTCATATTTTGGGGTTCCAGTTGGCCCGAGTTTGTAAAAAGTTGTTTTCCAAGTTATTCTGAGAAACAGCATCCATCTTTTTATTCATATGTATACTAAGTTCCTGTTGGAGGCAAGAGAACAGAGTTACTCAATTCAGTGCGTTCTGACTTCCAACACACAGCCAATAGCCAAAGCACTTGCACGTCTGTAGTAAATCCTATAATAAATATTGGTATTGCTCTCATCTTGCATCCGAACCATTGAGGTTTTAAAACTATGCCAAATGTTACCAATAGAGAGGGCTATTAATACTGTGGGTGAAATGCCTTCGGAATAATATGCAGAGCATACTGCTGTGATATTCTTGAGAAATCACGAGCATAACTTTGAGGTCTTTTCGCTACTCAAGAAGTCCAGTCTACGGCGGGACATGCTCAGTTCCCAAGAAGGGTACAGGAGACAAGCTGGATGAGGATGAGTGGAGGGAGGAGGGCAAAGAAGCTGGTGATGCACATGAGGGAGCGTGCAGGTGTCCTAAATTACAAGATGGAGGATCCTCAGCACCTTAGACACCTGGGCACAAGTAAGGGGTATAATTCACCTTCTTTTTGTTCTAGACAATATGAGGACCCAGCTTTTATCCCTGTAATTCAAAATATGAGAGTACATGTGTCTAAAAACACTAGAAAACTTCTGTCCCTTTAAGATCTGACTCGAATTCATAGTCAGTTTGTGCCCAGTTTACCTCAAACTGAGGTTGTAGTTTTTAAAACTGCTTTAGTTTTCCCCCTCCTCAACTTTTAAAGAACCAGAGACCAAATCTTGGGAGCTTCAGCGGCCTTCGGAGTTCCCGGGGTTCAAAATCATAAATCTTAGCAAAGAATATGACAGGGCTTAGAAATGCTGTCACTGCCACCTAGAGGTAAAGGCAAGACATGGCTCAACCAACTAGAATCTGGTTGACATTCTCACCCTGACTCTAGTCACAGGACGTATAAAAAAATTTGTGAGTATATGAAATAATTAAAATACAACTCTAAAATAACAGTTGTCAGAGTACAGTAATATGTGTCAAAGCACCTATAATTAAATAGGTAGCCTTCTTTTATCAAGGTATTTCCCATCTCTGAAGTACGTTTTCTAAAAGAAACATACAGACCATGCTTTTTAGCAAACCACCTGCTAAACTGCTATGCTCTATAAGGAGACTATGCATAAAAGGAGCTTCAGAACAAGCTACTTGGTAAAATATATATGTATTATATATTGGTTTTGTGGGGGAAATAGATACATGTATGTATATGTGTACGTATAAATATATATACATTAGTTTTGTGGAGGAAAAGAACACAAGCACATGTACTCATTTTAAACAATTTAAAGGGTCTAGGAAAATACTGTCACCAGTAAAATCCTGTGGATATGGGAAATGAAACTTCAAATTATTATAACTGGAACTTAATTTTGTAAGTCACACTACCTTAAAGCCTAAACAGCACCTCAAGAAAAACAGAATAATATCTATAACCACTGTAAAATATATTACAGACTTATAGGTGAAAAAAAAGAGCAGCTAACTCTCCCCCACCCTAAATACAAGAGGACATGAAACAGCTCAAGTCTTCAGCTCTGGAGTCAGATCCAGGAGTTCAAACTCCCATCCCACTATCATCAGTCAGCTGGAAGATCTCAGAAAAGTGACTTCAAGTTCCCTTAACTCTCGTTAAGTCTCAGTTTCCTCAAGTGCAAAAATGCATCAACTTTAAGCTTGTTGTGGGCATTAAGATAAATATCTGGTATATAACTGGTATACAAGTGGGGATTTTTCTTCCTTTTCTAGGTCATTTGTGAAGAACAGCAGTCCCAGCATCTTCACACCAATTTCCGTTTCATGAAAATACAACGTGATCCTGGATCCTGGCTGCAAAAGGTGTGTGTTTACAGACACGTGCTTGTTCATATGTGTGGATATGCAGGTGAGGTTGTAAAATAGTTAAGACTGTATTTCTGCATCTGAAGCCCATCTGGAGACCCTCTATTCTCCTGAGTTGAACACGATAGAAAAAACAACCTGATCTTGATATACCACTGAAGGGCCCACTCTAGTAACACCCCGGGCACAGGCCTCTTACCTAGCCAGCCCTTCCTCATAGAGGTAGATGACGAGAGGGTCATAGGACGTCACAAGCACATAGAGGCGCACGTCAAACTTGAAATCTAGAAAAAAAGTTTAAGTGTACAGGAACACTGAGTTCATTTGTTTTCTGTTACAGAATGGACAGGGCAACATAACAAAGACTGCCCACACACCTTGCCTTCTGAGAATAAACAATAATTCTACTATACATATATACATACCTAACAAGAGAGAGAATTTATATATATATATGTATGTATGTATATATATATATATATAGTACAGCTTGCATGCACATTTATTATCATATAACCTATTAAGCACTCTCTTTTTGATCATCTTCAAAATAATCCTATGAGCTAGGTAAGGAACCAGCCTTATCTCTGGAGTCACAGTTGCCAAGAATTTCACACTAGCTTAATTAAGACTTACTAGAGAAGACTATAAAAATATTTTAAAACAAGAAAAATTCAGTAAGATCAGGACCCATCCAGTGAAGGACCTAATGACAACTCACCGTCTATAAGCAGGGGGTTGTTAATGTAACGGGAGACCAGGATGTTCTCCTCCAGGGAAATCTGGTTTGGCTATTGAGTAAAGAGAAAAAAGTGAAAGGGTAGAAATGCAAAGGAATCTTCACTTATAATAAGGAAGCAAAGTTCTTAACCTTTTAGAAACAATAATGTGGAAAACTAACTATAAGAAAAGCTTTCCTTCAAGCTCCCCACATAGTAATTGGCCATATAACACACCACTTCCATAAACACCATGGGTATCGAGTTATAATAGGGAAAAAAGAAATTTACACAGCCCCTCTCACATAATAAATAGAGCCTAAACAGCTTCAAAGATTATATACATGATATTAAATATTTACACGCCCAGAAAATAAAAGCTACTTAAAAAATAAATAAAAACTTGCTTTCTCAAGGGAACTCTCCTACATTGTTGGTGGGAATGTAATTTGGTGCAGCCACTATGGAAAACAGTATGAAGATTCCTTAAAAACCTAAAAATAGAGTTAACATATGATCTAGCAATCTCACTCCTGGCCATACACACAGAGAAAACTCTTAATTCAAAAAGATACATGAACCCCAATGTTCACAGCAGCACTATTTATAATAGCCAAGACAAGGAAGCAACCTAAATGCCCATCAACAGATGGCTGGAAAAAGAAGATGTGGTATATGTATTTATATATATAAATATATACACAATGGAATACTATTCAGCCATTAAAAGAATAGAATAATGCCATCTGCAGCACCACAAATGGACCTAGAAATTACCATACTAAGTGAAGTAAGTCAAAGACAAATATTATGATATCACTTATATGTGGAATCTAAGAGAAAAAAAAAGATACAAATGAATTTATTTACAAAACAGAAAGAGACTCACAGACATAGAAAACAAACTTATGGTTACCGAAGTGGAAGAGGAGGGGATAAATTAAGAGTTTGGGATTAGCAGATACAAACTACTATATATAAAATAGATAAACAACAAACTCCTACTGCAGAGCACAGGGAACTACATTCAATATCTTGCAGTAACCTATAATGGAAAAGAAAAGATACATATATACATAAAAATGTATAACTGAATCACACAACAGTGTAAATCAATTGAACTTCAGTTAAAAAAGAAACTTACTTTCTCCCAACGTAAAGCATGTTGGAAATTTTTAAATACTGCCATTATTCTATTCTTTTGTGGGGGGTGGAGATTAGGTTTATTACTTATTTATTTATTTACTTACTTACTTATCTTTTTAATGGAGGTACTGGGGATTGAACCAGGACTTTGTGCATACTGCTAAGCGTGAGCTCTACCACTAAGCTATACCCTCTCTGCTATTACCGTTATTCTTACATGAAGGCTTTCATCAAGTTGCTCAAAGAACTTACAGATCCTTCCACAATGGATCCTGACATCTCCCCTGTGAAATGGGATGGATGTTTCACTGATTCACTCAATAGTGCTTTCTATGCCATTGAATGCAAAGACCGAACTAGATCTCTTGAAGACTTTTTTGAATGCAAAAAGAGTTGTCTACACAATAAGTAATGATGAGTATTGCTGGATACTGTATAAGGCACCGAGGATACAGTCATGAAGAGATACAATCTCTGCCCTCACAGAGCCTAACCTCTAATCCCAAGAGTGTGACATTTAGGTAGAGGGACAGCAAAATACATCATCTAAAAGAACACAAAGCAGCATCCCTACAAGTACAATACATGAGGCTGCAGAGTGAAGTGCAGACCAGTGTGGTGGGACCAGTCACAGAAGGCTTGTCCTGGAAGAGGAGGTTCAGGAGGGAGTGCTGAAAGCTATCATGCACAAGGGGAAAGGCAAGAAGGCCGGCATGGAAAGACAGCAGGCGCAAAGTCCAGGAGAAAAGAGAGTGGCCAGATTCACTGACCTGGGGCTAAAAGACTGACTGGGAAATAATGAAAAGTCTGGTTAGACAATGAGGAGGGAAGATCCCACTGGCAAAGGATCTGAACCTCTGGCAAGAGGAATCTAGACTGAACATGGTGGGAGGCACGGTATTCTTGTGGATTCTTGATTAAGTAAACAGTAAAATGAAAATATCTGGAACAGAACATGTCTAAGTGAGATTAAGACAGAAAAATCAGCTGTCAATCACCATAATCCATATAGGACAAAAGGACTGCAAAGAGGAAATGGCTACAATGATAACCATGATGACAATAACTATAGTAGGAGCAACAGAAATAACTAACAACATTTGCAGGAAAAAAATTGTATCAATTAATACCAAACATTTGCTATATGCGAAGCGCTGTTCTAATCCTTCACAAGTATTATTTCATTTCATCCTCGTTCAACCCCACAAGGTAAGTATATCACCATCCAATATGACAGACGAGGGAATAATCAGAGAGGGTTAGGAATCTGCTCAAAGGCACACAGCTAATAAGTGACAGAGTGGCATTTGAACCCAGGCAGTCTGCCCTAGAAGTGTAATTCTTAAGCAATATTCACAGCTTTCTCCAAAGTTCTGATCTAAAAAATGGACCCCAAATTCAAAAGTTTGCCTTTATAATAATGCATTTGCTCTCCCAAGTACTACAGTTATCATAAAACAAGATAATTTTGTGACCCATAACATCATACACAATCATGATGAGCAATTCCAGAGTCAAGATAATGAGACTCCCCTCTCATTTCCCACTGCTGCTATCTCAAACCCACAACACGAGTTTCACATGCCATCTCTATGCATCATGTGGACACCAGAACATCACTACTGATTCACACTCATGGACTTGGTCACCCACACCATCTCCTGACTCCCTTACATTTCTCGATCAGTTTCTCACACGTACTATTTCTATTTTGAGTCAGCTTAGTCTGTAAGAACTGATGCAATCACAGTACACAGCAGCAAGCTGCAGGCAGTGTTCCAAACCTAAAATCAAACAACTGCAGCTCTTTCTCTACTGAGTAACACCTACAGGCTACAACAGACCACCCAACTGTCCTGGGATCCAGAGAATCCACTGTTAATGACCTTCAATCCATGACACACCTAATGTCCACGCCCGTGTCCTCTCTTCCCTATCTCATCAAATACATTTGTCCTTTGAGTTTTGCATAACATAATCTCTTACATTATTTAGGTAACTTTAATATGTGTTCAATGGTCTTTACCTCTCATTTCTATCTGTGTTAGGAATTAAATTGTAAGTTCACAGAAGAAAAGAATGGTTTGGGTTGTTTTTTTGCATACTGTAATACTGATGAGCAACTCATAAAACCTTTTTGATATCTTCAAGCCTGTTTCCTTTTCAGTCATTCCAAATTAACTTATTTTAAATGATGTCAGTTCTAAGCTCAAATTGCCCTCCAAAGTATGCTAAAGCAAGAATCTGAATTGCTGGGAAAGCTGGAAACCCATCCATTTTTCTAATTTGATGTTAAGATTAAAGCTCATGGTATCTATTAAGTTATTGTATGGTAGAATGGTGCAGTGGTTAAGAATGCAGGCTCTAGAATCAGCGAGACCTGAGTTGAAATCTTCAATTACTAAGGAAAGAATAGTATCTATCTCTTAGGGTTCTTATAAAGACTAAATGAGGTTATATTTGGAAGGTGCAGTGGTAGGCACACAGTAAATGCTCAACAAATACGTTATTATTATTGCATACTCAAGAGTATCTATGTGGTTCTGTTTACTAAGGTCCATAACTCGACAGCATTCATCACGGCAGGTCACATGCCATCCTGCTCAGAACAGTGCACTGGGTGATAATGAAGATACAAAAGAGTTAGGAGACAAACCCTCTTCTTCAAAAGGTTTTAAGGAGTGGCAGCACCTGGCACGCAACGGGGACTCCCTTAATTATTTGTTGAACAGTGAGAAAAACTGGAAAGCACGTGAGATAACATAGAGACAAACAGAAATAAGAGGGCTGCACAGAATTATCTTCACAAATACAGGAGTGAGCAGAGGCAGAGCCCTAAATACTCTCCTGATAGTTCAAAATCTCAGAGAAAAGATTAATATTCTATTCACCATGGAAGATGTGTGAGACAAGGATGACTGAATTTGATTTTCCTAATCAAATTCATACCTTAATCAGAAAACACCAGATCTTTCCCCTCAATCTGAATACACTAAATTGGGAAAATATGGCATTTAGTCATGGTTACTGAAGGAGCTGGAGCAAACAACTCTGTCCTTTATGCTGTATTTCCAGAGTTAAAGAGCACATCATTACGAGACCACGTTAGCCAATCAGCCAAGATGCTTCCAACCGTAGGGGCTCACGCTCCTCTCCTCAGTAGTGCATAAAAGTCAGGCTTTTTCTATCCTTCATCCTGTCCTCGTAATGGTACAAGTTGCTATTTGCAGATATTTTCCAAAAGGTTACAAGGAATTTTTAATAAAAGGCCCTTCTCATTCCAGCAGGAAGACAGGGAAAGATGTTTTTATTTGGTCCTCACACCTAACTCCGCCCCTGTCCCCAGCACCCCCCTTACCCACTCACATCAGTTCTGTTCAGACCCTCCGCCTGAGCACTCCCTCTCCCTCCTCCAAATCTAAAAGGAAAGCAGGCAGCAGCCTTGGAAAGAGTTACTTCATCCCGTTGGCTAATGGGTCACATATTCCATGGGAAAGGATCCAGGTATGGAAAAGAGGGGCTGGTTAGGCCTTGTGTGTAAGGAGAGAGAGAAGAGTATTAACTACATGGTTTGTAGGTCTGGGTAAAAGGTGATAAAATTCCAGTTTGGGAGTGAAATGGGAGTATTTTCCCATTATGTCCGCATGGTGCCAGCTCCCCTGGTGCCTGCTGGCATCCTCCCAGGCTCCTGTCTGGCACCTCCACCAAATACCTCAAAGATTCAGACTCATTCCAAAGCTTCGCTGAGGGGGAGGGGGCAGGCAGAGGGTCCTGCCAAGTACTTTGATCTATGCAGGGGGTCTCGAGGGAGTCAGCCCAGAGAGAGGTGGGAGGGAGGAGGGCCTGCCAAATGCATTCTCTCAAGACTTGTCACCCCCTTTATGAGACACAGCATCCAGGGAAGAGTTGGGGCACAGGGTTCTCAGCCCCACCAAGGGAAGTTTAACTTTTCTATTCTTTATGATGTCGGTTTTAAAATAACAAATCACTGGGGCAAAAGAGCGTTCCAAGAGGAAAAAAAAAGTCCCAGATGAGCTGGGAATGATCCTATTCTTTTTGACTCATGTCTAAGAAAATAAAAGGCAAACTTGCACCACAGTTGACTTTCAATAGCAATTCCATTTGGCAGCTAAAATCCAAACCCAAACGAGTGTCGTCTATGAGACTCAAACAACACTGGCGCTCCTGGCATGGAGCTGAAGGAAAAGCTGTTGGACAGGAGCCTTCAGGCCAAGGTCAGAACACAGACAAGAAGACAGAGAGCCCAGGCATGTGACTGAGGCCTCCTGTCCCAAGAGAGCCAGGGTAAGAGGCCTCCAGAGTGATGCAGGGCCAGGTAATGGGACTTGCAGCCTGGGCCTGGGGTGGTAGTTGTTACTGTATCATAACCAGATCCTGGGTTTCTTCTGCACAAAAGATCTGGCGATCAGTGTTTACTGCACAGTTTTTAGTCCAGACTGAATTTAAGGATTTTCCAATGTGAAAGACCCCTCAGAAAGTTCGTTTCTGCACATATAGGAAATAGCTCAGACCACATGACCCCATACATGACACATCTACCCCTACTCTACCTTTTCCGGGTCCCACTGCTAGGACAGAGAAGATACTTTAAAAGAATTAAATAGGGAGAGGGTATAGCTCAAGTGGTAGAGCACATGCCTGGTATGCACAGGGTCCTGGGTTCAATCCCCAGTACTGCCTCTAAAAACAAACAAACAAACAAACAAACCTAATTACTCCCCCCCACCAAAAAAAAGAATGAAATGATAACAAGGCTAGAAAACAGTTAAAGGAGCCAACAAAAGACCAGAGGTTTAAGGAAACCCTGAACAATAGACAGTAGATGGGAACAGGTTAAGAAAACAGAGCAGAGGAAGCCCCAGCCCAAAATATCAGAGCTGAGAGCGGTCTTCCCAAGGAGGCCTCTGAGGAGTTCTAAGCTGGCAATGAACAAACACGAGGAGCAGGAGTGAGCCGGGGGACAAGATCATTAAGAAACAAACAGCATGCAAAACGGTGAGGCCGGTGGGCCTTCTCCAACAACCAAAGCTCCGCCCTCCGGACACAACCTAAGGATGACTCCAGGAGGACACCTTGCTTGGGTGCAGGGATCTGACAGAAGAGTGGAACTTGAGGCCACTGTATCCCTCCAAGGCACAAAGAGAGAAAGAGGAGAGAGGCAGCGCTGCCCCAAAGGGAAGTCACCAAAGTCTTCCTCTACACTCACAATGAGGCCTGCCCTGTTTTGGCAACAGGGAAGGCAGAGGCGTGCTCCTCACTAACACCTAAGGTGCGGCCTGACGGTCAACATGCTGTGCCCTCGCACAAAGCTCACAGCCAGTCTCCTGTCCCGGGAGAAGCTATCAGGGAATCAGTCCCACACAGCAGTAGAGGAACCCAGGCCAGCTGTCAATCTCAGTCAGTCAGGTCTTTTGTTCACAGGGATGACTCAACACCTAAGGTCACGGAGAGTGAGAAAACCCAACCGTGGAGGAGAAAAGATGATCCCAAGAAAACTCATGAAACAGAAGAGAACTTTAAAAAGCTTTCAGTTCGTTTCCTCAGAAAAACCAGCAGGCAAATGGCATCCATCAAGCAACAACAGGCTGGTACCAAAAAAATAAATAAAAAGGCAAATCAGAAAATAAGAGCTTCTATAAATCCTGATAGCCAGAATAACAAAATGGATAAAGCTCAAACCGGTGATTCAGAAGATAAAGATGGGAAGAGACAGAGAATTTAAAATGAGAGAGAAGTTGACATGAAGAAAAGACCCAGAGTGTTTCAAAAAGGAGTTCCAGAGACCAAAAATGGGTGATTTTCCCTGAACTAAAGAAAAATACTAGCTTCTATGTTTAAAGGGACAACTGAATGTCAAGGAAGAAAAATGAAAAAAGACCCAGACTGAAACACTAGTGCAATTTCAGAATTCCCATCTGTAAAGTTTCTACTGAGTTTAAATTTTTATTTAACTTGCAAATAAAACAGAGAAACTGAATTATAATTACTGAAGAGAGTATAAAATTATAAACCTTTACAATATGAAAATAAAAAGTAATCAAACTTGGAAAAGGAATGTGAAGGGGGGATAGGAGATGATATGAGTGCAGAAAATATCAAACTGAGAATTATGAAATAAAACGTGAAGCTGAGAAAAGAAGAAACATCAATCAGCTACATTAGGTTACTATCTACTGTTTTAAGTCTAGTGAGTGAGACTGGGGTTGGGATTTTATTTTTTTTAACTCTGTATATGTATTCAACTGAAAAACAACTTGAATGCGGATTTTGCAAAGAATCAAGAAGTCATACTGGTGACTGCTGAAAAAAGAAGAGGATGAGGAGGAAGAAGAAGAAAGAAGAGTGGAAGGAGCAGACACAGCAGCAAGGATGCCATTCCCAATTAAGGTTTAACTTCCTTGATGACCTTGAGTCATGTGTCTGCTCACAACAGGAACGAAGTATGTGTGCTACCACTTAATGCTCAGTGTTAAGTAATTAACAAGACAGAACACTGAAAGCAGAAAAAATACCTCTTTTCTGCTGATACCAAAGGCTGCCCTCCCCCAAAATCTGATCAAGTGATTTATTAGCCATAGAATAACAGTTGGCATGGGAGGAGGTTACTGCCAGTAAGGTGAACAGTAGACTCATACCTACCCTCAAATCACACTTCTGAATGCAGATTTAGAAGCTAAGACAAAGGGTGAAGCAGGGAAGAACTAACACAGAGAGAAGCCCTATGTCGCCCACTGCATACTTACATTGTTGATCAGGTAGACGCCTCGCCCTCTAGAAGAGGCCACTGGTTTTACTATCCAAGGTCCCCGGTCCTTTGAATATGAATCTGCTCAAAACATTGAGAGAGAAAAAAGGAGAAAGAAAAAAAGAGAGAGAAAGGGCATGAGTTTATTACCTCAAACTTCAACAACAGTTATCTAGGCAGGTACCCAAAGAATTTTCCAAATTTCCAAGTGAAGGACAGCAGTAAAATAACCTGTATTTCTGTACTAAAAAATGAAAACAGAAAGAGAGAGAGAAAGACAAAGACAGAGGAAAGAGGAGGAAGGAAGAGAAAGCAAAATTATATAATGTATTTCTTCCACCATTTCCCCTCTTGAATGAGAGAATGAAAACACAGTAGGGCAAATATCAGTAGGTCAAATATCTGGGTATTAGTCTCTTGCTGACACAAACAACCTCCATGAATCTTTTGAGATTCTAGCCTCTATTAACTGAAGAACCTCCAGAGGCTCACACTGCAGACAGTGACAACGCGAGTCAAAAGTCAGATCCCCTAATATGATAATTTTCCTTAAGCAATTTCTCTAAGGTTGTAAGAAAAAATTGCCTTAAATCAACAATGTGTGAGTGGAAAGGTAGGACAATAATTTGCATGTAGTTAAAAGGTGCCCTTTACTCTTGTTCCTTTCCCAGATTCAGGGTTACACTTTAAATTCCTTTGGATCATAGAAAGAGAAACCACACAACCCACACAAGGAGCCCAGAGGCTCGTAGATGGCTCCGCCCTCCACTTAGGGAAGGTCAGGGGACATGGGAGAGAAACAGGGACAAGGGACTCTCCTTCTGATTGGAGCCAAACTGTCTCTCCAAGGCCTCCCTGCAGGAACCTGACTTGGTCAGTGCCACAAACCGTTCTCTAGGAGAAAAAGCAGATCTCCCCCACATCCTCCCCAGCTTTTTCCCTTGATGCAGCCTAACAGAATTAGAAAAAATGTGATGTACCACACAGGATTTAAAACTCTGTGAGCAACTGCACTTCTGGAAATGTACTCTCTAATCCTACTTACATACATGTGGAAGGTTCTTTGTATAAGATTATTCAATGCTGCATTGTAACAGCAAAAGACATCCATAAATTAATTAATACACTATATTGTACCTATATGAGGGGGTGGGAAACTTTTGGTAAAAAGCCAGATAATAAATAGCTTAGGCTTTGCATGCCATGCAATCTCTGTTGTAACTATTCGACTTTGCCGTGGTAGCTTGAAAGACACCATAAACAATATGTAAATGAAGGGACACGGCTGTGCCCCTCAAAAACTTGATTTATGGGCACGGAAATTTGTATGATTTCCACATGCCATGAAAATTTTATTCTTCTCTGGATTTTTGTTCAACCATTTAAAAATGTAAAAACCATTTTTAGCCCATGGGATATACATAAAAAAGCAGAGGACTGGATCTGACACAGGGTTGTAGTTTGCAGACACTTGCCTAACGGAATAGTAAGCAGACACACAAAATGAGACACACTATTCATGAACAGAGAGGGAATGAGTTCAAAGATAGGCTGTTGAGTGGAAAAAAAAAGTAGAGTTCAGGGAAATGTGTATTGTACGCTCCTATCTGTTCACAGACACACTCAAGTTATACAAGTAGAGAGAATATCTCTAGAAGGATATGTAAATATACTAGTAACACTGATCACCTCTGGATGACTGAGGGAAAGAGGAGAAAAGAAGCTTTTCACTGACTATTGTTTTGTTTTGTTTTTGTACCATGGGACTATATTACCTTTCAAAAAATAAAATTTACATAATTTTAAAATCCTGCTATAGATGGCATATTGACAGTTATGTAAGACAAATTACATCTCTATAAAGTGAAGCCATTGAATATATGTATACGTATACACTTTATATATTTTTCCATTTTCTCCAAATTCTAAGAGTATGACAGACTGAGCACAAAAGATGCTATGGATAATAAAAGAAAACAAAACAAAAAAATTCAACAATTTTAAAACTTCATTCATTCAATATTCTAAGTACCTAATCCGTGTCAAGCAGCTTGCTAGTGTGGGGCACGTAGTAGTGAACGAGACACTCCCTGCCCTCAC
Organism: Vicugna pacos; assembly: GCF_048564905.1. NCBI lineage: Eukaryota > Metazoa > Chordata > Mammalia > Artiodactyla > Camelidae > Vicugna > Vicugna pacos. Next base: position 72,058,254 of record NC_132992.1, on the reverse strand, counting down.
GGAGATCAGACTAGCAGAAAGGTAGACACTGAGCAAGTAATTACAGACACACTGAGCTCACAAAGAGGAAGTGCAGGTGCTCCAGGAAGGCCAGAGAAAATGGCCAGACCTGTCTGCAGTGACAAGCAGATACAGAAAATGCTCGTTTTTAGAACAGGGAAAATCTGGCTAAATGCAACTTTTGCCATCTAACACATTTAATAAATCCTACTTTGTGAGCTAGCTTTATCAGAAGTTTCTGCTTCTTCTGGTGTTTCACTTTTATCATGATCTTGAAATTCTAAGTATCAGAAATTTGTCTTTGATGCTAGGCTTTTCTCCTTGATTTGTTATATTTCAGCACAAGGACTGATTTCTTTCATAGGTTCTAAAAATGTAGGTAGGATTCTGGCCGGTTAGCTCAGTTGGTTAGAGCGTGGTGCTAATAAAAATGTGGGTAGGAAGCAAGAAAAACTAGAGGTAGAGGCAGGGCAAAGAGCTCAGTAGCCTGTTAGGATGATGAAGATGTCCGTAATTCTTTCTTGTGCCTTCCAGGTCCTATGGTGGCAGCATGTTCAATCTAATGGAAAGAGCACTGAATTAGGAGTAGAATGATCTGAGTTCTAATTCTGGTTTTTACCATGGGCAATCTGCTTAACTTATCCAGTCTCATCTTCAAAATGAGGGGTTTAGCCTGAACTCCTGAGATCGCTCTTAATTCTAGTATTATGATCCTATAAATTTACTGATTGCTTTGAAATCTAGTCATCTGCTATTAACCAGCTGACATCAAAGTTTTGCTTATTCCTTAGAATTATTTCTCTCTTGCAACAAAGATGGCCAGAGGACAAAATTCTGGCCAATTAGATGTAAACAGAAATCTGCTGGGGATTGGGGACAAAGTTCTTCTTTTCTGGTATTGGCACCATCCTATCTTCCTTCTGGTTTCCTTCTTCCTGCTTAGAAAGCTGTCCACTGCGGGGGGTCAGGGTTGGGGGGAGGAGGGATATAAGTGGCTGGAGCTGGCAAGAGACTCAGGTTCTTCAGGGTCACAGACCTCCAATTCCACTACATACTGCAACCAGCAACAGTGGCACAAGGAGTCTAGCAAGATCTGTCTGTGTATTCCGAGCCTCACACCCAAATTACTGGCACCAGTTTGGTAGCATCCAGGCTTTCACACCTCTTACGGCAGTGGCTGGTCTCTGGACTAGATCTCTACAGAGATGGATTTCAGGTTTTCTCTTATTAGAACTAAAAGCTACAAATTCAAGAGCTCCACCTTGGCTGGTATCACTAGTGTCTTCAGGCAATCCTCATGTCTGGTCTTTATCAGGACCCTTTCAAAGGCCCTTTGCAGGCTATTCCCATGCCTCTCTGCCCCTCTCAAACTCCCTGGCCCAGCCCTGGGCCCCTCATTCCTGGTACGTGTCATCACCCTCCTCACCCAGAAGGCTGGGAATCTGTAACATAAACTCACTGACCTGCTTTCCTCTCCATCTAAAATTGTATCTGGGTCATCACTTAGCCTTCTGCCTTCCCTCCCTTTAGGGGAGAGATGTGCCCACCTCCTTCCCAAAGCTCACCCTTCTACTTGGGCTCTTAAGGGAATCCTCCCGCTTCCTCTGGGACTTCATTCCCTTGCTCATGTCTTTGAGTTCTCTCTCCCCTCTGATTTCTCTGTGCTTCCTCTCTTTCTCTTTCCTCTCCCCTGCTAATTACATCCACCTCCATATCTGCAACTTCCAAAATCTACACCTCTGGCCAGAACTCAAAACTGCCCTTACAACTGCCTACAAAATATCACTACATGGAAGCTTGCAGGCCCATCAAATCCACACCAGTCCAAAATGTGACATCCTCTGGCCCTTCAACACTCTTCCTTCTCATTCCTGGCTACACTCCCCAGTTAGACTTAATGATCCTTCCAGCTTCTCAGACTCACACCTTTGCAGATCTTTGACCCCCACCTCCCTACTTGCAGTCAGTTAGTAAATCGTGTTTATTCTTCCCTTCTTTCCACTCCTCCTTTCATTCCAGCTCCCTAGCTCAGTCCACCCGCACTTCTTACCTGCATTATGGCAGTAACCTTCAAAGTAACCACTGTGTTTCTTCCCCTACTCCCTCCAATTCATTTCACAGTTATTTTCCTAGAGGCCAGCCTGTTCACATCTCTTTCCTTCTCAGGAATCTCCTACTGCCCACACTCAGGCAAGCCCTGGAGGGTCAGAACACAAGAGTCATGAAGAAAGGGGAATTTCCAAGTTATGTTAGGTGGATAGCAAAAGAAAAGAGAACTTAAAACAGACTTTATGAAGAAGAGGAATGTCTCTTTGAAAGAGGAAGTGGTAGGAAGAGGCAGGCTTCTCCCCTAATGTGTAAACTCAGAAACACAACTTTCTGAGGCTGATCTCTCAACAGTGGGTATAAGTTTGGAGATCATGGACTCTGGACAACTGGCAAAGAATGACTAGCATCCTGGCAGGACTGAAATCAAGAAGATTCCTCCCTACTATCATGTCTTCCCTGGTCCCTCCTCCACCGCACAGTAAGTCCCTGCTGTGGTCTTTGGGTGGTAACGGCAATGAGTAATTTGTTTTGAGACTGAAGAACATTTGTCTATAAAAACTGCCCTGGAGCGAAATGTGGTGGCTCTAGGACGCAGTTGTGCTAATTCTATGTATTCTGTCAGCCTTTTGAATTTATTTTTGTTAAAGAGTAGAACACGTAAGAGTTTGAACAGTATGATGAAGAAGCAATTGTACTGAAAGACACATCAGACGTGAATGGATGGAGGAAGTCTAACTCGATGCAGTCTTCTGAATGAACATCTCCAGCCCTCAACCTGCCTCCAAAGGGCGGGGAAGAACCACAGAGTAAGAGCAGAGAGGAGAAAGAGCATTTTCAACTTCATATTCCTTTAGCGTTTAATAGGGAATCAGCCTGGACTTTAATTTCTCATTAGGGATTCACCAGCAGGAGGAGTTCATAACAGGAATGCTTTCAACTTTTAAATGTTTATGCTGCCATGTTGGTTAATTGCATAATTTTTCACTTTTATTATGAAACAATACATCTCAACATAACCCAAATAGGAAATATTACTGAACATTTATTAAGTGCCTATCAGGCAATACTCCAGGTGCATTAGCCTCTCTGGACCTTAGTTTCCTCATCTGTAAAACTGGGAAGAACAGTCCCTACCTCAGAGTAAAGGCGTCCCTTGGAGAGGGCCTAATAGAAAGCAGTGTTCTTTAAGCGTTAGCTATTATTATTATTATTCCTATTTAGACTCTCACAAAAGGCCTGCCTCACACCTTCTCTGTACATGTGCCTCTTCTGTGCACTAAGCCTACTGAGGCAGGGTCTGAAAGCCTGGGGAAATAGCCCATCTCCTCTGCTTGGACCTGCGGAGGTAAGCTCACATCAAGACAAAAGAAATAAAAAGCACATTGAGACTTGGATGCAGGCCTTGTGTCCCCATCTAGCTTTACCAGCAATACAGCTGACATTCACATGCCTATTTGGCGCCCATGTGTAGTTTTTAATTAATCTGAACACCAAGAAGAGAGAGTGTGGCTGACTGGTACCTCCAAACTCTAACACCAAAAGATTTGTGATACTTGCAGCCCAAAGAACATGTATCACACAAGTTCAGAAATCGAGGTGACAGGAATATTCCTTAAATGGCAACAGGAAAAGAGACACCAAAAAGGGTGCATACGTAGTTCACATGCAGAAGTATATACATCCTTACCTGGGCACTAACTGTTGTCAATGAAGAAGAGACTTTCTGTATTAGACAGGAGCACACTGATGTGGCACCAATGTCTCCTTACATAAATGTTACTGGCAAGCTTACCAAGAGCAAACATATAAGCACACATTCAGAATAAAAATGATTTTGAAGTTACCTCTGCAGCTGTTTTACTAAAGAAAAAACTTCTTAAAGGATTTGAAAAGCCCTGATTGGTTCTGGACTTGAGGCAGCCCCTGGAGTAAACCTTCCCCCAGTTCAGTTGCTGAGGATGGGGCATCAGGAGTCAAGCACTTACTACAGAATTCCGCGTACTCAGCTGGCAGCAGGAAGGTCTGAGGGAGGATGTGAAAAGCCTTGAATCCATGTGTATGCTGCATTCGAATGATATTTTTGTACAGTCGGTCCTTCCGGGTTAGTTCATACGACCTAAAATTCATAAAAGCATCTCCATTTCAGAGCTTTTTCTGTGTCATCACATGCTACAGAGTTCATAGCTCAGTTTTAGAGCAGTTACTGAGGATAGTATTATATCCCAAATCTATCACTTTGTCAAGGAAATGATCACCTTAAAATTAGGGCAATAATTGCTACCTATCAGGGAGTGGAATCTAGCAAATTACCAACAGGCACTTCATTTAGCCTCGACTGGATTCCTGAGTCTGTGGTTTGTTGCACTACTTAAAAATCATCTAAGAATCTTTGCTGCAACTATTAGAAATGAATTCTAGCTGTTCCTCAGTTCAAAAATTTTACTATGATTTCCTAAAACCAAAGGTTGCTTTGCCAAATCTAGGTATTATCATCACTTCTTTCTTACCCATCGTCTTCTTCACATGTAGAGCAGACGGCCTCAAATTTTAGTGTACATAAGAATCACCTATATAGTTTCTTTTCAAAAAATGGATGTTCCAGGGTCTCAGCTCTCAAAATCCTGGTATGAAGTCTAAGATTCTGCATTTTAAACATGTACCCCAGGTGGTTTTGGTACAGATGGTCCAGAGACCACACTGTAACACTAATTTAGCCTAGAGCAGTAATTTCCAAACTTCTCAGATTTAAATCACCTCATTGCTTCTAAAATAAACAGCTTTCTAGGTATATATTTACCTAGAAAGATTAAGCACCTAGAAGGTGCTTTTTAAATATACCTTTTATATTTTACATTACTATATTATATATGATAATATATAATATAATAATATATATTATATACTTTAAGACCCATGAATATATATATTTTAAAAGTACCCTCAATGATGCTTATCATTAAGGAATTAGAAATACTGAAGTAGAAGATAAGAAGAACAACTCATCCGCCTACAGATATCCAATATTAGTCGTCTCCAAACTTTTTCACTTTGTACTCCCAATACAAATTTTGGAAAACAATGCATCCTTTTAGTTATCAAGATTTTTTCATCATAAATTTAAATTGTTCCAAAGGATCCAATGAACAGCAAATATTATTTTTAAATAAAACTGTAACACTCTCCTTTTAGGTATATTCAAGGGAACCTAAATAACATTAGGATTCACTACTCACTGTATATTTTTTAAGTACTGTGAAAGAAAAGTGACTTTTTGTCAGTAAATTTCTCACTTTTTAAAATACTATACTTTTTACTGAAGGTAATATATATACAGAAAGGTATCCAAGTCACAAATGCAGAGTATCACGAATTTTGGTCACCTGTGTGACCACCACTGAGCACAGAACATTCCCAGCTCCCTCAGAAGCCTCCCTTAGACTCCCACCCAGACGTTATCTCCCCATTCACCCTTGTTTTCACTTCTTCCATACCATTTCATCCAAAGAACAGCTCAGCCTAACAGAACATACTTAATGCTTGCAAGTCTTTTATATTATATCTTCTCTACAACAAAAATATGTATATTAATTACTTATAATATTTTTTAATTTCCTGTGATCACAAGGCCGTATGTCACATATATTGAACTGATTATCATTGTAAAAAGATAGTACACAATTCATCGAAATATAAATATTATAAATTTTGATTAAAATTTATATTATAGTAATGTTAACTTCTCCACTTTGATCATTATACTATGGTTATAACTAATGTTAACATTAGGAAAATTGGGTAAAGGATACATAGGAACTCTCTATATTATATTTTTGCAACTTTTCTAAAAGTAAAATTATTTAAAATTATAAAAGTACATTAAAAAGAGTTCACAAAAATATTGGAAACATTTTAAGTGTTTGAATTCCTCTTGCATGTGAATTAGAAGTCTTTGGACTGAAAACAAAAATATATAGTAGCAGAAGCCAACGTATACTGCATTTAGATAATGGAATGTTAATGTCCTCAAACATTCATGTACAACACATTCAAAGAGAAGTGAAGAAAATACAGGCTAGAGGTTATTACTATTGTCTGAGTACAAATTGAGATGGAATTTCCATATACCTACAGGAGTAGTTCAAAAGCTGTTGAAATAAATAGTATACTACTGACATGAATTAGGAATGCAGACTCTACTGTGGGCTATTTTAAGACTGTTTGAATACCTATTTAAAATAGTTGCATCTGATTCACTTCAAGCATCCAGTCACACATTTGGAAACCAAATCCACATCTTCCAGGCATTAAGGAAGAAAATAAGGTTTCAATTATTCTCTACCAATGAAGCTCAGACATAAAATAAATCCGGAAATTGTAATAAAGACTCAAAACATACATTTACCTAAAATTATGAAGAAATTATTTGACATTAGAGATAGTATAGGCTGGGTATTTATACACATTGACTGAGTACTAAGACAGTAGAATTGAATAACCAAGAAAGAACTTTCATCTCATGAAAAGGAGAAGAAAAGAAATGAGGTGACTGAAAATAACTTGTTAGCATGAGTGAGTAACTGGGGCATAAGTCCTAGAAATAAAATGTGACATAACCACTGACTAAATAATAAAAATTTTATTGGATTTGTGCATCTCTTCATTAGACAGACGAGATTAGCTGCCCTCTTCTCCAGCAGGTCATACATCTCTCCATGGTTAAACATTACTTACTGCTAGAATGAAGTAGGGTTCAGTATCGATTATATCCCTATTTTCTTTTTCACAGATAAAAATATGGAGAAACTTTGTTCACAAAAATAACAGCTAACATTTATACAGTGTTTACTATGTGGCAAGAGTGCACTGCTCTAAGCACTTTAGATGTTGATACATTAAATCCTCACCACAGTCCTACGAAGTGTGTGTCATTAGTAACTTCTTTTTACCAATGAGGAGGCTGATGCTCAGAAAAGTCACTTGCCCAAGGTCAGTCAGTGGAGCTGTGATCTGGGCCCAGGTAAGCTGGCTACAGAGCGTGTGCTTCTAGTCACTAGACAATATTGTCTCTCTAGGCTGACATTAACCAGTGGGACTGGAAGGAGTTTAATATAGCAATGACACTCAATTCCTTGAATTCCATTCTAACTATATGTCAGAAGTCACAAGATGACCTATCATTAAAATTTATATTGAATGATCTCTCAGCTGGCAACCTGATTATGTCCTCCTTTAATTCTGTTAAAAGTAAAGAAATGGAAATCATTATCATGCAAAAGAATATGTTATGTTATTACTAGAATTAAACACCAATATTTTTGTTCCTTTGTTTGGAACACTGGAAATGTTTACACCCCAGGACAATGCATCATATTACAATTCTAGGTGAGCCATTCTTTTATAAAGGGGAAAAACAGTAACTAAGAAAAAGGAGGTAAGAAGGGAGAACTTATCCACATGAAGGGTTCACAAGCAGCTCAATTCTAGAAAAGAGATCTATGGGATTTGCATCCCAGAAGCAGTGTCCTTTAAAACCATCCATGCCTACAGAGTCCTTACAAAGTCTTAAGATATGTCCAGGGATGTGAACACTTCAGTTTGATTTGTAGACTGCTGCCCTATATCACAGACTTTTTTGTTTTAAAGAACATTAATTACCTCTGCTGGCTACCTGCCTCAATGTCAGGTACCTTTACGTGGAGCAAAGTAGCTACAAGAGCATTACCTGGGAAAGTGATTAACCTTTTGTGCTTCAGAGAGGGTGCGAAGTAAGAAGGGCTTCAGATGGGATCCTGTCCACATTAGGTTATAGTCAGTGCTGCTTGGGTGAACCTAAGGGCAGATAAAAATACAAGATAAAAAACATCAGAGATAGCCCCTGGAAGAATGATGGAAGGAAAAGCCAGAGAGATTTTTCATCGACAGTGCATTCATAGGGGCAGCCCAGCTGGACAAATACTATACGCAAAAGGTAGAATAAATTAACCTTTTTATAGAAGTCCATGATGTCTCTTAATATTCTTGCATATCAAAGTATGAGATGAAGACCCAACCCAAAAATCCTTCTTAAACTGTCGTTATATCCTTGTAGATGCTGGGTATAAAGTGATGATCAGATCTAAAACCTTATAGTATAAAACCAACTTAGAATTCACTCATTAATTCATTAGAATTCATTTGCCCATTCATTCAAAAATGCTGGATTCTCTGCCTCTGATGTGACAGGTATCATGTTAATCCCTGGAGATAAAAGAGCAACAAGGCAGGACATAAACTGGTACCAGAACTTCTTCAAAATGTCTACTTCATACCTCAATCTAGGATAAGGAGCTAGTAACCAGACTTTTATCAACTGTCTCAAAATATCTACAGTGGAAGTCTGTCCAGAACTTTTGCCTGTCCCTTTTGATGTCAACATCCCAATCTTCCTACTTTTCTTTGGGAATAATAGACTCCTTGGTATTAGAAGACCTGTCAATCACCTGCCCCTCCCCCAAGGAGTAGACCCTTGACCCAAGCTAGGCCAGTTATTCTAACTCCAGAATATGATTCTTGGGCAGAGAAAGGCACAAGGACAGTGAATGGAGTCGATTCACTTCTACAGCAATAGAGATGGTCCTGAAGACTTCTGTTCCCAGATCCCTGGGACTATTGATGTCTCTCTCCTTCCATGATGTCTCTCTTCTTCCAAAGGCCTCCTTTTTCAGATTTTCCTCTGATTCTGCTAGCCATGCTGTGTACATCTTTCCTACAAATCCTTTTCGGTTTAAGTTAGGCAGAGTCTGTTTCTGTTGCTTGCAATCAAAGAGCTTTAATTGGGTACCAGACAATTCCTTATGGGCAACTCTGCCTCTAGCCCATGCCTAAAAATATAGCAAGCAGAAAAAAAATTTTGTCCAAAAATAAAATAATCTTGCAGAAACGTTTTCCATGTACTTCAAAGATAAACTGATAAAGCCACTCAGAAATTCAATTCAAGTTCTGTCATCACTAAGCAGTGGTCCCATGTACTTTCCAGAGTTGGCCCTATTAACTGATAGTCAATTAGGTGGCTAGGATTTTCAGCTTTTGAGCAGATCAAGTAAGGTAGTGAAAATGAACTTACTTCATGAAATCCATGGGCTGTCAGAATGCTGCGTACCAGGCGACTGTCTGTTCGTACAATCTTGTAAGATAAATGATAACGTTCTAAAGAAAAACACAGAAGCAAGTTCAGTAACCAGAAAGTTAACTGTGGAGAAAGAAATAAACTGTAGATGGTGGCTGGCTTAATTATACTCAATAACATTATACTGCTATCCTTATCCTATTACAAGTAGGTTGAGGATAACTTTGGACCAAGGGTTCTTAACCTGAGATTCACTAGGTGTCATTAATCATGGATAGGGGAAAAAATGACATCTTTATTTTCACTAATTTCTAGCTGAAATGTAACACTACCTTCAATTAGAAATGTAGGCAACAAAGCAGAATAGTTTTAGCAGTGCCTATGACCTTGCCACCAGTAGGTATCAAGTATTTGAATATTATTTTAAAGTTGTTTACAGTTACCTCAAAAAATCACTTATTCTCACAGTATTTAAAAATTATGGCAGTTAACAGACTCACCACTAGATCATACTATTTAATGCAGTAATAAAAAAAAGCATATATATCTCAAATTTGATTTTTTAAAAAATATTTTGATAAGTATATTTCAATACAATTTCTTTGCAGTCTTATGTATTTTTAAAATACACTTTAAAAACATTAGTCTGACAAGAGATGCATAGGCTTCTCCATACTGCCAACAAGACCCACTGCATCAAACATGTTAAGAAACCCTGTTCTAGATAGCCCTCATGTGCAATAATGCTGGTTACCAGCATATCTTAGACCAGAGGTTACAAACTGAGACACAAGGGCCAAAAACCAATCTGCAAACATGGTTTATTTCTCATTGTACTTTAAAAATAAAATTGAATTAATTGTTAGCCTTTTGAAATTGGAGGAATTCACATAAAAATCTAGATTTCTGGGCTTGTTTTGAAAATTCTGGCAACCCTGGGCTCTCTGTCTGGCAAAGCAAGAGTCAACCGGAGAAGTGCGAGTGCTCCCTTCAGGACAGGGCTGCGCTGTCCAGTTCAGCACCGTCCCCACCCGGCCTGCTTCATTCATTCTTATCTCCTGCCAGGGCCCTAAGAGCAGGCTGTGCTTGTGACCTCTGTCTAAGAAGAAAGTCTATAATCATGTGAGGTTTCTATATATCCCGAAGACTAATATTTACTCTAGCCCATTAAATTCAATTTCTTTCTATGCATCTCTACAAATTGTTCACTAAGAATTCTCAGAATAATTTTTAAAAAGGACTACATACTGAACAATTTCTGAAGGAGTATAATACAGAAACTTATAGACAGACCCTAGAACAAAATTCAGCCTCTACAGTTAAACATAAGCATCTCTTTTTATAAATGTATGTGAAAATATTCACAAATCCTTCCTGCTACTTGTCCAGCCCTGACAGGAACACCATGCCAAGCAGACACAGGAGGATTAGAATGACAAGGCCAGACACTCCATACTTCTCATTCTTGTGGCAAACTTTTAAAGCCCAGTTACATGGCTTTCCCAGTGCTCAATCACTATTATGTTGACTTTCCAATACTCATTATAAGAAAAACAGTCCAGAGTCAGGTGTGTTCACTTGGATGCAATGTATAACCTCAGCAGCAACACAGTGCACTGCTCAAGAATTTGTGTTCTAAGGTTTTCTAGTGCTTACCTCTATAAAAACAATCAAGAAGAAGAGAAATTAGCTGAACTCTGTGTCTTACTCTAGCAATGATAATATTCAACCATGGATAAATGAACCAATTAATTTTGTAAATGCTCAATTCATACTATTAAGAATGGATTTCCAATTTTTATTTACTTTTATGTTCATTATTTATAAAAATTGTAATTTACTCATATTGTTCTGCCCAATTATATATTCATTAAGATGGTAATATAGCTCAATCCAGGACACATATTCAATCTTTAGAGATACATGATCACAAGAAATTTTTAAAAGATTGAAAAAAAGGAATTTGTGTTCTGATTCCATGTTGGGGAGAGAAAGTACAAGCATGGAATATCTTAACTATTCCAAAAAAGAGGACAGTGCTCATGTGACATGAGAACACATACAAGGATCTTGAAGGGGTGCTCCCTAAGGCCAAATTTGAGGCAATTTGAATATAAAAATCAATAGTGACATAAACAGATTATAATTCACTTATAAAAAGAAAACAACCCATGAATCCACACTGATAAGAAGGTGAGAAGGTGCACTGGTTTTCTTGGTCAGAAATTCAATATAAGTGTCATCAAGCCATCGGCAGGGCTGTGTTCCTTTCTAGAGGCTCTGGGTTGGGTCCATTTCCTTTCCTTTTCCACCTTCTAGAGGCCGCCCCCATTCTCCAGCTGGCAGTCCCTTTCCTCTATCTTCAAAGCCAGCAATGGCAGGTCTAGTCCTTCTCAAGTTGCATCAGTCTGACTCTTGTTCTGTTTCCTTCTTCTACTTTAAAGGACTCTTGTAATTACACTAGGCCCAGCTGAAGAATCTCCTTATCTTAAGGGTTAGCTGATTAGCAACCTTAATTCCATCTACGACCTCAATTCCCCCTTGCTAAGTCAGGAACATTTTCACAGGTTCTGGGGATTAAGAGGTGGACATCTTTGGGGGACCATTATTCTGCCAAACACAGAAGAGAAAGCTCTTCTTTACTGAAAAGCCAGCTAATAAATGTAGAAGGAAAAATAGAAATAGAAAATCACCATTCTACAAAAACTGTAAGAGTAAGTGATTCAGACAAGAATCAATGGACACTATCAGGGCAAAGACTACTGGGGAACAGAACATTCACAATTCTGAAAATAACACTCCAGAGAATGCTTGTAACAAAGGAGATAGGTATCTTTACAATGAAGCAATCTGGTAAACACTATTTTAACCAAATGATCAAACTTGCCATCACCAGTAATGCAATATAATGGACATGATATGCTTCCTAATAGGATACACAGAGAAGGCCATGACTTCACTAAGTGATATTCCTGCAAAAAGAACAAGGATGCCCTTGTTCTTAGGATAAACGTGTTGAAAAAAGTATTTAGGTGGGAAGTATTTGAACTAATTTTCAAATGGTTCAGAAAGAAAAAGAGAGGGAGAAACAAACATGGAAAAATGTTAATAATTGGTGAAACTAGGGAAATAGTACACATGCATTCATTGTACTATTCTTACAACTTGTTGGGTGGTTTTTAATTTTTTTAAATAAAATGCTCAGAAAAATGAAAGAAAACCAGGTCTTTTTATTACGACAACTGTGATCAATGACATCTCCATTTTTGCACAAAAGCCAAAGCCTCATTGACTGCTGGGACCAGGACTGCGCTGATTCTGTGTCTGTTCTGCAGTGCTAGCCCCACAGTGCCAGGCCACAGGGAAGGCGATAGGTAAAGTGTGTGGAAAACTAGAGAATCATTATATGGGGACCAGGGGAGGACAGGGGAGGTAAGACAAAGGGCATGTCTTTGGAGCTGAACTGCCAGGGTCCAAATCCTGGCTCTACTCCTTCCTGCCTGCTGTCTTGAATTATTTATTTAATTTCACTATGTTCAGTTTCCTCACCTATAAAATGGGGTTAGTAACAAAGGTAGTTGAAAGCACTCAGTTAATATATGTAAAGCTTTTAGAATACAAGAAAGCTCAGACACATAGAAAAATTTTTCATATAGTTAAAAAGTAAACACATAGTAAAACAGCTATTAATATGTAGTATCTTACATAGTAAATCATACGCTTTATACCAAATTTAAAAATAAAAATGCTATTAATACTCTTTCTCCTACTTGTCCTAATACAGAAGAAAAAGTTATCACCGTGCTCAGTGGCAGACCTGATTCTCACGGTATGTAAGCAGTAAGCAGTGACCATCTACTACTAATCCATACCAACTAACTCTAACCCAACTCAAGCACACTGAATATGTTCCAAAACGGGAGTTCAAGAGAGACAGGGTGGAGTGATATAAAGCAACAGTGACTGCTGAAGATTTTAACTCACATTCATGTTCTGTGTTCAACAGCCCAATGTCCAATAATGCTTTACCAGTACACATTAGATGAGAAGTTATAAACTGGTAACCTAGGAGCCAAATCCAACCTATATAGCCTGTCCATTCCTCATGGCGTTTTCAGTATAAAATTGAATTAGTTGCTAACCTTTTAAAATTGGAAGAATTCACATAAAAATCTAGATTTGGGGGATTCTTTTGAAAGTAAGCTTGGGCTCCCCTTCCCTAGCAAGAGACAAGTGGAGAATTGCAACTATAAACTGAACTTGTACAACTGCCCAAGACCGACAGCCTTGGTTGGCCATGTTTTCATCCATATAAAATAAGAGGCAGGGCATGGTCCCGCTAGGTAAACTGCCAAACTTCCAACATCTGAGCCTCTGAACACGCATCGTGTCAATTCCACCATAAGACTGTAGAATTTCCTCCTCTCCAACCACTCACGTGCATCCCAGGAGACAACCTGAAAAGCTAGGACCCCTGGCAAGTTCCAGGACTGACTGCAGTGGAGCAAAGACAAACAAGGGACCAATCATCTGTCAACACAGAAGCATCTAGGGAGTATGAAATGCCCAAAGAGTTTGGTCAAAAGTAGCATGGGAAACTAGAATTAAGATAAAACTCGTGTTTTTGACTTTTAGAATACAAGAATAACCCCTTCAATGGTAAGACAGTGTGGCTTTGCCTTACTGTCAGAAAATTAGGTCTTTACCAGCACTTTTGGATATGGTACTCACTAAGCCACATGTAACTACTGGGCACTTGAAATGTGACTAGTGGGGCAGAGGAACTGAATTTTTCATTTTATTTAACTTAAATAAATCTAAAATTTAAAACTGATACTTATTCAGTTATTGGAAAACTTGTTTGGAACAACTTGAGCATAGGAATTTACTTCTTCAACTATAACATTTATGAAATCTAAATACTTCTAAATAGAGACCAAATACTTTCAATGAAAATTCTGTATCATATAAAGATGTACTAAAAGTATAAAATATACACTGGATGCAAAATATTTTTGCAATTTTTTTATACTGAGTAAATGTGGATATGATATTTGGGATTAAATAAATTATATTATTAAAATTAGTGTTACCTATTTCTATACTTTTTTAAATAAAGCTATTGAAAAATTACATGTATAGTTCATATATTTCTGTTGGACAGTGCTAGTCTATACAAATGCAAATTTATGAAACAGATATACTCATAGGCAAATTGTAAAATGATACTTCATTCTAGGAAAAGATTACTTTAAACTGCAAATATCTCTGTTGTCTTTAATAAGCAATCCCATTTTCATGTTCAAGGTACATATAATTTTGGAAAAAAATGGATATAGTAAGAAAAAGCATATTCCATGAATATTTCACAAATAAAGCATATATAATCTCATGTATCAAAAATACTAACAGTGAATTCAATGAAACATTGAACAGATAACAGAAAAAACAAGGTTAGAATCTAACATTCTAAGATCAACAGAAGATAACTAATGCCCCAGATATACTTCTCAAGGGGATTTAACGCAGGATTATGATCTGAGCAGATCTATGTCAGCTATTTAAGAGAGAGAGAGGGAAAAAAAGACCAAAATGTTTAACAATTCTGAAATCTGAGGCAGCAACTAACAAAACTCATTCAAACTGTTCTTTTCAAAAAGGAAGGTGAAGAAAATTACTAAACCTCAAGGAATTGGGAATATACAGAATATTCAAAAACAGAGTTTGAGAAAAAAGGTTAGTTGCTTTTTCTTTAATCACAGGAATGTGCAAAGGAAAAAAATTCAAAGACTTATAGGTTCTAGAAAATAGTGACTGCTTGAATAATGGCTTTACATTGATCGATGCTAATTTCCAAGAAATGTCAAGTGTTCTTAAAAAGAAGATCTGCCTACTGCCATAGAATACTTGGATTCATTTATGTGACAAGCAAACCAAAAGAAGTATGTTTGGGGGGGATTATTTCCTTTGTTGTTTTCACCCACCTTTGATGTTTTGACTCTAATCATACTTAGAGGGAGTTTCTCAGCAAATGTTAGCAAATACGCTGTTACTCAGGTTTCAGAGAACATGAATGAACCATGTCCCTTTAAGTGGTAACCTAGCAACTTGCTGAGAGGATTAGAATACCATGACCCTTGGGGAGGGAGGAGAATTCAAATCCCAGAAGCAGGTGCTTACTGTCCTGTGAACTCCTGGGTTATTATGGGGCAAGGACAGACCTTAAAGTCATTTTAAAGTACAGCAGATCCTGTTCAATAAGTAGAGTAAGCATAAGTTTTGAGTGTCTACTATGTGTCAAACATTAAGTGATCTCATTTAATTCTCACAATGCCTGTAAGGTAGCTATTATCTCCATTTTACTAAAAATGAAATGAACTAAGAGAGTTTAAAAGATTACACAAGATTGACAGCTAGTAAATGTCAAAGCTGAAATTTGAACTAATGGCTGAGAACCCACATATAGACTCTTTCCACTGTATCACACAACAGTTTGGATCCATAGAGTGTAAAATTTGAAGACAGCTACAGGCTAACACCAAGACTCAGAGTACTCCTTAAAATCAAAGACGAATGTAGATAAATTAAATTGAGAATAGAAAAACAATAAAGAAAATAAACAAAATAAAAAGTTGGCTTTATAAAATGATCATCTAAATTGACAAACCTTTAGCTAGACTGACTAAGACAAAAGAGAAAAGATTCAAATTACTAAAATCAGAAATGAAGGTGTGGATATTACTACTTTATTACAGAAATAAAAAGAATTATAAAAGAATACTATGAATAATTACATGCCAACAAAATTACATAAACTAAATAAAATGGACAAAAACCTAGAAACACATAAAGTAACAAAACTGACTCAATGAGAAATAAAAAATAGAATGGACAAGTAGAGGTTGAACCAACAGTCAAAAACCTTCCAACAAAGAAAAGATCAGGACTAGATACTTCACTAGTGAATTCTATCAAACATTCAAAGAACTATGCCAATCCTTCTCAAACTTTTCCAAAAAGGAGGAAAGCACTCATTCTATGAGACCAGCATTACCCTAATATCAAAGCCAGGCTAAGGCATCAAAAGAAAACTATAAAACAATATCCCTTATGAATATAGGAACAAATATTCTCAACAAAATACTAGCAAACCAAATCCAGCAACATATTAAAAGGATTATATACCATGACCAAGTGAGATTTACCTCAGGAATGCAAGGGTAGTTCAACATACAAAAGTCAACCAGTCAATCAATGTAAATATACCACATAAATAATAAGAAAGAACAAAAAGACATACAATCATCTCAACTGATGTAGATAAAGCACTTGACAAAATCCAACACTGTTGCATGATAAAAAACACTCCACAACAACAATAACAACAACAACAACAACAAAAACAGAAGGGAACTTCCTCAATATGATAAAGGGCATTTATGAAAAACCAACAGCTAACATCATACTGAATGGTGAAAGACTGAAAGATTTCCCCCTAAGAACAGGGACAAGACAAAGAGCCCCACTTTCACCACTTCTATTCAACTTTGTACTGGAAGTTCGAGCCAGAGCAATTAGGCAGAAAAAAGAAATAAAGGCATCCAGGTTGGAAAGAAGTAAAATCTCAATTTGCTGATGACATGATCTTACACAGAGATAATCCTAAAGAATACACACACCAACACAAACTGTTAGAGCTAATAAATGAGTTCAGCAAGGTTCAGGATACAAGATTGATATACAAAAATCTATACATTGACAATGAACAACCCAAAAATGAAACTGAGAAAACAATTTCATTTATAATAGCATCAAAAAGAATAAAATATTTAGGAATAAAGTTAAACAAGGAGCTACAAGACTTGCACACTAAAAACTATAAAACATTGCTAAAGAAACTAAAGAAGACCTAAATAAATGGAAAGACATCCCATGTTCATGGACTGGAAGACTTAACACTAAGATGGCAATCCAAAAGCAATTTACAGATTCACTACACTCCCTACCAAAATCTCAACAGTCTTTTTTGCAGAAATGAAAAAGCTGACCCTAAAATTCAAATGGAATTGCAAAGGACACTGAATAGCAAGAAAATCTTGAAAAAGAAAAACAAAGTTAGAGGAATCACATTTCCAAATTTCAAATCTCAGCACAAAGGTACAGTAATCAATATAATATAGCACTGGTATAAGAATAAGTGTACACATTGCTGGAATATTAAGAGTACAGAAATAAACCTATACATCTATGGTTGACTGATTTTCAACAATAGTGCCAAGATTATTCAATAGGGAAAAAATAGTCTCTCCAACTAACGCTGGAGCAACTGGATATCCACATGTGAAAGAATGAAGGTGGACCCTTTCCTCACACTGTATAAAAAAAACGATCAAAGATCATTTGGCTCAAAATATAAGAACTTAAACTATAAATCTCTTAGAAGAAAGCATAGGGGTCATGGCTTTGGATTAGGAAATGGTTTCTTAGATACGACACAAAAAGCATAAGCAACGAAAGAAAAAATAAATTGAACATTATCAAAATGAAAAACTTTTCCTCATGAAAGAACACTATCAAGGGAGTGAAAAGACAAACCACAGAAAAGGAAAAAATATTTGTAAATCATTTTTCTGCTAAGAGTCTAGTATCCAGAATGTGTAAAGAACTCTCACAAATCAACAAAAAGACAAGCAACTCAATCAAAAAAATAGGCAAACATCTTGATAGACATTTCTCCAAAGAAGATACACAAATGGCCAAGAAGCACATGAAAGCTCAATGTCATTAATCATTAGGGAAATGCAAATCATAACCACAATAAGATACCACTTCTCATCCATTGGTATATTCTAAAAAACAGAAAATAACGAATGTTAGTGTGGATGTGGAGAAACTGAAATTCACATATATTGCTGGTGGGAATGTAAAATTGTGCAGTCACTATGGAAAATCCTTTGGTAGTTCCTTAATAAGTTAAACAAAGAATTACTATATGACCTAGCAATTCCATTCCTAGGCATATACCCAATAGAATTGAAAACAGGTGTTCAAACAAAAACTTATACATGAATGTTGACAGCAGCACTATTTATAACAGACAAAAGGTAGAAACAACCATCCATTAACTGATGAATGGATAAACAAAATGTAGTATATCCATACAATGGGAAATAGCCATAAAAAAAAGGCATGAAGTACTGATACATGCTACAACATGAGTGAACCTTGAAAACATTATGCTAATTGAAAGAAGCCAGACAAAAAAGGCTACATGTTGTATGAATCCATTTATATGAAATATCTAGATTAGACAAAGCCACAGAGATAGACAGTAGAATAGTGATTGCCAGGAGCTGGGATAAAGGAGAATGGGAGTGACTGCTTAATGGGTACAGGGTTCACTTTGAGGATGATGAAGATGTTCTGGAACTAGATAGTGGTGATGGGTGCACAATACTATGAATGTACTAAATGCCACTGAGCTGTATACTCTAAAATGGTGAAAACAGTCAATTTGGTTATGTGCATTTTACCACAATTACGAAAAACAGTATCACTAAACTTGTGACAATCATTTCATGATGTATGTAAGTTAAATCATTACGTCGTACACCTTAAACTTGTACAGTGCTGTATGTCAATTATATCTCAATAAAATTGGGGAAAAAAACCAAAACAATAAACACATGTACACATAATTCTAAAAAAAAAAAGAGGGAAAACAATTGAATATGCAGAACACAATTTAAGAAATCACAGATAATCCTTTCATGTATAAAAATATTCCACAGAATTTTCTCATGATCGAGTCCGTTTCTCTATCTAAATGTAGTATCAATTTCTGCAAGAAGGTGTTATTAAGGCCATGCCCAGCCCTGCCCTCTGTGGGGGAGGTCAGACCTACCTCCAATTATTCGAATATTGTTGTCCTTTGTCAGAATAGCCTCAGCATGGAATACCAAAACTGGAATTCTCCTGCAGCCTCCAGTCCACATGATACATGGATGATCCCTACAACCGTAACAAAAGGCTTTATTAATTTACAGCTCAAAATTTGAATTAACAACTGAAGCAGATCACTGTGGTCTGTTGCTTAGTAACTTTTCCTTCCTTCTGGAACAAGTATCCCAAATGTCCTATGGGAAACCATTCATCTCCCATTCTTTGTCATGGGGTCTGTTTAAGATTAACTCCATCCCTGTTCTAGGGATGGGCCCTGATTGGCTGAAGCAGGGACGGATTCTAAACTATAAAATCTTAGACACTTTGGAAACTATCCAAAGTTCCTTGTCAACCTAGCTCTTGCTGCAAGCTGGCACCACTGTGCCTTAGCACTTAGAATGGATTATTGCTAAAAGTTAAAAATGCTTGGCAATAATCAGGAACATAATAAACAGATACAGAGCTGAGAAGAGCCAAGGCCTTCACCATACGATCTATAGAAAGCCAAATCCCTGACAGAATCATCTCATTTACAACTTATAAAAAGAGAAAAGAGGCAGCAGACAAATCATTAATTCAGTAAGGTCAACTAAAAAACACGTAAGGCAGATGCTACATTGTTATTAAAAGCATCCTCCCACTAGGTGTCGCTAAAGGGAAAAGATTCAAAATGATTAGGAAACTGAAAATTGGGATGCTACATTTTCATTCATACCAGAAACCGGTATATGTTAAGAAATTATGCTTTACAGGCATGAAAGAACAAAGAATTTGGATAATTAATTACCAAAGTAGACCAGTTTTATGGTTCACTTTATTGAGAGCTTAAGAACGTTTTGGCTTTTAAGAAGCAATTTCATGAGGAATATATATTATTCACTCCTGGGATCCAGCCTACATAACTCAAAGCCTCTATCCCTTGTTCATATCAATGTCCCTGCTAGAAATGCCTTCCCCACTTCCCTCAGTTCATTTACTCCTACTCTTTAAAGCCCAGCGCATCTCACCACCTCCATGGAGCTTTCCCCAGCTCCTCCAGCCCACAGTGATGCCTTCCTTCTCTGAACTCCTGTAGCTCTCATTAGTTGATGATCTTTTTAACTGATACAATGCCCCTTTTATGACTGGAATTAAAGTTAACATTTTTAAGTGACTAAAGAAACCATACATCAAATCTTCGTTATGAAAATTTCCACATCTAAGTATAAATTTGTATTTGGAATCTCCAAGCAAAACATAGAAAAAGAGCCCCTTCACATTTACTATTTGTAATAATGCCATGCAAAACAAGGATGCCAAGACAATGTCTGGCTCTAATACCTATGACTGGAGAGCATTAATACTTTAATACAGCCTAGGGATCTGAGCAGATCTAGCAGATGTCCATGGATACACATCTTTGGGTCAAGTCAACATCCTTAGATGGTTTAAGACCTTCTAACTTCCAAACCTTTAAAAATGTAAGCATGTTGCTCCAAGTATGAACAAGATTGATTTAAGATTCCTAATGTATAGAACAAGTATCTGATAGACATGAGTTGATGGAACATTAACAATCAAAACTCAACACTAGGAGTTTAAAAGGAAGAGGAGCAAAAAGTCCATGAATTTGGATTGGGGTGGGGGGATGGAATTACACCTATATTTTCACTAACTTCTACCAGAAATTTAGCATTTCTCAATTACGAATACAGGCAACAAAGCACAGTAGTATTAGCACTACCTGTGTCTTTGATTCCATCTGAAATTACAGACTTTTTACACCATACAGTAATTGGTGCAAATACCTCAAAACATCACTGACATTTATCACTACTTCCAAGTTATAGTAGTTGTTAAAATTGCCACTAGATCACCCGTGATCAGTCTCCCTCATCTGGTGTGATGAGGAAGGACAAAGATTTGGCACCTCTTTGTGAAGCAATCATTCAGCACCAAATGGTGACATCACACAGTGGTGGTCCAGACATCTATGATGTTTCCCAGTATTTCGCACTTACAAGGGTTAATCAAAGACCACCCAAGTGTGATGCACTTATGCAAACTAAACAAAAACAGTCTTCACGTTGCTGTCTTAGGAAAATAAAATTTAACTTCCTCATCTTTTAGATGATCTTGTTGTTTAATGTATTAATAAAAAAAGCATGTATTACTGTATCATAAGTTTGCTTTTTTAATTTTAATAACTGCATTTCAATGTAATTGGTATTCTTTATAGCGATATGTATTTTATTTTAAGCACTTAAAATATTATTCTGATAAAGGATTCACAGCATAAGAAAGGTTAAGAATCCTCAACCTAAGCTGTCCTAAAGCACAAAGTCTCCATTTATTCGTTCATTCAGTTAGTCATTCGGTCAGTATTTATTGAATACCTCCTAAAATATTAGGTTGAACCATCTAAAATTGTCAATATTTGACTGTTTTTGATCTACCAAAATAGCGATTTTATATAGTTCAACCTAATACTTGTTGAGCCCAACCTGTAAGCCCATTAATATAAAAGACAGTCATAAAGCTAAAAGATCTTGAATCAGAAAGACTAACGCTTATAGCAGAGTTTAAATTTTTGTGAAATGGGTAGGAAGTAGCACACAGAAAACAAAAAGTCACAAGAAGGCAAAGTGACCAGAGGGAATTATCCACTTAATTATCCTGAATGAGAATGACCCAAATATAACACCAAATCCTTATTATTTTCTATGACCTCTATTATTTTCTATGATCTAACAGTGATGAGAAGCCTTTCCCCAAAGCTTTACTAATGCTTTGACAATTTTTTCAAATTACATTAAATAATGTAATCTTCTAACTTTATATTAAGAAATACACTTTAAATTCAATATTAAATCCAGTAAGAATAATGCCTTAACATTTGTATGGCACTTTATCATTTATCATATTTATATTATTACCTTAAAAGTAAGTTTATACACAGTATTCTATGTGATCCTAACTATACCCCTAAAAAATAGCCTGGGAGATATTATTCCCGCTTTTCAGGCTGCATGCCACACACATATCCTAGGGGAACTCACAGAGAATCTTAAAAACTCATCTTAACATTAAGCCAGATTCTCTTTGTTCTCTGTGTCAAGTAATAATGTTAAAGGAGGAAAAATAGTTAAGGGCTTCAAAATCCAGGAAAACTAGGTCTGAATCTCAAATCTGTCACTTACTCTCTATGCGTCCCTGAGGAAGTCCTTTGATATTTGTGAGGCTGAGCTTAATAAAGTGGGAATAATAACATCTTCAACTAAATGAGATACATCAGTTAAAACTCTTGCCATCATCTATAGCAGCTACACTTACAACTACCATTTATTTTTATTATTATGAGACCCCAGCAATCAAGAAACTTGACTCTTACCTAAGAGAACTCAGGAAAGCCATGTGGCCCAATAGACACAGCACAAGCTATAGAATTCTAATGTCCTGTCGAACACTTACTCTGGTAAGTTACTTGACCTCTCTATATTATCATCTCTCTGTCATTGTAAAGGCTTTTGAGAAAATAACCAATGTCACAGAGTTTGGAGACCTACTTTTCTTCAGTAGCTAAAAATTTCAAAACCTATGTCAGGAGCTCTGATCAAGAGTTGACTAAGAGCTACTGCATGCAACATCTAGAGCCGATGCTCATGTGCCTAGAAACAGAGCCTTATCTCATTTCAGATGGCTGACAGTGATCCAATAATAAAGATCTTGAATTAGACCACGTGTAGAAACTAAAATCAGAGTCAGACAACACCAAAGGAAGGATAATGGGTATAAGAGGGTATGAGTGAAAAAGAACTATTTTCCATCCTAAAGGCAAAAGGTCAAAAGCAGGCTTGCTATTACTTACTCTTGGCTTACCACCTCCTCATCCTCTGAGGATGATGCTGTTTCCTCCAGGTCCCGGGCCATCACAACTGGCATTTCCTTTAGAGTTTGTCATGCAGTCAGCAGACGGGGGCCTCAGAGACCTTTCCTTACAGATTCACTGGATCAAACAATTAGGGTGGCAGATTCCTGAAAGAAAGCCAAATGATCTGAAATACAATGCAGTTGTCTTTTTGTTGATTACTGCTGATCCTCCAAATAATGAAAACTTACCTAAATAGTGTCCAATCTCTAGAAAGCTTACCTACTTTCACAGTGCTCACAGAAGCCACAGAAACCAAGATTTTTTCCCAAACATATGGTCTACCTTCCGTGTATTTAAAGAGTTATTAAGTTTGAGTTTTTCGTTTTTCTCTTATATACTAAACCTAACATTCACCAAAAGGACAGACTTACTTAACTTTTAGGTAAGTCTGAGGTAGGTGGCCAACTGCCTAAAACATAGATTCCTTGTTAGAAAAAAACTGACGTGGGTTAAAAAGAAAAACTCAAGTTTTAAGGTCCTTGCGAATATTTCTTTAAGACTCTATGACCTGCACAGGTAAAATATCCTCATGTTGCACTAAAACAAATTCAACCGCTGAACCAAAAAATGAATATATTCTCCTGAATCAAGGTCATAAATAGCTGGAAAAAAAACCCCAAAAAACCTGTCCTTTCAAACACTATCAAAAATTACTCTCTTATTAAAAACCACCAACTTGTTCCAAATACCAAACACACATTACAATAAGCATATTTCTAACTTACATTCTTAATAGCAAAAAGGTACATGTGCATTGTCTGTCTGAGAATGGAAAAGAAATTACAGAAAAATAAAATGAAACCGTTTGAATGAGCATAACCCCATTACTCAAAGATAACCATTAATGTCAATCTTTCCAAACTTCATTTTTCTATGCATTAATATTTGTGATAAGAACGTAAACAATACCAAAAAAATGCCAATCCCGACAATGATCCCTACACATCTTCAGCGAAATGGGCAATATCAAATAACGCAAAGGTTGTTCTTCCGAATATTCCCAGAGGGATTTCTCAGTAGTTCCTAAAATGTTGTTAAGTCCTTTAAATTAAAACAAAACAAATCTCCAAACTAGTAAGGGATGCCAACCTGTCCTAGGCTACCAGCACAGCAGAGAGAGACAGGGCGACTGGAAGAAGATTAAGGACACTCGCCAAAGGAGCGTCCTCGCCCTAAAGGGATCAGCCTTTCAGCCCCACCTTCGGCTCACCCCAATCCCAGAGAGGTCCTCAGACGTTCCCCACGGGAAGGACGCGGGTGACTCCGCCGCAGCGATTCAGCCCACGGCGCCCGGAAGCCAACAGCTGCTCCGGGACTCTGAGAGGGAAGTGCAGCGGAGAGCGCCCGCCCAAACCCGGGAGCGCACCTCCCTCGGGTAGGGGAGCGCGCCGGCGCCGGCGTTTACCTGTTTCATCTTCCCATGGCTCGGGGTGGGCAGGCGGGGACAGCGCTCTGCGCCTACCTCCCTCCTCCTTCCCCAGCCGGGCTCACAGCAGCCGCAGACCGCTGCTTCCCCCGTTACTACAACAACCAACAAGCAACCGCCCGCTCGGAGCCACTGCGCAGGCGCCCGCCACCCGGCGCTGACAACGCTTGGCTTCGGACGCGGACAAATGTCGTCACCGTCGCGCAGCGCAGGCGCAGAGCCCAGCTGTCAACAGAAGTCGACTTCTTTTCTCCGCTGTTTTTTCCTCCGCCCCTAAAGGACTGACTTCGAACCCGGAGTTCTTCCGCCACGCTCAACAGGAGGGTTCACTGCAGGAGCCGCGTACCGGGGGAGAGGCTTGGGCAGCGGCAACCGCTGATTGGCAGTAAAGGGGTTCACGCCCCATCTCCTGCTCGAACAGAACCGGAACAGCCAATCAGAGCGAGGCCTGATGGAAACGACCCAATCCTGGAGCCGGGCTGAGGGTGGGGGCGGGGTCAAGTGTCTCAGGTAGGTTGAGGGCTAGAGCTGCCCTGGGGAAGCTTTGCTCCTGCTGCTGCTGCTGTTCTGGGGGTACAGTTGCCAGGTAAGGTATATGTGAGGGAGAAGAGGTAGGTGTCTGTGTGGCATCTGATTGAGGATCTGGAGAATCTGGAAAAACGGAGGTGGTACAGAAGGAAGATACCTGGGAGGCAACCTCTTGCGGGGAAAAGAGGTTCCAGAGACCGAGAGAAGAGGGAGCTGGGGAGATGAAGAAGGCTTGGTAGATAGGTTCGGAACGAGTGAATGGGGATGCACGAATTGGAATTCTTATAATAATCCTTGAGACAGGAATTTTTAATCTCTATTTTGCAAGTGAGGAAACCTAGGATGTAAAGTGTAAATTATTTGCCCAGGGTCACACAGCTACTAAATGGTAGGGCCGAGAAAGGAAACTCTCACTCCTGACTCTAGTAAACACTGCACGTTTGCTGGCCTGGGCCAGGACAAAATTTTAGAATAGGTGTTCATACTCTAGGAGGCCCTCAGAAGCTTTAGGGAAATCTTGCTGAGGGATTGGTAGAGCAGTTCAGAAGTGTGCTCAGGCTCTGCCTTCATCATCTATCTGCTGGGGTTTCTAAGAACTTCTGTGAAATGGGCATGTGTTCTGTCAAAGAGGGGGGCTATGCATGCAGCTCTTCTCACCCTGAGAGGAGAAAGCCTGAGTCGCCCACTGAGGGAAGGTGAGAAATCAAGGAGGATGGTGGGGGAGGGGAGTAAGCAGATCTTGGTCTATGTTGTAACTGCTTGTGATTCCAGTAAAGGCCCATTGTCTCTGGACTTTGGTAAAGTCCACCACTTCTGTGACCTATTTTCACTGAGGTATTCATCCATTGACCATTCCTTCTCTTGAGCTCTTTGTTTTGGGGGGCTTCACACTGTCTTGAGCCATTACCGACTTTAGTACCTGCTTCAGCTGGGCAGTGTAGGACCATACTCAAACTTCTACTGCCAAAGTGACACAGGAAGCCTAAAATTTTATCACCACTTAAGAGCCAAGAAATTAACCTGAGAACAGATAAACCACGGGCCAAGAAAACACAACGAAGACAGGAAGAAGTAATTTTGTTATTCGTTTTTTTTTATCTACGTGTGTTTTTATTTAAACCAAGCTGATTGAAATAAATGTGCAGCAAGAGTTAATCTACGGTTTTTGTTGTTTTTTTAAAAAACAAAAAGTTCATAACCTGTTTGTATTTTCTAAACAACTTGGAGATAGAAGTGGCTATGGTATGCTTGTCTCCCTCAGAAAAGGAAACTTAGTCAAAATGTTCTCAGTGAGGCAGTATTGCAATGAAGAGACCAACAGACCGTGCTTTGTATCTCAGCTCCGTCATCTATTAGCTGTGTAACCTCAAGGAAGTCACTTAATCTCCGTGCCAACCTCACCTGTAAAATGGAAATATTAATGTCTACCTACCTTGTTTAAGGATTATATGAGATAATACATGATAGGGCTTGGCACAGTGCATGGCAACATGAGTGCTCAATAACTATTAACTATTGTAATTTCTCTTGCTATCCAACAGCAACATCGCTTTTTCCTTCTCCATATGATTTTCTCACTAATCCTCAAGTCACCACAATCTACTTATTTTTAACTTTTAGACTGTTCTCCTAGTTTATGGAGCATGGTGTACCTGAGAACCAGAATAGAGAAAATTTAAGAATGTAAATATTGCCCTCACAACATAGATTCCACTCAATGCATAAGACTTCTCTGTGTTTGGAAGGATTTGTCACCAGTAGCCAGGCAGGCCTTGTTAGTAGATTTATAATCACCTTTGAGCCACTTGCATTACAAAGGAATGCCATGACAAACCAGGTGAGAAGTAAAGCTCTCGGGGGACTGATTCCAGCCAGAGAAAAGAGTTTGGATTTAGGCTAATATTTTGGAGAAATTCCTTAGACAAAAATAAACACTGTGCCACTTATTGCAAAGTATACTGTTGATTCACCATTGTCAGTAGGACTAAATAGTGAGACCAGTGTCTTTATGTCTTACACTGAAGTCTGTTTTATTAGTTTAGAGTGCTATTTGTACCCCTCTCTTCTGTTCCCTTTCTTCTCTCCGTTTTTCCTCTGGGTTTGTCATCCCCATCCGCTGCATTATTTAGCCTTTTTCACTCTAGGTGAAGGTCAGCACACTTGGGTTGAAGGTTGATATTCAAAGGCAGTGTGCCACCCCTATGAAGGAAATGTAGTGTGTAAAGATGACTGAGGTTGGGGGGAGTGTATGCTCAGTGGTAGAGTACATGCCTAGCATGCATGAGGGCCTGGGTTCAATCCCCAGTACCTCTATGAAAAAAATAAGTAAACATCATTACTTCCCCCTACAAAAAATTAAAAATAAAAAAAATTAATTTAATTACTGTTGAGGGGAAGCGTATAGCTCAGTGCTAGAGCGCATGCTTAGCACACATGAGGTCTTGGGTTCAATCCCAGTACCTACACTGGAAAAAAAATAATATAAATAAATAGACTCAATTACCTCCTCCCCCTCAAAAAAAAGCAAAAAAAAAAGCTTTTTTAAAAAATAATTACTGTTGGGAAAAAAGACATTGTTAAAAATTTTTTTTTAAAAAAAGATAACTGGGGGTGGATGAGCCTAGGGTACTTGGAGAGGAGTTTATGAAATGATTGGCCCAATAAGCTTAGTACAGCCCTCGTGAGTTAACTACACAGGTTACCTACAGAGGCGAGCGAGCTTATGTTTGAAGTAAACTAACCATCATGTCCTTTGCTTTTGTTTCTAAGGCAAAAAGCCCTGAGGGTTGAGGGGAGCCATGAGCCGGTTCCTGAACGTGTTACGAAGCTGGCTGGTTATGGTGTCCATCATCGCTATGGGGAACACGCTGCAGAGCTTCCGGGACCATACCTTTCTCTATGAAAAGCTCTACACCGGCAAGCCAGACCTCGGTAAGAAAGCAGACCTACAGACCTTGTGGGAGTGGCCTACACTGTGGTTCCCAGACCAGAGTGTATATCAGAATAACCTAGAAAACCTAAGAACGAACAAGCAAAGCACAGGTGGCCATTTCCCTCTCCAGACCTACTTACTGAAACTTTCATGCCCTCAGTGGGGCCTAGGAATCTATTATTTAAAAACTTCCCAGGTGATTCTTTTTTTTAATTGAAGTATAGTTGACTTACAACGTTGTGTTAGTTACCAAAGGGGAAGGCAGGGAGGGGTAAATTGACAGTTTGGGATTGCCAGGTGGTCCTGATGCTGCCTACTCTAGCCTTTGGCAGCCACTAGAGTAGAAGACGTGGTAGGTAGCACTTGGTCCTTTTTCTCCTCAAGCTTCTCTGAATACCTTTTCATTCATTTTACAGTGTCCCAGGCAGTAGTCTGTACAAAAAGCATTACCAGGGCAAGTGAGGAAACAAGAGTTACTTTGTGACTCTGTGATGCCCAACTCGAAAACCACAAAGAGGCTTTTCATATTAGCTCTGCCCCCTTCAGAAATCAAGTCACGGCACACACAGTTCATATCCCAGCTGCAGATGGAGAGTTACTAATCCAAGGTCTTCTCAAACTGGGACATAGACCCTGAGAAGATATCCAAAATCCCTCAAAGTTGCTCTCCCAAAAGGAACTTCTCAAGGCCCATGTTGGCCTCTCCGAGCATCCTGAGCCTCTCTGCTGAGAGTGTTTCCATGTTTCAGCTTGCACTTCCTTGCGCTGATGTGCGGGGTGGCTTGAGCTGCAGCACCGTTTCATAGCAGCTGACAACTGTGTCACATTTATACCTAACCCAGATTCAGGCTCTGACCTAGCTTATTTTTCTGCAACATCTGGATATAAAATGAAACTAAGTAGGCTAAGGTTCACTTTGAACAAAGCTCAAATACAACAGGAGTGAAGAACTTGGAAAAGTGGGCAGGACGGTTCCACTTTTCATCCTCAGTGCCGTCCTTAGATGGCCAAGGAGCCCTGTATAGATTCACAGGGTTTTAGAGGTTGTCTTGGTCTAGCCCTTTGAATTTCATGTTGAGACAGAGAAGCCCAGGGGTCATGTGATTTGCTGAAGGGCGTATAGCTGAGCAGAAGAATTGTGTGTGTCCAGCCCAGAAGTAGAGACTGCCTCCTCCCTCATGACCTGGGGGCTGTCCTGGTACGTAGCTTATCATAGCAGTACTCTGTAGCATCCTGTAGAATTTCACCTGATGCCTAGTCTGGTTAGGGTTGGTGAGATATTCCACTTTCATATCTTACTCACTAGAGAAACTTCCTCAGTCTTGTCATCAGAGAAGCTGTCAAAATGCTTTATAAAGAAATGTAGCCCTCCAGGGCTAACTGCTAGATACTTGTTTGGCATATGGAATTTTTTCTCACTTCATTATCATCTAAAGGTCTTCAGGGTTGTGAATTTGGTATTGCTGTCCGTTTTTCCAAAGGTTGGAAAATCCTCAAAGCCCAAGTCAACATTAATAGACCTTTCAGTTGTCAGTCTTGTCTTAAAATCTCTCATGCTCAATAGACCAGAAACATAGCCATAGAAAACTCACAGACACAGAAGTAAACTTATGGTTACCAGGGGGAAAAGGAAGTGGGAAGGGATAAATTGGGAGTTCAAGATTTTCAGATACTAACTACTGTATATAAAATAGATAAACAAATTTATACTGTCTAGCACATGGAACTATATTCAATATCTTGTAGTAACCTATAATGAAAAAGAATATGAAAATGAATATATGTATGTATGTGTATGACTGAACTATTATGCTGTACACCAGAAATTGACACAACATTGTAAACTGACTATATTTCAATTTTTAAAAAGAGAGAGAGAGATTAAAAAAAAAATAGATGAGCAAAGGAAGTGTCTTTACTTTCATTGTTTTGGCATTCCCCACTACTGGACGCTGATCAGTACCAGTGCATTAAAATCACCAAGGAAGGGAGTTTTTAGAAAATACCAGGTTGGCCCTGGATTTACCTTCAGAACATGTGACTTAATTGGTCTGGTACCCAAGTCTTGGTAATTTTAAAAAGCTTCTTTAGTTGATTCTAATAAATGTCCAGGATCAAAAAGCACTATCATGGTGGACTATGGTCCATACTCAGGACAAGATATTTAATATGTCAGTGCCAGGATGAAGCTACCCAGAGGACAGTGGCCCCAGCAGACACCAAGGAAACACTGCTTTGTTCCACTACCACATGCACAGGAAGCCAGCTTGGTTTGGGCTTTGTTCACATAATATAGATCTGGATTCAGGAGAAGACGCAGGGACTTGGGTCTCTTAAAGACCAGATATACATCTAGATAGGTCCCAGTATTTCTGAGTTCTCTCCTGCATTAGCCTTGAAAGTACTGTTCTCCTAGGCATCTTATATTGACAGACTGCTCTCCACAACGTTCCCCCAACCTGCCCTGATCAGACTCACTGGGCTTCACCAACATCAGGGTGGCTTCTGGGGCAGAGGTGTAAACTATACCATCCAGGAGTTACTGCCTAGGTGGGCTCTTTGTTGGGTTTCTACTCCTGGAACTCACCCACCCAACTGTAGACCTTTGAAGAGGAGCTGAACCAATTCTCATTCTAGAATTCTTTCCATTCCTTCTAGTTCCCAGGTGCAGCACCAGAATCTCTACTCTGCCCAGCCAGAGGGAGTTCAGGCTCAGCTCCCTGCCTCCCGTGAGCCACTGGTGAAGTAGGAAGAGTTTGGACAGGACCCTGACCCTCCCCTTCTCAACACTCTTGCTTTTTTCTGCTACACAGTGAATGGCCTCCAAGCTCGGACCTTTGGGATCTGGACGCTACTCTCATCAGTGATTCGCTGCTTGTGTGCCATCGACATCCACAACAAGACGTATGTAAGGGGGAGAAGAGTGTTAGTGTCCTTCTGTTGAACATCAGATGCTAAGCATACCTATTTTGGGCCTTCCTTGGAGACCTATTAATTTTGATACAGTAGCCTAGAATGTGGATAATAAAAGGCTAATGGGTTCCATTCCTTCCAGGCCTGAAAAACAAAATAGTCCTGAAGGTCTTTAAAGTTTGAAAATTCTTTGAAACTGACATATCAAACAGGTTATGTCATGATCCGGTGGCCTGCATCCTACCCCTCCACTTCTTTACTAAGGAATCAGCCTTTCTTCTACTAAAGAAGTAGACTGGTGTGCTCTTTTTTAGAGAGGCCACCCACACAGACCTTATTCTCACATTCCTCCTGGAAAAGCAGGAATGAACAAAAATCACAATCCGTGAAAAAATGAGCCCACAAGTAAACTGTTGTGCGTTTACGCAGAGTCAGGAGGTGAGGGTGACAGAGAACCCAGGACATCTGTATTCTGCCTCTCACATAGACTAGAGTGGAAAATTGCAGGCAGTCATTGCCTCTTGTCTGGATAGTGTTGTAGCCAGTGGCGGCCACTGGAGGGGGCGCGAGCTTTCTCCCAAGAACAGTAATCACCACAATCAAGGTGGAAAGTTTGCTCAGGTCTCTGGGTAAGACCAGCAAAATGCCAGCTTCATACTCAAATATTTTTCTGTCTTATCCAAACTCTCAGGATCTGGGCAAGAGAAGATATTTATTGAGCCCCTCTTACTATGCCAGATGCTTCCATCTACGTGACCTCAATTGTCTCCTCCTAGCAGCCCTGGGAGGTAGTGATTTTTTTCATTGCTGATTTTGCAGATCTACATGTTAGAGACCCAGTTAATTTAAACTGAGGAAGACTGGCTCAAGTGGGATTTGAAGCAGGGCTATTAGCCTTGCAATCACTCCAGCTTTATTTTTTTATTTTATTTTATTTTTTTGAACCTGAAACTGTGGTTTACTTGCTCTAGATTGACACGTATTTTTGGAAGCAGTGTGGTTTAGTGGAAACAGCCTGGGGCCCAAGAATGAAAACAAGAAAATGGGCTCTGGTCTCAGTTCTGTTGGTAACTGGCTTTGTAGCAGTGAGTTCATTATCTGCCTTCCCTGCATCTCAGTCTCTTCCTGTGTAAAATGAGACTAGTACATCTGTTCTGCCTCTCAGAGTGCCTGGGAGGGAGTCGGGATTGAATAACCATTTTCAAAACCTTCACCATCATGGAGATTGCTGACGAGTAGTGGGTGTAGCTTTTGTTTGCTGTGCTTTTGGAATGAGCAGAGACAGCTTGGACTCACCCTTACCTCCATTACCCATTCATTTCCCCTTCTCCTACACAGGACAGCTACAAGTGCCGATTTCTATTTCCAACCCTTTTTAAGCTTGGGACTTTGGTCCATGGACTTCTCATATGCACTCTGATTCTATTCTCTCCCTAACTGGAAACTCAAAATCAACTCCCATACAGACATATTTACTAACTGTATAAAAACATGCACAAGAAGGCTAAAAATCAAATTTTAGATATTGGTTCCTTCTGGGGAGAAGGGAACCAGGAAAGTGGGGTCAGGGTGGGGAAAGTGTACACAGGGGGCTTTACCTGATATCTAGTATTTTATTTGTTAGAAAAAAGAATCTGAAGCAAAAATGTCAAAATGTTCAGACTTGATGGAGCAGGGTATTGGTTGCATAGGGGTAAATTACACTATTCTGTTACGTGTAATTTTTTATATGTTTGAGGTAATTCATAATTTTTTTATTTTATAGTTAAAAAAAGATATCAGCAATCCAATTTATCGATCATCCTGTAACCTCTCTCTCCTCCACCTCCTTGTCAAAGCTGAGGAATAAGTTGTCTTCCCATGAGGTTGTCACTGTGTTGTCCATCTGACTGTTTTGCTAGACTAAGATGCAGAATCACCAGCTCATGTTGCAAGAGCATCTAAAAGTCCCAGAGAGGTCCTTGCTACCCATTCCCCATACAGGCCTTTCATTCTGTGGCATCCCTCATGTGAGCACAGACCAGCCCCTGGCCAAACACCTGCCGGGTCAGCTTGAACTAGAGTCAAGCCAGTTTAAGTAGAATATTTAAGGGTGATTAATCCAAAATTGCCTACACCACCTAGGATTGCCATAATGCAGACTCCGCTTTGCTGTAGCTGGATTCACCACCTTGCTAAGACTTGGAGTTCCACTCTGAATGCCTGGACCATCCTCCCACTGGTTTAGCAATTGAAACCTTCAGTTTTGCCCTAGAAGTAAATACACTGATGTGGTCAAGCAGCCAAGTCTTTCTTGGGACCAAGTCTCCTTTCCCTTTAGCCTGAGTCATTTCCTGGGTTTCTATTTGTGTGTGTTTCAAGTCTGCTACGTTTCGTCTGCACTGAACGAGCAGTACCTTCAGGTCCCTTGTCCGTCTGCTCCCTTGTAGGCTCTACCACATCACACTCTGGACCTTCCTCCTTGCCCTGGGCCACTTCCTCTCCGAGTTGTTCATCTATGGGACCGCAGCTCCCACGATTGGCGTCCTAGCACCCCTGATGGTGGCAAGTAAGCATCCGATGACCCCAGGGTTCCAGCAGGAACTGTCCCAGTCCGTGGGCCGGTGCAGGAAAGCGATCATACGAGCGGTGTGAGAAAGTGCTGTGCCTGTGTGAGCCACTTATCTTGTCTCTGTATTTAAGGTTTCTCGATCCTGGGTATGCTAGTTGGGCTCCGGTACCTAGAAGCAGAACCAGGATCTAGACAGAAGAAGAGAAACTGAGGCCGACATCACCACATCCAAGACTTCATCTTCCACCTCTGCCATCATCTTCCTGCAACCCTGTGCTTTTTAATTTCTTATTTTCTGCTCCATCATCAGCCCCCTTAGCCCCTTCTAGCCTTTTACATTTCCGTTTTTTCTTTAGAAATTTTTAAGATATAACATGTGTAAAGTCTGTACCATTTAAATGTATGTACCATTTAAAGAATCATTTTAAAGTGAATACTCTGTGCCTCCATCCAAATCAAGAAATTGCCAGCACTTCAGACACCCACTGTGTGCCCTCTCCCCACCCACAGCCGCTTCCAGGGTCCCTCTTCCAGCCTTCTGCTTTTTTCCTTTTATTTTGACCCCTTGATTTGACTTGTATGGTGGGAACACATGAACTGTGAAACTTAAAGCTGCTGCCTCACCCAGAGCAGCTGCCTCTAAGGGCTGCTTCCAGAGGTTGTCCATCCAGGTTGGACTCCTCTCTGCTGCTGGACCCGAGACTCTGAACCATCCAAGGGACAGGCAGTTCTTCAAAGAAGGGCTCCCCTGCGAGTGAGCGTGACTCCTATCCTTGTGCCTCCAGGTGGATCAGGGTTGGAAGAGTCTGGGCTGTTTTTAGACCTTCTGGTCAGTTGTATTTGTGTAAAGAATTTTGTAATAAATAGAAAAACCCTCTACTCTGATCCGTCCTTGTACTTTGGCCCCCTCTAAGCCCTAACGGAGGAGAATCACAGCTTTCTGTTGATCACGCCCACCATAATGAGTAGGACAGCACAAGACCCAGGCAAGCCTGGCTGCCTTTTGCCTCTTGCTCATTTCTTGTGAAATCAAATCTTTCTCCTCTCCTTCCCCACCTTCAAGATTCTAAGTTCACAACTGAACGGCTAGAACCCTTTCTTGTTTTCTTCTCAAGGAAGAAACAGATTCTTGAGAAAGCAGAACGGGGCAGCACAGAAGACACAGACACATGGCCATGGAAAGGAGAACACTGGACCCCAAGGACAAGGCACTGGAGCAGACGGTTGCCCTCCACACACAACCCCGAGTCCACGCTGGCTGGGCCCTCGGGCACAGCACAGGCATGGGAGAGCCCGTTCACTATTTCAGTGAGTGTCTATTGAACACTTATTCCGTGCCAGACACTCGGGAAAGAGAGATGAATGACCCAGGCCATGTCCCTGCTCCTGTGGTCAAGGAAACAGACTATCAACAAGCCCACACCTGAAAGAATAACCTCAAACAGTGTAAGAACTCTAGGAAACATGGTATTGTGATCAGGAAGGGGAGGGAGGTGCACAACTTAGATCCCCATCCGGAAAAGCCTCCCTGAGGAGATGGGATCTGAGTTGAGACTTGAATCCCGGGGATCATATGTCTTAAGACACAAGGCAGGCACTTGGGGCAGAGGGGGCATCTAGTCTTACTCAAGGAGTAAGATCACTGTAACTACAAAATAGTGAAGTTAGAAAGTAGACAGTAGGAGACAAGTCAGAAAGGGAGACAGGGGACTTGTGAGGGCATGAAGGGAAGCTTGAAGTTGATACTTGAACAGGAATTCTCTATCAGTTAAGGCTCTATAGGTGAAAGGAACAAAATCTACCTTAAGTAATAAAGATAACATGGGCTCACGAAACTGGAAAGAGGATTATAGGCTTCAGGAATGGTTTGTTCAGGACTCAGCTCCATTTCTCTGGAATTCTTCCCACTCTACCCTCCTCTGTTGGCTTCATTCTCAAGCTGACTTCCTTTATGGTGCCATTCCAGGCTTACATCCCCACAATACTACACCTGGAAAAACAGATCAGCAGTACAAGTCACCTTTCTGTTACTATTTTAATGAAACATTAAGAAAAGCAATGATCTTACACAGTCAACATTAAAGTAGAGGTCCACAGGGAGCCAACCTAAGAAAGGACTGAATGAGAGTGTAAAATGATGTGGATCCTCTAGTCATGTATCACAGAAACATTCCAGATAAATAAAGACAAGATCCCGAAGGATCTAAAGAAATGACAGAATATAACAGATACTATGAATATCAGATTTCTCTAACAGCCCAGGCTTGGCTCCCTTCCCAGATGATTTAAAGTGGAGTAGTTATGTTGTCTCTCCAGCTGAGAACTGTTAACAAGTATGGTGCCAGAATGCCACAGGCACAGCGCAGGTCTCTAGAGAAGAAATGTGCACAAAACTTATCGCTGCAGCCCATCCAGGTAACACACACAACTGGGAAGGGGAGAGTGGCAACAAGTAGGACAATGCAGAAGAAAAGTGATTCAGAATAACTGCAGATACCAAACCAATTCTGGCAGGTGCGATCTGGGGTGTGGATGCTGTGATTGGTTCATAAACATTTCATCCACCTTTTGAGGCTGAGCCAAAACAAAGGGGACTCTCCTGGTAGCAGTCATACTCGGGTGAACCGTCTTCATGTGGACGCTGTATGGGAAATGGCCCCAATCGTATATTGGGTGTTGAGTTGCAGTCCCCAACATGGGCCACCTGAACTTCTCAGCCTCCACGTTTAAAACTAACCCACTAAGATGGCAACGTCTATGTCAACAGAAGACCACCTCAGTGGAAGGCCACAGGAGTGACTCCTCTACCCCAAGTCTCCACTAGTCCAGCCTGTCCCCACACCTCCAAAGCCATCTCTGCCCTACCCAGTGACAAGACAGACCACACGGAGAATCTTTTCTTGCCTTAAAACATCTTGTATTAACAAATAGAAAATACAAATTATGTTATTAAAATAAAGCAATGTACTCACTATCTTGTAATAACCTATAATGAAAAAGAATATGAAAAATATATATGTATAATGGAATCACTATGCTGTACACTAGAAACTAACACAACATTATAAATCAACTGTACTTCAAAAAAAATGGTTTCAGTAAACATTGTTTATACATTTTAAGGGGCTGAAGAGTAAACACTTTCTCCTTATCCAAAAGGTAAGGTACACTTTTGTCTTCATCTCTCTCCCACCCATCAACTCACTTCTCCATCAAAGTGTAAACACCTTTTATTATGTACAGAGTATCTGTAAACACACACACACACACAGACACACACACACAGGGCTCCTCTTGCACAGTGGCCCAAGCACCCCAGCCCTGCTGCCACGAAGGCTGCTCCAATATGCTGTGGCCACTACTGTGGCCTCAGCAAAACAGCACAGTGGCCATCATCACAGAGCTCAACGCACAGGAGAAATGCCCTCAAGTGTCTGGAGCTACTACCCAAGCCCACGAGTAGAGCCAGACAGCAGGCAAGGTGGGGAGAGGTCAGCTTGGGCCAGTTGGAAGGGAATCCCTTTAAGTTCAGAACATCTGTTCAAGGATTACTGCCAGAAGCGGGTGGGGAGAAAGGCTGGGAGTGCAAATACTGTCCCCACCAGAGGCGGAACACGCTTACCTAGTCAAGCAGACCCACCTGTCCTGCCCCTCTCCTCTCATCTCCCAGAGCCGCTCTGGACCTCTCCGGGGGGAGGAATCCAGCTTAGTTTTCAGTAAAGGTCACAGGAAGTTGGCAGGATTGCCCTCCCTCTGGAGACCCGAGCACTGAGGCAGCGTCCAGATGAAGGCAGCAGAGGTGATGTTCACACCCAAGTCCCCGGGCCAGGACTTCTTATGTAGACAGAAACCTCCCCTGCCCAAAACAGGCTACCAGAGTTCCCCAATTCAGAAGCACCCGCACATCCCAAGGCAGTTACCTCCCTGAAACCAAAGTCTCCCTCATGCCCACAACAAAGGTTTTCTCAAGTTTATTGATGTTTGGTTTGATCAGCTCTTAGGAAAGAGGGTTTGGAGAGAGACCCCGACATTAGCCGGGAGAACCTAGTCCCAGAGTCCTGAGGGCTTTGTCCTGATGGTGTTTTCTCTCCCACGACCTGGAGCCATCAGTCTGATCGCCCGAGAGTGACCCTCATCCACAGCAGCTGCTGCTCCTTTTACAACTGGACTGCTTCTCAAGACACTCACTAGAAAAAGTTAATCTCCTGAATAAGCTTTCTCTCCTTGATAATTTTGCTGGCTTTCTCCCGAGGGGTGGGGGGTGGAGAGGGGAGGCAAGGTGGGGAGCTGAGACTGACCCCACTGACCTCTCCAGCCTCCCAACACTGGCTCCCATAAGACGACGGGGAGGGACGGAGTCCCATCTGCATTTGGTGAAAAGTGCCATTTCCCCCCAGTGGAGCACGCAGGCTCAGGAGCGGGTCCCAGGAGGCAGAGGCACAGCTGTCCACCCCTGGATTTTCCAGCTGGTTCCCTCCAACAGCTGCTCCAGAGAAGCCAGTTGTGCTGGCGGAGAGCTGAGCTGATGGAAGAGGTGGCGTGCTCCGTGTTCCCCGAGTCGCCACCACCTTTGCCTCTCAGACGTGCTCCTCGGACACAGCAGTGGGGGCTTTGCTGGGTTTGCTCTCCTCCTCCTCCTCCTCCTCCTGGAGTTTCTACAAGACAAACGAGGGAGCAGCCCTTGGGGTGAAGGGGCAGGGGACTCCATTCCTGCTGGAGCATCTGCCTGTCAGTGAGTCTGTACTCTGTGGAGAAAAATCAGAGTTTGAGGCACTCAGCATCCCTGACAGCGAACAAAGGGAACAAGACAGAAGCATCAGCCCTGCCACAAGTCCTGCCACTGGGGTTTCCCCAGACACACACACACCCCGTCACAACAGCATCAAAGGAAGAACAGAAAGGCCAGCTTTATGTGATGCCACGGCCACCACAAACCATTGCACTGCCAGAGCCACTGATCTCCGCTCACCCCGCTCCCAACTCCAACAGCTTAACCGCCTGGATGGAACCCCCGTGGCTCTCCAAAGGGCCAGGTCTACACCTCCCTCAGAACTGCTGACAACCCCCAGTCAGAGGGAGCCCCCAGGATGGGGAATATTCAAGAACAGATGCAACAAAGAATTTTACAGAAGCAGGATGCATAATAGCACATATAAACTCAATGGCTCAAAATATGTATATATATTTTTTCTGCTTAGAAAAAGGAGATGTTTGGTCAGTTTGGCTTCAGGTTTCATGGGGAAAGATGGCACAGGATTGGAAGATCTTCTCCGTTACGCTTGTTAACTGAGTGGGAATTAAATAGAGGTTGGAAATTATCCTGTGAAGCCCCTAGTTGCCAACTGCCAACGTGGGCATTTGTCTCCTGTTTTCGGAACACATTGCTTCTTCCCTCAAGGGCTCATCTCTTTAGACAGGAGGACTCGTGCACAGACCCAGCACCCCACAGCCAGCACCTTGAGGGCTGGAGGAGCACATGCAGGGCTAAGCTAGACTCCACAATCATTTGGACAAATGGTGCTCCCTCCCCAAGGATGTCTCAGGGCCAGCTCGTGGCCGTGGTAACAGCCGGAGAAACCCAAACTTCCCATTCTCCATGTTGCTAACTTTGGGCACCAGGTCCACATCAGCCATGAGAAGCCCTCACTCAGGCAGCCGGCAGCTGACTTCAGCCAATCAGGCAATCTCCTCTCTCTCTGACACACACACCTACACACAGCCACCTCCTCCAGAGCCATCACCTCAAAATCACAATCAAACATGGGTCAGTCTCTCTGTGGCCGAGAACTACCAACTGGAAGAAAAATGCAAACCCAAAGGGAGATTTTCATCATCAAGGTCAGTCATTACCCCCAAGCCACAAGTTCAGTCTCTTTTTTACCAAAACAACACACCTCATTGATTAGAAAGAGCAGCTCTGCCCAGATACCCTGCCTGCCCCATCTTCACCTGGCTCTGAAAGTGACTCCGTGTGACAGTTTGCAGGTCCCACTTACACCGACCACCTTGAGGTGTGAAAGGACAGCTCCTGGAGATGCCCTCTGATAGCCAGAGCTTCCCTGGGTGTCACTCCAGCACGACTCTGACTCCCCCCCCCATTAACACCAGACTCCCCCAGATACAAGGGACATCTAGAGACATACACTGAGTATCCAGGGACACCGAAAGCTGAGACCCATCATAGGATTGGTCTCCTGTTCCCACTGAGCGCTGTTTCCCTCAGTCCACACGGAAGGTACTGAGCCAACACCTCCAACCTTTAACAAACCTGGACCACATGGACAAGCATCTGGCTGCAAGGAGAGTAAAATATGGAACATCCTAAATAATAAGCAAGAGGAAATGGAAATGTACATATGTAGTTGTGCGGTTTGGGGATGCAATGGTGTAGAAAGGTTGTCAAGCTCTTGTAAGTAAACAAGCAAGGTACAAAAGCCCACTTGACTAATGTTACTAGGTTATCTCTGGGTGCCAGAATTACAGGCGACCTTTACTTTCCTGTTTGCCTATGTCTGCCAAGGGAAAGACAGATTAGAAAGTAAACATAACAAAGTCTCTTATCACTTGACACAATATATCACATTGCAAATTGAAAGCTTTTCACAAGAAATCTATCCTGTTTCATTGCAGGCACCTCTTCCCAGGCTCACGATATAGTCACCAAAGTGTTCCAAATCACACGATTCCTCATCCATGCCACGTAGTGGTGATGCCACAGTCCCCACATGCTGCTGACAATAATGTTCCCGTCTCAGGCTTTCCCTGTCTCCCATGGAATCTCCTGTCCTAGGTGCCTCCCTCCACCTGCCCCTGGCTGCTGCCTGCCAACTCTAGAGCCTGAGATCAGAAGACAGACAGGAAGGAACTAAAGATTATCATCCATCTGCCAATATGTATCCTTAAAATGCTAAATGTATCTCTTTCAGATACTCTTTTCGCCTTAGAAAATTGGGAAAGATTTTTCAAAATGATAAATCCTCAATGTTGGCACTCACACACGGCTAGAGCAATGTAAATTTGTAGTGCCGACAGTACCTTCTAGAGAACAGTTCAGCAATATACATCAAAGTCCTAAAAATATCCAAGCCCACTGATCCATTTCTAAGGAAACAGTGTGCTTAAGAACATGCCCAAAACTTCAGCTTCCAGGACATCAATCGCAACATTGTTTATATCAACAATGGGAAACAACCTCAATGTTCTCAGGCTGGAAAACTGTTAGTAAATCATGTTTATCCATGTGCATCATTAGAACACTGTGCAGTCATTGAAAGTGTGTTGTAAGGGACTAATGACCTGATAAAGTGTTCACAACTAGCAAAAAGCAGACAGAACAAGATTCCATTTTTGTTTAAAAAATACATACATATAATCTCCACATACATATATTCCATGTGGACATATATACACATATATATTACATGCGGACATAGACATATAAAGTAATGCAAAAACCCAGCACCTCATCTCCAGGTGATGGTGTTATAGATGACTTTTAAATTTCATACACTTTTCTATATTTTTCAGTTTTTTTCCTTCAAAGAACATGTATTACCTCTGTAATAGGTTTTGTGCGTATGTTTTTTTAATTTATTTATTTTTGCATCCCACTTTCACTCCTTCTCAGAGTTGAAATTCCTTTCATCCTGGCACAGATTTGACACCTAACACTTTAGATAAAATAGTTCGCAGCCAGTGAGAGCAGATGGGGACACTTTCCTGGGCTAGATCACTCTTCTGTCCTGCACCTCTTCCCTTCCCCCACCACCAACTCCTGCTCCTGACCTGTCCTTTCACAGCTCTACTGACAACCTGCTAGTCCAGTCCCTCCATCCCCATGGCACTGCCAGGGGAGAAACTGCCTCAAGGCCACCATCGCCATGACAGAATGGGGGCCGCCTGGTGCCCACCCTTCCTCTCCAGCCACTGACCGCCGGCTGAAAGGGGAGGGGCCGGGGCCTCAGGACTTGTGTTGGGATCCAAGGGGAGGGTGTTGCTCAGCAGACTGTGACAACAGTGACACACTCTGGAGAGCAGAGCAAGGGGGCCAGGAGGAGGGAAGGAAGCAGGAGAGGAACCCAGGAAAGGGCAGCAGAAAAGCAGGGCTGAGACACCCCCTGAGGAAACTCTTGCTGTGTGTGATGCAGAGCCCCCACCAAACCAGCTACTCTGGGAGCTCCCCCCACCCCCACCCCTGACGCCACATCCTCAGCCAACCCGGGGCCCAGATCTCTGCCCAGCAGCTCCCACATACTCACATTCTCAGGAGCTTCTTTGTTTGCCTTCTGCCTCCGGAGGTCTGCCCTAATGAATGCTGAGGTCCAGGGATCCAGAAGGAAGGGCAACAGAGACAGTTATCAAGCAGAACAACGGTCAAGTTCATCCGCCAGAGGGCGCCCTCATTCTGCTAAGGATCACAGCTATCCCACACCTCCCTCAGATATTCCAGGGAACTGGGGCTACCTTCAGCCAACTTGATGGAGCCTGGGGACCACTGTTGTCCCTGACAGGCAGAAGCCAGTGATGACACTGGTCTCCACTAACAGATCACTTCTATTTGCAGGCAGTGTGCACACACTGCTCCAATCCTCACAATCCCCATTCTACAGATCAGGGAAATGAAGCGCCCAGAAGCTGGTCCACTTGCCCACAGTCAAAAGCTATGGAGGTCAGTGTCATAGCCTAGGATTCATACAAGGGTCTTTTGGGGCCAAAACCTATGTTAATTCCACCAAAACATGCATTCCTGTCAAATGGAGTTCCTAACAAGCCCTTTCCTCTCTCCCTCATGCTTGTGAACCCCTAGTTATATGATCAGTCAAGACACTGGGGCCCCAAATTGCCAACAGCCTAAACCCATGAGCAGCCAGAGCATCATATTGTCCTGAGACCCCAATTCACCAGTGAGGGCTGCTCCAAGGGTGAGGAACACACACAGGAAGATGTTCCCAGGCAGGGTTCCATAGTTGTCGATAATCTGGCCTTGGGAGATGGTGAAGATGATCCCAAATACCTGCAAAGGGACAGAGAAGTCTGGAAGCAAGGGCCCAGCCAACCATCCCACAGGGAAACTGAGCTGCCACATGCAAGGCTTACACTGGCCAAGCCTGGGGTGGCAGGGGAAGGTGGGAAGAGCCTCCGCTTCAGGGCCACCCCCAAGTGAGAGTCCTACCTGGGCAGACACATTGAGGAGGCCGGATGACATGCCTTCTGACTCTGGGTATGTCAGCTCCACAGCAAACTCAAATCCCAGAGGGAGGTAGCCAGTCATAAAGAAGCTGAAGGCCAGATCACAGAAACAAGGTGATGGAGAATGTCCAGAAAAAGGAGGATAGGGAGCCTACCTCCTCCCTACACCTCCTTTCCTGTTCTCTTTCCTCCATTAAGAGATGTCAGGACCTTGAAAATCAGGTCATCCCCTAGGTGGCCACTCAGGAAAGTGGGATGCTGGCAGGCCAGGAAGAAGTTCAGGCTTTGGGCTCAGGAAATCTTTGGGGGTCTCCTGCTTCTTTTATGTTCAGGCATCAGTTACAGATGGGGTCAGCATTTACAAGGGGTCTGGAGGCCTGGAATGTTCAGGCCTCAGCTGAGAACTTCTGTGTGATGGGTACACAGGCCCTGTGTTGGGAGGGGGTAGTCCCTGGGTACTGAACAGCATCTCCATGGCTCTCTGGGACCTGGAAGGTGGAACTCAGAGTCCTCCTTCTTTCTCTCCAGAGAGTCACCAGCTGAGGACTGGGTGTGTGTGGCACATGAGTATCGCCCACAGGAAGGTAAGTGGGAAGTAAAGCTGAGCAGAGACCCCTGTGGAAGGGGCACCGTTTCCCACACTTTCTCATACAGTAGGTCTAGAAATGGCCAGCACTGATCTCTTGCGTCTGCACCTCACTTTGTGCTGCATTCACATGGATTCTCTCTCTCATTCCTTCCAACAACTCTACAAAGCAGGCCACTCATATTCATTTACAGATG
This sequence comes from Vicugna pacos, assembly GCF_048564905.1. Classification (NCBI taxonomy): domain Eukaryota; kingdom Metazoa; phylum Chordata; class Mammalia; order Artiodactyla; family Camelidae; genus Vicugna; species Vicugna pacos. The sequence goes on along the minus strand of NC_132992.1, from coordinate 72,014,926 downwards.
AGGAAACTGAGTCTCAGAGTGATTAAGGGAGGTGCCTGTGGTTTTAGATGGTCAGCAGCAGAACTGAGACCAGGTCCCACGCTTTCTGATTCCAAGCCCTGCATAGTTCCCGTGATGCCATGTTGTCCCAGGCAGAGCTAATAAAGACTCTAAACATTGCCTAGCCTCCCAGACATCTGTGAAGGACATAGCCTATCCTATCAGCACGAATGGGCCCTGAAGCCCCAGGTGGCCTTCTGAAGTCCTACAAGTAAATATGACCTCTGTCCCCCATTTCCACATTTCTGGAGGTCAGTGAGAAACCAGCAGAGGGATCCATACTGCTTCCTAGGATGTCGGCAGCTCTAGGAGCCATGGGATGCTGCTTTCCTGGTAAACAGGTTAGAGATGAAACTTACCCCATTGTGCCAGCTGTGATGAACACTACCCACAGGTATCCCAGGTTCAAGGTCACTGTGTACACCACCATGCCCACCAGAGTCATGATATAGACCACCAGGGTGGTTTCCCTACAAGCAGAAGCAATGAAGTTGAGTCATATACTGTGAACTTTAACAAGATCTTTTTTCCCCTTCCTTCCTCCCTTCCTCCATCCCTCCCTCCCTGCTCCCACCTATTGGGCACCTTCTATGCACCCAGCTCTCAGAGAATTTTCTGTCCATGAGGTTTGTGAACACCAAACCAATGGTCAGACAAATAATTATTTAATTACACCATGGTCAGTGCCACAAAAGGTAAGACCAGGACAGTATGGAGCCATCTTGCAGCTCTGTGTTCTCCTGCAGAACCCTCTCGACAGGATCACACTGCACCTGGACTTGTCGCGACCTGCCCACAAGCAAGAAGCCCAAAGCCCTTTCCTCTCCTCCTCCCCTCCACCTAAAAACAAACAAGCAAACAAACAAACAGGACACACATCAGCTGTGATCAGGTAGCAGTGGCATGTGGGACCCTAGAAGTCAATTCTGCTTGTCTGCTTTGCCTCCAGTCCCCATGACAATGCTGGGCAATGACTTGACTTTGAGAGTTTCTCCAGCGTCTCTAAGTTCATCCTGTTGCCACCTGCACAGACGCAGCACAGCTTCCCAGGCTCAGTCTGAACTATTCCGCTCTACACAGGGCAACCAAGGGAGGTTCTAGCCCAGAACTAAGCCCTTGACTCCCAAAGCCAGGGTGAGAAAGCTCTGCCACTTCCAGTGCACTTCCCTTTGCAGGACCCTCAGAAGGACCGTCAGCAACGTGCTGGTTTCTGTGTTGGGCTCACCCTACTTGTGCCCCTCCACATACCCCTCTGCCCACTTTGCCCACTCAGGACTCTGCTATGGCCCCGACTCCTGCACTTGGACCTGCATTCCTCTTCCTGTCCTATTACTGAAGAAATGGGCTCTGCACATCCCTCTGCGCCCCTGCCACAGACATCAGCACCAGACAATGGAGAATGGACAAAGCCTAAAAGCCTTTACTCATCCCCCTTGAAGCCACAAACATGATGGGAGTCAGAGAGCACCAGCAGATAGATAGTATGGTTATGATAAACTAATACTGCATTTATTGGGTGCCAGGGATTCTCTTAAGCACTTTACATGCATTTATTATTTCATTCAACACTTATAAAAGCCCTACAAGAAATATATGACTAATTAAAGAAAATTCAAATTATATCAAGCATCTTTTCTAATAACAACACTATGAGACTAGAAATCAACTACAAGAGAAAAAGTGCAAAAAACACAAACAAGTGGAGGCTCAACAGTATGCTACTAAACAGCCATTGGGTCACTGAAGAAATCAAGAAGAAATCAAAATACACCTGGGGACAAATGAAAATAACACAAGGATTCACAATCTATGGGACACAGGAAAAGCAGTTCTAAGAGGGAAGTTTATAGCAATACAAGCCTATCTTAGAAAAAATGAGAAATCTCAAACAAACAACCTAACCCAAGGCAATCAGCAGATTCAATGCAATCTGTCTCAAAATACTAATGTAATTTTCCACAGAGATAGAATAAGTCTAAAATTTTTATGGAAATACAACAGACCGCAAATAGCCAAAACAATCTTGAGAAAGTCAAACAAAACTGTTATCACTGCTCCCAGATTTTAAACTATACCACAAAACTATGGTAATCAAAACAGTATGGAACTGGCACAAAACAGACTCACAGATCAATGGAACTGACCAGAGACTCCAAAGTGAATCCACACTGATATGGGTAATTAACATACAACAAAGAAGGCAAGAATATACAATGGGGGAAAAGCCTCTTCAATAAATGGTGTTGGGAAAACCAGACAGCTGTACCCAAAAGAATCAGACAGGACTACTCTCTCACACCATGTAGAAAGAGAAACTCAAAATGGATTAAAGACTTAAATGTAAAGGCTGAAATCACAAACCTAGAAGAAAATATATGTGGTACATGCTTTGACATCGGTCTTAGTAATGTATTTTTGGATATGTCTCCTCAGGCAAGGGAAACAAAAGTAACGATAAACAAATGAGACTACATCAAACTAAAAAGCTTTTGCACAGCGTAGGGAACAATCAACAACAATAAGAGTCTCATGCTCTACCCACCGAGTTAGCTGGGTAACCACACCTATCAACAAAATTAAAAGGCCCCCTGTTGAATGGAAAAAGATGTTTGCAAATGATATATCTGATAAGGGGTTAATATCCAAAATATACAAAGAACTAATACAACTCAACATCAAAAACAAACAACATACATATGGCCAACAAGCACATAAAATAGGGAACCATTATGCACTGTTGGTGGGAATGTAAATTGGTACAGTCACTGTGGAAAACAGTATGGAGATTCCTCAAAAAGTTTAAAATAGAACTACTGTATGATCCAGCCATTCCACTCCTGGGCATTTAGCCAAAGAAAATGAAAATACTAATTTGAAAAGATATATGTACCCCGTGGTTCACTGTAACATTATTTACAATAGCCAAGATATGGAAACAACCTAAGTGCCCTCAATAGATGAACAGATAAAGAAAACAAATAGATGGAGATATAGATAGATACACACACACACATATATATATATACATATACATACACACACATATACACAATGGAATATTATTCAGCCATAAAAGAATGAAATCTTGCCATTTGCAACATGTATGGACCAAGATGATACTATGCTAAGTGAAAACGGTCAGACAGAGAAAGACAAATACCGTATGATACTATACATGGAACTTAAAAAACTATAAACAAGTGAACGAACATAACAAAACAGAAGCACAGATAGAGAGAACAGGTGGTTGCCAGAGTGGATGGGGTTGGGGGAGGAAAGAAACAGGTGAGAGAGATTAAGAGGCACAAACTTGCGGTTGCAACATAAATGAGTCTTAGGTATGAAATGTACAGTGTAAGGAATATAGTCAATAACTATGTAATGTCTTTGTATGGTGACAGATTGTAACTAGATATGGTGACAGATTGTAACTAGACTTATCTTGGGGATCATTTTGAAATGTATAGAAATATTGAATCACTATTTTGTGTAAAGAAACCAACATAGTGTTGTAGGTCAATAATACTTAAAACAAAAAAGCAAACTCATAGAAAAAGAGATCAGATTTGTGGTTATTGGAGGTAGTGGGGAGGAAAGGGGACTCAGATGAAAGTAGTTCAAAGGCACAAACATCAGTTATCAGACAAATAAGCACTAGAGATACAATGTACAACATGATGAACATAATTAACACTGCTGTGTGCTATATAGGAAAGATAAGAGAGTAAATCCTAAGATTTCTCATCATGAAATTTTTTTCTATTTAATTTTATATCTATACATGGTCACAAATGTTCACTAATTTATTGTGACAATCATTTCATCATGTATGTGAATCAAATCATTGTACCTCAAACTTACATAGTGCCAAATGTCAATTATAGCTCAATGCAACTGGCAAAAGAAAAGAAAAGAAATGTACAACTATTCCTAATTTGACAAATGAGGAGACTAGGGCTCAGACCGGTTAAATAACTTAACCAGAGTCACCAGTGAGTAAATGCAGAGCTGGGATTTGAAACCTATGTTCTTTCTATGCCTGCACACAGGAATACTAACATGCTATGAGGCTGCATCTTTGGAAAAGGCCACGTGCCTCCAAAGGACGCCGTTCCCTCTTCGTGCATCAAAGCCACCGCTGAGGGTAGAGGAGTTCGTCCTTCCTCCACCTGCTCCCCTCATCTGGTCCCTCCCACCCACAGAACGCAGTTTCCTGGACACCTGTCACTCTCGCTGATCCCACAAGCTAATTGCTTGCCATATTTGTTTAAATTTAGCTTCTTCAACTACTGGCCTGACTAGTAAAACCACCTGTGGTCCCAGCCAGAGATAAAGGGACCTGACCCTCCCATAGCCAGCCTCAAAACCAAATGGGGCACATCTGGGAGCCTCAGGGAGAAAAGAACTGGCACCAAACTAACCAGACGACAGAGCTCTCTTAGCCCTCCTCTCCCTAAGAAGTATCAGAGGGAGAATGTCCCAGGCTGACTGCAGGATGCTGACATCAGTGACACTAGGAACTGGTGACATCAACACTCTGCAGTGACCTCCCAGCCCTTTCACTGTATTTTCAAGTTCATCTGAATCATCCGGCTGCCCACGTCCCCACCCAGCTAACAACCCCTCCCTCCTCCTGCCACATAGCAGGCCCTGGAAAAAGGGGCGCTGCTGATCCCTGGTTTGGGGTGGCCAGTCCTTACTGCCCTGCTGTCTGGCCGACGTCAGCAACTGACACATGGCAGAGACAAGCCGGCAGCCCAGCTCCACCAGCAGTAATTAAGTCTCGTCCAGCCAGGCAGCCACACCCGCAGGGACAGCCTCAGCTGGCCTCTGACTAAGGCAGCCAGAGGGAGATCTGGTCTGACCAGAGCCTCACAGAGCGGGTTTGTGTGGCAGAAAACAGGTCTGCCACTGTCTGTCGCCTCCAGACACTAGGAACTTTGGAGGCGCTGACAAAGCAACCCGGAATGTTGCTCTGCCCCAGGGCAGGACAAGCCTGGCAGCAGCTGCCCTACAGGCCAGCATTAATTGAGCACCCAGTGCATGCAGAACACAGGAAAGACGCAACAGTTGGGTCTCTGTCCTCCAGAGCATTTGCTGCAGGCTGGCTACTGAATTGAGGCACCTGGGTTGCTTTTTACAAATGCAGAGTCTCCTACTGAACTGGTATGCAGGAGGGTGGGGCTCAGGAATCTGTATTTTTAGTAGGTGTCCTGGATTAGCCTGGCATCCACTAAAATCTCAGTGGCTCTTAGAAATGCACAGGGCAATCAGGCCCAAAGCATCCCACAATATTTACCAACGAGGTGTAAGCAACCACAAGACAGTACAGTGTGCACTGGAGGAAGCACAGAGACCTTGGCTAACCCCACGGGGCCCACGAGGAAGCCATGGGAACGGGCAGTGGAATCACCTCCTCATCCCCACTCTTCAGGGTTTCCACACTTTCCACCTGCTGATGCTTCTCCACGTTTATTTTCATTTCTCCTTCCTCTGCTCCTTCCACAAGCTACTCGGGGGACACTACTCTGATAAGCCTCAGGTCCTCTATCTCTATCTTCCTACAATTCCCACAGGGCAGGCACTCTTTCCCTCATTTTATAAATGGGGAAACTGAGCCTCAGAGAAGATGTATTTGAACTGCTTGCTTGACCACTTAGACCCCTAGCTGTCATACCCACATCTTTGGATCTAGGTTGCTAATGAACATGTCATTTTCAAACATGGGTCGCCAAGTCTCAATCCAAGAGGAAGAGTCACTTACTTGTAGGTTTTGGTCCTATCCAGCCAGATGCCTGAGATCACAGCCCCAAGCATCCCTGCAATGACGATGGTCAGGCCGATTCTCCCAGCATTCACTTCTTCCCCCTGCGAAAACCACAGCCCAAAGATGGGACAGGACACTGGATAGAACAAAGTCTCCCGAGGCAAGGGGGAAAGGCAAGAAATTCGGGCTCCATTAGAGCCAATTCTCAGAAAGCATCAGGGCCAGATGGCCTGTGAGAAGCTGCCAGTGGGAAGAGAATCCTAGAATAATTGCTTCTCCCAACATAATATGACCCTGTATGTATGTGCTTGATACTGGGTGCTGGGGTGAACCAAGTTCTGTCCTTAGAACTACTTTTAGATGGATCTATAAAAATTTAATCCTTATAGCCACCCTTCAGTTTATGATGATTATCATTTCACAGATGTGGAAACTGAAATACACATATCCAAACACAGGTATTTTTTGAGCTTTCAGTGCTGAAGGGATAGAAAGATAATAGTTATATATTTTTGAGCATTTTTAGGAGCCAGACACCATGCTGAAGATTTTTCATCATCATCTCATTTAATTCTCCTAATTCCCCACCATAAGGCTAGGAATCAACATTCCCCATTTTACAGATGAAGAAACTGAGGCACGGTGAGATTAACCTACTAGCCCAAGGCCATGAGGCCTTTATTAAGTGCACAGGCAGGGCTTGAACTCAGACCTGTCAAACTCCAACACTGGCACATTCAGCCATGGTGACCCACTACTTCCACAGACATGAGATCCTTGACCTTTAAAAAGAGAGGTGGACCTGGGTTCTCAACTCCAGGATACTCAGTGTCCCATTCCCAGTATCCAGCCCTTATTGGTTCTGGAAACATTTAAAACATGCTTTTTGCTGAGCAACTAAGACTTTAAAATTAAACCTTGCCCACATTTCACAAATTAAATATTTCATATGTGATTTTATATGTGTACTTGTTTACCTACTGTGTCACCAGGCACTATGTTATATTCTTTACAAACATAAACCTTCTAATCTACCTTCTAATTCTAAAATTAATCTTTCAATAAGTAATTAGGCTTCTTTTGTAGAAGAGAGAATAGAGCTCAGATGCTAACCAGCTTATCACACAGCTGAGGACCACCAGCCCTGGGACTGAGATCCAGGGCCGCCTCCCTCCAAATCCCACAGCAGAATACCACACCACACTGCCTAGATCTCAGGAAACCAGGAGTCAGCCACTGACACCCCAGCTCCTGCCCAGACAGACTCAGAGACCTCATTCTTTCCGGGCGCAGCAAGCTTAGGGACCGCCCTTACCGGGTAGTGCAAGATCACCATGCGATTCAGCAGAGTGGACAAGGCATAAAAAGCACCAGCATTCAGACCTGAAGGAGGGAGGGAGAAACACAATATTAGGGTCATTCTTCTGCTGGGGCCACTGCTGACTTCTCCCCGCAGCGGTGAGGGAGGTCAGAAACCCTCATCCTCATTGCTACTGGGAGTGGTGCCCTCCAAGAAGAAGAAATACTCCAAAACAACCAAAAGAAACCATTTTAACCTCTTCTTAGCCAAACATCATTGCCCTCTGATCCCTTCAGCCCTGTCCTGGAAACACAGGCACCAGAAAGTATTTCTCCCCAGGTCAAAACCGTACATCCCTCTTAAAAGCTGGCCTGACCTAAGGGGTCAGTGAACTACTGGACACCTTTCGCTTCCTCCTGATCACCTGTCCCATCTCCCGAATGCTCCAAACCCCTGACACCATTCCTTCTGCAGGGGGTTTCTCACCTCTTTCCCTGTCCTTCTTTCAGCTTTCTTCTCAGTATCACAAAAAATCTTAGACTTGAAACCAGAATGGATCCTAAAGAGCATTGATTTGACTCTCCTAATTCACTGATTCATCCAACACATAAATGAAGCACCTAAAATATACTTTAAGAATCTGTGTCATTAGAAAATGAGGCCATTTGTCCAAAGCCATACAGTGACCTAGTAACAAAGACGAGACTGAAATGGATGCAAAGTAGAAGGGCTTCCTGTCCTCCCTGCATAGTAACAGTGGTGATGGGGATGATGATGATGGTGGTGGTGATGAGGATGATGGTGATGATGGTAGCAGCACATACCTATGTTCTAGACACTTTTCTAAACATCTTACAATCCTCATAACAACCCTAGAGAAGTACGTAACATTATCATCCCCATTTTATAGAAGAGAAAAATGCACGCAGAGTTAAAAATAAATACAGAGATCACTCCGTGAGGTCCGCCAGGGATCTTTTCAATCTTACCTAATTTTGAGGCTCACATGACTACCACTGATACACCTGGCATCAGGTCCACTTAGAGGGGGTAAGACAGGACACGGTTCCCAGGCAGGGCAGCCTCGGGAGTTCCTCCTCAGTGGAACCAGTCCACAGAACCTCGGTCCATCAAGCCATCCAGAATCTATTCTCTCCCCACATGCCCCAGTGCAGGGAAAGGTAGGTGTGGCACCCACCCTGGCTTAACCCCTTGCAGGAGCCACTGTTGCTTATAACTCATCCACATCATAGCTGGCAGCATCGCCAGAAAGGGCAGGCCAGTGAGAAGAGTCACTGTGCTCAGAGAAGCACAAAGAACAGCTTCCCACCAGGTGTGAGAAGATCTCCCAGTCCACTTGCAGTCATTTTTATCACAACAGGTCGTGTTTATCAGAAGCAATGTTGCCTAAAGGCAGTTGACTTACTCCCTTTATGAGGTTCCCAGAGGAATGAGACACAAAGTTAAGCCAAGGTCAAATTCTCCTGCAAAATGGGGGAGGAAGTTGGGTTTGCTATCCCCACAGTTACATGGGGTAGCACGAGGCAGGGCTGCATTTTAACCCAGACTGCAGAGCTTCAGACTCCTCCGTCCTAATCACTCTATTTCACATCCTCACAAAACTGACCCACAACAGCTTCCCCAGCTCTGGTCCTGGCCCTGTCAAGCCCCAGCCTCTCCCAGCAGGTCACCTCAGGGATACAACAAGGCTGGGCTCAATGCCACCTCCTGAGAGGTACAGGGCCACAGGGGTCAAGCAAACCCAGGAGGACTCTGAGGCTCTTGGCAACACCTTACTGAACAAGCACACCCCACTAACCTTCATACCGCACACCCAGCCACTTGGAAATTCCATTCCTGAGTCAAGAGAGCCCACAAGGAGACACGTTCCTGGAAAGGGGGATGGGGAGAGGGTGGACAAGGAGAAGGATGAAACCAGCCCCTCTTCCTGCCCCTCAGCCATGCCCAGGCTCTGGTCCTAGACTAACAGGGCTGGGAGAGGGTGAGCTGGGGAGAGGAGGACGGGAGTGGGAGGGATGGGCAGGGCACACTCAGAATCAAGCTCAGCTTCAGATGGGCTGGCTGCTCTCGGATTGCGCCCAACTGGGATGAATAAGGAAGGCAGAATCCAGACAGAAATTATCCTAGAGGACTGGGGAAAAAAAAAAAAAACTCACTTCAAACACCAGCATGTTCCTGACCCTGAGAAGGGCAGAGAGAAACTGTCCTGAGCATGCTGATCTGAGCTACTGAAGCTGAACAGCTTCCTGGGGCTCAAAGGTTTAGGGAAATCAGTTCCAGACCAGCACCACCTGAGAGCTTGTTAGAAATGCAAATTATTGACTCCACCCCAGACCTCTGGTTATTGAAACTGGGAGTGGGGCTGGCAGGCAGTCTTATCTGAACAAGCCTTCCAGGTAATTCTGACAGTGCTTGGGTTAGAGACCCACTCCCTCAGCTAGACAAGAGTGGTTTACTAATAGCCATCCCCTGTCTCCTGCACCCAGCCAGCAGGAGGCGGAATCAGGGCTGAGGCAGGGATGGGAGGAGGTGGGGATGGAGATGAGGAAGGGTTCACCCTGGAAGGCTGACATTCTTTCCCATTCTTGCTACAGTCCAACCCTAGAGGAATTAGGAACTTGTGTATGGTTTTTGCACCAGTCATTCCCCATATTGTCAAAGGTCGCCACAGGGCGAAACCACACAAGTCCACTCCACAGCCCAAACCAAGGGGTCCGGCATCCATGCTCAAGGGCAGGAATGAGGTGTGTGCTCTGCCCTGTGTGCGAGAACCTGTTACAGCAATGCACGTGACTGTGAATTCAGGCATGATTATCCCCAGCAAGGTAAGCCGGCCAGGTCAGGGCCATATTCCTGGGAGGAATGCGATCGCCCTGGACAGGACTGGTCATTCCCGGTATCAGTCACCAGGAGAAGTGCAGGTCACTGAGGAGCTGGCCTTTAGGGAGGCGGAAGGGACTCGTCATCACTCTGTGCTTCTCTCCTTGTTAAGAGCAATTTTTTCAAACCGTGGTCCAGAGACCACTGGCATTAGAAGGACTTAGAGCTTAAAAATGCAGATTCCTGGGCTCTACCCGCACCCACTAAAACCAACTCTCCTGGAATGGGGCTAGAAATCTGCGCTTAGCAACACCACCACCACAAAAAACCCGCGCATTTCTTAAACTCACTGGAGTTTGGGAACAAATGGCCTTGGGAATAAGGAAGATCAAAGACAAGGCCCAGGCTCTCAGATGCTGGGGTCAAGCTGGAGGCAGCTGGGACGGGAAGAGGCTTCAAGACCCTGGTTCTCAATCCTGTTGCAAACCAGAATCACCTGGAATGCTTGTTAAAAGCGGATTCCCAGGCCCTGAGGACCCAGACTGTCTGAGTGTGAATTTCCAGAAGAGAGGGAGGGAAAACTAGGCGCACGTGCTCCCAGCACCGCAGGGGGTTCTACCATCAGGCCGACTGGAAAGCACCGATCCCAGGTCCTGTCTCTGGGTTCCAGCTACTCTGTGTTCACTTCCTTTCATTCCTTCCTGAACCTGTAGTAAACGCTTGTTTTAGGGCCAGCCTGACCTCAGCAAAGCTCCAGGAAATCCTGGAAGGATTTTATATTCACCCTTAAGCCAGGATCTCAGAGGGGGCACAAAGCCCCTCCCGAGGCCCTTGTAGAGCCCTTGAATGCCGCGAGGAAGGGTGATGCCCGACACTGCACAAACTATTCAGAAGCACAGCTGGGGGAGAGGCTGGGGGGGGGGGACTTGGAAAAGTGTTCCTTATGAGGACACCCGCCAGAAGAGAAGTCCTTCAACAACTCCTTTAGCAGGGCAGTTGTTAACCATCGGTGAAAAGACATTAGAGGAAGCCATGGGACAGCAAGGCCCGGAGATAACAGGTTCATACTTCCCCCCACCCCACCTTTAGGGCTGATACGCAGCACAGAGCCTGCCCTTCCCCAGACTCTGGTAGGCTCGCCCTGGCAGAAGAATCTGGTCCAGCCCTGTGTCTTCGTGCTCTGGCAGACCTGGAGGAGGGAGGGCATTTTACTGGAGGAGGAGGCAGTTTCTCGTCCCTGTGATATTTCAGCAACATCAGGCGCATGCCCTACCTCTGCGCCCCCTCCCCTCTGAACTGTGCAGCGAGATTTAGGAAACAAACAGAAACAGCACACCCGCTGAAATCTGAATTTCAGATAAACAAATACTTTTTTAGCGTAAATATGCCCCCAAATATTTCGTGAGACATTTTTATACTAAAAAAGAATTTGTTGTGTATCTGAAATTCCAGTTTAGCTGGATGGCCCTTATTTTAACCCTCAAACCTATCTCTAAGAGTGTGGCCAGAGCCCAGAAGGAAGAGGCAGCAACCCTGGAATTCCTCCAAAGCCTTTACTGTCTCCGGCACCTCGAGCTGCTGACTCAGCAGCTCGGAGAAGCACTTGGAAGGTCACTACCAGCACAATATTGAACATCCCACCAACTGCACAAGAGCTTCTGCCTACTCGGCAAAATCTAGTTCAGACCAAAAAAAAAAAAAAAAGTAGAGAGTGGGCAAGTTTACCAACACAACAGCAATGTGGATACATGCAGTATTTTGATTCATAATTACTTTAAAATGCTCATTTCTATTCAGGGCACTCCAATGGAAAGCAAATGTTATTACTCCCTTCTGAAGTAACTAGAGAGAGAAAGGATGAGCACAGGATGGGTGAAGGTGGTACATGCAGTAAGTAGCAGAGCTGACAATAAAACTCAGACCTCGTGCTCCTTATATGCTAACTCTGAACTCACTGGTCCAGCAGTCAAGGCTCTTACTCCACGACATGCCCCCCACATCCAGCAAATGCGTCCCTGAAACGCTACCAACTGCTCAGTTTCTAACCACATGCTCTAAGTGTTCACAATTCAGAGGAAAATATGAATATCACGTGTACTAGATAATGTATGTATATATTATGGTTATATGTGTATATATAAAGTGTGGCCCATTTCCCTCTTCAAAGCTCAACCTGAAACTTCAGGGAGGTTGGAGGGAATTCTGGGAGGTTCCAAAGCATTTAGCTGAATCTGTAGTGGGGTTTATGTTTTGTGTGTATTTTTAATTTGCAGCAAAGATAGTGGGAGAGGAGAGCAGGAATCCTCAGGTGGACTGAATACCAAACACTGTCTTCCCATGACTTGTAAACCTTAGAGAGACAGGCTAAGGCTGAGACCCCCTTATCACCATGGCTGGTCCTGCTTCCTACACCTAGAACTCTAGACCATCTTCTTAGAAGAAAGCAAGCCCCAGGCAACTGGTCTGGAAGACTGAGTCTGAGGAAGGACTCTCCCACCCCACCACCGCCAGACAGACCCAGAGGCCACTCAGGCAAGGGGGGCTGAAAACAGACCCATGGCTCTGTCTCCAGGAGGCTCCTGCACAAGGAGGGAAAATGGTGCAATGGTTAGGAAGATGAGCTTTGGCATCAGACAGACAGAAGTTTATATCTAAGCTCCGTTACTTGCTAGCTGTCCAAGTATGGGCAAGGAACTAAATCAGAGCCTCAGTTTCCTCAGGTATAAAATGGAGCAGTTAAGCACCTATGTCATGGGTTCCTTTTGAAGATTAAGTGAGACAATGCATGTAACGCGCTTCACATGGTGCTTGGCACACAGTAATGGCTCAGTAACATTTTTTTTTTCAAATCTGTGATTAAACCTGAGAATCATTTCCCTGTTGGCAAAGAACCCTATCACCAAGTCCAATGCTATACCGTGAAAATAAGGCTCCTTGTGACTCTAACGAAACATGTACCAACAGATTAGTTTAACTCTCTCCCTGGGGTCATCTCAGGCCTTTGAGAAAAATGTGAATAAATTCTACCTACACACAACAGAGTCAACTGCTTCCAGACGCTCAGAAGCGAATTGTTTTTCTACTTCAGTATCATCTCAATGTAATGACAGTCTACTCCCAACCCTGTCTCTCTCCCCCCACCTTCTGGGACCTGGGTTGTGGATACATTGGTATGCTTGATGGTTTCCCACATGGCTCTGAGGCTTTGCTTCTTTATCTTCCTTCTTTTTCCTTGCTGTTCCTTAAACAGGATCATTGTATTTGACCCACCTTCAAGTTCACTGATTCCTTCTTCTGCCAGCTTAGATCTAACGTCGAGCCTTGTAGTGAGTTTTCCGTTTCAATTATTGCATATTCAACTCCAGAATTTCTATTTGGTTCTTTTTTATTTCTGTCTTTCTTGATATCCTCTATTTGGAGAGACATTCTCTACTTTTCTGTAGTTCTTTACGATGGTTTCCTTCAGTTCTTTGAATATATTTTTAAGAGGGTGAATTACAATCTTTGTCTATTATGTCCAACATCTGGGCTTCCTCAGGACTAGTTTCTGTATATGAGACCTGCTGTCCTGTTTCTTTGCATGTCTCACATTTTCTTTGTTGAAACTGGACATTATAAATACCACGTCAGCTCTGGAAACGAGATTCTCCTCTCTCCCCAGGATTTGTTGCTATTGCTGCTGTTTGTTTAATGACTTTCCTAGACTCATTTTGTGAAGTTTGTATTTTTTGTCATGTGTAGCCACTTAAGTTTCTGCTCTATTAGCTTAGTGGTGAGCTAATGATTGGACAGAGATTTCCTTGAATACCTTAAGGCAGTAAGTCTCCCACCTTTGCCGAAGACCTCGATGTGTGTGTTGGGACTCATCTGCAATGTTCCAGCAGGCAGGTGACAACTCTGCCTTAGCTTTCAATTCCTGCTTGCATAAAGCCTCAAGTTCAGCCAGAGGTGACACTTCATGGCTTTTTCAGGTCTTTTCTGGGCATGAGTTCAACTCTGTATGTGTATGTGAATGCCTAGAAAAATATGTCAGAGTTTTTGAAGCCCCAAGGACATCTCATTCTCTAGATTTTCCTTTCAAGATCTTTGGCCTGACTCTCGTTTACCCCAACTGAGGTATTCCTACCTCAGGCAGCTGTGATGTTAAACAGTGATTGTTTTCATCAAATGCCCTGGGGATACGGTTTTCCCACTGAAAAAGTTGAGTCAGGTCAAATATAGGCAAGTCCTCTGAATGGGGCCTTTCTAGGGCCCTGCCACATGGCTTAAGTGGAACTTTTGCGAGAGCTCCAAAATTGTTTGGCCCCGTCCTGTGGCTATGAGGCTGCTAGTTTTCAAAGCTACCGTGTCTGGGAGGCTGCTGGTTTTCAAGGCTACCACAGAGTCTGGAAGAAGGGGATCAGAACAGGGCAAGTTAAAACACAAAGCTCACTGTTTTAGCATGATTTAGCCATTTGTCTTGAATAGATGTCCCTTAGATTGTTACAAGCCTTTGGTTAAGAATTCTGATATAATTCATTTTGACAATGTCTGCCAGTGTTCTTTTCGTTTTCATGGACGAACAGATTATCTAAGGTTCTAACTCCACCATTCCAGCATTACCTTACTCACTTCCTGTGTTATCACTTAACCAAATAGGTAAGGAGGGCTATCCAGATGCACAGTAAGATTAGCACCACTCTGCCAGACTGAAGACCATAAAAGCAACTAGCCATACAAAAGAGGAGGAGTTGCTTTATGTCCACAGCATGACCCAGAGCTGAGCTCTCAGAGACCAGGACCGGCACTGTCCCTGGTACATTTTGTTCTTATTCCATTTTCATGGGTCAGTGACCTGACCTTGCCATCAACAGCCTCCAGCACTGAATGAGACCACAGCCTCTGGAATGAGACCCTTGCCCTGTTGTCACCACCATCACCATTCTCATTCACAGAAAATATTTATTAAGCACTCATCCACCCTAGAATTCCAAGTTAGGCTTCAAATACCCATTTGCAATAAGGTTTAAAGTGTTCAAAGATCAATGCACTCAAGATGTTTCAGTCTAGGGAAAAGTGAAAGTTCATAGACGCATGGAATCCTGAGTCTGGAAGGGAACCCAAAAGGCAGCAGGTTTCACTATCCATCTATAGCCTGATATTTGCCACACTATCCCCACGAAGTGGTTGGTTCCATCTACACTTGAATACCTCCCACAGAGAGCAGCTCCTGACATCTTTAGCTGGACATCCTAACTATTAGAAACTTTGTTTTGGGGATGAATACAGAGACATACTCAGAACTAAGAAGCTGGAGAGAGGGAGAAATGCAGACCAGAGACCTTAAAGCCTAATGTGGTTAGCTGGGGCTACTCCAGGTGAGAGGTCACCTAGCTTGTGCGCATGCCTGAGAAACAGGCATGCCTCTCTGTGGAGGATATCACCTTTTATCTAAAGCCTTAGCAGATAACCACTTTTATTCACGTAAGGGCATTGATAAGCCTAAAATAAAATGTTGGCACAATTCAAGGAAGCAGTGTAAGCAATCATGAATCAGGTATTAAGAGTGGAGGCTTTGGAGTTAGACAAACCTGTTTTGAACCCTGGCCCTGCCTCTTAAAAGCTGTGTGTTCTTGAACTACTTACCTAATCTCTCTGAGTTTCTCTTTCCTCATCTGTTAATTGGGGAAAATTATGGTACTTACCTCACACAGGTGTGGTAGGAGTTAAATAAAATCATGTATGAAAAGTCGTGGCACATAGTAAATGCTATTGTTGTAATAAAACACACAGTTTGGGAGCCTAGGGGAAAACCTGAGGTTATAGCCAGCTGGGGTTTCACTAAGAATAAATCATGTCAAGCCAATCTTACTTATTTTTTTCTTATGGTTACTGAGCATGATACACCAGGGCTTCATCCTGATCTTCATCAAATGAACTTGTGGGTTAAGTGGTCCAGTGTAGGCTGGACAGCAGTAGAGTTGGGTGGAACTGAAAAGACCTTCTTTAATGCAGAGCCTGAGGTTCTGTCCTCACCTCTGTCTGGTCCAACATTCTCATGAAAGCTTAGAACAAAAATGCAGCAATACCATGCTGGAAAGGCAACCCAATACACCCCCATAAATATTGAAATTTATCTTACCGAAAGCCAGGAAAATGAAATGAAAGAGGGAAGTTGTCTTGCATTCAGGTAAAAAAGGGGCAATGTTATAAGATGAAGGAGGACTGGTTGAGGAGTGGTTCAGGTGGCAAGACTCATGTAAACATCCAACCATTCATTCATTCATTCATTCAATCACTCATTCAATAACTGCGGGAGTATCCACTCCTGCCTGACCACTGCTGAGGACCTATAAAGGACATAAGTCCCCACTCTCTGGGAGCTCAGAGTCTCATGGGAAGACAGACCTAGAAGTGATTTTTTTTTTTAATGGTAAGTGTGAACATGTACCAGGAACACACAATAAAACAGGAAAGGTCACCTAACACTGCTTCACAGCAGTCACACTGACATGAGACTCAGAGGATCAGTGGGCGTTTTGTCAGACAACCTGACATGGGAAGGAACGGTTTTCTAGGTAAACTTTACAGACCAGGCAAAGGCCATGAGTCACAGCTGGCTTTACTGGTAGACCCTACACAAACACATGCATGTGGGATTTGGACACAGTAAGACAAACAGACATAGCAGGTCTCTGTCCCACATTCCCAGTTCCGGTACACTCCTGGACACATCTGCATCTTACCGTAAGTGATGACCAGCAGCACGAAGTTGAGGTTTTTGAAGAGTCGGACTATGGAACTTAAGTACGAAACATCAGGAGACGCCAAGGCATAGCTCAGGGACTGGGCCCTGCTGGGGGGATGTTTCGGCTTCTCCTTGAATACTGAAAGCAAAGGAACAGAGAGATCACTGTAAATCCCTGTGGTCCCACCCTTGCAGAGCTGACACCTGGATAAGACCCGACTCCCTCAAATGAGAAGGAACTAAGACTCCAAGAGGAAATATTAATTCTTCAATTCATTCTCTTGAAGCTGCATCTCACTTTCTGTGAGCTTTGATTATTTTTCTTAATGGCCTCTGGACAGCTGCAATCATTGGGCCTCCCAGGCAGCGTTCAAGGATCAAGGAGTTGTATAAAAACTGGTGACTAACGTATGGCAGAGCACTGACAAATTCCATAGTAGCTGGGGCATAGAGGGAAGTGAGAGCTGAGGCTCTGGGATTAGTGAGCCCAGTTACAAACTCAGCACCAGAGCTCCTCCCGAGGGGGAAGGGTCGGTGTTGCCCATGCTTAGCACAGAGCCAGGAATGTGGCTGCCAATAAACACTCCCTGCATAAGTGAAAGGGTCTTCTTCTATTGGAAAGATCTTGAGTCCCTTCCTAGTTGCAAAGTTTGAATCAGATATCTGCCTCACAAAGAAACCAGAGGATTAACACAGGCCCCTGCAGGAGTGGTCACTCTCATAGGAAGGACTGGGGAGGGGCACTTAGAAAACCATTTGCTTTGTGTTCTATTTTCAGTACAACTGGTACAATCCATCTGACTGCACTGATGGCTGTTCAGTACTCTGGGGGCCAGATCAGTAGAACCAATTGTTTGGCTAAACTGGCCCCCAAATAGGGTCCAAGTAAGCACCATGCTGCCTCCCCCAGCCCCCATGAGAACACTCCAGAAAGGTCAGTAGATTGTCTCCCTTTAGAGGAAGCTCTGGAAATGAGGTTTACTCCCTTGAAGATCAAAGGGTCCCCCACCCAGATAACCCTCCAGCTCAGACTTCAGAGCCCTGCTTCTTCCTTCTCCGGAAATAGTCCTGGATAACTTCCCACCGTTGGGAACTTCTCACCCATTGTCTTGCCTGTTCACCCCCCTTCTATCAGGGGAAAGAAGTCAAGGCAAGGTTTTATTTTTTTATCTCTGCAACAGCAGCTGTTTGTGCAAGGATTTGGCAACCAACCACAATTCAGATAAGACTTTTCAGTTCTTTACTCAGTGAGCTATCATCTGTGCTTAACAGTAAAATGCCAAAGTGTAGAACTGTCCTACCTCCAGGATCTCAACTGCAAAAACCCAGGCCCTCATCTGCTACAAACACAAGAATTTGGAATGGGGCCCAGTACAACTTGAAACTTCAAGTCTGGCCAAGATTGTTCTATCCTGTTCTCAGCCACAGCTCCACAGCATCTCTACCTTTCCAGGGACACCAAGCCCTCCATCCAAGAGATCTGTGATCCCGTGAGCTTTGGAAAACCATTGGGTAGCCCTTCTTCAGCTTCGACCCAGAGGAGAGAGAGACACAGTACGGACCCCAAGGAGGAAAAGACACAGTGAGAACAGCTGAATGAGGCACATGATTATAAAACTGTTTGACTCTGGAGGTGAGGCCAGCAGGAAGGAATGAAACCTTTCAGATATTAGGAAGAAAGCTGGTTAACCTTTAAAGATGGATAAATCACTGAACATGAAAAACTCTACTACGCTGTTTCTGCATTTATCACAGCACATGTTATATCAGTCAGATGACAAAAGAGGACATAAGTTATATTAACTAAATATCTCAATGATTATATATACATACAAATAAAAGCAGTTTTCTGATGTTGGTGGTTGGGATTAACTGGTATAAGGCTAAATTAATCATTCTTCCCTTTACACTATTTTGTATTTTTGATTTTTTCATAATGAGTGTATATTACTCATACATATATTTTTTAAAGCATTTTTAAAAATGTAGTCCCCAGGCATTCTCAGGTGAATCTATGAGAGTATTAGTGTTTGTGGATCAATATGCATCAACCCTGTTTTGTTTCATGTTGTTCCAGAAATTTACAGTAGGGAGTTAGAGAAACATGGGTTTGAATTCCACCTCTGTCACTTACTATCTAATCCTGAATAATTTCTTTAACTCCCCTCAAGTCTTGGTTTCCTCTTTGTTAAGTGAGATGATAATGGTACCTTCCCTCACAGGGCTGTTGAGGAGTCAGTGAGATCAAGTATACTCAGCACTGGCTCATAAAGGGGGTCAGCAAGCTGCCCATTAATTCTAATGAGGCTGTGCTGGGAAACTGGTTAATTACCGCTAACCTTTATGGAGCCTCTAACAAAGCACACAGGACCAGCTAGCACTGTATCGGCAGCAGTTACTCAGGCTTAAACACTTGACCACTGGAAGCCTGGCCTCCTGTTTCTATAGACACACTTTATAGAATACGTGGTACCTAGAATGGTGTTCTAGGGCCATGTTCACAAGGTCCTCACCCAAGTCAGCAGAACCTCCCTGCCTCCCCTTCCCCCATCAGTCTGCTAATGACCTTACCGATGATGACAAGGATGAAAAGCAGAGTGGCCACACCTCCTATTATGTAGAACATGATGCTGATGTGGTAGGCAAGCTTGTCCTGGTCTTTGATGTTGGGTACCAAGACAGGAGGGACCAAGAACCCAATCGCAATTCCAAGCTATAGAAGACAGAGACATCAATCATAGCACCAATGGCCAAGAGGTGACAGCACACATTTAAGAGGCTCTTCATAAGAAACATAACCCCTAATGTCTAGTCCTTTTAAAAATTCAAAAAGGGACTTTTCCCCCTCAAGATACCAGAAAGATCTTTCTTTAGATTGACAACTCAGCTCACACACTGCTGACCACTCTTACTATCAACACCTATTGAAAAAGATTACAGTTGGGATTCTCAATGCAGGCTGGCTCTTCTCCAGGTGCAAACTAATGAATGAAGGCTCCTACCCTCCCTTGTCTATGATAAAGTAAATCAATCTTGATTTTTCTTTTCCTGCTACTTAAGTTCTTGATTTCACAGAATCTGTTAACATGGAGCTGAGAGACCAGCTGAAGGAAAAGTTTTAAACCCTACAACCCTAAGAATTTGCATTCAGTGAGACAGAATCCTAAAGCTGTTTCCACATTTACAAACGTGAAAGCTGAAGTTCATTGTGTGAGTAGCTTAGTAATTTACAAAGCATCTGTGGTGTAAAGTCACACATCACAGCATAAATTTATACAGACAGGACATGGGTATATACAAACTGGCTAGAAATACACACACACAGAGACACACTCAAACATGCACACTGACAAACTGAAACATCTCATATCTGCGTTGGAGTTCAAACTCCAGTGGCCTTGGGTATTTCCAAGGTCAGAAATGCCTTGATTCAGGAGTGACTAACTGCGATACATCTCCCCAAACCCTTCTGCCACACATAATCCCAAGTGAGAAACTGAAAAATAGCCTGAGAACTCAGACAAGCCTCAAATTCCAAGGGTGAAAAAAGGTAAGTCTTTTGTCTCAAGGTCCTGTTTTTCCTTTATTTATATATATATATATATCTAAAATGTCCACAATTTCTTATTTGTTTTGTATTTATTTGGGATTATTTCTCTATGCTGCATTTAAACATTAATGAGATTGTATGTAATTATAACTTTTTTCCCCTACAACGTAAAGGCATCATTTTATGAAATTTTAATTTTAGTCATAAAACCTTTTCTATCAGCTCATTTCTTTCTGCTTTTCCTTTATTGAACTTGAAAACAATTACAGGGAGAGAAGTGATTTGTCTGCATGTCCTATTACAACACCATTCATCACCTGCCAAAGGGCTGATTCATCCTGATTGGCTTTCCAGCCTGTGAATTATAGCAACTCAGGGTGGTCAGTAGTGGTGCTCAGTGCTGGGATAGTCACAAAAACCAGGATCAGTAGGCTCAGTGTAGGGGTCTTGCACTGGACGCCAGTGTACAATCAGCACATCAAACAGATCTTTACAGCATCTACCATGTGAAGTGTATTCTGCTAGATATTTGAGGGGGGAGGTGAGCGGTGGAGATGTATACGGCGGAGATCCTGCCTTCATGGAACTTTATAATCTAGTGGGGGCAGAAGGGATCTGAAACAAAAATACAAAGGATAACGCCAATGGCGATATTTGTGGGTTGAAATTACAGAATGTTAACAGTGTGAGAGTTCTGCCATCCACTATTACAATCTGGCTATTAGAGGGCCAAATGGAGACGAAGTGAGACTAACATCTAGAGGTTAAGTGACTTGTTCAGGGTCACACAGAGTTCTGGGAGAGCTGAGGTGAGAAACGAAATCTCTTGGCATCTCAAGCTAGTGCCTCTCCATGGGGCCTGGCAGTGCCCTTTGGGGCTGAGAGCCTTCAGGAAGGCCCAGTGAGCAGGCTTCTCTCCAAGGGAAGACATTCCATGTCCTGAGAGCTTAACTGGTCCTCGGTGACACTCATTTGTGAGTAGGGTCCTGCTCCTTAACTGCTGATCTCCAAGACCCTGGGGGTAAAAAGCGGCCTTAGAAGGGCAAATGCAACCTTCGTAGCTGGGAAGCGGGGCCACTGCATGTCCTACCTGGCAAACTGAGGACTTTGGAGTTGGAGATCTAGATCTTAAATAGGATCCCGGAGGGTCCCTTTTGCAAGAACGAGGGAAGATACAGGAATCACCCGAGGTTCCGGGATTTTTCCATTCTCACAAGGACCCTGATGTAGGGTAACCTAATCCCAGGTGATCTGCCTGGAGAGGTAAGTCCTCCCAGCTGACGCCACACCACACGCCTACTGCTCAGAGGCCCGGCTCCATTCTCCGTCCACACACTAAGCCTGCCTGAGTGCCTTGCCAGCATCAAAGCCTCTTCCAGCCTCAGGATGAAGCAGCCAGCAAAGGGGCGCGAGGTAACCCGGCCAGACAGGAACACTATCTCACAGTAACCTTTCTCCAGGAGGAAACTGCCTCTGGTGGTACTTTCATGCCCAGTGTGGAAACCAAAATACAGCACCGAACCGTAAGATGCTACCTCTTTAGTGTTTTCAAGACATTTTTTTCCTGCTTCTTGAGACAGTGAGAGTGCACAGCTCTACACCCGGCTCCTGGTTCCTACGTCTGTCCCTTAGTAGGTGCTCATTCACGGTGACTGGCTGGAGAGATGGACAGATGGATGTTGGTGGAAGATCTTGTCTACACAAAAGCTGGTAGAATCTACCCATTAGAGTCCACGTTCTTTCTACAAACCATGTTGTACCACAGTGTTAATGGGGGGAAATGGTTGAGGGGGAGTAGGAAGAGGGTAGGATGGTGGACTAGCTTTTGAGCACCTACTATGCACTGGGTACATAATACAGTTTATCTTTATCATTTAACCCAAGAAACCTTACAACAAAGACAAAAATGAGAAAAACTAGGGGTTGGCACCCAGCCCCAGGTCACACAGGCAGAAGAGCAGAGCTCCTAACCCAGTTCTGTCTGACTCCAGGCCCCAGCTCACCTCCTGCCTCCCAGGAAAAGTTGTCGGTGTGATACCAGTCAACACACAAGCCTATAGTCTCACTTGTTTGAGTTCTGTCACTCATTCGACAGGACACCACCAAGGCAGACAAGGTCCCAGAGACCTGCAGCCCAAGTCAGTGCTAGAATAATGTGAAGAGCTGGGGGGATGCAGCACTCGGAGGCTGGGACCCACACCTTCCCGCAGTCACAACAAGACCAGAGACCCACCGTAATGACTAAAACTCACTGCCAGCTGCTTCCGACTGGGCTTATGCCCCAGCAATTGTTCTTCTCAGCTTTATCTTCCTCAACAAATGACAGCCGTGGGCAAAAAGACACAATCCAGTCAAACCAAGTCACCACCTTGGCTCTTCAGGAACTTACTTTGTAAAAATTACTTTTAAAGTGGAGTTCATTTCTGTTCATTTTTACCCCACCCACAGCAGTGTTTCCCAACCCGGCCTGATGACAAAGGCCGCCAGCCCCAACCCCACTGCAACCCCCAGGCCTGAGTACTGGTGTTTCCCTCTGCGGGAAATCCTTTTACCCCTCAAGGGCGTCTGGGAGACACTGCCTCAGAACTAGCGTGGCCTTCACATGGCTTCCGCGTGGCTCTGCTCTGAGTCACTCTCCACTCGGCAGCCAGTGAGCTTTGGAAAATGTGATCAGATAATGTTCTTCCCCTGCTTAAAACCCTTCAGTGACTTCCCCGGGCTTTTAAATTAGGGCTAAAAATCCTCAGCCCACAAAGATCTGTACATAGGGTCATCTGCTCTTGGTCAACTACTTGCTCCCTGGGACCCTGCCACTCTGGCCTCCTTTCTGTCTTTCAAATATCCAAAGCGCCCCCCGAGCCTGAGGACCCCACGGATTTTGCACCAGGTCCTCTGACCAGACTGGAATGCCCTCCCTGCTCTGTTTCACCAAGAAATGCATCTATCCTTCGGGCTTGGGCTCAAGTCTCACTCCTCAGGGAAGATTTCTCCGCTCTCTGGTGCCAAGAGTCAAAAACGTCCCTCTTTACTGGTCAGCAGCCTTCCCTGCAGCAGAGCCCTGGGCTTGAAGGCTTGCTCCAAACTTGGTCACTTATGACCCAATGGGGGCTCGCCCTGCTCCTCAAGGAGCTCACACCAACCTGGTTCATTTTAACAGTGAACATTGTTCACTGGAAAAGAACCCGTCATCTTTCCTTCTTTCTACTCCAACATCCCTCAGAGACATCATCACTCTACACAGCGGTTAAGGGTTCAGGCTTTGCGGTCAGAAAAATCTGAGTTCACACCCCAGCTCTATCAGTTACTAGATGTCTGACCTTGGCAAGTTAATTCCCTGCTTTATGCCTGTTTCCTAACCCACAAAAGCAAGATACTACCCAGCTCCTACTCTCTAGTCACGGGGCTGCTCTGAGGACTAAATGGGCTCACATGAATGGCCTATTCAGTAGAATGCTTTGCACTGGGGGGCTCACTCCCCTCCTGCAAGCCTGGCCCTCCCCTCGCTGCACACTCTCACAGCAACGGTGACAGGAAGGAAAGGAGAGGCCACTGGGACTCAACAAGACGTGCTCGGTTTACTTAATGCAGCCCCACAGGGCACCTTCCCTGGTTCTCCTCATCCTTCTCCAGCTCCTCTCTCTGCCCTTTCTCAGTTCTCAGTCACCCATGCCTCTGTCCTCTCACATCCACGCTGTCCCAGACCCTCCCAAGCCTTCCGTGGAAGCCCACTTTGCCTCTGTGCCCCCACTCCCTTTCAGGCGGCTGTAACCTCTCCTCCACCAGCCTGCACGGTGTATCCAGGTGCACATTCCTCAGCGCTGCACTGACCATGCAGTCCCTGCCCAAGGACCTTCAGGGAGCCAGCCCTCTCTGAGGAAGGACCAAGTTCAAACCCCTCAGCCTGCTGTTCTTGGCTTTCCTCGCCTAGTTTCAAACTATCTTTCCAGTTCCATCTCCACCTAACTTCCCTGTATGTTCCCTGTACGCCAGCCAGACTGGATGACTCACAATTTCAACCTTTCATCCTCTGGTGTCTTCCTTTATCCCAGCTGATTCATTACGTGGAAAGGTCTCCCACCTTACCTCTTTTACAGCCCATCTCAACCTTAATTATCCTACAGAGGTGGAACCTCCTTGCCCTAACTCCTCTAAGCCTTTGGTTTGCAGCCTTTTTTGTGACCTTAGCCTGGTGCCTGGTAAGCAGAACAGGGGTTTACCCTAAAAATGGGTGTTGAATGAATGGGCTGCAGTTTACTGGAATGTCAGGTCCCAGATTAGCTGTGAGCCGAGACCTGGGGAAAGATGTGGTTAGAAATTTAAATCTAGACAAGGTTCTCAGAGAAAGTGTGCTATTTAAAAAAGCATGGTAGGGGGTTGTTCTTAAATCAGCACTGTTTGACGGATAAATCTGGGTTCCATCTAGATTTCCATATACCAGGTTTGCTTAAAGCTGCTCAACTCCTAGGAGCAACCTTTAAGCACACAGCACGATGCCAGCCCCCACAAGGTGTTTTTACGTGATGAGTGACCAGGCACATGTGTGTATCTACACATATCCATGTACACTAGCAACGGCCTTAATGAGGTACAGATTAATTGGCAGTTAAGGGTCACAGAGTATAACAATTGAGGAAAACTTAAGTGACATAGACAAATGTATGAAAATGTTACTATACAAAGGGCCACGTAAGTCCACACAGCATTTATGGGCACTAAAATGTGCTACACATGCAGTATATTACTTTCTACCCCCTACAGCAACATGCCTACCTGCTCCTGGTCTACATTAATATGCGCGTAAAGCCAGCTCATATGACTGTCTTTTTTAAATTCCCAAATCCAAGCATTTGGCTTCTTTTGAAAGGGCCAACTCAGGATTAAGGAGGTAGCAGACCTTCAGGATCAAAACAATCCCACTGATTTGGGGGAAAATCACTCACGAAAGGGGTTTATGGATTTAAAAGGCTAAGCTTAGGTCCCTAAGAACTTGGGAAGCAAGGTCACAGCTGGTCACCTCTCGACTTCCTTAGAGTCCCTCCCCGATCAGAGAGCTCGTCCTCAAATCTGTGTTTATGCTGGTGGCTTATATAACCGCAACACCCCTGGATTTCCTCAGTCCTTTGGGGGAAAGAGGTTAGGGAAAAGCAGGAGGCAGTGGCTAGTGGAATCAGGACAGCCTGTAATCACTGATTCCCAGGGAAGGTAAGGAGAGGAATCACAGCTGATCCACTGTGCTCGCCAGGCCACAGCTGCTGTCCTAAGCACTATGAAGCACTATACAGATAGATATGCTCTTTCAGTCCCTATTTTAAAATTGAGAAACCTACAACGTAAGTAGCTTGCCCAGGGTCATAGAACAGCACGTGTCCTATGCTGGACTTCAAGCTCAGTCCATCAGTCCTAGAGTCTGCACCCTTAGCCATTTGGCTAATGCTACCAGGTCGTGGCTATTTTATTACTCAAACTAGAAGGAAACTAATATTTAGTGTGTACCTACTGTGTTCTAGGGAGTGGGCCAAATGATTTTTCACACGTGATTTCATTTAATTCCTTACAATAATCCCCTAAAACGGGCAAGATTATCTCTGGTTTGGTTTTAGAGATAAGAAGACTATAATTTGCCCAAGATCATCCAGCTTCTAATGGCAGAACTGAGAGTCAAGGCCATGGCAATCTGACTTCAAATCCCTTGAAGAGCAAGGTGAATGCCGCAGAAACAGCCGCCCTCCTGGACCTGACCGGTTTTCCAGTCTTAGATGACTCTATCATTCAGGCACCTCCTGTATACCTAGCCATTGGAGGAAGCTGTCATGAGAGGTGTCTCCAGCTGTAACCTCGCAGTTACACCCTATGGGATTGCTCGTTCTTATGCAATGCTGGCTCTTGGTCGTTTTCCATGTAGGGCATTTGTTGTCTCCCCAGCTAGATTTTAGCACAGTGAGGACAGGGACACTGACTAACATTTTCTTGTGTGACCCTTCCCCACACGGCACCCAGCTCCCTGCCAAGTACAGGGACTGTGCTCAGGAAATGTCTTCTAATAAAGAGATGACCTTTCGATTTGTGCAGCTGAAACCTAACTCAAGTATTTCTAGTCTCCTCCAGAGCAAACAAGTCAGGTACAGCAGCAATTTTCTGTATTGTAAGAGTTTACCACTAAAACAAAGCAGAAGCAAGGAGGCATGACACAGGGAAGACCTCCCATTTGGGGCTCCCCAAGAGCAGACCTGGGGGCCACTGGAATGTAAGATGATCAACTCCCCACCCTCAAACCTACGCTTAATATTTACTGAACACCTACTGAAACTAAGCACCACGCTAAAAGGCAAGGGAGGAGACAACAGATGCAAGAGAAAGAGCTCACGTGAGCAAGCTCCTAAGCTAGCCAACACACCTTGGTCTTGACCTACAGCCTTGGTGCTGGCTTCCCTCCTCCTCGTTGAGGGGGACAAGGTACTGAAGGGCAGAGGTACCTTAGGCTGTTCTCAGAGCAGGTGCTAAGTTTAGAGGAGGAGTCTGAGTTTTACAGGGAATGTTTTTTTAATTAAAAAAAGGAATTTTGACAAAGGGCTTAATTTTTTCAGCTGAGCCTCATATTTGTGCTGCTTTAGGTCATCAACTCTAGAGGCTCCTGGAACACACATGCCTCCTTTTAAGGTAGATGTTCCTCATGATATTGTCCCTGTGGTGACATCTGCAAAGGCTCAGTCCTGGTCTATGTGAGAGAGGACACAAAAGCTCCCGAGAGCCTGCCTCACTGCTGGCCTCTCCACTCACAGGGCCCTCTGGCCGACAGAGCTGATGGCCAATGACCACAGACTCCTAGAACACAGACTCCCAATGACTCAGCTGGGGAAGAGGGAAAATGAGGGGCACGTTTCAAACCACCAGGTCAGCAAAGTGGCAGAATGCAGGCCTCACTTTCTCCAAGTTTTTCACATTTAAAGGAGGTAACCTGCAAAGCTCCCCCCAGATACATTGGCACTTCCACCAACCCCAACCCAGATGCCAGCCCGCAGCAGCCAACAGAGGGACCTACCATCCTGTGTGCCACTGCCTTGCTCAACCCTACCACTCCCTGCCTCGTGACAGATGATGAGCTGATCAAAAGCAGAACTGTCTGCTTGGTCTGATATGTCACATCCTGTCATTCCTGAAAGTCGTTCATGTGACAGTACATGTTTCTCATCCTCCCAAGTTTTCTTCTGAGTCTGGCTGGGCTTCTCGGTGACAGCTTTCCCATTCGGATTTACAGAGGTGAAGCCCGGACCCGGGGCTTACTCACAGGCAGGCCCCGGGAAGTGTGATTTCCTCAAGGGCTGCACGAGCCAGCTCCAGTTCCCCCAACTGTGTCTCCAGACACAGACAGGCTGGGCTCCAGGCAGCTTGTTCCTAAGAAGCCAGCTACATAAGTTAACTAGCCCTGCCTCATGATCCCAGAGAGAGGCGTGGGAAGAAAAAGAAATCTAAACTTTGCACAGGAAAACCATAAGTACCTCACATCTACCACCACCCCGAGAAAGCAGCACCATTAGCTCTGGCCTGGGACTCAGGGAATTACTCTGGACCTACTTACATGATGTCATCTCCCCTCCTACTTGGCCTGACCTTTCCCCTACTAGTCACTCTAATCTGTCTTTCCTGAAGTGTGAACCCAGGACCTTTTCAGTCCCATTCACTACTGCATCCTCCAACCTCAGAATGTTGAGTGAAACAGAGGAGATGCTCAGTAAATATTTGTTCAGTCAATCAATGAAGGCTGTGGAGCATTGTCTCAGTAAAACCACAGCTCCCAAGAACTGACTATAAAGGTCACAGTGCCAGGCCCTAAAAATGGAGAGGACAGCTGTTAATCCAAGGTTGTCCTTCATGAGATAGAAGTACCTTCATTCACTGACTCGCATCTGTCACATTACCTGCTGTCAACTGGGGGGACACAGGGAAGCTGGCCAGAGGGGATGCAATCCAGGACAAGTAGAATTCAAGGAGGAACAAAGACTGGATGGTCAGGGGCTCATGTGGGTTATTTGCACGGGACAGAGATCTGGCCTAGGGTGAGGGCACCCTAGAAAAGGACAGGGATTTCTGTGGAGTAGCTTGAGAATATAGGGCTAGCATTCCTGGAGCAAATAATGGGGTACCCTCTTCCCTAAGGAGAGATAGAAGGACCCTGGAGAGAGAGAAGGCAACATGGTCACAAGGACCATCCAAGCCCCACCAGTGCCCACTCGTTAGCACCCGTCACTGCCACTTGCTAAGTGTAATGGACCTGGGAGAAAGTGTGATTTAAGACCTGGACCCCCAGGCCCTTAGGAGAAGATCTCTTACTCCTGGGCCCCATCTCCTGACAGTGCGAACGAATTAGATTCTCTGCTCTGTCACCACTGCCGTGTTCCTATTCCGAAGAGAGGAGCCATCCAAGACACATATAGACTGAAAAGCTGCTTTGTGCCAAGCCCTGGCAAAAGGCCCTTCTTGAAATCAAAGGGAATAGAATGGTCCACAGGAGTCCTGAAGCTGCAGCATAGCTCTGGTCCAAAGGACCACATCCGCAGAGATGCTCCGGAACCTAGGAGCTCTGGGAGAGGCTCCTTCAGCCAGAATGACCTGGACATTTTTCTGAAATGAAGAGTTGACTCTAAAGCCAAGAATGGCGAGTCTGTAAACAGAGTGTGGCCCCTAATCCAAGCTTGCACTTGACCAGATGAACGGACCTGATTTGTGTACAGGAAGCCCTTTTACTCTCAGTGTCATGAGTGAAGTTTAGAGTTCTTTTTTAAGGGCAGTTGAAAACTCACATTTGCACAAAATTTCAGTTTTCAAGGCACCTGCACATCCAGCACATACCTGGAGCCTCAAAACCATCCAGTGAGGTGAAGAGCAGGATGCCCACGGCACAGGTGAGGCACAGAGCCCTGTGAAGGGCATGTCTTTTTCTCCACATCATAATTGAGTTTAAGCAACTTGCCGAAGTCACAGAGTTAATCAGTGGTGAGGTAAACACCAGGGCTTCTGATAGTCCTGTCCCCAGCCCTGCTCCCTCCCCAGAGAACCTCGCTAAGCCGTGACGTGGCTCCAAGCAGCCAGGAATCCCAGGAAGATGTGAACTGTGACTCAAGATGAACCAGCGTCCAGTGGGATCCTTTGCCAAGGGAATGTGTCTGGGTCATCACAAAATGGATTACAGTTACTCTGCAGCTCTTATCAAAGTTCTTTCTGGACGGTGAGTTGGAGGCAGTCCACTGAGGGGAGAGAATGTCCACGTCTCTCAGAGTCTCTAAACAAACTTAGAGCAGCGATCTGGGCCCTGCGAACACAACTTCCCATCCCACACAGTAGCTTTGGGAGAACCAAAGGCTCCCAAGGAGAACTGTGCTTATTCCGCAAATAAACAAGACCGGCATTGACGAGATGCCTGTCCCAAGGCCAGAGACCAAGGATGTTATCTTGGGGGCCGGCCAGTGACACCCTGGAGGTAGAAATCTGGTAAGGGGAGGGTGGAGAGGAGGTGGCTGCAGGCAACCAGGGAGCCGGGTCTCCCCAGGCCTTACCCCCAAGTCCGCCAGCCCCAGAGAGGAGAGAGCTTTACCATCTGCCGCTCTGAGGGCAGACTTCGGCCCTCAAGGTCTAAAGCCTTGAGGGTAGAGGTGGAGGGGATTTTCTCAGACCCACTTCCACAGAAAAGTGAAAAAGACTACTAAGAGGGTTGGATCAAGCTGCACTCTTCCCACAACCACCACTTCCTTTCCTTCTGAGGTCATGATTGCATGTTATGCAATGCCAGTCATTGAATATGCTCTGGAATTTTCCTTCCGCAATGAGAAGGTAATGCCCCAAAGATAAAGTGTAAAACCAGAAGAGCAGGCATCCATCTTTCCATCCCCCTGTTCTCAGTCCCCACCACGTGCCAGGCATGGCCTTTTCTGGCCTGTGTTCTATGAGCAAAGTCTCATGGGGGGTAACCTAATTCCAGAAGGGCGGCCATGGTCCCAACCTAACTCATCAGATAGGTGGGTCTGCTTAAGTGCCCAACCTATGATGCAAGGGAAGAGGATGTATCAACAAGTATTCCAGAAACAGCAGCTGAGGTGAAAGAAAGGACTGGAATCCAGAGATACCGGCAAGAATGCTGTAGAACCTGAGTCTGGCGGGGAGGGGGAAGACAGATGTGCACTCGGTGAGTGTCTGCGGAGGCTCCTCTGGTTCAGGAGCTTTCAAACTCGTCTAACTTGGGTGGCCGCCCAGTGAGGCAGGCTCTTTTGTTACAGATAAGGAAGCTGGTGCCCAAAGGGAGCAAGTGTCTTGCTGGAGGCCCCAAACACAGGGGTCAGCGGAGCTGGGTCAGGCTTCCACACCAGGAGTCCTCAAACTTCAGGGCATATCAGGACCACTGGCAGAGAATCAAAACCACAGATTCCTGAGCCTCACCCTGGAGAGGCTAATTCCTTGGGTCTGCCCCAGTGCCCAGGAATCTGCATTTTAAACAAACACCCTAGGTGGTTCCGGTGCTGGAGATTCATGGACCACACTTAACCACTGCCCCAAGGAAAGAACTCAAGAGTGAATTCTCGGCTGCTGGCTTCCCTAGGCATCCCAGGCAGGGACGGATGGTGGGACAGGTGCTTGTTCCTGTCTAGCTCCCTGGTAGAGAAGAAACGGTCCTCTGACTGAGTTAATCGAGTGGCTCCACATACATGCCCAGCATCAAATAGGAAGCCCAGGACAAAGGTCTGAGGAGGCGAGGATTGCTCAAGGGGCAGCCGCCACCCCATTGCGATGGACACTGCTTTCACAGGATGACTCACGGCCACTCACTTCCTGCATTTCTGAGTAGACAGACATAGCAAATAGCCCTGTGCACAGATAGCCGGCTCCAGAGTCACCAGGGGAGACCCGGCCCTGCCAACACAGCAATGTGGGGCAGGAATCAGGAATTTCCAAGGGAGAGGAGAAGGGAAAAAAAAAAAAAGGAAGAAAAATAACTCCCAACCTTGCTCCAAGTTCTGAGCCAGTCCCTTCTGGAGCAAGAAGGATTGGGGATGGAGGGATAAAGTGGGAGTTCGGGATTTGCAGATATTAACTACTATATATAAAATAGATAAACAACAAGGTCCTACTGTACAGCACAGGGAACTATATTCAATACCTTGTAATAGCCCATAATGAAAAAGAATATGAAAAGGAATGTATATATGTATAATTGAATCCTTATGCTGTATGCCAGAAATTTCCTTACTGTAAACTGACTCTACTTCAAGTTTTAAAAACCTGGAAAAAAAGAAAAACTACAAAAAAAGAAAAAAGTGATCTCCTGGAACTGAAAGGGACTTGTGTTCACCTCGCCTCTAGAGAAAGAATCAGATGGGAGCCAAAGCAAACACCGCTCCACACATGGTTCTGAGACACACGGTCTCATCCGTAAAGTTGGTGAGCAAAGGAAGTCCAGCCCTGCCTCCCACCTCCCCCTCCTGCAAACACACACTCTCTGCCCTCACGCTGGGGTAAGGCCTCATCTTGAACCACGTGGGGCTCAGAGGCCGAACTAAAGTTCTTGCACAGCAGAAAAAAGGAGAGCTGCCTGGCATAAGGTGGGGAGGCAGAAGAGTCCAGGTGGGCTGCCCGAGCCGGCAGGCTGCTCTCCCAGCTCTGAATGGCTTGGCAAAGACCAAGGCCCTTAGTCCTGCAGAACCAGAGAAGGCAGATGCTCCCTTGGGCTAAGTTTGGGATGATGCAAGACAGCAGTCAGGAGACAGAGAAGAAAGAAAGGAGGGGAAACGTCAGCTTTCACCTTAAACTTGTGACCTCTTATCATCCCTGAAGGGGTTCCAACAACCCTCATCCTGCAATCTACACGGGGCTGTTTGATGTTGGGAGTCGGGGGAGGTGAAGTCAAGGGAAGGACATCCTGTTAACAGCACTGTTGGATAAGGATCAAGAATCAGGCCATGGAAAACAGCTGAGTCACCTGATAAGCCTGCCCTCCCTACTTCCTTCAGCTGGGGCTTAGGTCTGTAAGACTCAGGTCTGATGTGCGGGGCTGGGAGCTGGCCCAGTATCCTTGTCATCCCTGAGACCCCAAAGTCCTCACCACAGACAACAGGTCTCGTCAACCACGGGTGGGGAAGATGACACCATCTCCCGGGACCTGCACAGCTTTGGCTTGAGTAGCTCTCGAGAGGGGAAGTCCCCATCAGGATACTGCCTGGAAACTTCCAGAAAGGCCTACCTTCCCCTACTCACCCAACTCCTGGTCACTTCACTCTTTACGAATCGGCTCATAACCGTCCCCTCCTCAGGGAAGCTGTCCCTCTTGCTCCTCACTGCACTCACTTTGCAGTGTGTCCTCCCACACCCGGTGATGCCTTAACGCCCTGCGCACATGGATCCTTAAGCCTGCCACATGGTGCTGCTTAAGTGCTGGCCTCTCCTTCTAAATCAGCAGCCAATGACCTTGACTGTCGACAGTAGTGTCAGCATCTGGTCTTCATGTAGCACTTTCTAGCTGATAAACTCTGCTCCCTAAGTGCCCTCCATTCGCTGTCTCATTCACTCCTCTCCCCCACCTTCTGCAGTAGCCAATAGTGTCTCCATCTTACAAGAGAAGAAGCCAAAAGTTAGAAAAGTTAAAGGACTTGTCCATGAGTACAAAGCAGGACTAAAGATGTGTTCTCAGACACCCTGGCACAGATCAAGGCACCCAGTAAGGACTTAATAGCTCTTTGCATTGAAGTAATAAGATGAAGTCACATCAGACAGACAATCCGGGCATGACAGTCCCTTATTCCAACCTCTTGAGCTTTCAGCTAACTGAGCAGTCACCTTAACTCCTTTCATGAAGGGAATGTCTGTTTATGAATTTGTCCGTCCACTTGTAAGCTCCTGTTATGCCCAGAGCCCTGAGATACAGGAGAGATGTATTTATCAAGGTTCCAGTCCTTTGACAAGTGTCCCATTTAGTGGGAGGAGGAGGTGGAGGAAGAGGGGAAGGGGACAGGAGAAAAATTAAGGAAGACGGGGAAACCCCCAGAAAACAAAGGCCAGTATCTACATAAACTCAGCAAGCACACAGTGGGGAAAGGAATGCATCCCTCAAGCACAGAGACTGATGAGATGAAGGCAGGAGGGGAGCAGGTACCCAGACACCCAGCCAGAAGGGAACACCTCACAAGTTGTGTCTCCCTCTTTTTTTTTTCTGCTGGTAAAATATACATAGCATAACATTTACCATTTTAATCATTCTTAGCTGTACAGTTCAGTGGCATT
Source organism: Vicugna pacos (assembly GCF_048564905.1). Lineage (NCBI taxonomy): Eukaryota > Metazoa > Chordata > Mammalia > Artiodactyla > Camelidae > Vicugna > Vicugna pacos. The sequence goes on along the minus strand of NC_132992.1, from coordinate 71,981,439 downwards.
AAATACATTCATATTACTGTGCAACCATCACCTCCATCCATCTCCAGCACTTCTTTCAGCTTCCCAAACTGAAACTCTATACCCATTAAACCCTAACTCCCCATTCCCTCCCCTCTCCCCCAGCCATTGACAACCACCATTCTACATTCTGTCTCTATGAATTTGATTACTTGAGATACCTGTGGTACAGTAAAAATATACGTGGTCTTTGTCCCTGTTTCCTGGCACAACATTCTAAACACCCAGGAATTTCCTGAGTGATTGGAATGTCCTTTGTTATTCATAAGGCACCACTTTCCATCATACCTGAGTTAACGCTATGAGGTGACAGACTGGGGCCCCTACAGAGCCTCAGGATGGAGCTGGTCTCCAGAAGACCAAGTGATTAGACTTTGGAAACTTTCAGCCCCACCTTCCTCCACCCCTGAAAAGAAGAGGGGGCTGGAAATTGAGCTCTAGAAAAACTCTTCAACCAGGAATTTCAGTGAGCCTTCCAGCTGGTGAACAACTCCCATCAAAGTGCTGGGAGGTGGGGCACACCCAGAGAGGCCCTTGCATCTCCTCCATTCGGCTGCTCCTGATTTGCATCCTTTACAATCATCCAGTAAAAGCAGTAAGTAAAGTGTTTACCTGAGTTCTGAGAACCATTCTAGCAAATTATAGAGCCTGAATAGGGCTCAAGGGAACCCCCAATTTATAGCGGGTCAGTCAGAAGTCCGGGTGGCCCCCCAGGACTTGCAAATGGCATCTTAAGTGGAGGGAGTCTTGTGGGACTGAGCCCTTAACTTGTGGGCTCAGCACTGCTCCAAGCAGCTGGTGTCAGAATTGAATTGAATTGAAGCATAAGTGTTGAAGAATTGGAGAACTGGTGGCTGTCTGAAAAAAAGACACACCTCAAAACCCCACAGAGGTGGAATCACACAGTATCTGTCCTTTTGTGACTCCCTTATGTCACTCAAAATAATGTCTTCAGGGTTCCTCCACGGATACCATTTGTCAGAATGTCCTTTCTTTTTAAGAATAAATGATACTCCGTCCTATGTATATATTACATTTTGTTTATCGATTCATCCATAAACGAACACGTGGGTTGCTTCCACCTTTTAGCTATTGTGAAGAATGTCGCCGTAAACAAGGGTGTACAAAGATCTGTTCTAGTTCCCGTTTTCAGTCCTTCTAGGTGTAGACCAAGAAGCAGAATTGCTAAATCACTTGGTAATTCTATTTTCAATTTTTTGAGGACCTGCCATACTGCCTTCCATATGACTGCACCATTTTATGCTCCCACTGTGCACAAGGGTTCCGGTTCTCCACATCCTTGCTAGTATTTGTTAACTTTTTAGCTTTTTCTTATTAATGACCATCTTAATGGCTTTGAAGTGGCATCTCATTGTGATTTTTTAAAAACATTACTTCTCTAGGTTATTAATTAATTACTTACTTAACAGAGGTACTGGGGATCAAGCCCAGGACCTCGCGCATGCTAAGCAGGAGCTCTAGCCCTGAGCTATCGCCCTCCCACGTTTCACTGTGATTCTGATTGGCATTCCTCTGCTGGTGAGCTTCTTTTCATGTGCTTAATGACCACTTGTATTTATTTTTGGGGAGAGATGTCCATACAAGTCCTCTGCTCATTTTTATACTGGGTTGATTTTGTTGTTGCTGTTCAGCTGTAGGAGTTCTTTACATATTCTGGATATTAGCCCCCCACTAGATATACTAGATACATGATTTGCAAACAGTTTCTCCCATTCCACGGGTTGCCTTTTCACCCTACTGAGCTTGCCCTCTGATGTACACATTTTTTAGTTCAGTTGATTTTGTTGTTGTTGTTGCTGCTGCCTAAGTTTTTAGTGTCATATCCAAGAAATCATCAGTGTCACTACCAAATCCAGTACCATGAAGCTTTTTGCCTAAGAGTTTTATAGTTTTCCTAATACCATTTGTTGAAAAAACTGGTAATAATTATGTGTCAATGCAGGTTCCTCAGTTTATTGAATGTTTCTGTGGGGGAGCGAGGGTCTGGAGCTTCCTGGTCCACCATCTGGCTGATGTCACTCTTCCAGGCTTAAGGCTTATTCCTCCAAGCAGTGTATCTTCAAAGAGAGAATTAAGGAGCCAGGCTGTTAAGAGCAGAGAGACAGGATGGGAGGGAACAAGAGACAGGCTGGACAGGAAGGGTGAGGGAGAAGGGGTCCTGGAATGCTAAACTGAAGACTTAGACTTGATTCCATGGAATGGTCAGGCACCTCAAGAATGCCCGCCAAGGCCAAGATATATGGCAGGCCAGGCCAGCCAGAGCCTCCTCCAGTGCCCTGAGTTGAAGGTCAAAGAAACAGAAGGATTAGGAGCATCTGCCTTGGTTCCACCTCACAGACCTTCAGGGCTTCCCCTGCCACATCCCACCCCCAGGGCTTCCAGTATGTTTTCAGAACCTTAAGCGAATCAGAATTATGAGCCCTGCCCCAAGCCCCTTCTCCCCTCAATCTGAAGAATTAAGTGGCTCAGATCTCAACTGCATCCACCTAGTCATAGAGCAAACACAAAGTAAAGCACCCGGACAAGAATGTGGCTCCAAGCAGGAGGGTACCTTCCCATGGCACGCTGGTCCTCACTCCCAGGGATTTCAAAGTCTCACCACTAGCCTCACCTGAGAAGTCAATTGACAATACAGGAGCCTGGGCCCCTCCCCTAGAGAGTCTGATTAGAAAGCCCACGTGGGACCCAGGCATCTGTACTGTGTCCTAGCCCCCTGAGTGAGGGGAACAGTGACCATTTTGGTGGGGCATGGGCTAGTTCCCTCCCAGGTGTCACCAGCCTCTGAGCTCATCCACCTGCCCGTATCTTTGGTGAGGGCTTTGTGACAAAGGAGAAAGCAGAACTGGAATCCAGTTCCACTTTACCTTCCCCAGAAGTCTCACACTAGAAGTCTCACCTGATCCACAATTTCAGAACATGGAATATAATAATAATAAACTTTTGAATTTTATCCACATTTAAAAACAGATTGCACAAGCCAGACACAGAATGACAAATATTGCATGATTCCAGTGACATGAGGTATCTAGAACAGGCAAATTCAGAGGCAGAAAGTAGAACAGAGGTTACTAGAGGCTGCGTTGGGGGGGGGGTTATTTCATGGGTACAGAGTTGTTGGAGATGGTAAAAAAAGTTTTGGGTATAGACAGTGGTAGTGATTATACACTGTGAAATTAATGCCACTGAATGCTACAATTATAAATACGTTGTGTCTATTTTACCACAATTAAAAAAAAAACAAATTTCACACAAAAATCTGGATTTCTGGATCTCTTTAAAGAAAAACCAAATGACATACCCTGACAACACTGGGTCCTGCTGGTTATATGAATGGCTGGCAGGGGCGCAGGCAGCTGTCATCTGTAGATGGGACATGTGCTCTCACAGATGCCATGACCCCACCACACTCCAATGTCACTTTTCCTTTGTCACATTTCTATGACTTGCCTGCCCCCACAAGCACCCCACCCTTCTCAGTTCAGTCACCACTAGCCTCGCTCTATTCTCCTAAGCCCCTGCCTAGTCCTCTCTCCCAGTGCAGAAGGGGAGGCCAGCAAGGGACCAGCCATGTGGGTTATCATTGTGTCCTTTGACAATGATAACCATCGAAAGTGCAAAGGAGCTGGCCTTCACCTCCCCAGACTTCACTCAGATCTTGAAAGGTCTCTGACATTCAAACATCCAGAACGATAAACCTGGACTTCAACACATGTAAGTGCCCATGATCTGAAACAAGATGAGGCTGCCTACCCGCCTCATGACCTTGATTCTTGAGTCAGCTTCAGAAATACCTGGCCTCTCCGGGTGAGACGTGATCAGCCAGCCCAGCAAATGCAACCTCCCCCAGACAGGCTCACTTTCCCAGAGCCCATGTTTATCTGCTAGAATCTGATTTCCAAATGCCTGACATATGATGGGGTTCAGGACACGCAATCCCCAAATACGGCACCTTGGCATAATGAATATTTTAAGCTGGAGGAGTTTGAGAGAATTGAGAAACAGGAAAGTCACTCTGACCTCCTTTCCTTCCACCTCTACTTCCCCGAAAGAAGCCTTAAAATTCTCTTGTGGGAGGTTCCCTCCTTGTACCTAGATGAAGGGAGCAGCCTTCTCTCTGAAGGCAAAGGGACGTGCCTCTGAAACTCCTGACAAACAGGCCTTGCTTGGTTCCCCTAGTTCACCAGTGACCTCACTCCTTAACCTGTCCTATCCCGCCACGACTGTCCGCTCGCCATCAAACCTGGCACAAAAGTGCACAAGTCTAACCGTTTCTTCATTGTCTTATGAAGGCTTCCCTGTCATCTAATACTTATATTAACTAGTTCTGGATGATTTTCTCCTGTTCATCTGACTTTGTCAGTTTAATTTTTTTTCTTTTTTTTCCCCAGGGGGAGATAATTAGTTTTATTCATTTATTTATTTATTTATTTATTTATTTATTTATTTATTTAATGGAGGTACTGGGGATTGAACCCAGGACCTCCTGCAGGCTAGGCATACACTCAACCACTGAGCTATACCTCCCCACTGCCATCAGTTTAATTTTCAAATGGGGACTCTAAGAGAGTCAATGGAACTTCTTCCTCCCCTACAAACAGCATCAGTGTTCCAGGCCTGCTGGGAAATGTGGCTAGTCTCTAAGTGTAAAATACATGCTGATTTCCAAAGACTCACTGTGAAAAAAGAATGAAAAACAGCTTCCTAGTAATTTTATTATACTGATCACATGTTGAGATAATAACTTGGATATATTGAGATAAATATAGTACTACAACTAATTTCACTTGTTCTTTTTACTTTAAAAAATTTACATTTTACCTATTTTTAATGTGGCTACTAGAAAATTTAGTTGTATATGTGGCATGCATCTGTGGCTTTCATTCTATTTCTACTGGACATTTTCCACAGCCCAGCTGTGGCTGCTACAAAACTCATTCTTTAAGGTCACTGTATTTTCTTTACCTTGAAAAGCAAACTTATTCTCTCTAGACTTTTTCTGGGTGGTGCTGTGCTAGGAGTAGCCCAAGGGGCCTAGAGGAAGTCCCTTCTGGTCTCAGCGCGGGAGGCTCCTCACTGGGGCCACAGCTGCCTTGAAGTTCTCTTCCGGCTCCCACATCTCTCTCGTCCTGTGCCACCAAGCCGTCACCAGACTCTCACAGAAGGCTCTCTTCCCAGCCTTGCTCAATAACAATGTGTCCTCATCACTCAAACCCTGCACAGATCATTTTCCCTGGAAACAATGGAACCAGTGTTGCTAAACACTGCCAGGCTGTCAGCACCTGTGCCATGGACACAGGGAGGCACCTCAGCTGTGGTCCAAGACTCCCTGCCCTCTCTCACCCCAGCTCAGGACTCACTGGTTCTTTTCCCCAGAGCCGGGAGCCCCACCTTCCTGAGGCTCTCCCTGCTGAGCTCAGAGAGCCAGAACCAGCCCTCCGCAAGGCAGCCGGTGAAAGGCAATCCCAGTGCCTGGAGCTTCAAAACAGATGGCAGGTGCTAGCTTTCAAATTCAGGAGAAACTACTGGACACTATCACCACTGACAACCCACAACCCTCAAGACACACAGTTAAAACTTGAAACTCAAAATCCTGCCTTAGTATTATTATTTTTTTAATATATGCTTCATCCACATGAAGACTCAACAATGGCCCACTGACATGGGCTTTGGAGGTGGAGTTACCTCAAACATCGTTTGCAGCTTTCAGCACCTGTAGGGCACTGGATAAAGTTCCTTCATTTACTGGGGTCTCAAGTTCCTCACCTGTAACAATAGGGGCAAATCTGCCCACCCCACCTCAAAGCGCTGGAAAAAGGAAAATAATGGATGACAAAGTACTTTGCACATCATGGCAGGATTCTGTAGCTAGTTTCCATTTGCTCATTTTGTATGTACTGATTATCTAATAAAGCCAGATTAGCCCACCCTAAAAAAAGAAAAGTACTTTGCACATAATAAGTGTTCGATAGAGATTAGCTTCCTTCCCCTTCAATCTTCCCGTACCGTTACACAGAGAAGATACTAAAAACCTTGTGGAGAACTGGAAACAAATCCTCAATACTGTCATCTGGTTGTGTGTATGTGTTTTTTTCTTAATCCGAATTTTGGTGTCTGGTACAAAAACTTTGCGAAGGTATGGATAATCTTTGCAGCCCTAACACAGTGTCTAGCAAAGGCAAGAGCTGGGTAAATGCATGCGTGAAGGAATGAATGTTGGATGTAGGCAAGCAGAAGCTGCTGCCTTGTGGAGCAGGTCAGAAGCACTAGGAGAGAGGGGTCAGAATCACCAGGGCACAGGGGTTTTGCTGTTAAGTGTGAAGTTTGGGGACACGAAGAGTTACTCTGTGGAAGGATGTGTGTGATCTACTTAGATCGCTTTGTGGAGCCTTTTTTTCCTAAGCAGCAAAGCTCAAGGTGTTCTGTTAATATTTCTCCTCCATTCAACATGCTTTACTCAGAAAGAAAGGTTAAAACACAAGCCAAGAACCAAACACTGTCATCTCTATGTGAGGGAGCATGAACAATTCAGCTTTTCATCATTTTTGGTTTTGTTTCATTTGTTTTATTTTACCACTTAATTTTTTGCAGAGGGAGTTATTCAGGTTTGTTTATTTTGTTTTTATTATTTTTTTAAATGGAGGTACAGGGGATTGAACCCAGGACCTTGTGCATGTTAAGGATTGCTCTACCACTGAGCAATACCTCCCAATCTCATTTTTTTTTTTTGAAGTTAGCACAGTGGGTAAGCCTAAAAGACCAAATTAAATTGATGTCTCCGTGATACAAAAATATACTGTCAGGGTGTTTTTAAGTGTAAAATTCTTAACATTTTCTGACCAGGGTGGGGAGTATGGGTGGTTAATGAGTAATTATTCTTACTAAATTGTAAAGATATATGTAGAGTTAAGTTCTCTCATAGGTGTGTGAGGAGGAGGTCTGAAAATGTATTAGTTTTTGCTCCACAGTTAAAAAAAGTATTCAATTCTCTGATCTCACCAAGCCACCAGAGGGCCTGGTTAGCTCTCCTGCCCTCCCCAAACAATGGCTTTGGGAATGTCTGAATCCTGTTGGGGCTGTGAATAAGGAGATTTAACTCTCTGGAAGCTTGAAAAATCCTGCCATCACTCCCCAGCTTAGCCCTCCTATAAAGGAAAAAACCAACAATGTCAAACCTGCCAGCAGAGCTTCAATAGAGATGTTCAAATCCACCATCACATCACCTTCAAGGATAGGGGGCTGGTAAATGTCACCCCCAGTACCTATTTCTGACTTGCCGTGAACAAAAACATCCAATTTGTCTCATCCGCAGCCCTCAAATCAATTCAGTCTTTAGAACACTCAAACCCACAGGTGAAAGAAAACCAGGTGAAGGATTCTATGTTGCCTGTTTGTGTTAAAGAAGGCCTGTCTGATGCTTTGACTGACTGCTTACACTATTACCCAAGTGGTAAGACTTACTGGCTTGCAAAAATTTAGCTCAAGTTACCTTCCTGGTGGTGAAATGGAACAGAAAGAAAATTTGTCTTTGGAGAAGCTCGGAAATTCCTGACCCAAATAAGAACTTTCTAAACAAAAAAATGCAAGGAACAGGTAAGAGAAAATAGGCCACTAAGAACTAAGGGTTACTGGTCATTTGTTAAATGTGTAACCACAACTGCATGCACTTGGGAAGAAGTGAGAGCCCAGGCAGTGGTCCAGATAAAGAGACCCCACAAAGAGTTGCTTCAAATATTTGGAGAAGGCAATCAGATTCATAACATGCCCAGCATTCTGGGTCATAATCACATTGAGATAAAAATAATTTTTCTCCTTCCAAAATGAAGACACAGAAAGGATTAAGATATGAGCTTCCCAGGCCTTTCCAAGGTTTCTGGGCCTTGGAAATTCAGAGCAAGATTTCTACTCCATCCTGCTGGACTTGGCGCTAACCCTCAGGGGAGGAGGTTGGCACACTGTCCCCACTGTCCTGGCTTCAGCTGAGCATAAAAGAAGGTGAGAGCATTGCCAAACATCATCAGGGCACAGCTCTGCCACTACATGTGGCGCAGGAGATGCTGCACTCTAGGAAACCTGGTTGGACAGGCAAAAACCACCTGCCAAATTCTGATGACACAGAATATCTGACGCCCAGGGGCTGAGCCCGCAGAAAGAATAGCTTTCATGAAACCACAGGTCCAAGCTGGTGAAGAAAGTTCAGGAATCAGATCATAAAAACAGCCTGTGTTTCAGAAGCATGCTTTCTGCTGGCAAAGGAGAAACTGTGGGTGACAGAATAAATCTCCTCCTTTTGTTTCTCCCACTTCTCTTACCCGGTCACCCAGTCACAATCACTCACTCACACTATCAGTCACGCCCAGCCACAGTCACCCAGAGTCACAAACACTGCTGAATTCAGAAAACTACAGTGTCCACACAGTGGCAGAGTTGGATACAATGAACCCTCAGCCTCACAAAGATGCCCCTTCCTTTGAACACTGCAAACTCCTCTACCCACCTGATTGCCAAAGACAGCTATGGAGCAGGCTGTGGACACCTCATTAGCCCCGAACCAGACGGAAGCAATGCGGGAGGGCATACCCAGGATGAAGACCTGGGCCACGGAGCAGATGACCTGGCCCAGTACAGTGACGGGGAAGAGATGTGGCTTCAGGCTGCCCAACTTCACCCAGGCCCCCAGGCAGTTGAGAGCAGAGCCGGTGAGGGCGATGGTGCGCAGGCCGAATTTCTCCAGGAGCCAGGCCACCGGCAGCAGCAGAGGGATGTAGGTCAGCATGTAGCACATGGACAGCCAGTCGATGGCAAAGGCACTGACCCCGTAGAAGTTCATGAAGATGTTATTGATGGAACCGTACTGGATCCACTGGAAGGCGTTGCACATGGAGTAGCAGCTAAACACCAGGACCACCGCCCAGCGGCGCTTGCTCACTTTGATCACGCTAAGGTCCTCAGGGTCCGAGCTACCGGGATGGGCCAAGCCACTGGGCTGAGCCAAGGTACTGGGGTGGGCCGAACTGCTGGGGTACACAGAGACGCTGGGGTGGATGGAGACGCTTGGGTGTGCTGAGACGCTGGGGTGGGCCGAGACGCTGGGGTTCTCTCCGAGTGCCGACTGCGAAGGGGTGCCATCGCGCTCCTGTTGGTTGGGATCTTCATTCACCATGACCTCAGCCTCTCCTGGCGCTTTAGACAGGTGCTGAGGACTCTGGTACACTTAAGGGACAAATGGCCTCGGCCGGTCCCCTAGAGCTGACGTGGCACTTGCCCTGGTCCGCCCCAGAATAAACGGAGTCCGGACCCTAAGTAAAAGCCGCGAGTGGGGCTCCCTGGCTCAGCCCCAGGCTTCTGCTCCCACTTGGCTGTGACCTCCTCTGTCCCTGACCGCTATCCCCTAGGCCGGTCGCGGACGTCTCAGCCCTTTCCCGGCCGCCGGTGCCTGCAGGTCTCCCAAGGCGTTTCCGCCACGCTCAGCCCCTCGGTCCGGGAAGAGTGCTCTCCCGGTGCAGTCACTTTGCTGGACTCCGATCGCTCCCGGGCCTGCTTGGGGCCTCGCCCCCTCCGGCGCACGTGACCGCCCCGCCCCCGTTCCTCCTACCCCCCCCCCCCCCCCAGCCCCAACCCCTCCTGACTCCTGCCTTCTCCAGCCGCTGGCCTGACAGCCACAGTTGTTTCGCCACAACTTGCGGGTGCATTCCTCCCCCACGCCCCGGGCGCCATGGAAACCACCCGGTGAACCCCCACCCGTGCACTGCCTTTCAAATTCATTTGCCCCTCCCGGGGGACTCCGCTAGAAATTCTCCACCTTCCGAGATAACTCTTAACATTGAGTCTCCTCGGTGCCGATACTCAATCACTGCTCGCGCACGCGGATGCCCAGCGCCTCCAAACTGCTCTGTTGTTTCCAAGAGGGCTTCCCGACTTTCCCCCTTGCCTGGGCTCCCCGTCCCTTGCTGGACTTGCGGTATAAAGGGAGATGTTGTAGGTTTCCCGAGCCGGGTGCTTCCTGGGATAAAGGGAAGTTGCGGAAAACTCGCTTCGCTCGTTGCTTTCCGTGGGGACGAGTCTTGTATTGGGGCACTCAGATTTGAACCTGTCCCGTGGGGCTCGTCTTTCCTGACAGATCCCCGGGCGGCCTCCTAGGCGAGGACCTGAGAGTGGAGGGGAGAGGGGAGTGCGGAGACAGCAGCGGTTTTGCGGGGAAATGCCTGGCACCGCGCTGGCTCGGGGCTTAGGCTCCAAGTGGACTCGGCACCCACGTAGCCTTAGGCTGCCACCTGCTGGTCCCAGCCCCTTCTGGACAGCAAGCCCTCAAGCTCTGCCTCTAGAAAGTCAGGCCTGCACTGATCCATTTCAGCCCAGGGGAGAGATAAGAGCCCAGAGCCTCCCTGAGTTCAAACACCGGCTGAGCTACTCCGAAGTGTGATCTATAAATTAAGATATTCTACCTCTCTGTGCCTCAGTTTCTCGTAATATCTGTAAAATAGGGACGATGAAATACTAGTACTGACTTTGCAGTGTTGTTTTCAGTATTGAATGAGTTCACACTTGAGAGCACCGGGAAAATTCCTGGCAGATAGTAAGCACTCTGAGTGTCGGCCATCCTAACAATTAAAAAGCATCATTTGTGTTGCGCTAAACATGCTTCCTGTATTAGCTCATTTAAGCATCACAAAAATTCTGTGATGTAAGTCCTATTGCTTGTCTGCATTTTATAGATCTGAAGCTCCAGAAGTAAAGTAACTTCTTACTTAAAGTCTCACGTGGCCAAAAGAGCCATAATTCTCATTCTCCTGTTCATTTAAGCTACAGTCTAGCTACTCAAGCACAGTCTGGGGACAGCAGTATGGGCATCCTCTGGAAGCTTGTCACAAAGGCAGAAGCCCAGGCTCAGCCTGGACCTGCTGAATTAAGAGGGTGCATTTTAAAAGACCTCCAGGTGATTCGTTTGTTTGAACATTAAAGAACCACTGGGTGCCAGTGCTTTCTTGTCTTTTCTTTTTTAATTCTCGACCAAACATGAATTTAAACCTCACTGGGATTAAATGGGGCTGTGATTCTCAACTTGGGTTGCACATTAAAATCACCTGACACTACCCAAAGCAATCTACAGTTTTAATGTGATCCCCAAGTTACCCATGACATTTTTCACAGAACTAGAATAAATAATCCTAAAATTTATATGGGATCACAAAAGACCTAGAATTGCCAAAGCATTAGTGAAGAAAAAGAATGAAGTTGGAGGAATAACCCTCCCAGACTTCAGACAATAATACAGAGCTACAGTAATCAAAACAGTGTGGTACTGGCACAAACACAGACATATAGATCAATGGAACAGAATAGAGAGTCCAGAAATAAGCCCACAGACTTATAAAAAATTAATCTTTGACAAAGGAGGCAAGAATATACAATGGAGAAAAGACAGTCTTTTTAGCAAATGGTGTTCGGAAAACTGGACAGCCACATGTAAATCAATGAAGTTAGAGTACTCTCTCACACGTTACACAAAAATAAACTCAAATGGCTTAGAGACTTAAGTATAAGACAAGACACTATAAACCTCTTAGAAGAAAACATAGGCAAATATTTTCTGACATAAATCTTGGCAATTCTCCTATGGCAGTCTACCCAGGCAATAGAAATAAAAGCAAAAATAAACAAATGGGGCCTAATTAAACTTTGCACAGCAAAGGAAACCATAAGAAAAAAAAAAGACAACCTATGGAATGGGAGAATATATTCACAAATGATGTGACTGACAAAAGTTTAATTTCCAGAATATATAAACAGCTCATACAACTTAACAACAAACAAACAAACAAACAAACAAACAAAAACCCAATCCAAAAATGGGCAGAAGACTTAAACAAGCAATTCTCCAGTGAAGACATATAAATGGCCAATAGGCACATGAAAATATGCTTAGTATTGCTAATTATCAGAGAAATGCGTTATCAAAACTACAATGAGGTATCACCTCACACCAGTCAGAATGGCCATCACTAAAAAGTCCACAAACAGTAATTGCTGGAAACAGTGTGGAGAAAAGGGAATTCCCCTACACTGTTGGTGGGAATGTAGTTTGGTGCAGCTACTATGGAAGACAGTATGGAGATTCCTCAAAAGACTGAAAATAGACTTACCATATGATCCAGCAATCCCACTCCTGGGCATACGTCTGGAGGGAACTCTAATTTCAAAAGCTACATGCACCCCAATGTTCATAGCAGCACTATTTACAATAGCCAAGACATGGAAGCAACCTAAATGTCCATCGACAGATGACTGGGTAAAGAAGCTGTAGTTTATTTATACAGTGTAATACTACTCAGCCATTAAAAAGAATAAAATAATATCATTTGCAGCAACATGGATGGACCCGGAAATCATTATTCTAAGTGAAAGAAGCCAGAAAGAGAAAGAAAAATAGTATATGATATCACTTATGTGTGGAATCTAAAAAAAGAAAAAAGAAGACTAATGAACTTATCTACAAAACAGGAACAGACTCACATAGTAAACAATCTTATGGTTATAAAGGGGAAAGAAGGTGGGAAGGGATAAATTGGGAGCTTGAGATTTGCAATTATTAACTAGTATATACAAAATATATAAACAACAAGTTTCTTCTGTATAGCACAGGGAACTATATTCAATATCTTGTAGTAACCTATAATAAAAAAGAATATGAAAAAGAATATATGTATGTATATGTATGACTGAAACATTATGCTGTACACCAGAAACTGACACATTGTAAACTGACTTATACATCAGTTAAAAAAAAATCACGTGGGGAATTCTTCAAATTTCCAATGCTTCTGCCGCATTCCAAATCAGGATCTCAGAGAGCAGACCCCAGCATCTGCATGTTTAAAGCTCCCCAGGTGACCTCAACTTGCTACCAAGTTGGAGCACCCCTGTGGGGTTAGAACCACTGGTTCCCAGGTGAGGGAAAATTGCTTGGAGGCACCATCCACCCTTTTTTTTTGGTAGAAATGATAGTTCTTGGATTATAATGAAATGTTTGAAGAGGGAACTTACACCTATCTAATAATTTCTACATTAATTTAATATCCCCAATTCTCAAAATTACAACAGTGTTTTCCATTTTTCTCCAGGGAACACAGAACCTTTATTCTCTTGGAAAACCTCTTGAGACCTCTCACTGTTTCTTTCCCTAGGTTATCACGGTCCTCTCTCAAATGTCTGCAGATATATTTGTAACTTCATTTTACAGATATGGAAACTGAGGCCCAGAGAATCAGAGTGTGTTATCAGAGTTCCACAGTTAATGAGCATCAGAACAAGCAACAATGAGACAGGTTTCCCCAGTTCCCTTGCACACACATCTCCCATGTGCTCCTCTGGGGCAATGCTTCACTTTGGTGACAGTTGCAAGGGGTCTAATCTGGGATTCCAAGTGATCTGTGGAGTTTCCTTTTGTGTGGAGTAAAGTTGGGTCTACTGTGAGCCCTGGATTCAGGCTACTCAGGACATGAAGCTCTCTTCTGCTATTATTAGCTTTGGGATCTTGGGCCAGTTGCTTTACCTGTCTAGCCTTCAGTTTTTGAATCTGTAAAATGAGGATTAAAACCTCTGCCTTGTAAGGTGGTTGTGAAAATTAAGATTATGTGTCAATTGTTTTCAATAATGATACTCTGGCAGCCACCTGGGTGGTGCTATCTCAGCTGGTTTCCGCCAGGGGGAGGACAGGTATACTAATGCCAGGTAGATTTTACCTTGAGAGAAATATTCTGTATTCATCCACTGAAGAAACATTTATTGAGCAGCTTACTGTATGTTTTATCTATTTATCAGTATGTTCCATCTATACCTACTGATAGGTACACCTTGAAGGAGAAGGAGAAATACATTTTAGGGATTTCTTCCTGAAAAGGGGCCTGGTTCCAGGTTCCATCCCAGTGGTCTCCTCCAGGAGCTGGAGGGAACCACTGGACTTGAACTCAGACTTTCCTGGCTCTCTAAAGAAAGATGGCAAAGTCTGCCCCCTAGAGGCCAACAACTACTCCTGCCAGTAGGAGAGGAACTTGAAGTCCAAATGTCACACAGCCTTATTAATTGCTTACTATCATCCCAACAGGGGCTGTAGATGTGGGAGCTTGGAGTATATGGAGTGCATGGGAAGTCTAAATTGCAAATGCATCAGGCTGAGACCTTGGATTAGTCCCCCCTTAAAAAATACGGACACTTGGAATTTATAAAACTATTGCTCTTACAAATCTTGTATGTGTAGTTTACATGTGTAATAATACTGCATACTCACCAACCCCCTGTCTTCCTTACTTCCCGCATTTGTCATATATTCCAACTCCGAAGCTCTTGTACATACCTCTGCACACCAGGAACCTTGAGTGAGGGAAGCTCCACTGCACATGCTCTCAATCCCTGTTCGGAGACTTGAGTTGAATTCCAGATCACCACGGAATTTCAGAAAACTGGGACAAAGAGGAGATCTAATGAGTTTTCAGAGAGGTAAGGACGGGTTTCATAAAACATTCTCTTTTTAAATTTTTTTATGCTTAGGGAGAAATTAGGTTTGTTTATTTATTTATTTTTAGAGGACCTACTGGAGATTGAACCCAGGACCTCGTGTATGCTAAGCCTGTGCTCTACAACTTGAGATATACCCTCTCCCCTCATCAAACATTTTCAAGAAAAGAGGTACAGAATGTCATCAGGTTGTCATCAAGCCTGGAACCTGGAAGTCAGTAGAACAATCAACGTCTTCTGAAGGAGAATCACTTCCTGCCTAGTTATAGAAAAGAATCAAAGATTTTCAGACAAGCAAAGTTCTAAAAAAGGTACTGGTGTATCTTCTAGGGAAGTGGCTAGAGTATGTGCTCCACCAAAACCAGGGAGGAAACTTGGAGAGAGTAAGATGGAGGAAACCGGAACTCCAACACATGGGCAGGTGATGGGAATCACCAAGATGCTGGTAAAGGAACAGCCCAGGTGGACAGCTATGAGCCAGCCACAGCAACAGCCTGTTCAGTTGGAAGCTGATCAGAGACTCCGGGAAAAATTCATCAGGCAGATGACACTGACAGAATTGGGTTTGAAATTATCGAGAGGTGGCTTTACAGAACTGGGAGAGAATTAGGGTTTGGACTGCTAAATACCACAAATATAAATAAATAAATTGGGGGGGGCAATTTTAACTCCAGTGGAATATAAAAAGCTATAGAGGAAAGGGGAACAAAGTCATGGTTATCTTAAGTCACCCAGCTGTGAATGGCATGAACACAACCATAATACTGTGAAGACTGAAAGTTGATATAACTATATTGGGAGGATGAGGGAATGGGATGTGGGCTCATGTGTGTGGTGGAGAGGTGGGTTGGGTAAACAGAGAGAAATCTTTGCCTGCCATATTGGAAAGTCAATGGATAATGTCTAACATGGATGTTGGACAAAATCAGAAAGTACCAATATATCCATGTTATTTAAAGCCATGCAGGGAAATACCAAAAAAATCATCTATTAATGCCTGAAAGTAGTTGCCTCAGAAGAGCAGGAAAGCAAGTAAGCCATGACATGTTCGATATATGACTATTTGATTCTTTAAACTACATATAACTTTGGTTTGTTTAAAAAAAAAACTCTACAATTTAAATATGGAATCAAATTGAATGGAGATGGACTGCTTCACCGAGGCCCACAGGTGATGTCAGGGGTGTGGTCAGTTCCATCCTGGACTTTGTAATGTTGATGCTAAAGCGAACACTCAAGACTCCAACCCTGGAGCCTCAGGGAAGCCTCTTCAGTCCAGCTGTGTCCTCCAAATTTGTGCCGAGGTGTCACCTCAGAAAAGTGAGTGTGTGGTCAGGGGCCCTGTTACCCATACCCAAGTCTAGACCCTTCTCTGACCTTCCGTCTGCCTCTAGTGACTTTCATGCTTGTAGACTCTGTGTGGGTCTAATCCCTTCTATTTATGACTCACTTCTGCCCCAGCATCCAGAGGCCATGCCCAGGCCCGCTTCTCGCCTGGAAGCCGTAATGTCAATGAATAGCTCCACCAGCTCCCAGTCAGCCAGACCCAAAGTGTGAGAAGCACCCATCGCTCTGTCCACTGGGTGCTGATCTCCTCACCACCTTCCTGCCTCTCCTTCCCCGTGGCCACCACCCTAGTTCAGATCGTCATGGCTTCTCACCTGGATCCTGCAACTCCCTCCTCACTGCTGCTCCACAGGACTTTCCACTTCTCTCCAGGCCCCTTCTGCCTTGAGTCCTCCAGTGGCTGCCTCTTGCTTGCAGAAGGTTCTCACTCCTTGGCTTAGCACACTGGACTTTGTGATGTCGCTCTGGCCACATCCCCCGCCCCCGCCCCCTCCCACCTTTCCCTCCAGGCAGCTGGAACCACCTGCAGCTCCCTAGGAGCATTATGAACACATCATACCTGGCACCCTGCCTTCCTTCCCAATGCAGGACAAGCATCACCTCCTCCAGGAAGCCCTCCTCAGCTCCGAAGCATGATTCAGAGAATTCCCTCACACCACGCACATACACCTTTGTGGTACCTCCTGTCTCATGATAGCATGAATGTTTATTTTCTTCTTTAAATCATCTATTTACACGAGTCCCTCGAGCTTATGAATCATTCCTACTCATGTTCAAACCTCGACCTCTAGCTTGCTGTCTGGCCCCTGGAAGGGACATGAAGGCGTAATTGAAGTGACTTCTGAGATGCAGTTCCTGATGTGGCCCCTCTCTGGATGGCCTCAGAATGAGTGAAAACTGGTTCAGCCCATTCTGAATCCTCACGTCTTCTCTGTTTATTGTCTTTACTCTTTCTTTTTTCTGAGGCTCCTCCCCTTGGAAGTTGCCTCCCCTCCCCCCGCTCCCCGGGCCATCACATCTCATGGAGCCCATGGTCAGGATGGTTGGTGGGCATTCCTGCACAAAATGAATCAGTTCAGAGGGTCTCTGAACCAGCCTTCAGGGGGATGTGAAGGCAGGACCTGGTGAGGCCTAAGGCAGGAGGGAACCCATTCTCCTTAGAAGAGAGAACAGGGTGACAGCCTCCTCCCTGGACTTGGAGATGCCAGGCTCTGCCCTGGGTGCATCATTAAAATAGATTTTTCAGTTTCCTGGAAATGTATGGCTGTATCTAGAAAGGCCTCAAATGGTATCAGCCCTTCTCTAAGGAAAAGACCCACGCACCTGGGTCCCATTTTGTTTCATCCAAGGACTTGGATGTGTCCTTGGGTGTCCACTACACTCTTCTTCATATCTTTTTATTTGTTTTGAGTACTTCTTAATAATTAGAAAACCAAAAAAAAAAAAAAGTTGCTCCCTAAACATGAGAAAGAGCTGACTGAAAAACGCGTCAAAGAGGAGGGGGATACTAAAATGGCTCTTTTTTTTTTTGCATAATCTATAGAAAGCTCAGAGGTGCCAAGCTCTCTTTGCATAATGAGATAGAGGAACTGCATTAGCAGGGAGTTGATTACCAGGGCAACAGTTAAAAGCACACAGGGTGACAAAGCAGACGGGTGCTGGGCAGGCAGGGCTGCGTGATGCTGGAACCGCAGTGTAGAGAAGTGACAGACAGAGCCGTCTGATCCGGCCCCTCGGTGTGCAGGGGTTGCTCCCAGACTGGGGACTGTCTTCACAGTCATTCATTCATTCACACAGTCACCACCTGCAGGCCCAGTGCTGGGCTGGGTGTCAGGGAAACTGACACAACAAAGATGATGGTTCTAGCTGACCGGGAATCCACAAACTAGTGGTGAGACACACGTGTGAG
The DNA here is from genome assembly GCF_048564905.1 of Vicugna pacos. Lineage (NCBI taxonomy): Eukaryota > Metazoa > Chordata > Mammalia > Artiodactyla > Camelidae > Vicugna > Vicugna pacos. Next base: position 71,963,633 of record NC_132992.1, on the reverse strand, counting down.
CAAACCACGGCGGGGTGCTGCAGTGACCGCGGGGTGGAGATCCACCCTGTTTCGTGACTGCAATGAAGGGAGCCAGAGGGGGCTGCTCAGACAGATGTTCCAACAGGATCTTGAGGGGCAGGTAAAACTCAGCCAGGCCCCGTGGCAGAGTTGGGGTCCAGTGGTGACCAAAAGGGATGTGCTCCCTTCCTGCCCGCAGAGAGCTTATGGTCTAGTTGGGAGGGCAGTTGTCAGTCAAACGCTCACACACGTAAGTGAAATTGTGATAAATGCTGTGAGGGTTATTTGTAAGAATTTGTAAAGAAGGACCAGATCTTAGGAAAGAGGGAGAACTAAGTAAGTGAAAGAGAGGGGAAGGGCATTTCAGGCAGGGGGAACAGTATGAGCAAAATCCCTGAGCCGGGAATGAGCACAGCCCCTTAAGGAATTAAACAAAGTCCCTGTGTCTGGAGCAGAGTGAGGGAGAGGGCAAGGCTGGAGAGAGAGGCAGCAGATGGTGCAGGCACAGTCAAGGGATTTTTGCTTTATCCTGAGAGCAAAGGGAAGCCATTGAGAGGTTTTAAGCAGATGAGGGACATCATCAGTTTGTCACTTGGACAGGTTGTTCTGGCTGCTTCCTGGAGAACCCAGCTAGGGTCGGGGGTGGTGAGCATGGGGACAGAGGGACCTCCCAGGACAATGCTGTGGTCACCCAGGTGAGAATGGAGTTTGCAAACTGAACACAGGCAGTGGCAGGGGGATGGGGAGCAAGGGGTAGTGAGAGCTAGGGTTGGATGGGATTGCATGAGGGAGGGGAGGCAGAGGGAGGACTCAGGGTGATGCCCTCTGGAGGGAGAGGAACAGCTTCCACCTGGAAATCTTGCAGAGAGAGTGACATTGTAAAGGAAAAGTGCCCTGTGTCACCCTCACCCCTGCCTCCTGTTTCTCTCTCCTTCTTCCCTTATTGGGCTTCCTCCCCTTCCTGCAGCTCCTCAGCCATTGCAAGGTCAAGAGGCCACAGAAGCTGCTTTAAATTCCAAGTGTGATTCCCATGAAAATCCAATAATCCCATTTTATGGGAAGTAAGGAATCCTGAATTCATCTTCTCATCTTTCAGTCTTTGGCATCACACCCCCTACGACTTCAGGGCAGGGCACTTGGCTCAGGTTCACCTTAATTCTGTAAATAAATACACTAATTAGAAAGAAACAAACAAGTCCAAAATGAAGCTCAAGTATTTATAGATTCCCTTAAGTTTTACGAAGTTAATAGTTGAGTGAAGTTTTTGCCGCTGATGCCTCCAGCTGCCCTGACTCTGAGCAGACATGAAAGCGCTTCCTGGTGTCTCACGTGGGGAGGCCACGAGTGCTGACTGTCCCTCAGCTTTTTCGCTTGCCTTTTCCCTTTTACTGTTGCACTGAATGCAAAGGACAGGTGCCCAACTTGAACCAGCTTAAGTGCAAAGAGAATGTGTTTTAAGAGCACGAGGGGTGCTCTCAGACTTTAAGGAGGAGCCGACCAGTGGAGGGGCAGAGGGGGCAGAGCACAGCCGAAGCCCTGGGAACCCCCCATACCGAGGGCTTGACAGTGCTCAGAGCCCTTTTCTTCTCGGAGTCTCCCTGTGGCTCAATCCATTTGAGCTGCTGTAACCAAAATACCTTACATATGACAAATTTATGTCTCACAGTTCTACAGACGGGGAGGTCCCAGGTTCTAGGAACTGGCAGATTCGATGTCTGGTGAGGCCCCCTTCCTGTTTCTGGATGGTGTCTCTTGCTGTGGTAGGAAGGGCAAGGGAGCTCTCTGGGGTCTCTTTCATAAGGGCACTAACCCCATTCATGAGGGCTCCACTCTCATGACCCAGTCACCTCCTAAAGGCCTCACCTCCTAAAACCATCACACTGGGGGTTAGGTTTCAGCATGTGAATTTTGGGCAGGGGGTAGGACACAAACAGTTCAGAGCATCCTGCATGCCTGCTTTCTTTACCTCTCTTCCTACAGACTGGTTTTCTCCATGATGGACTTCCACCTCTTAACAGCTTCAGCTACCTGAGAAAGGCTGCCCTGATTTTCTGTCCCAAATACAAACTCCCAGATGCCCATCCCTAGATCCCTCAACCGTGACAATGAGGGTGAGGGAGGCCACTCCACAGAGGCCATATTGGAGTGGAGGAGGGACAGTTTCCAGAAAGAGAGGGACAGTCCACCAGGAGATTACACCAGCAGTGCCATCCACGACCCTTAGCTCATACGCATTGAGAATCGGGGACCTTTAAAGTGAGGTAGCTAGTTCCCTGCTCTCTTGCTGCTTGGAAGCACTTCCTAGCTGATAACCTCTGCTCCCTAAGTGCCCTCCACTTACTGTCTCATTCACTCCTCTCCCCTACCTTCTGCAGTAGCCAATATTATCTCCATCCTACAAGAGAAGAAGCCAAAAGTTAGAAAAGTTAAGGGACTTGTCCATGAGCACACAGCAGGGCTACTCCCTCCCCTCTGCTCAGCCCGCAGAACCTGCCTCCCGCTCCCAGCCCTCTCCCTGCCTCCCCTGCCACTGCCCGCCTTGGCCTCTGGCCTCTGCGAGCAGCCCGTCCCCTGGGGCTGGCTTGGATCTGCTGCTCTCACTCCTCCTGCTGGTCTCCCTGGTTTCCTTTTCAAACACGTGCATTCAAGTAATAAAAGTGAGCTGATTTTTAAAAGGAAGTCACAGTGTAGATGGTTCATCGATGCAGCAGAAATGGCGCTGGTGGGATGTGGGTAATGACAGTTTGGAAACACCGACTTAGAGAAACGGGTATAAACTCAGATGGAAATCAGCCACGAGACTTACACAGTGACAACAGCTGTGTCATGTAATTTCACTGTTGGCAAAGCCCCTCTCTCGGTGAATCAGGTAACCACGACACCAAACTACTGACACTCCCTGTTTCCATCCCCCACATCTACCGTGGCACCTGAGCAGGACTCAGTCTTCCCTTTGTGCCTGGACCCAAAGCCTGTGAAAGAGCTTATTTCCCTCTGTATCCCAGACACTCACTCCTTTGGAAATTGACATGTCCCCAGCATCTCCATGGTGATCAAAAATCTGCTCCCAGCCAGGGTGCTGGGAAAGTCTGAGATATCAGAAAAAATCTTGTGATCCAGAAATTCCTACCTCTTCCTCGTGAAAATTAGTGAAAAGTGGGAGGAGGCAGGGATAGAGGGTGGTCTGGGGGTTGTGATACCCACTCATTCATTTCTTTATTGAACAAATATATCTGGAACCCTGACTACATGCCAGGCACTGGTCCAAGCACAGGGCAAGGAGTGGTGAACACGTCGACAAGGTCCTGAAGTGCTGAAGTTCACAGTCCTGGGGGAACACAGTCAGTGGAGAAATGAGCATAATATCATGTAAGGTAGCAAGACAGAGAGTAAGGTGGCCGTTAGGGCAGGCCTGTCTGAGGAGGTGACGTTTGAGCAGAAGTGAGGAAACCAGCCACATGGGTATCTGGAGTGAGCGCGCCCCAGGCACAGGGGTGGGCAAAGACTCCGCAGTGGGGACAGGCTCAGAATGTTCAAGGCACAGCAGGAAGGCCATGTGACTGGAGCAGAGAGACTGAAAGTGGGGGAGAGTGGGGTTCAGATGATCAGAAAGGTAGATGGGGGCCACGCTGCCTGCAGTCTTGTGGGCTCTGCTGAGGACTTCTTACCTCACACGGTTGAGGTAAGAAGCTACTAGAGGGTTTTAAGTAGAAGAGTGATGCGGTCGACTTGTGCTGTAAAAGGATCTCTCTGGCTGCTGGGCGGGGAGGAGCAGCAGCGGAGCAGCTGGGCGACCCTGGGGAAGGATGAAGGAGGGGGTGCAAGTGTCCATCCAGGGATAAGAGACATTGACACGTGGGCTGGGTGGGTCATGTCACCAACTGTTAAAAATGGGATCTCCCACTGTGGAAATGTAGCTCAGCACCAGATGTTCAGAGGTGGTGGAGTAGGTCCAGCCATGCGTCCAGTTTTTTGGGTGCCTCAAGCCACAGACATAGACACACACACAGACATACACACACCCATACACGCACACAGCAGTAACAGCAGTGTCTCCTGCTCTGAAGCCTTAGGATACATTGATAACACAAAATTTCTACTCAAGGCATTTACTGAAGTTGGAGCAGGAACAGGGACTAATATTTAGATGGCCAGAATTTGTTCTTGAGGCAAATAATTCGATCAATTTAATCCTGGATCGAAATCACATGTTCAATTGGGTTTCAATGCCTCTAGTTCCCTCCCATACTCCTTCCTCCAATCTCTAACATTCTTTTGCCCTCTCTACCCTCTTGTAAATTAAAAAAAAAAAAGGACTTCAGAGAAGGAAGAGGCAAAAATTCTGTCTCTAGTGTAAATGGCTGGTAAGACAAAAGTATAACTCTTACTGGAAGCATTTGCACTTTGGATGTAATAAATATCTTAAGCCACAGGAGCAAAGTCTGGGGTTTTTATGCTCTTGTGATCATATTCAATGGACAGGCACCTGTCTCACTAAGTTTGTCCTAATCTCTCATTCACTGTGCTTGGAATGCACCTGACATGGCTGTTTTAGCACTGAGCATTTTGTCAAAGGGACATTTTTATATATTAGTTTTTAAAACCATTAAGCTTCCAACCATTATAAAATTATCAAGTAAAGTACTTAACATACATCATCATTCCATCCTGGAACCTCATCCCATCCTCACCCCCACTCCCTTCTTCTTCTCACTGTTTATGACACATTGTATCAGAGTTACCAGATCAAAATGGCCGGTGAGTCAAACATTCTGCTTCATGTCAAGTAGGTTTTCTTGCAGGTATGAGTCTCTCCCAGCTCACTAACTTGTGATGACTGATGAGAACATCTGACTGCCAACTGAACGCTACGTGCTCTGGACCACACTGCCTACCAGCAGCTGTGTTTCTTGAGACTCGGATGCTTGCTGTGAAGACTGATGAATTGTTTTTTAACGTGGGGGGTCTACAAATGGGTCCCAAGAATCCACGAACCCTTCAAATCATATAGCTCAGATCTGATGGGTACACATATATTTTGCAAAAGGAAGGGGGAGTCCATAGGTTTCCTCATATCAAAGCTGTCCGATGACCACCGAATGTAAGAAATCACTAGTTTAGATGGGTAATCAGAAACTTCAGGTTAAAAAAAAAAAAGAAGTTTACTTTGGAGTATCTGTCCTCACTAGATACATAGTGTTGAGGGCAGAGCTGACTATTCTGTTTATTTCATCACTATAGGCAACCGGTTTATGTAGCACATAAATGTAAAGTGGATTTCCTGACACAAAGATGTACCTAAAGGAGGCAACCTTTAAAGACTTCAGTCTTTAAAGACATCTCTTTAGAGAGAAGTGACTAGATTAATTTGGGGCAGAGTGAAGCACATGTTTAGCGAGAACATCCTGCCATCTTGAAGGCAACCCTTTATTCTCTCTCCATTTGCAACAAGATTCTAAGAACCGGGTCTAAAAGGAAAATCTGGCTTCTAGCTTCCGTGTTTCGGGTGACTCTGGGCCTGGGAGGAGACCCAGAAAGAGCCATGGGAAGCACAGGGAGTGGGGATGTCTTTTGCTTATCTGCCCAGCAATGATGTCCTATTATGGTTGAGACTGAAATTGCTCGGCAGCCACACGTTTCAGATTGAGGTGACTCCTCGCTACCTTAAAGGTCAGGAAAGCCGCTGTGCTGACACAAGCCTTCTCCCCCTGGCAGTCTGCCCTAGGTTGACTCTTGAGTCATCACATCTGGATGACTAGGCTGACAAAAACAAGGTTTCATGCAGTGAGTCAAATGGGTGGGAAGCCGGGCGGGAGAGCAGAGTGGTGGAGCAGGAAGAACTTGGAGTCTGAGGATCTGGGTTCGAATCTCTATTCTGTGAACTCAGGCATGCTGCATTGACCTCTTTGGGTGTCAGATGAAAAGATGAAATTAAATCATGTAAGACAAGCTGCATGAATACAGTACCAGGGAGCTAGAAGGTGCTCGATGAGACAGATTGTGTGGGAGTCACGCTGAGGCAGAAGTCTTGGCCCTGGACTGGGATGTGATCAGCCCTGATCTTCACGGTAAAGTGTCTTCAGAGGTTGTCTATGGAGACCAGGTTGATGCCCAGACCTGTGGAGATTTGCATTCCTGGTCATTCATGTATTCAACAAATGTTTCTCCAGAACTATGCTCTGGGATAAAATGAGGAAGCCCAGTGAGGCACCAGCTTGCATCTAGAGGTCAGTTCTCTGTATCCCAGAAAACACCGAGTAGTCCAGAAAACATAACTGTTGGCTGCCAGAGGTAGAACTCCCTAGATCTCAAGCTGGGAAGTGAGGATGTAGCCAGGAAGGGGAAGGGAGGAGGAAAATGTGTCTCCACAGTTCTCAACCTTGTCACTAGGTGGCAGCACCAACTCAGGGCTGCTGTCTCCATGGTCCTGGCTGTAATCTGGGACTTGAGAAATTCCCCCAAGAGAACTCCCTTGTTATATATATAGCTCCAGCTTTGGAGGCAACAAGGGCAAGTTTGAGTCCCATCTCTGCACTCAGCCGTGTGGCCTTGGGCAAATCATTTAACCCCTTTTGAGTCTGTTTCTTTATTTTTAAACTGAGGATAATAGTAGTTCCTAATACCATAGTCAACAAGTAAGGAGGTAAATGTTTGAAAAATGGCAGCCACTGTCATCCCTGGCCCCAGCAAGAAGCCTAAGCAGCATAGTCCCTTTACTCTTTCATATAACACTCTTATTTTGTGCCTTTTTCCTCTTCCAAGAGTGCCCCGATGCTTATTTCAAATGAGTACGTAGATTAACATTTTGAACTGGGGGAGTGGGAAGGCAGGGGAAAGTTCCTACAGTATGATTTTTCCAAAACAGATCCAATTTTCCCCTTTTCTTTCCTTCCTTTTACCTCTTCTCTTTCTCTTCATTTTCTTTCTTCTACCCTGGGATTTTAATTATTTTTTTTATAAATATATGTTAGCCACCTGCTCTGTGCAAATGCAAAGCCCTGGGCTAGTCAGGGACCAGTGAGGGGTGGGATTCGGCAAAGGGAGAGAAGAGCAGAATTATATGTACTGGAGCGAGTCGTCCCCTCAGAGGTGCTCCCAGCCTTATAGGGGCCGAACTGATACCCAGGTGGTGTGCACCAGGTGTTAAAATATTAAAATATTTACACTCTTGCTGGCCAATAGCCCACTCCCTAGGGCAGCCCCACACTACAATGCAGGGCAGCCTCCACTCAGCTCTAGCTCCAGTGTCCATTCTGATTGGCCAGTGCCTGGCCTGAATTTTTTTTTTTTAATGAAGTATAGTTGATTTATAATGCTGTGTTAGTTTCTGGTATACAGCATAGTGATTCAGTTAAATATATATATATATAGATTCTTTTTCACATTCTTTTTCATTATAGTTTATTACAAGATATTGAATGTAGTTCCCTGTGCTATACAGTAAGACCTTGTTTTTTATCTATTTAATATTTAGTAGTTTGTATCTTCAAATCCCAAACTCCTAATTTATCCCTCCCCTTACTTTCCCTTTTGGTAACCATATGCTTGTTTGTTGTTTTCTATGTCTGTGACTCTGTTTCTGTTTTGTAATAAGTTCGTTTGTGTCCTTTTTTCTAGAGTCCACATATAAGTGATATCATATGGTATTTTTCTTTCTCTTTGTGGCTTGCTTCACTTACTATGACAATCTCCAGGTCCATCCATGTTGCTGCAAATGGCACTATTTCATTCTTTTTATGGCTGAGTAGTATTCCTTTGTGTATATATATATACACCACAACTTCTTTATCTAGTCATCTGTTGATGAACATTTAGGTTGGTTCCACGTCTTGGCTATTGTAAACAGTGCTGCTATGAATATTGGGGTGCATGTATCCAGATATATGTCCAGGAGTGGGATTGCTGGATCATATGGTAACTCTATTTTTAGTTTTTTAAGGAAACTCCATACTGTTTTCCATAGTGGTTGCACCAAATTACATTCCCATTTACTATTTGTGGGCTTTTTAATGATGGCCCTTCTGACTGGTGTGAGGTGATACCTCATTATAGTTTTGATTTGCATTTCTCTGATAATTAGTGATACTAAGCATCTTTGCAGGTGCCTGTTGGCTTTCTGTATGTCTTCCTTGGAGAAATGTCTATTTAGGGCTTCTGCCCATTTTTTGATTGGGTTATTTGTTTTTTGTTATTGAGTTGTATGAACTGTTTGTATATTTAGAAATTAAGCCCTTGCCATTCTCATCTTTAGCCAACATTTTCTCCCAGTTCATAGGTTGTCTTTTTGTTTTGGTTATGGTTTCCTTTGCTGTGCAAAATTTAATTAGGTCCCACTTGTTTATTTTTTTCTTTTATTTCTATTGCCTAGGTAGACTGCCCTAGGAGGACATTGCTAAGATTTATGTCAGAGAATGCTTTGCCTATGTTTTCTTCTAGGAGATTTATCATGTCCTGTCTCATGTTTCAGTCTTTAAGCCATTTTGAGTTTATTTTTGTGTAAGGTGTGAGAGAGTGTTCTAACTTCACTGATTTACATGCTGTGTCCAGCTTTCCAGCACCACTTGTGCCTGGCCTGAATTCTGAATATTGCCTCTGAGCAGGTTGACTGGGCGCCACACAGAAGGAAATGATGGAGAGTACAGCCTGGAGGCTGTTGCAAAGTCCCATCCCAGTGATGGTTTTCACATTAGAGCCTGGGGTTCTTGCTAGAAGCAGTGATGGATCTTACTCGGGTCAGGTACGCCAGAGGCTGGGGCAGTGCTGGCTGAATGTCCGGTTTCTCATGGAGCACAGGGCATCCCAGAACCCTCTCAGAAAATAATCTACTCCTGTTGGCCCCTGAGAATTAGGACCCAGTGACCCTGCCTTCCTAGGAACCCCAAGTATGAGTCATTATTCCTGAGCTTTGTGTTTCTTAAGAGAAGTTGACTCTGGCTAATTTAAGGAGGAAGTGAGTTTGTTGGAAGAATATTGTGTGGCTCACAGAATCCAAAGGAAGGCTGGAGAAAAGGCTCAGAATAAAGAAGGATCCAGGACAGCTCTCCACCACAGGAATTTTCTCATCAGGGTTCACAGTGGAAGTGGAGGGCTCCCAATATCTTTGTGGGTCTTTCCTTTCTGCGCAAGAGTCATTCCCAGGAAAGAGTCTGATTGGCCCAGCCTGGGTCACATGACTGCACCTCAGCCAGTTAAGGCAAGGCACCTGATTGCCAACTCTACACACGGGAAAGAAGCAATTTTGAAAAGGAAATTAAGGTGGCTTTATCAAAAGAAAAAGGCATGAATTCTGGGTGCCCAAAAATGACCCCTCTGATCAGCTGCATCCCAGCTCTAAGCCACAGTTCAAGTGACACCTGTCTTCAGCCCCAAAGTTAGATCCAGACAGAACTAGATCTCCATCCTAGTAGGACTATAAACTTCCTGGAGGCCACCAGATCAACCCAGTTAGCCCTGGTTCCTCAGGATTTGGGGTCCTTACGGCCTTGTTTCTTTTATCATCTGGGGATAAGGATAGGACAGCATCTGAGGGGCCAAAAGTAACTTTAACCCAAGTAGACAAGCTTTGAGACTAGAGGCCCGCCCTCCCTTCCTTCCTTCCTTCCTTCCTTCCTTCCTTCCTTCCTTCCTTCCTTCCTTCCTTCCTTCCCTTCTCTTCCTCATTTATCAAACAGTAAGTGTCCGCTGTGCTGAGCACTAGGGATATAGAAGTAACCAAGAGAGAGACATTCTCTGCCTTCACTCATGGTTAGTGAATGGCCTATTTAGACAGCTATTTGACTGTCCACCACGAGTCACCCTTGGTGGCTCTGTCCATGACATGAGGGGATGTCTTGTCTTTATCATCATCTCTCAATGGTCTCAAGAAAACCTTGAGACTCCAAGACTTGAGACTTGAGACTCATATTTGAAGCTCCAATTGAAAAGGCTGCTTGGGAATATGCCCTCTTTCTTTCTTGGTAAGAGGATTGACTTCTACAGAAGGGAGTGTGTGTGTGTGGTGGGGAGGGGCAGGGACAGCCAGCTAGCCAGGCAGGTAGGCTAGCTTCCATTGTGCATTATCATGGAAGCAGGACTTTGAAGACTAGAACAGAGGCTGATGAGGGTAGACAGAGACAAATGTCCTTTTAGAGAATCTTGTTCAGGACACCCAGCTTACTTTTACTTTGATACTGGTCCTTGCCTCTCTCTGACTGGTGACATTTAGATATAAGACTAAAAACTAAATGGTAGTGTGACTCAAGAGTTCACCATCCTAGCCTCCTCTGACCCCATCTGGGGCTCCTGTTTCCAGTTTCAACCATCTCTATGGGAATGCGTCCCTTCCCTCCATTCCTGCTCTTAAAAGATCTGATTGATGCTTACTGTCCTTATGTTGGTTGAATGTTCATTTTGTTGCTGTGTGCCATTGTCAGATAAGAATTGCCTTGGATTATACACTCCTAGAAGGCAGGCACTATGCTTCATTTTTCCATCCATCCATCCATTCATTCTTTTACTTATTCAGTCAACAAATATTTATTGATCTCCTACTGTGTGGCAGGCTTTTTGTTACTGTGCATGGGGCTGAGAATACAAAGGTAAGCACAGCCATCATAGAACCTCATGGTCCAAGAATGGAGACAAATGTCTGCCAAATAACCACACAGACACATGTGAAATTTCCATCCGTTAATGGCTGTGTGTGGTGCTATGAAACCATGTGATAGTGGGGATCTGATCTAGTCGGGAAATCGGGCAAAGCTCCCCTAAACTGATATTTTTGTTTTGTTTTGGTGGAGGGGAGGTAATTAGGTTTATTTACTTATATAATGTACTTGTCTATTATGGAGGTACTGAGAGTTGAACCACCTAAACTGATATTTTAAGAAAAGGCAGGAGTTAACTAGATGAAGGCGGAGTACAGGATAAAGAGTGGTCAGTTGAGACTGAAGAGAGAGAGCAAGATCCTGAATTTGGAGGGAGCATAGAGATTTGGGGAAAGGGACAGTATAGAGGACATGAGGGTGGTGTGGGATGAGCCAGGGGGCAGACGATGTAAGGTGGCTGGGGTTCCATCAAGGATTTGGGTCTTCACCTTAATAATCACCTTGAGTAACTCTTGCACGCCCCCTCATGCCCTGGGCCAATGGGCAGTTGAAAAGCGTATGATGTGAATAATGCTGACTTCACTCAGAGAAGATGTGCTAATGTGGATGGGGTGGGACCTGGTCCTGATGAGACTTTCAACCTCATTTCACTGCTCCAATGGCACAGCTATGACGAGCCGACCTCCAGAGCTGACCTCTGATTGCATGTAACAAGAGGTTTTGGAAAGTTTAGCATCAGTATCTTAAAATGCCTATCTTAAAAGGGAGATGAAATATGTTGCTTTTCACTGTTCAGATCTGGATGCTCCCTACAGAAGACAGAAAAGGGAAATTTCAGAGGTGCTGCTGGACTTGCAAATTTTAGCGTGCATACTCTATATTTGCTGGCTTTCAAAATCTAAATATACGTATTTATACATTTAAACAAACTGATCTCGGTCTTGGCCAACATGGAAGTTTTATTCATCTCTCTTTTACCCCTTTCTTCCTTGTCTTTTATACACATTAAAACATAACACTGAGGGGAGGGTATAGCTCAAGTGGCAGAGCGCTTATCTAGCATGCATGAGGTCCTGGGTTCAATCCCCAGCTCCTTCTCTGAAAATAAAGAAGTAAACTTAATTACTTCCCTGACAAAAAAAAAAAAAAAAAAAAGCAACACGGGGAGTGAGAGGAAGAGTATAGCTCAAGTGGTAGAGCGTATGCCTAGCATGCACAAGGTCCTGGGTTCAATCCCCAGTACCTCATCTAAGAATAACTAAATAAACCTAATTACCTCCTCCCCCACCAAAAAATAAAAATCAAAAAGCAACACCATAGAAGACAAAGCAAATATCTACACACTGTGTACATTAACAAGAGCGGTGCTTCTAAATCGACTGTATATTTTAGCATATGTTTTTTAAAATCATTTCACTTTTTTATGAAAGTAAATTTATTTGTAGAGGAAGATGTATACCATTATACTAAATGGAAAACCACTAAACTTATTGGAATAAATATATACTAACTAAAGTAAAAAAGGTTTTATCCAAATTTTGTCTAAAATTATCCTGCATTCCAGGTAGGCACTGTGGGGACTAAGTTGAATTTTGAAAAATGGGTAGAATTTCAAAAACTTAAGGTGACCTAATAAAGTCATGCACCTCATGCCATTTAGATCAGATTCTCACCATGCTACTTCTAGCTGAAACACCAGGGAATCTTATTAAAAGTGAAGATTCCTAGTTTCCCCTCTTAAGATCCACTGAAGTGGTGATAGGAGGAATCGAGACAAAGGAAACAGTGCATAACCAAAGGCTTAGTGAAAGGAAAGTGCAAGATATGGTCAAGGACATGAATTTTTCAGCCTGGCCAGGACACAGGGTTTGCTTCCAAGAGAGGAGTGATGGACAGGGCCGGTTAGTAGGCTAAGGTCTAGTGCCCTGGAAGCACAGTCCTAGCTGCAGGGTTTCTCAACCTCTGCACTCCTGACACTTGAGGCTGGATAATTCTTCCCTGGGGCGTTTGCCCTGTGTGTTGTAGAATGTTTAGCAGCATCCCTTCCCTCTACTCACTAGATGCCAGTAACACGTCTCTCCCAAGTTGGAACAACCAAACACATCTCCACACATTGCCTAATATCCCTCAAGGGACAAAATCACCTCTAGCTGAGAACCACTGAGTTGGGGGAATGGTTTAAATTCCTTGTTTGGGTGTTTGCTTCTCTTGGCTCCTGCATTAGACAGACTAAGATAAGCAGCACTTAAGAGTGCCACTCATAGTGGCTTAGCCAAATAAACTCTTCTCCATTTCCACTTAAAAGAAATCCAGAGGCAGGCCTTCCAAAGCTTGTATCATTACATTTCTGCAGTATTACCAGAGACCCAGAATCTCTTTTCCTCCTTCATACTAATGCTTGTCTCATGGTCCTAAAATAGTTGCCCCACCTCCTACATCACACCTGCCTTCCAGAAAGAAGGAAAAAGGCATGTGCTAACTGAGATGGCCCCACTTTCTAAAGAGCTTTCCCATAAGCCCTACCCAACAATTTCTGCTTATATCTCATTGCCTGTGTCACGTGGCCATCCCTAGTGGCAAGGGAGTCTGGGAAATACCATCTTTTTAGCTGGGCAGACTGCCATTCTAGACAAAATGAGAATTCTGCAGTAAGGAAAAAGGAAAGAGTGGCTTTGAGAGGTCAATTATCAGTCTTTGTCCTGTTCCTAACTTTGGTTCTAGGTACAGTGACAAGTTTAGCAGTCTCTCACCAGGAATCTTCCAGAAGGAGCCAGACAAACTTAAGTAGCAATAAAATTTGCCTCTGCAAATTTCCCTAGGGAATTCCTCCAAGAGTGGGCTCTTTATCACTGCCTGTTGGTAGATTCTTTAAACCAGGATCAAGTTTTTATCTTACCTTCCTGGATGTAGATTAACTCCAATCACATACCAAGCAGTAGAGAAACAAAATTTTTAGGAGGGACACGGCTCTGTTCCTTTCCAGTCCCCAGCCCCCATTCCCCTGGTACCCACACAAGGCCAGTGCAGTAGCTGGTCATCCACATGGCAAGAATTCCATTATATACACACTGGCTACAAAGCTTAAAATGCCTCCATTGGGCATCCTTCCTTGGGGCCAGGCATTACTCTCCTTAAGTGATTCTTAAAATGCCAGTCCCCTCTGACAAACACTATTCAATCTTTACCATCTTAGTGTTGGCCTTAGTTCACATCGCCATCCCTTTTCCCCTTGGAATTCCTGCACAGCTCAGGGACACTGAATCCTGTGAGGGAGAAGGAGTGCAGGGCAGCACAGAGGGCCGGCCTTTTGGTCCTGAAAAGAAGTGGGGCCCCCAGTTGATTCAGCTCCTTCACCGTAGAGTCGCAGCTGCAGCGGGGACATCGGCTGGAGGTATGAATAAACACTGCTGGGAAGTCTGGGTCTAGCAGATGGCAACCCCGTGACCTCTGAGTTGACTTTGCCTCCCTTTCTCTCCCCACCCACACTTCTCAACCTGAAGATGAAAATTCTGGCTTTTCCGTAATTGCTTTGACACTAACTCAGGGAATAACACTGCGAGTAAGAGATAAACACTGAGGACGGCAGGCAGGGAAACATTCCCCAGCAACCCTTACATCAAACTGACAGACAGTGATGATGCGGTCATGTGCCCATTTCTTGCTGTGTGGAGTCTTCCCTTCACCTGGGCTTCCCACGGAGACACTATTAACGTAGATCAGAGTTCCAAACTGGCAGATCTCTGCAGGGCTGCCCTCAGACTTGGGCAAAAGAGGTCCCTGCTCTAGACTCCCCAGATTACAAGAACTCTTCTCCCCCAACTATACCCCTCCCCATGGGGCCTGAGGACCAAGGGGACATGCCTACCCAGAGCCCTCTGTCCCCTTTTAGACAGTGCTCCATATACCCAGGACACCAGAAGAGTGTCCCTGAGCTGGCCTCCAGGAACTGTAACCCTCTTCCCCAGATACCTCTTTGCCAGAATAGATCAGACACTGGTATGTGCACCCCTGGACCCGAAGAGTGGCCCAGGGATGGCTGTCTGTAGGGGAGGGGTGTGGATGGACCAGGCTGGTGGCACGTGAGGCCACTGAGGAGGAGCCCAGAGTTGGGAGGTACATGAAGAGGGCAGGCTGCCATCTGGGGGCTGTTCCTCCCTGTGCTGCCTTATGTTGATACAAAGTTCTGAAGCGTCTAAGAGTTCTAAATTCAAACCCTGCCTTCTAGGTTGTTATGAAGATATAATTGTCAACACAGGAGAAAAGAACATACTTGTTTTAACATATTTAACATATTTTATAAGCTTGATTTCTAATGTCTAAATATTTAGACATATGGCATGTGGCCTCCATCTGTACTCTTGCTCCAGGCTCTGCAAATGTTAGGGGCAAACCTGCCCCACACATACATTTTGTTTGGTCTGCTGAGTGTTTTAAAATAGGGGGGATTTCATATAGAAATTCTGATTTGGGCTTTTCTTGACAAATTGGAAGATGGCAACACTGGGCCTGAATTCCCTGGCAGCATGGGATAGAACAGAGGGGCAGCTGTCTGCTGTAGGTAGGTATGCACTCGCTCCTCAGTTTTCCACACTCCCCACCACTCCCAATAGTCCTCCATCCAGTGAGCTACGTATCTTTATAGTGCCTGCCTAGACCCTGGAGGCATTTGTCAGTCAATGGTCCCTCCGTCTGAGAGCACTATCCCTGTCATGGGCAGGAGACTGGGACAGAACCTGATGGGTGGGACATCTGTGGTCCAAGCCTTGGACGTTCAAATCTATTTGTAGCTGCCCCTCCAATTTCCCTGTGTGGTGATGAACTCAGCTTTGACTCTCATCCTAGCCTTCTGCAGCCTCGGTCAGACTGACCAGAAAGGAGAAGTGTAACTGCCCGGGGTCATTAGAAAGTAGAGAATGAAAGGGGAAGAGATATTCTTGCTGAGACACAGAGCAGCACACGTGAGCTCTGCATTTCTGGTTCTGGCTCTGAATGTCATTCAGAGGATGCCCAGCACTGGTCATGTGCCTTCTGCGGGGGTTTCTGGGGGAAAGTCACAGCACTCAAGTAGGGGTGGGGAGAAACATCTCTGATTGGAAGGAAGCCTGCCCCATGAGTGGCCAGGTCCAGGCAGGGCTAGCTGTAATGAAAGCTGGTCCTCAAGTTCTGCTTCCTAAGACTGAGGAAAAAAATGAATTCTGTTCAAGGCAGACAACATCTGAAGGGACCATTGGCTTCTTTGCTTCGCTTGTGAACACAGGGGTGGAAAGGGGCTACCCAGAGCACTGGCTATTAGAAACCAGGGCCTGAGGGAAATTGATGAGAGGGAACTTCCTGGCTGTAGCTCCTCAACAACCCCCCCCCCATCTACACTGAGTCCGTGCACTGGAAGAAGACCGCATTTACCAAGTTCTGCTGGGAGACCAAAAGTTGAAATGCATGGTTCTGCACTGGAAGCAGTGCTGATATTTGAAGGCCTGGGCTGTCTCAGCAGGCTGTAAGTCAATTTTCCACACTCAGGGCACTGGGGGTATTGGCTTCAGGGGTGAGGGGCCCAAAGGTGGCAGTCTGCCTTCAGGGACCCTTGGCTTGGGCTCCTCCCATAGATAGGCTGCAAGGAGGTCAGGCGGCCACATGCCAGGACGCAGCTTTTCCAGGCCTCGGCAGAGTTCAGTAATGCCACTAAGCACCATGCTGACGTAATCCCAGCGAGGCAGGAGAGACCTGGGTGGGGGAGACCCAGAGCTGAAACCTTGCCTCAAGTCCACCAGAGCTGTCGGCCTGCAGGCTGAGGAGGTGCCGACACAGTGACACAGGCCTGTTCCTCTCCTTCCTGTGCCCACTGTGTCTCAAGATGGCTGCTGGGATGCGGCTGGGGCGGTGGGTACAGCAGGCAGTGGCAGTCCCTCTGAGGGACCAAGGGATGAGACGGAGGGAGGCTGCTGAGGGGCTGCATCCGACACCTTCCGTGGTGATCCCTGTCGCTTTAGGCCCCAGCTGGCTCAGCAGGGGCCGTGGCTCTTGGACAGTGCTGTGGGTGAGGCCAGAGGGCACTCGGCCTGGGAGTGTCTGAGGAGCAGGAGGACATGGGAGCAGGGAAACCAGAGCACACTGGTTTCCGGCTCTGCCGAAACTGGCGGATTTGAAGCCTTGGTGATGACCCTGAGCCACTGCTGCCCTCAAACTGTGCTCACAGTGGCAGCCTGCGGAGCCTCAGGGAGCAGGCAAAGCTGTGTGTGCCTTATCACAGCTTCCCAAGGGAGGCGGCGTCTTCAGCAGGACCCTGACTGCCTGTGTCCCTGAACCACACGTTGCCCCAGGAGAGCATGAGGAAGGCACCGCCTGACATGTGAGGTGCTCCTTGTGTTTCTAGAATGCCTCGCGGGGGGCTTGGCCCGCAGCAGCAGCGCCCAGCACCGGCTGTCTGGACAGAGCTGAGTAAGTGTAGTTGTGCGAGGGAGCCCATCAACCTGAAAAACAGTTCCACTCACCAGCACCGCGCACTGGTCCTTCTCCCGTCTAGGGAATAATCCTAGAAATGTCTAGAGCTGACAATCTAGAAAGTATGAGGCAAGGAGGAATGGAAAGTGGAAGGTCACAGTGAGGTGACTTGGGGAGGAGAATCAAGGAGACACCTAGAAGAAGGATTGAAGCTTCTTTGAGAAAATCCAGCTTCTCAAGCACATTAACACACCACGGAAAAGAAGACACCAGCAGTGTGAAAGAGGGAAACTGCCTTGCCAAATTGATTTTTTCTTTAGACATTTACTTAGAAAAATAACCCTTCTGTGCCCTCCTCCCTCTGTGCCAAGGGACGTGGTCGTTTTCCTCGATGCGACTCTGGATCGGGCCTCCCACCCACATGGAGGTCCAGCCCGCGCCCTCGGGCGGGCGGCCACACTGCCGGGAGGCATCACACACTTCCAGCTGCTGTGTCCTGTGCTCAATCCTGGTCCAGGCCTCTGCCCCCGGGTCTCCAGGTGGAGGGAGGCTCTGAGGGACGAGGGCCGCCTGGCCACAGTCTGTGTGCCCCTCCGGATGCCTGGGAGCAGCTGGGGTTGGGGGCTCTGCTCTCCCCCACCTCTGGGAGCTCAGGGCTGGAAGCGCGGGGAGCTGACGTGAGGCTGGTGGAAGGCGTGGGCGCTGTACACCACCTCGGGGGGCGAGGGGGCGCCGGTGGCCAGGACGGAGCACAGGGGCTCGTGGCTGCTCAGCACCGACGTGAAGTACTTCATCTCCTCCGTGAGCTGCTTGATCTCTTTCCGCAGCGCCGCGTTCTGTTTCTCCAGGTCTTCACTTTCCTGTGAGGGGGAAGGATTGGCATGGCCGGTTAATGTCCTGGCGGCGGGCGTCAAGGTTGCGAGGGGGTGGGGGGAGCAGAAGTCTGGATTAGGTGTTCACTGGCACAGCCATGGAGGAGGGCATTGAATTTTTCTGCACATGCGCGTGTGTGCACATGTGCATATATATTAGTATGTGTCAGATGTCTGGATGGTGCATCCGTATAAGCGCGTGAACATTTGTGCGTGTATATGCATCGCTATTATCTTGAAACTCATGAAATTGCTGATATTTGTCTATTTTGACCTGTAAGAATGGCGCTTTCATATGGCCCCAGCTGGTAGAGATGTATGTGTGAAGGCATGTGTGAATTTGCTTGTGAGCGTGCTCTTCTGTGTGCAGGTGCACCTGCACGGGTCTCTGTGACTGTGTGAGGGTTGAGAGGGTCGAGTGTATGTTAAGGGAAACCGGCTGGCAGGCCAGAGCCTGGAAAAATGGGAAAGAATTTGTGAGAACATCTTATACTAATTTCACTCTTTCCCTTCTCCTTTGTACCTTGTGTTCTCCAAGGGTTCCCAGCATTTGCATTTAGTTTGCATCTGCAAAGTCCATGGTTAATTGTCTACTTCACCCAGATTCTAGAACGTTTAGGGTCTTTCTAAATATTAAATGATCAAAATCCAGCAGTGTTGGATTCCACGCCGTTCTGCTCTCCCAGCTGCTTGTTCTGAGAGCTCTGGGTGTGTCTCAAACACCTGTGCTTCCTTTTTTCCAGAAACACCTTTCTCCTGTTGCTTAAGGAAACCATCAGATCCATGCTAATCAGGAAAACTCGGGATAAAGAGCGCTGACTACTGATCACATCATTAATTAATCAACAATCACCCACTGGTAATTAGCATTTACTGGAAAACAATACCACCTTCATAAACCCAGGGGAACTGCATTTCTGATGTGATTTTCAGGCTCATTTCTTGATTCAAACAGACTTTCTCTGCTAAATCATTGGTGCTCACAAAGGAAGGGAAAATGACACTGGAGGTGTAAATAAATTACATTTCAACTCAAAAAGTGACCTAATATTTGGAGTCTAGGTCGTATTTTTCTAGTTCTTTTTGACAAGTCAGTATTTTCCACACTTGCCATGTCATTAGAATTAATTTAAAGTCTTGTTAAGACTATAATTTCAGGTCCTTCCTGAAATCTATAGAGAGTTGAACTCAGTAGGTTTGGGATTTGGGGTGAATTCTGGGAATCTGAATTTCTAACAGGTGTCCTGGGCTATTCTAACGATCAGGTAAGTTTGAAAATACGAGTTAAAATGATACTAAATGTGTTTTAATTATTCAAGCACTTATTAAGTGCCTGCAATAGTCTGAACTCAAGTGTTTGTTGATTGACTGCCTAATGACATTAGTTGTTGGACCAGAAGTTAACTCAAAATTACAGCAGGCAGTGAGCCAATGTGAGATAACTTGACATTTAAAATCTGCCCTAAATAATCAGGAGCATGAGCTGCAGATTAATGAGAGAGCTAGTTATACTGCCAATTGTCCTAAGCCATGCACCTAGGAGTTCTTTTTAAGTGGTAGAGGAGCATATGATTGTGGCCTTACCCATCAAACCAGCTTCCATCTGTGTGAAGGACAGATGTAAGCATGCTCAGCCTCAGCCTGGCATTTCCTGCATGCGGCACTGACCTAGAAAATGTGCCTAGGTCAGTACAAAGGAACTCTCTCTCTCTAAAATGGGGTAGCAGGGTGGGATACCAAGAGCCATGATGGTAGAGTCAGGGGCACTGGTTGCTGCTTCTGCAAGGTGTGGCTGGCTCGTTCATCGGACCATTTAGTTGTTTCCGGGCACATCCTAGAGGGAGGGCATCCCCTCTTTACCGAAAGGTAAGATAAAGCAACACATGAGACTGGGGTGGGGGGTGTTGGTAAGACGGGAACTGGGGGCCGGGAGTCCTGGCCCCTTCCTTTAGCCCTTTTCCTCGCCCCCTCTGAGAGTTTCCACTGGTGACAACATTTACTGTAAGTTCTGTGCTCCGAAGAGCCTGGGCAAACCCCGAGGCAGAAGGGAGGGGCGGGGTGGGCGGGCCGCAGGGACCAACCGCTCTGACCTTCACTCCGCCTAGAGGCCGGCCCAGCTTTCGGGAAGTGACAGCAGGCTCTTCCTCCCGAAGGGAGCCCAGCTGAGCTCGCTTAGGCGTTCTCCTCTCCCTCTCCCCGCCCCAATTGCTCGCAGATCCCAGAGCTCCAGGAAAACGTTCACAACCGCTTCTGCCTCTAACCAGAAAACAACCGCCTGTGACAAGAAACTTGTCTTTACCTTGGGAAGCAAGACTGCTTCCTGCTAGGGCCCCAGAGAAACCCGGGGGCCCTGCAGCCAGCCAGACACTTACAGAGGAAGAGTCTGACTTCCCTTGCAAAAGGAAGTGGCCGATCTGGGGCTGTCATCCCTCCACATCCCCACCTGCCATTGCCCGGTGCATTCTGACCCTCCCTGGAGTCATACCCTGGAAAGTGCTCTCACGGGGAAAACTGACGAAGGCGGCCATGGGAGCAGCTCTTTACCCAGAGGTACCATGACCACACCCCCTCACTTCCCCCTAAATTCCCGACAGGAGCTGGACACCTAGAACTCAGTGATGGGGAAAGGAAAGGAATGTTTGGAAAGTTAATTTTGGCTCTAACATCATGCCTTCTGTTGAGGTGGGGGAGGGGTGAGCCTGTCTTTGGGCTTACACGCAGCCTGCTTTCTACTTTCCAGAATTCATTTAGGTCCTTCAGGCTCCTCACCATAACCCTCTGAGGTGGACCTAGAAGGCCAGCTGTTATCATTATCCCCACTTTACAGAGTGAGACCCTGGGACAAACCTATTCTGCATACCCCCTAAAATGACTACAGGCTGTTGTCAGCAGCTGCTGGCAGAAAGAGCTGTAGGCTTCACCTCAAGGCACTTATTTTCTCAGAGGTCTAGAAACTTTGAGTGAGTGAGTGAGCCAAAGCCCCATAACCACGTCGGTGCACAGCAGGGCTGGGCTCGGGACTTCCCCACCCTGCGTCCCTTCTAGTGCACCCACTGCTACTCCTGAGAGACTGGCGACTCAAGTGACCAAAGATCTCCAGAGATCTCTAAGACATCCTTGGGTGCCCTAGAGCCTCCCAAGAGAAAACTGGGTCTTGGTTTGGGTGATCCTTAAATACAAGAACCCTGATTTGGACACACTCCAGTCCACGGAGCTGATCATCAGCCTCCTGCCCTGAGCTGGAAAGGAATCTCTTGTTCAGCCACCCTGTTAGAAGGCTAACTTGGGGCCAGACCTTCCCCAGATGCGCAGCGAGGTCTGGAATACACGACAATGGTGAGCTCCAATCAGTTAACTGTGACTGGAGTCCTGGTCCTGGTCCTGGCTAGGTGACCTTCAGTGACCTGCTTTCCCTCTCTGAGCCTCAGCTGTCTCACTTTAAAACAAAAAGACTGGACCAACACAATGATTCTCAACCTTGGCCACCCATTGGGATCAGTGGAATCCCTGGAAAGCTTTGACAGTACCGATGCTTGATTCTGCAGTAATCAGTCTGGGTTGCACCTGGGCATTGGGTTGTTGAGGGCTCCCCCGGGGATTCTAAAGTGCAGTGAATGTTGAAAACCACAGGATTAGCTCTCCAAGCCCTCTCCAGCTTTCAAATATTTCAGATTTTAAATGGATTACCTGTGTGTATTAGCAAACTAGAGCCTTTGTTAGAAATTGTGTGTGTGTGTGTGTGTGTGTGTGTGTGTGTGTTGGGAGCAGAGGTATATAGACTCACTTTGCATGAGAAAGATTAGTAGAAACTAATCAAACAAATTTTGTTTTGTTTTTGGTTTTTGCAGGGTGGCAGGGGGAGGTATTTAGATTTATTCATTTATTTTTAGAGGAGGTACTGGGGATTGAACCCAGGACCTCGTGCATGCTAAGCATGCGCTCTACCACTTGAGCTATATCCTCCCCCTAAACCAAATTTTTAAAAGAATAATCCTGCCTGACTTAATAATAACTAACATTTATCACGTGCTACCAATCACTCTTTCAAGTACTTTACAGTTATCATTGTATTCAATCGTAGCAACAACCCTATGTGGTAGATGATATTGTTAGCCACATTTTACAGAAGAGGAAAACCTAAGGTACAGAGGAGTTAAGTAACTTGTTCAAGGTCACACAGCTTGTCAGTTGCAGCACCAATGCTTGAACTGAAGAGGTCTGACTTCGGAGTCTGTGCCCGCCATCCTCCCTAGCATTTGAAGTCTATTTACATCTTATAATATTTGGTAATTATCTCCTATGAGGCCTCAGCCAGATTGACTTTCCAATTTTATCTTCCCTCTTTTCCCACCTTATGCAAATTGAGATGCTAATATTCACAGTTCACCCTCACCTACGAGGTTACTTGATGCCACCCCTACCACGAACCACAAGCAGCTTGGGGGTGGCTAAGGAGGAGGCTTCTCGGGGGTGTGGGAACATTCTGGGAAATTCCCTACTGGAGGGGCCAAGGAGGGGGTCACTCTCAGAGCTCTTGAATGGTGGGGAATCCCCAGGCAGGTCCCTTACCCACAGGGAAGCCAGTGGGGACCAAGGACAGGCTCTGACCCAGGGCTCCAGCAGGGACTCTCCAGGCCTTTCTGAGCAGGGCTTGGTCCTCCTTGCTGCCAGCTCTGGTTTATTGCCTTGACCTTCTCCTTGAAATTTCTAATCACAGTTTCCAGAACGGTGAAAATAGTCCCTGTGTATTTCCTTCTCAACAGAACATGTAGTCATTTATTGGTAAGGTGACATTTTAGCTCCCACCCACACTTCGATATGAGAGTAGTGTGTGAAGCTCCTGTCCCCAACACCCAGCTATTTGTTCAGTCTCCAGCAGTTACCAACCCTCTCCCCCAAGTGCAGACACACGGTGGAGCCCGCCATTCCTGGAGGAGTCTGAACTGAGTGGTAGGGCACTTTCCAAGCCATAGTACAATCTCACACCAATCCTGGGGAAATTAGCCACAACTTCTGCTCCTTCCCTGATGAGGAGAGAAGAGGAAGCACTAAACTACAGGTCTCCGAGCTGAATAATTCTGGAGAAATCTTCACTTTCATGCCCTAAAGCTGAAGCTCCAGGACCATTGGCACCTTGTCATCCTCTGATGATCAGCCACATCAGGCATGCCCCACAGGGCCCTGTCTGGGGCCCTGTTGCCTGTTTGTTGGCTTTCAGGATTATGATGTCATTGACCTCATATGTGAGAAACACTATAGGTTGGCTCACAACATCTACCCCAAACTCCTTCCCCCGGCTTTCCTCTAGAGAGGCTGGGGAGAAAAATCCTCAGTTACTCAGCTTTCCCTGCAGGTAGGGGTGACTATATGGCAGATTTGACCAATGAGATGTAAGCAGAAGTAACGGGATGGGGGAGTGGGAAAGGAGCTTCGCTTCCCAGGTGAAAAGGCAAAGCCTCACCAAAGGCCACTCTCCCTGGACACAGACTGATGCCTGGAGGTTCAGAAGCCATCTTGCAGCCCTGAGGATGAAAACCACATACTGAGAGAGAAGGAACTTGGTTCTTTGATGACATCCTTGCACTATCCCTGGTCTATCCACTTCTGAGCTTATTATATGAAAAACTATAAAACATAAACCATGACTTATCGATGCCTCTGTTTGAAAGTTTTTCTATTACTTGTTAGCAGAACACAATCCTGACTGCTGTCTCGGGTTAGAAAGGTTATCACTAGCAAGCCCAATTTTGAAAAACAAACAACTAATAACTACCATCAATGTCAAAGTTTGAATTATTATTTTTTTAAGCTGCCAGGCCTCTGGAACAGAGTGGGTATATACCCACTAAACTGCCCCAGATTCACTCCACACATTCTACCACCTGACTGGCTTCGCATGTCACTCAACTGTGGCTGCACACTGCAGTTACCTGAATAACTTAAAAACAACAACAACAACAAACACTTAATTCCTGGATTTCACCCCTGAGAAGTTCCAATTTAATTGTTTCAGACTGGGTCTCAGGCAAAAAGATTAAAAATGTATATATAGTTCCCAGGTGAGCTGAATGAGCAACCACCCTGAGAATCATGTTCATAGTGGATTCCTCTTAAAAATAATATAATAATATAAATACATATAATGTTTGATTTTGTAAAATTTATTATATCATATTTTATATGTTTTTATATTTTAATATTTTAAATATATTTTATTTTCTAACATATAGTGCAAATAATATAAAGAATGTTAAAGAAGTGGGCAAACATTTCTAAGTCAAAACATTTTTCTAAAAGTAAATGGAGTGGGGAGGGTACAGCTCAGTGGTAGAGCGCAGGCCTAGCATGCACAAGGTCCTGGGTTCAATCCCCAGTACCTCCATTAAAAAATAA
Organism: Vicugna pacos; assembly: GCF_048564905.1. Taxonomy (NCBI): domain Eukaryota; kingdom Metazoa; phylum Chordata; class Mammalia; order Artiodactyla; family Camelidae; genus Vicugna; species Vicugna pacos. The sequence goes on along the minus strand of NC_132992.1, from coordinate 71,939,344 downwards.
ACCTAATTAACTCCCCCTCTAAAAAATAAATAAATAAATAAAAGTAAATGGAGAGGGGAGGGTATAGGTCAAGGGGTAGAGCACATGCTTAGCATGCAGGAGGTCCTAGGTTTGATCCCCAGTACCTCCTCTAAAAATAAATAAATAAACCTACTCCGCCCCCGCCAAAAAATAAAATAAGTAAAATTTTTAAAAAGTAAGTGGCTGTTTAAGGCAAAGAGTCTTAGTATTACATTACTTTTATAATTGGTGAAAACAATTCCAAGTAGGCCAGAACAGTTCATTCTTATGATGGAGAGATAAGGGTTAGGGCACATATTGGAATCTCATTAATGATAATTTTATCAGATTAGTTGTCCCTTAGATTATTGAGCTCAGTGAGGGGAGGCACTATCCTCATCTGCACTGTTTTGTCCTCAGTGACTGGAACTATGTCTGGCATGTAGTAGGTGCTCAAAAATCATGTTGCTAGACTGCCAACTTGGGAGTCTGTAATAATGTCCCGCAGTCTGAGGCCTGCCTAAGTGTGTGATGTCCATGAAATTTCCCGGGGAGCGTTTAACCAAGCATTTAAATACTTTTAAAGCTTGTTTTTAACTCTAAGATAGTTGCAAATGAGTGTAAGAGATGCACTTTTTAAAAAAGGCCCAGGTCAAACCCCTGCTTAGTAACATTTTTGTTCCCCAAACTGAAGCTGTGGGGTGGGGTCAGCAGAATTACACCACTTTGAGAACCCTGCCGGCAATTTTCCTGGCTTAAACTTGACCTGCCCCATCCATACCAAGCAAAGGAGACTTGACCAGCTGTGGTGAAAAAACAGTTAGTGTTCTTAAAGTTTTTATAAACAACTGGAAAGAAGGGCATATGTTTGCACATATGATAATGCATCTGACATCTTCATCCAATTTATTCCAAGGAAAATGCCAGCCTCTCTGTAGTAAATAATTAAATATAACATTCTCCCCCAAACAAAACAAAAGGAAAAATGTACTATTGCTTTGTTTTTACATTTGCTCTCCCATTAGCTCTCAAACAGCCCAGCAACTGCTATTTCTTCCCATTTGGTAAATCAGAATTTAGGTTCCTCCATATTCCCCTCCCCCACCATCCTGGCAGGATTTGAATGACTCCTGCGTGTCTGGTTCCTGCTCCCTCCGGCACTTGGCCTTTGTATCTGAGCTCCTTCTCATTCTCTCACAGTCCCTGGTCCCACAGGGTATCTTCCTGACCCTTGCCTGACCCCAGCCTGAAGGCTCTGCTGAAAGCACCCTTTCCCCAGATCTTCCCAGGCTCCTTCTGTTTGACTCATATTTGATTTCAAACGTCAGGGTCTCAGAAAGACCTTCCTTGGTCACTGTCCCCATTCTGGTCCCTTAGTCACTTTCCACATTGCACTATTTAGTTTTCTCCAAAGCCCTCTTCACTTCATGTGATTAGTGTGCTCATGTACTTGTCAGTTTATTTTCCAGTCTGACTTCCAATTGAATGTAAGCTCCATGAAGTCAGGAACTCGGTCTGTCTCATCCTTGCTGAATTCTCAGTGCCTAGAAAAAACCGTAGCTGGCATGTCGGAGGCACTTCATATATACGTGTACAGCAGAATGAATAATTTCGGCTAACATTAGCTCTAGTACTGGGAATATGGCCTTTGCTTTTATCATTTTCTGGACTACCCCACCTCCTTAGCAATAAGGCATATTCTTGTGCCAGTTGAGTACCTGGAAAATGGTTACGGGGTCATCTGGTACAGGCAATTGCATTTTGGCACTAGAAAGCTAGTTCCCTCTGCTGGGCTCCAGGCTTTATCACTACTCGAATTTTCATGAGAACTTAAGTCACCCTCCTGGGTTCCCCTAAATCTAGGCTGACCAGATGCTTACTGGGACAGTCCCAGTTCATAGCTATTGTCCTAGTGTAATTTTTACTAGTGCCTCTTTCACTCTCAAAAATGTTCCTATGAAGGATAAATTATAAGATCCCCATCAAAGCCGGACCCTCAGATTCTAACTCAATGATATTTTCTCTGTTCTCATTCTCGAGTTCCTCCAGAATTCACTCAGCTCTCTATTTGATCATTTGCTTATGTTTTAAGTAAAAAATATACAGCATAACAACATTAAAGGTATTTTTTAAAAATTATACCCACTCATGATTCTAGTCTTCTTACATGACTCTTCGTTTGTACACGTTGCCATCTTGTCCTTTTTAACAAACTTGAATGCTTATTTTTATAAAGTCTCAATCAGATTACATATACAATTTGTACTTTCCTTTCTGTCATAATCTTTCCATGCTTACATAACCACTGTAATTATTATTTTTAATGGCTACATCATAAAATAGATGATCCACAAGTTACCTAAAATGTCTTTTTAAGGCTAGACATTTTGGTTGCTATCAAAATGTTGCTATTGTAAATAATGCTGCAGTGAACATCTTGATCCATATTGGTTCTTGGTTTTTGTTCAATTATTTCCTAGGATAAATTCCTAGGAGTGGGATTACTAGGCCAAAGGGTACAATCAGTCTTCTAGTTCATGGTAAGTATTGCTGTAAAGGGGTTATGTAAGACATATAATGGTGGCAGCAAATGTATATATTAATTTTCCTATAAATTTGTTGGGGTTTAGGAATCAGAATTTGAAATAATTTATTTTGCCAGCTAACTAAAGGTTTCTTTCTTAATTTCATTTTAATGTTACAAGTTATTGATCACTAGGAGGAAGAACTTTTTATGTGTTTGTTCCCTAGTACAGCGTTCTCAGCCAAGGACAATGTTGCCCCTACCCCCAGCAGGGAACATTTGGGAAGGTTTGGAAATATTTTTGATGGGCACAACTGGGAGGTTGAGGTGGTCCTACTGGAATCTAGTGGGTAGATGTTATATATTACAATTCACAGAACCAACTCACTCCTACACACACACAAGAAAGAATTGTCCAACTCAAAATGTCAATAGTGCTGAGGCTGAGAAACTCTTACTGTGTATTGTTTTCATAATCAGAATAGAAAATTAGGTTATTTTCATTTTGATAGGAAAAATGTTACGTAAGCTTTCTGTTCATAGCCTCTGCCCACTTGTCTTTGGGAGTCTTGATGTTTTCTTAAAAAGTCTGTTCTGTCTATAGTATTAAGATTAAATCTGCATTTAATTAACTTGACACAAATCTTTCCCCCAATATGTCATTGTCCTTTTGATTTTGGATTACAATGTTAAGACCTTTTTTAGATAAAGAAACATTTAAACTTAGCCTGTGTCAACCTGGGACTCTCTGCCTTTCTGGTCTCTTGCTGTATACTTGGGTTCTATTGCTGAAGAGTGTCCAGGCCGTTCAGACATTCTGACTACTGGTCTACTTCTTGGCTCATGCTTTGCAAAAGGACGTGTGGGAGACACACCATCTGCAGAGTGAAGTCCTGTTCAGCAAAGCAGCACAAAAACAAAAGCAAGCGGAGGGGAGCAAGAGGTTTGGGATCTTGGGTGTCCTTGGTGAAGACATCAGTGTCTTCACAGGTAACACGGCACAGCGGCTTAGAGCGACTCTGAGTTTCCTTTTAATTTCATGATTTCATGAACAAAGGAGGATGACTATAGTTACTGTTACTCTCTCCACAAGCTACCATGTGGACCCACGGCAGGACCCTGTATAGATACCTCCCAATGTGTGGGGGACTTTTTCCCGTGGAACCAATCTACGGCCCCAAGACTCAAGGAGCCAGACTGAGTCCTACAGAAGAGACTGTGTAAACCCTTAGCAGCTGAGACAGGGACTCTTTCGTAAGACTCCCTCATTCTTTTCAAGTGAAAGTAGCCTGGTAGCTGCTGAAAACAGCTTCGAGAAGACATCTGCTGAATGTGTGCCATCAGTTTCTGACCTGGGACCCATAATCCCATGTAGACAGAAATTCCCTACAATGCCAAGACTGGTATGGAGCCAGCCTCCTTATAGATATGCCTCCCAAATGTAACCGCACTGACCCATCGTCAGTGGGATGAGCAGTCAGGGGTGGTGGATTCCTTAACATGTTTTTTCTCCCTAAGTGAGAATAGTCTAATTTTTATCCTAATTTTTTAAATGGTACACATTCATCATAGTACAAAAGAATGATAGAAGAGTACCAAGAGTAAAGCGAGCTACTCAAAACTCAACCACTCAGAAGTAACCACTGATAGCATTTTGGAGAACATTCTTCCAGACATGTCTTTATGCATGCAAACATGCCTCCCAACCACAAATTTTACATCAACGGGATTATACTCTGCATACTTTTTGTCACATGCTTTTTCATTCAGTGCTGTCACTGACATTTTGCTATGTTAATAAATACACACCCACATAGTCATTTTTAGTGCCAGCATAAAATTCTAGTGTCTGAATATGTCATAATATACTTTACTCCCCAGTAGTTGAACATATGTCCAATTTTATAGCATTGATAAAGTGTTTACTACCCACAAATAATGATGAATTGAGCATCTTTATGCATCATTGTTTCTTCAAACTCTTGTGAGTGGAATTTCTGTACCAAAGGGCAAGATGTTAATATTTATTGCTACACAGCTTCTTTCAAAAATTGTTTCAATGGATATATTATTCTATTGCATAGAGACAACATTACTTTCTCAACCAGGCCTAATGATGGAGAAGGAAAAGTGTCAATTTTGAACAATGTTGTTTAAAGAACAACAACAAAATAAATTCAGGAAGAGATTCAAGGAGGATCAGTTAGTGATGATGAATACACCTTCATGAGGGTCCAAAGGAAGAGGCTGTGCTTCCTAGTGGTCAGGAAGATGGGTTCTCAAGTCAGACAGACCTAGTTATAAGCTGTATGACCTTGGACTTAACCTAATATGGAAACGACAAAACAAGGTTTTGGTGCAGATTAAGTGACATATTGCAGGTAGTGCATGTAACACGCAGTGTTTGGGTCATAGTCATGTGTTCAATGAATGTATTTTTAATAAAAAGAAGTTCATAGCAATAGAAGCCCAAGAGAAATGTCTCTTTTCCACAGATAGTTCACTGATTTTACACTGAACTTTTTTAGAGCAGAACTAGCTAGACAGAACATTCCTTCTGTGGTTTTTGTTTTGTTTTATTGTGTGTGTGTGTGTGTGTGTGTGTGTGTGTGTGTGTATGTGTTTTAAAACCTATGACTTCTCTATGCCAATATACCTTATGGCATGGTGTTCTAGAGAGAGGGAAAAAACTACAGGAGTGAAAAAGGACCATAAGCAGCCTTCTCTCCCACACCTCCCCAGAAGACCAAAAACAATAGTGTCTCCTTCTAAGGAGGCCCAGGAAGTTAACATCTTTGCTGAGCTTTGCTTCCTCCATTATTCAATTTTCCTCCAATTGTAAATACCTTATTTCTCACAACGTCAGCTTATAGCTTCATTTTATGCATAATTTATACTCATGATGTTTATTATATATGACATTAAAGATACACTCTGGAACCTGTACATCCTTCTCTTTTTAAAAAAACTAGTATGAGACTCCTTCAGCCCCAGGCAAGCACCTGTCCCACCCCCTCTAAGGGAGTACCTGAAGTTCCAGTGTTCAGATTGGGCCCTGTTACTCTGCTGTCTCCAGTTCCATCTTCAAGGCCAGGTCTGACATGTCAAGAGCACAGGTCTGGCCTAATATTACCGTCCACCCACCACTTTTAGCCTTTTCGTGAACAAAGCTTCTCAATTGTTTCCAATTCTCTTTCCCACTGACCTGGGACACTGACTCAAAATCCTTCCTGCTACAAGGCATCAGAGAGCCACTGTAACTAACCAGCATTACCACACAAATGAAGCTGATTTGCCACCCCTTATAGTGGCTCACCTAGTACTGTAGACCTTAGGATTACTCATTACAAATCCCAACTGACAGTTGGTTGTCCCAAAGGACTGAGATATTTATGTACAATGTTCAAGGGATAAAATGTCACAGTGGAAGACTATTCAATGTTTTAAATCAAAATTAGAAAAGAAATTGTCCTAATGTATATGTAGGAATGATTGATGTTGGGAATTAAAATATCTACATTATAAATATGAAAGCACATGATGAAAACATCCAAACTATACTAAAAATGTAAAAAAAAAAAAAATCAAAGTATCTCTCTCCTGCTTTGGATATTTTGTCCTACTTTTCAGAAATAAGTATCATTAACAATTCTGGGGTGGGGGGGACTATTTTAAAATTCTAAAGTTTATACACATATGCACATATATGTTTTTCTTTTTATTAAACATGCATATGGGGGGGGAGGGTATAGCGCAAGTGGTAGCGCTCATGCTTAGCATGCATGAGGTCCTGGGTTCAATCCCCAGTACCTCCTCCAAAAATAAAATAAAACCTAATTATCTCCCCCACATCCTGCCAAAATAAATAATTAAATAATACAAAAATAAATATTAAAAAAAATACTTATGGGAGAATACTACATACGATACTCATACCCTTTTCTCTTAAGAGTATAGAAGCTTGATAATCTTCAGATTCGCACATCCAGATGTGCCAAGTTATTTTAACAACTTCATGGTATTCTACTGAATGAACAGACTATAGTTTATTTAATGAGTCCCTTTCTGATGGATATTTAGCTTGTTCCAGTCTTTGCTATGACAAACAATGCAACAATGAGGATCTTTACATGCACATAATTGTGTGATCTGTGGGTATGTTTGAAAACAGGCTCCTAGATGTAAAATTGCCAAGTTACAGGGTGTGTGCTCTCATAGTTTGGATGGACATGGTCAAACTGCCCTCTAATGGAGCGGTACCAACTCATACTTCTAGTAGTGTGTGGTGGTACCTGCTTCTCTATCACCTTGGCAACATTGTATATGAGCAATGTTTATCTGTTTTTTCCAATCTGACAGGGGAATCTCATTGCTTTAACTGTTATTTCCCTAACTAAGTGACGTCTAGCATCTTTTCTATATTTATTTGCCACTCATTTTTCTCTTTCTGTAAATTGCCTGTTCCTCATCACTCATGTTTCTTTTGGGTTGTTAATTGTTTTCTTATCCATAAAGCTGTCATATATTAAGTAAATATGCCTTTTTTTGGTCAGATGCGCTGCAGGTGCTTTTCCCAGTCTGTCATTTCCCTTTGATTTTGCATATATAATACTTTGAACAGTATAGAGATTTTCACTTTTTACATACAAAGGTAACGTATGTCAATCTTTTCCCTTCTGGTTTGCATTTTAAAAGACTTCACTCCAAGATAAATTTTTTTAATACTCATTTTTTCCCCAAATTTCTTTAGTTTTTTTCCATGCATTTAATCTATGTGTATGTTGCATAAAAAAATGAAGACTCTAGCTTTTCTTTTTTTTTTTTTAAACAAAGGCTAGTCAGTTATCCCAGCATTATTCATTGAATAATTTAGCTTTCTCTCTCTGGTTTGAAATACCATCCTAGACATTTTGCAATTGTACTTGTTTTAGGAATTGACATATGTATTCAGGTCTTAAATTTGAGCTTATTTTGGGGTCTATTTCTATATTCTATTCTGTCCAATGTTCTGTCTTTTCCACATTGTTTTGATTTCTATATTTGAAATTCACTTTAATACTTATTCAGCCAATCTTCTCTAATTACCCTCCTTCTTCAGAGCTTTCCTGGAAATTCTCAAAGGTTTATTTTTCACCAGGTACTTAGAATAGCTAAGCTAGTTCTCCTCCAATGCTCAGAAAATCCAATTTTATTGAGATCACATTAAATTAAATTATTAAATTTCTAGTTTAATTTAAGGGAAATTGCTGTCTTTACATAAGGTATATCCTTCCCTTTATTTGATTGTTTTTTAAGTCACTTAGAATAATTCTGAAGTTACTAAAAATTAAGTCCCGCATATTTTTTGTTAAATTTATTCCTTCCTTCCACTTGCTGTTGTTGGTATTGTAAATAGAATCTTTCCTCCTAATAAATTTTGTAATCTAATTTGCATATGAAGTTATTGTTTTTTGTGTTAACTTTGAAAGCTGACTGGATTCTTATTATTTTTAATAGTTTTTCAGCTGATTATCTGGGATTCACTATTAGTGACTAACACTTTTGAAAGTGAACTGGTCAAGATATGACTTTCTCCTTTTTAATCAATGCCTTTACTGTACCTAACGGACTCTATTGTTGACTACGGGGAAAAGGAGCTGAGCGTGATGAGTGCTGTGTTAGACACCCAAGCAAAAGAGAATTAGAACAGAAAGTGGACTTCATGGATATCACAGTTATGAAAAGAAGCACCTGACCCAGCTTCTGTGAGGGGTAGTTAAGGCCAGAGATGGCAGGAGATTAAACACATCATTGAAAGCAGCAACATCCCTACTCTGCTATTTTGAAAGCAAACACATACAGCGTTTTGGTGTAAACCACTGATAGGACGATACTGAAAATGTTAAACAGTAAATATCCCACACTCTCACTAGAGAAACAGAATACTTCTTTTGGTATTTTAAGAGAAGTAATAGTGACAAAGTTGAAACTGAGAAAATAATTGTTACCCCAGCATGTATGAGGCTTGCACGCTAATACAAACCTGGTCCTTATTTGGTATTGTACTCTCAGTAATTTCTAAACTCTGGTCTTTAACGTCTTGGTAGATGTCCTATGGCTGTGTCTGAGGACCAGAGGGTGGTTCCAGAGCCTCAGCATGGGGAAATTAGCATGGAAGGGAGTCAAGGGCAAACCAAGCACTCAACCCTAAAATGCTGGTGGTAAAGCAGGAGGTTTTCTACCTGAATCACAAACATACTTAAGAGGATAATGGATGGAGAAGATGGGTGACTATTGTCAGAGAGGAAATGAACATTTCAGATCACAGCCAAACCCTCTGTTTGATGGTGGCAGATTCATATGTTGCTGCCAAAAGCTTCTACCTGAAGTCAAGAAACATAAGTCACATTGGTTGCAACCCCCAGGATTGCTGTGTACACTCTAAGGTGTCTTATGCACTGGGCAAAAAGTGAAGATGAGTGCCATGGTGCTCAGAAGAAAGGAGTGGGGAGGAGTTTGTGTCCATGTGTGAGAAAGATGGGAACACTCTAGAGACTGAGGCTGGGGGCTTGCATGTGGACATGGGGGACTACACGACTGGTGGTTCCACAGACCCCAAATCCCAGAGTATCCCAATACGGCCATGACTAGTATAAGCAGATGGGCTAAATCTTCTGGTTCTAACTCTTGTCTTGCAAAGAGAGAAAGTGGAATTAGAGTTGAAAATCCTGCCACAGCAAAGAAGCGTATATGTCACCCCCTTTGATACATCCCCAAAGGGTTGAAGGAAGACCAGGGGGTTGAATTTCCAGGGAGACAGAAGAGCAACTCAAGATAGGGAAGACTCCTCTGCTCCTGCTAGGAGGGAGGGGGCTCTCTGTCACTAGAAGTGAGCAGCTATATTTTGGGGACCATTTCCAGGAGTAGAGTGTCTTATGCATCAAAAGTGTGTCTGAACTTCCCAGTCTTTAAGAACTCTTTCAGCCCTGAGATTCTGTGATTTATATATAAATATAATTTTATATACATAAAATATTAGTTGTGATTATCTTGCTTCTTAAAATAACTATTATTAACATTATTCTTATTATACTTAAAGATTTTGCATATTTATTATATGCCAGGGAGTGATGCTTGAGTTCTTTATATTCACTATCTCTGTGAGGTAGTTACTGTCCCATTTTCCTGATAAGGAAGCTGAGTCTAAGGGAGGTTAAGAACATCTCTAAGGTCTGAGATCGGTCACACAGATAGCATATTGCAGAGCTGGGTTTCAAACTGTGTCCTTCTGACTGTGGTGCTGCTGAGCTATACTTAGTTTCCATTTTTTTTGTTGTTGTTGGTTTTGGGTTTGTTTGTTATTTTTTTAATATTACAAACTTAAAAAGCTTATAGCAGTTTGTCAGTACATTGTCTACTTGTGCAAAAAGGTAGGTTTTATCCTTTCTATTTATATTATATTTATATTATATATATTTATATATTTTTATTTATATTTATTTGTTCATTTGCTTGCTTTAAAGAATATTGAATTAGAATCAGACTCTGATGGAGACAAAGTGAATGATCATAGATTTTCAAGCTTGAAATAGTAAACTGGTGTGTTGTGAGCCCCTCAGCCATAATGAAACCCTGGAGAACGTGTAAGCAGCAGGGTCACCAACAACTTAACACTTAGACTGCTGATCACAGTTATCAAAGAGAAGAACAGACTTGGAGTTCATTCATTGTTTTGTTCACTTCAACAAATATTTATGAACTTAAAACTATGTTAGTATGCAATGGAAGATATGTTGAATACATTTCAAATAAAACACAAGCATCCAATCAGAGATCTTGGCCTGCTCTCTGCTTCCTTACAAAGCTAAAAGAAGCATCTTTTTTATCTAAAGCTACGTCTTACTTTCTCTTGATAAGATTAAAACAACTATTCTAACCAGCCGATTATCAAGCTAATCTTTCAAATAAACATAAACATATACATTTTGGTGCCAATTGCCCATTTTACAATTGGAAAGAATTACCAGGATGCTAGAGGTTTGGGAATGGACCTCCTCAGGAGGAAGGACAGGAAGGCAGAGTGGCCAGAGAAAGGGCTGAGGGGATGGAAGAGGAAGGAGCCAGTGGAATAAGAGTTGGCTGAACAGGCGCAAATTATGGGGCAGAGTGGAGAGAGGTGGGGTGATAAGGTACAGGAGATAAGGAGGAAGCTTTATAAAGCACACAGCTGAATTTAGAAATACTAACTAGGATCTTGGGCCACTGATAGAAACCTCAGATCACCCAAGGCCCCTGCTCAAGCCAGGGGTCAGGGCCTTCCCTACAAAGTGTGAGACTAGAAGCAACTCAGCCAGGGTGGTGACCATACCAGATAAATGCACTTGAAACTACATCTTTCACAGACCCCTTGGGATAGCCATAAAATAGAAATTTTGAAATAAAATCTTAATAATGTTCAGAAAAATGTGTAAGGTGCAACACCCTGTGGAACTCCTAGTCCCAAATACAGGGCCCCACTGGCCTCCCAGGGGATGGGACTATATGTGGTCCTAGCACTGTTGGGTGATGGACTCCCCCAAAGCACGTAACATCTTCTAAATTCCTCCTCAAGGTGGTCCTGCCTTCTGCACTCTAGGTTCATGAGGGATGGAGCTCTCTGCTACCCCGTCTCTGAGCAGACGGCACTGCCTTCCACCAGCCTCTGGGCTGCCCACACTCAGCTCCTATCCTCCTCGGCCGCTCAGGGCTCATTTCTCTTTTAGCCTCCTGGGCCATCCCTTGCTATAGAATCTCTTCAAAGCACTCCCCTCCCTGCCTCACCCACAGCCCTCACCCCTCCACTTACTCCCCCATCCCCACACAGGCAGACTCAAAGCTATGGTCCAGGCATCCATGATGGTGGGGAGCAGAGCCTGCAGCTCAGGAGGATAAAGAAAGTTCTGAACACTCACCAGATGGAGGGTGTCAGCTTTCTGTGTCTGCCGCTGCCGGCTCTTCTGGGCAGCAATGCGATTTTTCTCCCTTCTCTGAACTTTTCTCACATCGTCAGATGAGTCCTGGGAAGCAGGGACGATGAGAATTAGGCAAGCTACCCCTCTCCTCCGAGTTAAAGCTGGCTCTTATGGCGTTTGATACCCAGCCATCTATCCTTCTATTTCTTCACCTTGATTTGCCCATCCACCCTCTTTACCAAAAGGCTGAACCCAGAAGAGGACTCTGTCCCACACTCTGTGACGCTTTCTTAGGTCTCTACAATGTTTTTGGCCAAAAGTTACAGGAAGAGGGCAGAAGAGCTTGAGGCCTCAGTAAGGCTGTATTTGGAAAAAGATGGTTAAGGCGATGAAGTGTGTTTTATCACCTCTCCTCTTCAGGGCTGCTCCACCCTTACCCTCTCAGTTTTGGCCTAGAACTTTGCTATTTTTTTCCAAAACTTCATTGAGCACCTACTGTGTGCCAGCTTCTGTGCAAGTGGGTTCCCCGCTCAGAGGCACTCTGGTTGAATTCCCCAATTCTGTGAATTTGATATAATTATTTCCATCTTGTATGTGCAGCAACTGAGGCTAAAGAGCTTGCTCAAGCGCTCACAGAAATCTGGGTGTTACATCTTCCGGTGCTAAGTCTGACACCTTTCCAAGCTGCCCCCGCCCCTGCCCCCCAACCTCACTGGCTTGTACCCCATGTGTCTTCTGCAGCACCCTGAGCTGAAGTCCCCATCTCAGAGCTGCCCCTTCTTTCCCTGCATTCCCATCATTATGCTCAGTGAACTTGACATTCCTCATGGCTCTGAGCACAATGTCCAGTACAAACTGGAGGCCAAGGACAGCTTTCCTGGTGGCAATTACCTAGCTGTGGAAGGTAGTGCACAAGGGGGCCTTTGGGTGTTCTCTAAGTACACCCCACAGATGGGCATGTGCTCTGCTTGGGCAGAGAGGTTAGCTCTGGCTTTCCGCCAGAGGCTGCAGGATAAGTGTAGGAGTCTTCTTCACCTCCTGCCCTGTCCCCTCTCATGTCCCCACAGGCTAGAGGGACACAGTTCCTAGGGCAAGACTGCTCACCTAGGATATGTCTCAACAACCTGCCCAATGCTTCCAGGCCATTGCAGCTGGAGGGCACTGGGTTAGATAGGAAGGAAGTGCTCTTCCTCTAAGGGGGATGGGGAACCGGGTAACCATGGAAGCCATGAGTAATTTCCTTCCTAAGAAGAGTACACACTTCCAGGCAGTCTGAACCACTCTGATACCATCTTGAGCAGAGGACTGGGCTGTTCATCCTCTAGAGGTCTCCACCAGGACTTCTACTTGCCACTCTGCTGCTAGGTACTGATGACAGAAGCTGTCCAAAATGTTTGTATTTCACTTGCATTTGGGCTGCAGCATTTTGAAAGCCCTCTTGGATAAGAATTTCCTTGCTAAGGAAAGAATTCAGTTTTTCAACCACAAAATTGGACAAGAAATTGTAATTCACTGATGTATTGGATGAGAAAGAAGAGGGTTTCCTATGGAGAGGGCTGTCAAGGAATGGGTTAAGGAGAAAACCCTAGAAGCTGTGAGGCAGCCAGGATGCCTCATTTTTTGGCAACCCTCAAGCTGAATACTTTTACATTAGAAGTCACAATTTAGATTGTGACTCGCAGAACCTCTGCCTTCATCTCTCTGGATTCCCTCAGAGCTGAGCTGAGTTCCTAGGGAATGTCTTCAACTCTCCAGAACCATCTCCTGGTTCACATCCTTCCTCCTCCAGCACCCTCTCTGCTGCCTGTGTTAACCACAGGTGTTGTGCCTGGCAGATAAGATAGATCTTTCTGGGCTGGTGTGGGGTCCTCCTCCTTCTGACCTAGCTTTTGTTCCCCCTTTAGTTTTCCCGAGCCTGTTCCTCTCTGGCCCCACCAGCCACCTCCCGGGCAACCATCTAGCATTGGGGTTGTGTGTGCCAGCAGCCCGCATTCACCTCCTCCTCTTATTTTGCTACTGCCTTGGAGTAAGGTAGGCTCTTCCTCCAAGAGACAAGTGTTCTCTGGTGCTCATTCTCCTCTTGGCTTCCTAGAAAGCTTCATGGAGTGAGAAGCCAGGGGCATCATCGGGGAACAGAGGGGGAAAAGGGGCTTTGGCAGGATGGGTGGAAGGATGCCAGTATGCACAGTCAAATTGCAGATCCCATGTCTTAAGTCTAACAGGGTACCTGCCACCAGCCATCAGCCACCAGCCACCTCCTTGCCCCTCAGCTCCCTGGGCAGGACAAGAAAGTCTGACCCTCTCTCTTTCCCCCCCTGAGGAGAATCAGAAGGTAGGAGGAGGGAAGGGAGAACGCTACCTGCTTGCCAGGGGGTGGAGAGCGGCTGAAGCTGGAGTCGCTGCTGTCGGAGCTGTGAGGCATGGCTGCAATCTTCCGGGCTCTTACGCAGCCCCGAACGCCTCTGGGCTCTCCTGTCACCAGGCGGCCTCCCTTCCTGACTGCTCCCAGGCCACCAGCCCACCCCCCTCTGCAGGGCCCTCCTCTGCCCGCCTTGCAGCCACCTCTGACCCCGGCGTCCTCCTCACTCTGGGGTGCAGGGGCTCTGCTCCCCACAGGGACATGTCGCTTGCTTTGGGGCTCGCGCCCTCTCTCTCTCTTGTGGTTTCTGGTAACTCACGCTGGAAGTCACATGGGCGGAAACTTAAACAAGTTAGAAGCTAATTTGAGAGAAAATACATATCTGGGAAAAGACCCACAGAATTATGTGAAAGAAAGAAAAAAAATACACAAAACCCCAGATACCTTCCGACAGTTTGAAAGGCAGATCAGCTCTCTTCAATTGATGAAGATAAAAGAGAAAAACAACCCAGGGAGGGAAAAACCCCAGCCAGAATTAGCAAGTCCGTCTTCTGTCAACACGGGCAGAAGGGAGAGGACAGTAGGGAAACAGTTTCCACTGTCATCCGCCTTGAGTTTTAAACCAAAATAAAGCAACTGGGATTTCTTTCTGGTTTTCACCTGAAAGCAGCTGCCTGTCCTGTCTCGCAGCAGGCCTTCCTCACTGCCCCGGGCAGCTCAGCCTGCTCGAGGGCGGGTTAGGGGTGAAGGGGCCCAAGGGCAACGGTCCTTCCCTGACTATCAAGCAAAAGAGGCTTTGGTAGGTCTGAAAGCCACAGGGGATGCTCTGGAATTGGTGCTCTAAATGTGTATTCATCACCTTGGACTTTTGGCAGGGTGCTCTGTTTAGAGAAATGATGCCTCTTAGTTGAAGGTTTTTCAGGAGGTCAGGATTGGCCTGGAATCTTAATGATTCAAGAAGGTCACAAAGCCAGAGCCAGAATGGAAAAATTGTAAAAAATAAAATAAAATAAAACAAACAAAATGCAACACAAAACAGTGAATGAGCACTGTATTTGGAGTCAAAACAGCCAGGATTTGAATTCTGCCTCTACCACTTAGTATGTCCATGGCCCTGAGCAGCTCACCTGGACTCTGTACCCCTCCTTATCTCCATCTGTAAATAGAGGATGATAAAACCTGCCCTGCCTACCTCTCAGAGCTTTTCAAGAAGCAAATCATCACATGGATCAGAATGTACCCAGAGGACTGTAAAATACGCCATGAAGACAGCTGTTACTGGTAGTGTCACTAGCCTTGCCATAAGCAAGTTTGTGGAGTTCTCAGTAAGCAATCCCACACACACCTGGGCCTTCTGCCTTCTTAAAAACTGCCCTGCCTCATTCCCAGCACGGCCCAAGGCTAAATGCTTGCCTTGCTTAGTCCTAATGGAGAGGAAGTGTAAACCCCTAAAGGGTTTTGTGTCCACTGGCTGAATTTCTGCCCTGAGACAATATTGCCCTAAGGGTAAATTGAGCAAAACAAAATTCCTTCCCCCAGTAAGTTATATTTGTGTGGGGGAGGCAGACAGCAAATGAAGAAGTTAACATGTAATAGCAGATGGTGACCAGTGCTGGGAGGAAAATACAGCAGGTCAGGATTAGGGAATTCTGGGGGTTGGTGGGTTGCTATTTCTACAGGGTGGTCAGGAAGGCCTTAGTGAAAGGGGGACATCTGTGCAGATCCCCAAAGGAAAGGAGGGAGTGAACGGTGTGGGTGTATAAGGAAAAAACATTCCAGCAAGGAGCTGAGGAGGGACTGTGTTTGGTGTGTTGAGGGGAAACAGGGAGGCCGGTGTAGCTGGAGCAGAGAAGCAGTGAGCGGCAGGAGATTAAGTCAGCGAGGTACCAGGGGGTGAGGTGACGTCGGGCCTCGGAGGGCACTGTGAGGATTTTGGCTTTTATTCTGGAAGCAATGAGGAGCTCCCAGAGGACCCGCCTTCCCACTTCTACTCCGTGATTCTCTGCCTGAGCCACTGTTTGTTCCTCTCCCAGCACTTACCAAATTTGGTAACTCTTTACTTTGTTTTCCCTGGCTTCCCGCGTTAGAACGTTAGCTCCATTTGTGAATTTCCTCCCGCAAATGTTTATTGAGCACTTACCATGTACCCAGTTCTAAGTACCAGGGATACAGTTAGTATTTTGACTGTTTCTCTGAATGAGACGATGAATCAGTTCGTTTTGCTGCCTGACAAACCACAAAAAAAATCTCAGTGGCTTAAAACAACAGCCATGTAGTTAGCTTGTGAGTCGGCGGGTCATCTGGAAGGTTCTTTGGGCGAGGCTGTGCTAGGCTGAGCCTAGCAGGGCTGCGTCGTGTGTCCTCAGACCACTGGGAGGTTGCCTGATAAACGGTTGGTCTAGAATGGCCTGGCCCTGGATTGTTCTGCTCCACGTGCTACCTCATCCCTCAACAGGCTTGCCTGGGCCTGTGTACGTGGAAGTTCTAGGATTCAAGAGGAAGAGCAGAAACTTTCAAAGCCTCCTGAGGCGCAGGCTCAGAATTCCCATAATGGTCCTTCTGCACACATTCCATTGGGCAAAAAAGTCCCAAGGCCAGCCCAGACTCCCTGGGTTGATGGGAGGAATATAAAGAATTGTGAGCATGTTTGTGGTCTCCCACAGATGAGAAGCCATTGGTGGTTTTAGAGCAGAGAAGGGGCAAGGTTTTAAAAGGGTTTTGACAGGATCTCTCTGGATGCAGTTGAGATGTACTGTAGAGGAGCGAATGGAGGCGGGGAGACCAGTTGGGATTATGGCACTAGATTATCATGATAACCTAAGTAAAAAATATCGGTGGCAGAGACCAGTGAGCTAGGGAGGAAGGTGATAAGAAGTGGGCCATGTGATAACCAGTGACCATGTCTTTCTTGTTTACAATTACACATCCAGTGCCCAGAGGACGCTTAGTAAGTCATTGTCAACAGAATCAATGTGTGAAGAAATTCCCATTGAACTTTGCTTATAACTTACAGAATTTACCATGACCTGCCTTGTTCTGCATCTTCTCATCCTTGGTGTATTGAAAGCTCTATAAGGATAAGAACTGTCATGTTTATGTTTTATTCAGTTAAATTTAACATTTATTCATGCCTATTACATAGCAAAAAAATTATAAGTATGAATAAGTCAGAGATCCTGCCCGCACAGAAAGAAGGGGAAGAAGTCAAATAGCCAGATTATTAGAAGCGTTATAATGTTCAGGTGAAGGTCTTAGGTCTTTGAACAGTAAATACTTGTTGAATGAATGATTGCTTGATTCTATGGTTCCAAATCAATACACAGCTTCAATATTTAACAGACTAATGAGGAGAGAAATGAAAAATTAGCTCTTACGTAGACAGATGGTGTCTTTCAATGGTATTGATTATAAATTATTTTTAAATATTTAAGATTAAAGAATAAAACACTCGTGTATCTACCATTAAGCTTAATAAATAAGTTATGAATAGAACCAAAGGCCCCTTTATATCTCTTTTGAATCCCATTCCTTCCCCACCAGGTACCCATTAACCAGAATACGGTCCTTCTCATTCTTATGCATTTCTCTACACATGAACCGAATCTGTATGTACATCCAAGGAATATGCAGTGCTGCTGTGTGTGTTGTTTAGCTTTTTACATTGTCAGTATTTTTACATTTAATTTTTATTTTTTATTACATAGTATCTGAATGGTCACAGCAAGGTTTGGGATAGAGACATCGCACTGAGATTATTCTGGAGAACTTCACCAAGCCACCAAGTAACTGTTATAAAACAGCCAGCATCAACTCAGTCAACGTCAGCCCACAGCCTAAGGATGATTCAAGGTAGCATTCGCTAGACACTTAAATCCTTTATGCTGACAGCAGACAGGTATCAGGACAGCTGTTGGCTCACGCATGGCCCTGGTACAAATTAGAAAACAGTGCCACCTCTTGGTAGGCAATCCCAGGCCAAAGGGCGTGGACTGGTGAGCCCCTATTTGATGTCTAAGGTCTGGGCTCTTAAACAGTGAACAATCTGTACAACTGTACCCAGGATCCTTGCTATGTATCACTTACTATGTGCCAGGCACATAAATTGACTCATTTAATTCTCACAACAGTCGCAGGAGGTAAGTACAGTTGATCCTTGAATAACTCAGGGGTTAAGGGTGTTGACCCCCACATAGACAAAAACCCATGTATAACTTTTGACTCCCGCCAAACTTGAAGTCCCAACAGCCTACTTACTGTTGCCTGGAAGTCTTACCAATAACAGAAACAGTCGATTAACACGTATCTTGTATATGTGTTATATACTATATTCTTACTATAAAGTAAGCTGGAAGAAAAAAATGTTGTTAAGAAAATTACAAGGAAGAGGATATATGTTTACAGTACTATACTGTGTTTATCAATACTGTAGGTTTATGTCATGTTTACAAGATGAATTGTCCATCAATCAGTTGTCACTCTGTCAGTCAATATCGTCTTATATGATACAAAACTCTTGAAGCTAACACTACACTAGATTACTAACACTAGACATCAAAAATGAAAAGACAATGTGAAAAAGAAATTCATACTTATTTACAGGAATAATGATTCATGCATAGATAATGAAGAAGCAGCAATATGACTGCTTTATGCTAACCTGGTGTAATTGATATGACTGCTCCATGGTAGCCCAGCCTATGTACTAATGAATGAATTGTTATAAAAATTTTACGGTATATAGTATTACAGTCATATTTATAATACAGTATTAGAAACATTGTTACCTTAAAAAAAAAACACTTACCTGTGATGATAAGCTGATAGTTTCTTCAATTATGTGAGCGAGAGGCATCCTGTAAGGTAATATAATTATCTGAAAGCGAATAACCTTTGAGTTACTGGATCATGGGAGGTGGCAGGAGGAGAGTGTGGTCCTGACGGAGGGGAGAGGAAAAACTGGGGAACAGGGAGCTCCAAGAATTTAGGACAGAAGGTATTTACCAATCTCCATTTTAGTATTAAAATTAGCAGGATACGTTGAAGGCAAATGGACTTAAGGTTATTGAAAATAGACTTTTTTGTTGTTGTTTTTGTAGTTCAAATTGTTCTAACTTTGGCTACTGGGGACTCTTTCAGTTGGCTCCTGTGGCCCTCTGACATATTCAGTCATTATGGGTTTTTTTTTTGTTTTGGATTTTGTTTTGTTTTGTTTTGTTTTTAGCACTTTCTTACCTCCTGGTGCTGCAAGATGCTCTAGGCTCATCTTGGATGTTTCCTGATCCATTTCTCTAAAGAGAATCCACCCTTTCTCCAAGGAGCCCTGGTTGATAGTGCTTTTTAAAGTGCCACAAGCTTGCTATCTTCACATCAGTCCAGTTCCTCTATTACTTTGCTGTTCCTATAAATACAAACTTCAGTCCATCCCGTCCTGAATCAGTCCATTTCCAAGACCTGTGTTTTACGAAAGCAGGGATGCTCTGATCAAATCGTTAAGAAAATGGGTTGAAACTGAGGAACCAAGCAGAGCAGAAACTTCCTGAGTGCCTGTCGTATGTCCCCTGGGAGGTGGGGGTGTCGGATGGGGGGCTGACTACAGAACTAGGTACTTTTCCTTCAGGACAGTCATTTCAGAATTCAGGCTTCCCTGCCTGGAAGGAGGTGCAAAATCTCCCAAGGTCCAAAAAAGGGAGGAAGGAAATACTCAGACCTACCCTCAGATATTCTGATTTAATTAGTCTGAGCACAGCTATTTTTTTTTTTTTGAGTCTTCTATTCAGGCAAAATGGCATAGCCTTACATTATTTGGCATGTTTTTACATCCTTTAGCAGTTTTTAAAAATCACAATGTTTATGTGACTTTGTACAATACCAAAAAAAAAAAATGAATGTACCTAAGTGTAGAATGGTTTTATATATATACATATTTTTTTTTCTTCAAAAGGCTATGATTCTCAGACAGGAACTGCATACGCAGAGAAACCACTTGGTCATTAGCTTCACAATTTTGCCCCTAAATGACCGACAGATGCAAAGCTATTTTTTAAAAGCTCCGCAGGTAGTTCTAACACGCAGCCGGGGGATGGAGGGGAAATCTCGAGCACATCTCTCCAGGAGGGGGCACTTTATGGACTCAGAGTCCAGTTAAGCTTCCAGCCCAGCTCTCTGATCTCTGTTCATTCTTTCTCACCTGCCAGGGGACGCAAAGGCCCCAAGCCCTGAGGTTAACAGGCTCTCAATCTACTTTTCGCAGCCGCTTTGAGCTACAGGAGTTGTGTGCGTGAACCCCAGGGTCCAGTCCAACAAAGTAGCTCAGGCAAGAGTGGGCCTTCGAGGAGCTGAGGGTCAGGAGTGTCAGGAGCACTTCCCTCCCCTTGCGGGTCTCGCCGGTGCAGTCAGCAGTGCCTGGGGCCACTGGTTGCATTTTTGCGCCCCTGTGTCTTCCCCTCTGAGAGCAATTTTACTCCCCTAGAGCATTTTACCTCACATTCCCTGATGGCCCCCTCTCTAGTTAGTAAAGATGAAACCCCAGGAGAAGAAAGAGGAATCTCCTGAGAGTGCAGGCAAATGTCCCCACGGTCCCCAGGGGCCCCTCACTGGTGGCTCCAGGCTGGCGGTAGGCAGGAAGCCTTCCCGTCAGCTGCTGCCCACCCTTCCAGGCTGCCCCCGCCCAGATCAGAATTCCCAGGTTGTCACCCCTAGCGTCTAGACCATTGATGCGTTGACGCCAAACCCACTCTTTTTCCGTGCCTTTTGAGGGCCAGTTGCTGGATGTGCCTCCTTTGAAATCTTAAGGGTTGACTGCAACTTTTTAGTTATTTGAGCAAAAATAATAAAAATCCCCTAGCTGCCTTAATTTTTTTTTTTTTTGGTGGTAAAGCACAAAACACAGTATGGTACATCTTCACTGCTTACAACATGGCTAATGGGGATTTTTCTCAAAGTTTCCCAAACAAGTAGGGAAAATATTTACCTGAGGGCAGAGCCCTCCAACAAAGGGGCCAGAGTGGGTGGCCAGGTGATGACAGGGAAATTCCCCCTGAGGGCATGGGCCAGGCCTGTTGTCCAACCCTCTCCAGCCTTAAGCCCAGATAAGGCTTTGTAGGAAACTTCTTCGGAGGGGGTGGCAGCCCTGAATGTGCCAGCCATAAAGGGTTAAAGCTGGTTTCTCAACCTGGACACTTTGACAAGTGGGGTGGATAATTCTTTGTTGTGGAGGGTTATGCTGTGCATAGTAGGATGTTTAGCAGCATCTCTGGTCTCTATCCACTAGATGCCAGTAAAATTCCCTAGTTATGAAAATAAAAGGCCTTTTCAGACCTTGCCAGATGTCCTCTCAGGAGGGGGATCAAAACTGCCCCAGGAGAGAACCGATGGATTAAAGACCACACACCCCGAAAGTAAAAGATCCCCTGGTCAATCTGGACCTGTGATTTTCTCACAAACCCCCTGGAAGCTCAGGAAGCCTCTGGACAGATGTGCTTTGCTCCATCAGCTTCTGAGTCCCCAAGTTTTGGACTTCCTTCAGCCCGTGGGTGTAGCCATGCTGATCTTGGAGCCGCAGGCAGCTCCTAGGATGAGCGTCAGAGCTGCTTCCAGCTGCTTCCCACTTACCTGCCCCTTGCAGACTGGCGCAAGGGTTAAAAATGAAGATTGAAAAAAAAAAAAGATATATCAAGATTAGGTAACAAAAATTATGTATATTTTTAAAGCAATGTGTTTGCCTTAGAACCGGGTAACTAGGGGGGTTTATACAATTGTTAATTCATGGCTAACTGGAGGAAGTAACTTCAATGCTGGGTGATCCCCCATTCTATTCCTAGCTGGACATATGACCTCATTTGGAGATAAGGTGCTTTGGGAATGTGAGTCCTGAACCAAATCACTTTTCAGCACCTCTCCCTCATCCACCTGACCCTGAGAGGATGTGGAGAGAGCTCTAAGGTCAGGAAAGAAGGTGAGAAAAGGCAAACAGCTTCCTAGCTTTGCATTTGAATATGCAATTGAATGTTCTAGCTCTGCTGCTTAGTACCATGTGATATTGGGCAGAGCAGTTAAAACTCTCTGCCTCAGCCCCCTCGTCTATGCAATGGGCATTGCAGTACTCGTCCTATAGTATTGAACGTACTTAAATTGCTTAGCACAGTGATGGGTGCTCAGTATTTGGTGGCTGTAGCTGTTACTGCTGTTATGTTAATTTTAGGTAGCCCAAATAGATCTGGGCTTATCCTGGTTTAGTAGTTACTGACCCCTAAAAACAAAAATGCCTCCTCCAAGGGAAATTTGTTATTTGTTCACCTATTGTTGGATATTTGAGTTGTCTTCAAGTTTTGACTATTATGAATAAAGTGGCTATGCATATTCGCTTAAAAGTCTTTGAAAGGGACATATGTTTTCATTTTTCTTCGGTGACTACCTAGATAGGAATACTTGCAACCTTGCTATAGTCATTTGTTAGTTCTAGTAGCTTTTATCTAGATTCCTTAGGATTTTCTTAGGTGGTTATGTTTTCTGTGAATAAAGACAGTTTTACTTTCCAACTTATTTGCCTTTTTTTCATGCTTTATTGTATAGGTCTTTTTGTGCAGTTCATTGTTGAATAAAGGTGTCGAGAGTAGACATCCCTGCCTTGTTTCTAATCTGAAGAGTAAGCATTCAGTCTTTTATCATTAAGTAGAATGTAAGCCATAGGGTTTTATTTTTTTATTTTTAATGGAGATACTGGGGATTGAACCCAGGACCTTGTGTATGCTAAGCATGTGCTCTACCACTGAGCTATATCCTTCCCCCATTATAGGGTCTTATTTTTTATAGATTTTCTTTTATTAGGTTGAGGAAATTCCCTTCTATTTTCTAGTCTGTTAGGAGCCTTCATCTTGAATGTTGAATTTGGTCGAAGGCCTTGTCTTCATCTATTGATAATAATTCCATGATTTCTCCCCTTTATACCATTTTA
Source organism: Vicugna pacos (assembly GCF_048564905.1). Lineage (NCBI taxonomy): Eukaryota > Metazoa > Chordata > Mammalia > Artiodactyla > Camelidae > Vicugna > Vicugna pacos. The sequence continues at coordinate 71,916,578 of NC_132992.1, read as the reverse complement.
TGAGAATTACATTAATTGATTTTTGAATGTTAAATCAACCTTGCACTCCTTGTATGTAGCCTACTTACTCATATTTCTTAGCACATTTTTAAATTGAGATATAATTCACACCCCATGAAATGTACCCTTTTAAAGTGCACAATTCAGTGATTCTTAGTATATTCATAGAGTTGTGCAACTATCACCACTGTCTAATTTCAGAACCTTCTCATTGTCTCAAAAAGAAATTCTGTACCTGTTAGGAGTTACTCTCCATTCCCTCCTCTCCTCCATTTCTGGCAATCACTGATGTACTTTCTCTCTTTGTGGACTGGCGCTATTCTGGACATTTCATATAAATAGAATCACACGATATGTGGCCTTTGCGACTGGCTTCTTTCATTTAACATAAGGTTTTCTAGGTTCACCCATGTTGTAGCATATATTGATATTTCATTCCTTTCTATGGCCCAATAATATCCCATTGTACAGTTAAGCTACATTTTGTTTGTCCATTCATCAGTTGATGGACATTTGGGTTGTTTCTGCTTTTTGGCTCTTATAAATAACGCAGCCACAAACATCTTTGTACAAGTGTTTGTGTGGGTATGTATTTTCAGTTCTCTTGGGCACATATCTAGAGATTGCTGAGCTATATGCCACTTCATGATTAACTCTTCAGAAACTACTATACTGTTTTCCACAACAGCTGCCCCATTTTACATTCCTCAGCCACCTATGAAGGTTTCAATTTCTCTACACCTTCACTAACACTTGTTTAATCATCTTTTTGATTATAATCATCCTAGCGGGTGTGAAGTGGTACCTCAATGTGGTTTTGGTTTGCATTTGCCTGTGACTATTGATGTTCAGCTTCTTTTCATATACTTATTGGCTATTTACATATCTTCACTGGAGAAACATCCATTCTAATTCTTTACTTATTTAAGAAATAGATTTTTTTAATTGATGTGTTGTGCAAGTTATTTATATATTCTGGATACTAGATCTTTATTAGATATACGATTTGCAAATATTTCTGTGGGTTGTCTTTCACTTTCTTTTTTAAAATTTATGCTATATTCTATTACAAATTTTGAGTGTAGAAGACTTGGCCAGATTGATGTTCTATATTCTAGACTGGATTTTTAGTAATGTTGTTGGGGGTTGTTGAACACGGCATAATCATTTATGTTAGCTGGAAAAAGATTTGGGAATAATTTGGAAGGAATAGTTTTTAATCACAAATCTATAGGAAGATGAATTGAACTCTTCTTCCAAATTTAATTATAAGTTCTGCTGTGCTCTTGCTGAAATTAAAGCTGAACCTGAATTGATGACTTACTTTTTTTGTTGGAATAATGTCTTTTACTTTCTTGACAGTCTTTTTAAGCCCAAACTTGTAAAATTTTAATGAGGTCCAAGTTATGTATTTTTTGTTTCTTTGGTTGCGTGTCTTTTGGTGTCATATCTAAGAAACTGTTGCCTAAGCCAAGGTCACAAAGATTTTTCACCTACATTTTTTTCTAAGAGTTTCATAATTGTAGATCTTACATTTAAGTCTTTGATCCATTTTGAGTTAATTTTTGTAAGATGTGAAGAAGAAGTCCAAATTAATTCTTTTGCATGCAGATATCCAAATGTCCCAGCATCATTTGTTGAAAAGACCATTCTTTCCCCATTGAATGGTCTTAGAAACCTTGTCAAAAATTAATTAACTTTAAATGTGAGGATTTATTGCTGGACTCTAAAATCTCTTTCATTGATCTATATGTCTATCCTTATGCAAGTACCACCCTGTCTTGTAATTTTTTTTTCTTGCAATAACTTTTTTTCCCCAGTAACTTTTGAAATTGGGAAATGTGAGTCCTTCAGCTTTTTTTTTCTAAGATTGTTTAAACTATTCTGAAGCCCTTGTAATACAATATGAATTTTAGGATCAGCTTATCAATTTCTGCAAAAAAAGGTAGCTGGAAAATGTTATGGATTGCATCAAATCTGTATAAAAAATCTGGGGAGTACTTCTCTCTTAACAATATGAAGTCTTCCAACCCATAAACATAGGATGTCATCTCATTATCCGGTCTTCTTTAATTTCTTTCAATGAAGTTTTGTAGTTTTGCTGTGTAAAGTTTGCAGTTTGGAGGGGTGCTTAAATTTAGTTCTATATGTTATATTCTTTTGGATGCTACTATAAATAGAATTATTTTCTTAATTTCATTTTTGGATTATTCATTGCTAGTGTATAGTAATACAATTGATTTTTGTATATTGATTTTGTATCCTGCAACCTTGCTGAACTTGTTTATTTGCTCTAACAATTTTGTAGCTGGGTGTGAATTCCTTAAGATTTTCTATATACAAGATCATGTCACCTGTAGACATAATTTTACCTTTTTTTTTTCCAATCTGGATGTCTTTTATTTCTTTTTCTTGCCTAATTTCATTGCTAGAAATTCCAGTACAATGTTGAGCAAGAATGATGAGAATGGATATCCTTTTCTTTTTCCTGATCTTAGTGTGAAAGCCTTTAGTCAATCTTTCATTATCGAACATAATGTTAGCTATGGGTTTTTCATAGATGATCTTTATTATCTTGGGAAGTTCTCTCTACTTCTAGTTTATTAAGTTCATTAAAATCTGTTGGTTTTGTTAAATGCTTTTACTGCATCTATTGAGATGATCATGTGGATTTTGTTCTTTATTCTAATAAAATGATGTATTACATAGATTAATTTTTATATGTTGAACAAATCTTGCATTCCTGTGCTAAATTCTGCCTGATTATGGTGTGTAGTCCTTTTCACATGTTGTTGGACTCAATTTACTAGTACTTTGTTGAGGACTTTTGCATCTATATTCATAAGGGATACTGGTCTGTAGTTTTCTTTGCTTGTGATTTCTTTCTCTAGCTTAGGTATCAGGGTAATACTGGCCTTATAGAATGAGTTGAGAAATAATCTCTCCTCTTCTAATTTTTGAAAGGTTTTGAGAAAGATTGGTGTTAATTCTCCTTTAAACATTTCATAGTATTCCCCAGTGAAACCTAGGTCCTAGGCTTTTCTTTGTGGCAGGTTCTCGATGACTAATTCAGTCTCTTTATTTGTTTTCAGTCTAATTCAGATTTTTAAATTTCTTCTTGATTAAATTTCAGTAGTTTGTATCTGTCTAGGAATTTTCCATTTTATCTAGGTTATCCAATTTTTTGCATAAAATTGTTTGTAGGGTTCTCTTATAATCCCTTTTATTTTGTAAGATCAATAGTAATGTCACCTTTCATTCCTGATTTTAGTAATTTGGGTGTTCTCTCTCTCTCTCTTTTCTCAGTCAGACTAGTTAAAGGTTTTTCAACTATGTTGATCTTTTCAAAGGACCAACTTTTGACTTTGTTGAATTTTTCTATTGCTTTTCTGCTTTATTTCATTTACTTCTGCTCTATTTTTTATTATCCCCTTCCTTTTGCTTCCTTCAGATTAGTTTGCCTTTCTTTCTCCTAAGCTTCCTAAAGCAGAGGGCCAGATTATTTATCTGAGATTGCTCTTCTTTTTGAATATAGACATGTACAGATAGAAAATTCCTTCTAAGTACTCATTTGGCTGCATCCCATAAGTTTTGGTATGTTATTTTTTTGTTTTCATTCACCTTAAATTATCTTTTAATTTCTTCTTTAATCCACATATATGTGAATTTACCCATTTTTTTCTGTTACTTACTTCAAATTTCATTCTATCATAGTTGGATAGCATACTTTGTATGATTTCATTCCTTACAACTTTGTTGAGACTTGTTTTGTGACCTAATAAATGATCTATTCTGGAGAATGTTCTGTGAGACAAACATGTACTCTGTTGTTGTTGAGTGGAATTTTCTATTAATATCTGGTTTAGTTGGCTTAGTGTGTTGTTCAAGTTTTCTATTTCCTTGCTAATCTTATGTCCAGTTCTATTTATTAATGAAAGTGGGGTGTTAGAGTCTTCAACTATTATTGTTGAATTATTTATTTCCCCTTTATCATCGTATTGTTTAATTATTTTACTTTGGCAGGAGGGTGGGGGAGGTAATCAAGTTTATTTATTTTCAGAGGAGGCACTGGAGATTGAACGCAGGACCTCATGCATGCTAAGCATACGCTCTAGTACTTGAGCTACATGCTCCCCTTATTTCCTCTTTAATTCTGTCATTTTTTGCTTCATATATTTTAGGGAGTCTGTTGTTAGATGCATACATGTTTGTAATTGGTATGTCTGCTTGAGAGATCGATCCCTTTATTATTGTAAAGTATCCTTCTTTGTCACAGCGCTAATATTTATCTGAAAGTCTATTTTTTTCTGATGTTAACAACTACTCCAGCTTTCTTTTGGCTACTATTTCCATGGTATATGTTTGCCCACTCTTTTACAGTCAGCCTATTTATATCTTTGAATCTGAAGTGCCTTTCTTATAAAGAGGATGTGGTTGGATCACTTTTTTAAAATCCATTCTGCCAATTGCAGCCTCTTGATTGGGGTGTTTAACCCATTTTCATTTAATGTAATTGCCAATAAGGTAGAATTTATGTCTGCCATTTTGCTACTTGTTTTCTACATGCCTTATGTCTTTTTTGTTCCTCTATTCCTCTATTATTTCCTGCTTTTATGTAAAAATAGACATTTTCTAATGTACCTTCTCAATTTCCTTATTATTTCTTTTATCATATTTTTAAAGTTATTTTCTCTTAGTGGTTGCTCTGGGGTTTACAATTAACACCTTATAACAATCAGGGTGGGTTAATACAAACTTAATTTTAATAATATACAAAAGATTTTTCCTGTATAACTACATTCTTCCCTCCTTTGTGCTAATATTGTCATACAAATTACTACTTTATACATTATGTAAACACCAGTTTATAATTATTGCTTTATGCAGCTATCTTTTTAATAAGATTAAAGGAAGAAAGTGTTGTAAACAAAAGATACATTTATATTTTCTTTTAACCTATGTAGTTACCATTACTAGTGCTCTTTATTTCTTCATGTGGATTCAGGTTACTGTCTAGCATCCACTCGTTTCAGCCTGAAAGATTCTCTTTAGTATTTCTTGTAGGGTAGGTCTGCTAGGAATAAATTCTCTCAGCTGTTGTTTATCTGTGAATATCTTAATTTCTCCTTCATACTTCAACAGCTTTATTGAGATGTAATTCAGATACCATACAGTCTCCCATTTACAGTGTACAATACAGTGGCATCTAGCATATTCACAGGGTTGTGCATCCAACAGCACAATCTTAGAATATTTGCATTACTCCAAAAAAAAAAAAAAACAAAACCCTGTACCCCTTAGCCATCACTCCCCAAACCTCTCATCTGCCCCTACCCTCTCAAGCCCTAGGCAACCACTAATATACTTTCTTTCTCTATAGATTTCCCTATTTGTTGATTTAATTGACTTTTTTAAAGAACGATCTTTTAATTTCATTGATTTTCTCTATTCTTTGTCCACTCTCGCGATTTTTCTATTGCGTGTAGTTATAGTTTATTCCTTCTAACTGATGTTGGTATTCCAGTGAATGAACATTCTACAATTTATTTATCCATTCAACTGTTGATTGAATTTTGGATTGTTAGACACATCTTTGATGTTATACTTCTAGCGTTTCAATCCTATTAGTTATTATTATTTTCTCCCTTTACAATGAAATATCCAGTGGACTGATTTTACATCATATGGGTAAAGACTTGCTGCTCTCAGCATGTTCAGTGACTTCCACTTTTCATCTCAGTTACTACAAAGTTAGAAGGTTTGCATTTCTTGTGATTAGTCTTAGCACTTTCACCTTTCCAGTCATTATTTTTTTAGGAAAAAAAACAATTTATTAGTCAAAGAAACAGAACACAACCAATTGGAGATATATTCATATATATATATATATATGAGATTATTATAAGGAAGTGACTCACACAATTATAGAGGCCAAGTTCCAAGATCTGTAGCTGGAGACCCAGGAGAGCCAATGCTGTAGTTCCAGTCCAAAGGCCAACAGGCTCTGGACCCAAAAAGAACTGATATTTTAATTCAAGTCTGAAAGCAGAAAAAAAAAAAAAGCAAAAGACTTAGCTTGAACGTAATCAAGCAGGAGGAATTCCTCATATTCAGGGATGAGTCAGCCTTTTTGTTCTATTCAAGCTTTCAACTGATCAGATGAGGCCCACCACATTAGGGAAGTGTTACGACTTTGTTAACATTTGTTAAGTAAAGCACTGGGTGCAGGTTGGTGAGCCCTGGTTCAACAAAAGGCCACAAGAGAAACTGAAATGGAGAAGCTCATTACTCATAGGTCCTGGAGGAAGTACAGGGCACACCTGGAGGGGAGGAGGTCAAGGCAGGGTGCAGGCAGAGAGAGTGGCAGGACCGCTATTAGAGTCCATGAGTGAAGTGCTTTGGGGGTCCTCAGCTACATCTGGATTGGTCAATTTAAGCCAAAAAGAGCTGGGTTTTTGTAAGCTCCATGAGGGTCTTATCTAAAGAGCACCCGAGGAGAAGGCCCTGGGAGGTGGGGGGTGCTGTTGATCACAAGGACTGCTGGGGAAGTCATATCAGGAACTCACATTCACTTGTGACTCTGTAGGCTGTTATCAAGGGCATGGCCTTGCCAGTGTTCGCTCAAGGCCCCCTCAGGCCAGCTGACCAAAAACGGATGCCGAGGTAGCAATACCATGGAGAAACCTAGCTAAACTCTCAAGAGGAGGGCAGTCTGCTTTATTCAGTCTATTGGCTTAAATGTAAACCCCATGTAGTAACACCTTCACAAAAGCACTCAGAATAATCTTTGACCAAATATCTGATGTAGTCGAATTGACACACCAAGTTAACCATCATAAGCAATATGCAATAAAATATTAAAGAGCTACACGAAAAAAAAGACTGCTGTTCAAAGAGGTAAGGCAGTGGAGACTGGACTGTTGGCCGAGCTTCACGTATACAATTGGGAGACTCTGCACCACAATGTGAACAACTATTTTCTCAAGTGAGCTTGTACACTGTAATAATAAAAATGAATTGAAACTATTACATATCAACAAGAGACTGGGATTTTAGACAATCTCAGACGTTTCTAAGACTGTGGCTGTTCGGGGGAAAGGGTGGTAGTGTGGATGGACTGGTGGTTGTGTTGCTCAATAAAACCAGTGAACTCGTACAAGACTGGCCACCCTCCTCCCCATCAGTCTCAGGAGTCCCTCCCTCTGTCAGGTTTCCCAATTCACATCCCTAGAAACTCTTTCATCACTCTGGTTCTTCAGCAAACAGGATGTGATCTGTCTTAACTTTACAGTCTCCTTGTTTGGACATACGTGTTCCCGTACTGCCCATGTTCTATGTGCTCTCCCAGCTTTCCTCAGTCTCATCCCCCCCACAGTGGGGGTAATTGTCCGGTCCTCAGGAATCCAGGTGGCAAGACTAGTGGCTGGGCCCATGTCATCTCACTAAGGGCCACTCAGGAATGGAAGGATTATTGTTCCTTATGAGCTATTCTTTGAAGTACAGAAAAATACACCTAAATGGGAAATCTCTCATGAATGTACTGGTAAACAGAATCTGGTGGTCTTGAATTAGGCACAGAATAAATTTAGGGGGCATTTTATTTGTGTTACCACCCCGGGTGGAGGTGGGATAGAGTCTATAACAGCCCCTCTGTGCTCACTGCCAGTCTCAAAGCCCTGTCTTAGAGGATACACAAATCTTATTTCTATCTCGTTCTACTGGTCAGTGTAGTGTCCTTGGGTCCATGGAGTCCCGTGGTAGGATTAGGGTTAGGGGCTGAGAAAGTAGATGCACCAGTGGGCTTTCCAATTCTGTTATTATCTAAAGATTACTTCCAAAATAATCTTACACCTCGGGTCCAGGATGAACCGATCCCAGGTGCTTGTAGGTAATCCCACTGCAATGACTTTCAAATGACTTACAAAGTGTGAGCAAGAGATACTGTAAAAAGGACATTGTAAAATGTGACAGACCAAGAAATACAGATTTAAGTAAATTGTTTCCAGTGATAAAGATCACCAATAGACTAAAAACAAGTAAATCAATAAAAATTGGGAAGGGAAAAATGAGGTGAAACATAACTGAATTAAATTCCTCAATATTCAATATCCATATTATTTAAAGTAAGGAGATCTTTAAATAGTAGTTAAAGTAGGTAAGTTGTGAAAGAAAAACATAAACCTATTTTTGAATTCTGGATGTAACCACCAGAAGCACAAACCCCAAATCTGCTGTCAAATGTTCCCCTCTGGAGGGTGGGTCTAGGGGTAGGCCTGGAGGTGTGGAGCCCTTTGGCATTTTCTTTATCCTTTTCGTAACTGTTTGAAATATTACTACCACGCACATGAGCCATTTTTACGGTAGTTAAAAACAATAGCGACCACGCAAAAGCTCTGCCTTAGGAATCTCATGGAAAAAGTTTCTCCTCTTACCTCCTTCCAACAGGTGAACCCACCCTGTGGCTTCTCCTGCCTCTTTCCTGGTCGGAAAGTACAGCCGAGGAGGCGCACAATGACCAGGCTTTAGGAGGTGCCCTAGTGTTTGGTTATTATTGCTGGGTTTTGGTTTTTTTTTTAATTGAAGTACAGTCAGTTAGCCCTAGAGTTTAAAAAAATTTTTTTTAATTTTATTTTAAACTTTTAATTAATGAATTAATTTTCTTAAGCAGAAAATAGAACGGCTTTTGCCAGGGGCAGAGGGGTGATGGGATGGGGAGTTGTTCAGTGGGTATAAAGTCACAGTTACACAAGAGGAATGAGTTCTGGAGGCCTGCCGTACCGCGCGGGGCCTGATAGTAAATGGCACGGCGCTGCGCACGTAAAAGCTTGTTAAGAGGATATAGCGCATGTTAATTGTTCCTTTTTTTTAAAAAAAGTGTATTTATTTAATTAATTTGGGGGGGTGGGGAGGTAATTAGGTTTATTTAGTATTTATTTATTCTTAGAGGAAGAACTGGGAATTGAACCCAGGACCTCACACATGCTAAGCATGAGCTCTACCACTAGAGCTATACCCTCCTCCCCTTCATGTTAATTGTTCTCAACACCCCCCCACCACACACACACACACACACACACACACACTCTCATAGTGCAGAGGGACAGAAGGAGTCTTTTGAAGGTGATGATTGTGTTTATTTCCCTGACTGTGGTGTTGGCATCACAGGGGTATGCCTATGTCCAAAGTCATCTGGATGTTCACATGAAATAGGTGTGACGTGCGTGTGTGTGTATCAGTTATATCTCAATAAAACTATGAAAAATTTCTTTAAAATTTTTGCCATTTAATTAATTAATTAATTAAACCATTTTATGCCCTCCAGTCCTGAGGAAATCCCATCAGGCCATCCTTTTGTAAGTTCTCCTCTCCTCTGACTTGGTTTAGTCCCAGTTCGATTAGCAGAACCTAAAACGAGAGCAACGTGCAAAGCGGTGACGACAGAAGAGGAGGTCCCAAAGCCCAGCCCACTGAGCCTCCCACAGCAGGAAGAGTGCCTGCAGCCTGGGAGTCGGGACTCCTGGCTATCCCAAGCCTGCACTGCCGGTGACTCAAGGAGCCAGCGTCTCCCAGGCCCATTTCGCCATCTGTAGAGCCACCTGTGGGTTTGTTGGGAAGAGTTAGACAGAGCAGTGACCATATAAAGAGTCATTAGTCCAGTGCCTGTGGTCACCTCGCCACCAGTGTCGATTGTGTTAGTGTCATTGTGCTGTTGTTTAGTGGTTCCTGGAGTCCCCGGAAAGAGCTCAGGGGGATGTCACCTGCGGGTCCCTGATAGGCATTTTGTCTGCGAGGAGCTCAGCCCCAAGGACAAGATGGGGCCCCAGAGCTGCAAAAGTCCTTCCGCTCAGGCCAGAGGCAAAGAAAACGTATGGTCGATAGGAAGGTGGCAGCCTGGGTGAGTTCTGTGCTTTGCTGTTGTTAGCCCTCAAGCCATAAAGTCCAGGTTTCAGTTAAAGTAAGTAAAAAAAGAAAAAGGAAAAAGCACTGTCACTGTGCTGTGCACGTCCAGAAATTCAGGCTGGGAATCACCAGGCACAGGGGTTTCTAGATGTCCAGGGAGGCAACGCAGAGCCCGGGCCCGCTCCGGAGGTTTCCTGACCTGAGTCAGCCAGCCCAGCGGCCGTCAGCAGTGGCTGGGACAGCTCACTCCAGCGCCGTTCACACCTGACCGGCTCTGAGGAGCAGGACGGTGCCCCAGGCCCTCGAGGGGCCCTGAGCACATCTCCAGAGCGATTCTCCACATGCGCCGCCAGGTGTGGAGACCAGTTTAGAATTTCCATGTGTATTTGTTTTTACTCCCCTAAAAAGGTAAGAAGGAAGCAGAGCTACAATCATCTTTAACATATTAGTACAAGAGCAAGAATATTTTGTAAATAAATATACAATACTGCTTTGCAAACAATTATACACATGCTGTGTGTTTATGTTATAAATAGACATACGCAAACATCTTTTGCATGCTCAGAAAAATTTAACAGATGACGCACGCAATCATGGAGGTTTGGTGAGCACAGCTCTGCAGGACAAAGCCCCAAGTGCCTTGAAAAGTCACTCTCCTTCCTGCCAAGCCTTCTGGCCAGAACCTGGGGACTTCACGCTCCAGCTGTGCTCCGTCCACTGTACTTCTCAGCAGCCACCCTTGTCTTTCTCGACTCTGCTCTTCTATTCTTGCTGTTTCCTCTGGGTTGTCCCTTAGCCCACTGGCCTGGCCAACTCCTACTCACCCCTAGGCCTCCGCGTGATCATCACCCCTGCCAGGAAACATCTCTGATCCCCCACATTGGCTGTCCCTGGGGGACCATCCCTGCTCTTGCATTTCTTTATCTTGGTATTTTTGTCTCCTCCCATTGCCATGAAATTCTATCCATATGTCCATAAGGCAGGGAGGTCCTCCTTTGTCTCCATTCGCTGGTACCTAGCATGATGACTGAAGTGACCACAGGGGTCTTTTTACCCCATTCATGCCACTGTGAAGACCATGACTAAAAATCTTTGTGCAAAATAAAATAAAATAAAATAAACGTCCCTAGAGTCCCATGCCTTCTGGAGCCTGGGTCAAATTGCGACCACCAGGCCAAGGGTCTCTCTCTTCAAGAAAGGGAAGAAAGTTCCCCGTCAACCACATGCCACCCCCTTCCGGAGTGTGGTTCCTCCAGCACAAAGCACAACCAAGGACTTCCCCTGGTGGCTCTGTCAGAGACCTGGCTGAGCGAGCTCCTTCTGCAGAAACTCGATAACATCAGAGCACGGTAAGGGTTCCAGGCAACAGACTGGCCTCGTGTGACTGGAAGAGGGGCCTTCAACAGAGATGAAGGTCTCCTCTGGGCAGGGTCCTCCCCCAGCACAGGGTGGTCAGCTCTTGGAGTTTCTCTCTGGGGTCTTGGGGTTTCTCAGCACGGCTGCCCCTCAGCACTGCTTCATTTTCCACCTTCTCTGCACGGGCCTTCTCCATGCCTGAAGACGGCTGTCTCCCAGCTCCTGAGCTGACATTGCCTCAGTTCAAACCATCAGAGGAGACAGAGCGGCCCCTCAAAGACACAGTTCCAAATTGAGAGAGAGTCTCCAATGGGTCCAGTATGAGTCAGGGGTCCACCCTGGTGCCACTCAGCCCCTCACAGTGGGCCAGCAACTGGTCTTACAAACATGGTTGCCAGGCCTGTCCTTTGAGGGCTGGAGGTCCTGGATGGTGCTCAGAAATCTTGGCTAGGCACACACTCTCCAAAGTGTCATCCATGGGAAGGAAGCAGAAAGGAAATATAGGCTGAGTTTCTATTCAGTGCCAAGTACTTTAGCAATCACCTTAAAACACGAAGTCAGACCTCTGGAGAGGCTGTGGAGGAGTGGGCCTCATCCAGCCCCCAAGAGTCCCTTTGTGCGGGCCCCACACCAGGAACTCAGAAATGGGCAGAAAGTGGAGGAGACAAATGTTACCTTCTGGGAGCTAACAGCTCAGTTGGAAAAGTCACAAAAGAGACTGAACTGGCATTAGGAAGCCCAGCCCCTCTTCCAAGCCCACCCACACTCCACGCATCCTTCAAGGCTCAGGTCACATTCCCCCTCCTCCTTGGCGAAGGCTTCTCTCACCACACCTGCTCTGGTGTAGAGAGGGACTTCGTGCGGTGGGACAGAGAGAACCGAGAGCTGAGCATCAGTCACCAGGAACCTGGTCCTGCCTCTGCCACCAACTTACTGTGTAACCTTGAGGGCATCGTTCATCCAGCCACAATTTCCTCATCTATGGGCTGAGGATACTTGATTCACTGTAGTGAAGGCTTTGTGGAGCTTTAAAACTTTAAAAGCCTATGAAATTTTTAATCTTCAAATGCTTGGAACTTCTTTGGAATGTGAAGTCTGTGTGACACTATCCCTCTTCTAATTGGTGCTTTGTGAATTGTTTCAAGGTGAAAAAATGCAATGTGGTGCATTGGGCAAGAGCATGGGTCATGAGGATGTGGGTGGCCATGCTCTGTGGGCTCTTCTCATTGAAGAATGATCTAGAATGGACTGTCTAGAATGGCTGTTTCCTGAGGTATCACTAGCTTTGCAAAAACAGGTGTCCCACTTCCAGGGGTTTTGCACACCTGGGAGAGTGTCAGCTCTGGATGATCCAAGTAACACGTGTTTTCCCAGCTCCATCTGGGATCTTGACTGGCGTTATGGCACAAGGTTCTACAATTCTGGAAAATTTAAGTCTGCAGCCTCTAATGCTGGTACCAGGAGGGTTGCCAAACTTGGACTTATAATGTCAAAGAAATTCCCATCAGTGATATCATGTGACTGGGCTGTCGTGGGACCGGAAATCTGCCAACTTCCATTACTTTAATGCATGAAGAGAGATGAGAACAGAAGCCCTAAGTAGTTTCAAAGATCTTGATACTTTAGAGAAGAAGAAGAAAATGGTAGTGAAATCTGAGACAAAGGAATTAACACCACAGGTCTGGGCAGTGACTGTGATATAGGACTACTGCAACCTCGTGCAGTTGGGTCTTTGTACAGTGATGATGTCGCTTCTTTCTGTGCCTGCAGATAAAATCTCAAGGTGTCAAATGTCAGCAGATTGGAGGGGCCTTGAAACTCTACTCAGAGGAATAAGGAAACCCTTTTACATTGAGAGTTGAGCTATCTCTCATGTTCATCTATGCACAGACTTAATGTGAAATTGTGTTAAATGAAATCGAGAAAGTTTTACTACATAATTTAAAAAATGTTGCCTGCCATTCCTGTTCTACAAGGATCGAGCCATTAGCCACTGCAGCTGCTCACTGACAGTGCACCCTGAGGGGAATTCAGGATGGAGAAAAACAGGAAGTATTCTGTGCTCTGGATACCCGGCCCTTAGATAGTTAATGATGCGTATCTAAGGAAAATTTTCAGTGACCCCAGATTCTTGCATCTTCCCATACATAGAAAATCACAAAGATCATTAACTTGAGATGTCTGTTCTTTGTGATTAGTATTAATCTTTTGATATTTGACTACATGATTTTTTTTTTTTCCTGCAAAACTTCACATGTATCCTGGCTCCTTCTTTACCTTTCAGGGAAGTTCCTCAGGGCTATCTGAGAGAGGTTGTCTCCCAGGCTATGGTCCTCAGAAAGATTCCGGAATAAAACTTAACCCACAACTTTTACTTTGTGCATTTTTATTTCAGTTAATGACTATAGCACGCCCCCCTCAAAAAAAAGCAAAGTTGGGGGAGGAGTGGTGATGGTCTAGAGTCAGACTGAACTGAATTACAGCTCCACCACTGGCTAGACATATCACTTTTGGCAAATTATTTCATGGTTCAGTACCTTAGTTTTCTCATCTGAAAAATGAGGATAATATCAGTGTATACATTACAGAGTTTTTTGGAGGATTTCATGAGGGTTTGTATTCGGTGAAAGGCAGCCATTGCCATTGCTAAGATGCTCACAGGCAACACCCTGTGAGTCGACTGTGCGCCCCCTAAGGGCGAAGCCCAGTCAGTGTCGTCCCTGGTGTTCATAGCAGTGCCTGGAGCATTCTGGACACACAGCATTCATTCAGTTAATTGAATTGATGAAGTCCTGGACCAAATGCCTTGGCGCCTCTGAAGGCTCCCCCAACTTAGAGTGTGAAGAGGTGTTGTATCACGTGACAGGTCTTGAGAGCAAATGTCCAGTGACCTCTCCCCCACCGCCAGTTACCTCCCAGAGTCAAGAATAATTAAACTCCACTACTGGTCATTTTTGCAGATTGAATTTCACTAATGAAAGAACCAAGTCCCCAAGGGGAGAGACACCTTGTCTGGGTTGCCCATCTTGAATCTTAAGTTCTGTATCTATCTATACATACATATATATATATATATACATATACATACATATATATATATATATATACATATACATATATATATATATATTCCCATTAGCTTCCCAGAAATACCTGAAATCCCATTCACCCTGAGGTGGGCTGGAAATGGCAGCACAAACACTTTCAATAGACTTCAACTCTGGGAGCCTAGGGCTCACCAAAGCCACACTTGAAATCAAAGAGCCTCCAGCATCCCGTGTTCAGTGGGCCCCCATCTACCGCATCTGAGCTGAGCTTGCAACTCAGGCTCTCATCTCAGGTCTCATCTATGCAGAGAGGCACCCATGAACAATTTCCCAACACGGCCCCTTCTCTGCAGCTTGGTAGGAAAAGAGCCTAGCACTTTGAGTTCCCTGATTCAAGGACTAAAGATCACTTCTCCAAGAATATATAGTGAAGTAGACACCTGAGCAGAGATTCCCAGGGGCCCTGTGGTTTTTATTCTCTGACCATCACAGGGATGGGAGGAGAGGGAGGTAGAATCTGTATTTGTAGAAAGGTGACATCAAGATGGCCTGTGACCGTCCACTCAGCCAGAAAGACACCAACTGATGCACATCTTTAAAGGCTAATACATTTCATTGCTGTCAACTTCTTTTAAAATAAGTTCCAGTTTCCTTTATCGCATTAATACATATAAAGAGTTTAAAACTTCTAATAGTGTAGAAGAACTTATAATGAAAACCGGAGAGATGTTTCCAGAAATAATCATTGTAGCTATCATTTACTGAGCACCTACTATGTGCCACACACTTTACAGCTGTGATCACCTTCAAGGCTCATACAATTCTGTGAGGTGGATGCTGAGAGGATCCTGCTTTGCAGATGAAGAAACTGAAACTTGCCCGACATCACACAATGTTAAGAAAGGGGAAAAAAAAAGTTAATATCATAAGTGCAGTAGAGCTATGATAAACTTATGAAGACTGGGATGGAAGGAAGCCCAGAAAAATGAAAACAGTTGATTTGATGGGGTGATAAGATTCTGGGGATTTTTTTTTTCTCCTTGGTAAACATTTCTGTTGCTTCCATGCTGTGGCACACTGTACTACAGGATGGAGAAGTTGATTGCAAACACCAGGGGATGACAGAGCCAGGAAGCCTGTGGGGAAGGGTCATGGACTGCCGGCCTGGTGATAAATGCCCCATCCCATCCCAGCTGCCCCTTCCCTTCCCCACCTTCCCTCTGGGCCCACCTCCCAGCACTTTCTCAGCATCTTTGTCAATTGCTGGATGTGTGGAGGGACAGTTTGGGGGAAACCCCTTCTCCAGCTCAGATTGGCTTTGGTTCTTTTTAAAACTTACTGCAAATTTGCTCCTTTGGAACCTAGGGGTTTTTTTTTTCCTCCCTTTTATGAATCAGCATGGAACTGGCCTGTGTGGGCCAGAGAAGCTTCTGGAATATAAATCTTGCTGAGATCCCAGTGCTTCTTGGCCTACAGACCCCCTCTTCTCCTTCAGATTCACTGGTCCAGGCTTGTTCAGGCCAGGCTCCAAGCTACCTCCTACTTTCCCTGCCCCCAGGAGCCTGGGCTCAGAGTCAAACGCTCAGTCCCCCAATCCCAGAGGCATCCTGAAGGGTCCCTGTGATCTACAGGCCTTAATGAAGGGACAAGTCAGTGGGGGAGCTAACTCAACTTCCCCTGAGGCACCATGAGACGTACCCTGGCCTCCTCTCCAGGAAAAGCCCCGAGCCAAGTGACCGCACAGTCCCAGCCCCCTTCCCGCTCCCACCCAGGCTTAGTGTCCCTCATCCCACAGCTGGCACTGAGAGCAGTAGCCTGATACACGTGCCCTTATTAAGCTTTGCATGTTATTAAGTTTGATTAAGTTTGACATGTTTGCAAAACATGTCACCCGTCTGAGGATATTTTGTGTCATTGAACTCTTACACCCACCCAGGGTGTTTGGGCCCAATTATTCCATTTGGTAGATGAGGTGATGCCAGCTCAGAAGCACGAAGTGACTTGCCAAGGCTACCAGCCAGCAGAACCCAGGCTGGCATTCTTGCCCCATGCCCAACCATCCCCTTCTGTCTTGTTAAATTGGGTTTCTCATCTCATATGAGGGCAGTTACAGCATACTGGGACTGTCTTTTTGTCCATAGATACTACCTTCATCTTAACACCAGGCTGTGAAAGGGGATTTATAGCCAGGGAACAGGAGCAAGAATGAGCTTAAGGGGTTGGAGCTGAAGAGGGGCTTGGAATCCCAAAAAGAGAGGCTATGAGCTGCTCACAGTCTCCTTCCCAACCCCAATCTCAGCTACAGGGAAAGACTTACAAATAGCAGACACCCAGGGGCAGTGGGGGGGGCGGTAAACAAAAAGAGATCAATATTTTAAAAAACGCTAAATACTGTCCCAAAATAGAGACTTGGATTGTAAGGAAAAAACACTTACTACGTCTCAAGCTACCTAATGATCTAATGATCTAATATCAATGATCTAATATCACCAGGACTGCTTTTTCCCAGCTATTCATGTTGCTTTCTCTTATCGTGTTCATTTTGTAAGCTACTGCAAAGTTTTTTGGGAAATGGAGAGGCTATAAATCGTAAACAGATAGAGAAATGTGCTGCATCGTTTTATCATTGTGTCGGTGGTTTGTTTCCTAAATGCAAAGCCAGACCCTGTTGGGTCCAGTACATCTGTCGGAACAGACTGCAGGAGGAGATGTCTGCATGGGGTCCTCCCTGGGAGCAGGTGCAGAGGCGCAGACAACCTGTGACCACACTCCGCGTCTCGGTTCCACTCTTAAAGCACAGACGCCCTGACCTCAACCTCAGAGGGCTTTCCAGCCCCATTCTCGGATGAGCCGTCCATGGTTCTGAAACTCAGTGACGCTGGGGTGGGGTGCAGGGAGTAGGGCATCCCAAGAGACCACTCCCAACCACTTCCTCTGCCCTCTCAGCCATTTGCAGCAGATGTCAACTTTTCAGAAATTATTGAGCACCTACTATGTACCAGGTTCCATGTAAAAGCTGGGAATTCAGCAGTGACTGGGATTGGCATAGCCCCTGCTTTAAAGCAGCCCACAGAATAATAAAGGGAACAGATGATTAAACAATTATAATTCCATGCACCGAATTCCACAAGGGAAGAAGTACTGAGGAGGGGCACCCAATCCAGACCCGAGGGGCCAGGAATTTTTACTGGAGGAATTGAAATTTAAATCAAGACCTCAAGTCTGTTTAAGACATAAGCCAAGTATGGCAGAAACCAGCTGGCAGGTTGTGCTTCCTCTGCCTCCTGGACACAGAACAAGACTACATTTCCCAGCCTCCCTTGTGGTTAAGAGTGACCATGTGACTGAGCTGTAAGTTACTGGAATATGGACAGAGTTGATAAGTGCCACTTCCAGAGCTAGTCCATGTTCTTTGCTTACTTATCAGCTAAATGCAGAGGACCCCAGGGGAGAGCAGAATCACGAGATGGAAGGAACCAGAGTCCCTGAATCACCATGTGGAAGACTTGCCATCAAATGAAAATGCCCTCATGAGTTACTGCACACATGAGACATACAGTTCTATTACACAAAGCCACGGAGACTTGGGGTTTATCTGGTACAGCAACTGGTATCATCCTAACTTTAACCAAGCTGGAGTTGGGGGTAATGTATCCTAGAAAAAAATATTAGTGAAAACAAGCTAACCTCGAGAGGTTGCAGTCAATCTAACAAATGGGAAAGAACAGAAACTCCAGAGTTGAACCAATGGGATTAAACTCTGGCTCCAGATTTCCTAGCCGTGTGATCTTGAGTGAATTACTTAATCTCTCTGAATCTTAGTTTCCTGATTTATAAAATGAAGATAATAACACCTTCCTTGAAAGATTTCAGTGACTATTAAATAAATAATACCTAGAATGGTTTCTAAGACATAAAAGGCTTATTGAATAATAAATCCCTTACTCCTAACTATATGCATCCTTAAAATGACATTTAACAGTAATATGTTTGTTAACTGGTAACAGAAACAAAATTAATAAAAATTTATTGAGAACTGATTATGTTCCAGGCACTGTTCTAATCACTCATATGTATTAATTAATTCCATCCTCACAACTCTATGAATTAGGCACTATTTTACCCCAGTTTTACAGATGAGGAAATTGAGGCACAGAGCTGTTAAGTAACATGTCCAAGTAATAAGTGGTAGAGCAGGGGTTTAAATCCAGGCAGGCATGGTTATGATTCCCTTGTTACAGATGAATGAACAGAGAAGAACACAATTTGCTTAAAGCCACACAATCTCAAAGCGGCCCGGGCTGGGGATCCTAGAACCGGCTATTACTTATTGTGATTCTGTGGGAGTACAGAGTGTTCTCGGACCGTGAGAAACACCAGCCTTTCGTGTTTCAGCAGGTGTGCAGGTGGCTTTGGCAGTAAAGATACTGACCAAAACCAAATACTACTTTGATCAACTGTTAGAACGCAGCAGGTGAGCACACCCCAGAGCCCTTCCAGTGATGAAACTTAAGCCCTCTGGCTGTGCAATCAAGGCTGAGGGGCTTTGGTTTGATTTTTACAAGAATGATATTTTCACAAAAGCTTTAAAAAAAGTTTACATTGGAGCAAATCTCATTCAGTTTAAAAGAATGTTCAACCCAGGGTGGGGGTGGGGGGACAGTTCTAAGAAACGGAATTTAAGAAGACAAACCTAAAGTAGAAGCCACAGCACACTAAGAGAGGTTAAACGTTGGACTTGCTGAGGTCTCAAATGACCACAAGGGGGCGGCAAAGACATTGATCAGAGAAGGCAGAGGCCCATTTGAGGTTCTTAGAACCATCCTCAAAGGATGGGAGATGGAAGAGGAGAAATGAGAAAGGGCCTCCTCTGTCACCAAAGAAACATCCCATAGACTTGGAATCCCAAGGCTTTTAAAAGATAATAGGAGCACCTAAATATGTTAAAAAAAAATACAAACAGACATAAAGGGAGAAATTGACAGGAATATAATAATGGTTAGAGATTTACACCCCACTGACATCAATGGACAGATCTTCCAGACAGAAAATCAATAAGGCAACAGAGATCCTAAATGACACAATAAAACAGTTAGGCTTAAATGGATATTTTCAGGACATTACATCCAAAAAAACCAGAATACGCATTCTTTTCAATCGTGCGTGGAACATTCTCTAGGATAGACCACATACTAGGACATAAAACAAGCCTCAACAAATTTAAGAGAGTAAAAATTACTTAAAAGAATGGGCTTTGCCTTGTTCTTCAGATCATGTAGCTAATGCATGGTGACGGTAGAAAAATTGGAAAATATAGAAACATGTCAGTCAAACCATTATAATCCCACCATTCAGAGAAAACCACCATTAGTTGATATTTTAATAAATAGCCTTCTGGATAGATGTAGAAATAGGTGTAGATTTACATACATGTGTGTGTATACACACACACACACACACACAAGTGTATATTTACATATATTCTGGAGTCATGAAACTGGTATCAATCAGTATACTGGCATACCTCAGAGATATTGTGGGTTCAGTTCCAGACCGCTGCAATAAAGTGAATACCATATACACATTGGTGATCCACTTTTAAACTCAACAAGCAAAATATATATTTATATGTGCCTGTGTACTCAACAAGAAAAAAAAATGTGTGTGTCTTTTGTACAAGTGTCTCTCTACCTGCTCACCTGTGAGCCCCTTGAAGGCCAGTCCCCATTGCACCCAGCACAGGGGTGAGGGAACTAGCATGTTGAGGGATGGCTGGGGCCAGACCAGTGCCATGTGAGGTCCACTGGTCACTCTGCTGGGTCTCCTCACAGTCTAGGTGTAAGCTTCCTGAATCTTGGGGGGAGGGCAGTTGTGGAGCTTTCTAGCTAAAAAAGACTCTAGCTAAGAAGCAGGTGCTCAGAGTTCGTTGAATTTCATCAAAATGAGTCACACTGAAGGTGTGAAGGAGTGACAAAGTTTAAGGAGTTACCACTTCCTGGTTCCATGCTAGCACATTATCCTTTTACTCCAGACGGAGGCACCATAATGGTGAGAATCCAGGCAGCAGCCATGGGCTTGCCTGTTCTCTCCAGACACAGAGCCTCCACACCATTTCTTGGTCTTCAGGTGTGACCATCTCTTCCCAAAGAAAAGCATCAACATCCTTACTCTGCAACCTCCTTGATCATTAAGAAGTGAACGTCAAACCTAAAAAACAACAGCAACAAAAAAACCCCACTGAAAGTGTAGTGGTGTTTGAATTGAGTCTTAAATGAGACACAGGTGTTCCCCAGGTGAAGGGAGGGGGCATCACACTGCCTGGATTTATAACACTTGCTTCCTTCACCTGAATAGATGGGACACCACTGATCCCCTAAGGGAATTCTCTTTGGC
Organism: Vicugna pacos; assembly: GCF_048564905.1. NCBI lineage: Eukaryota > Metazoa > Chordata > Mammalia > Artiodactyla > Camelidae > Vicugna > Vicugna pacos. The sequence continues at coordinate 71,895,882 of NC_132992.1, read as the reverse complement.
CCGAGCTTTGGAGTGAAACCAATCTGGTTTTGAATCAATTCCATCACTTCCTGACTGAGTGTTCTCGGGCATGTCATCATATAGTCCTGGATGTTCTAGGGTAGGACCAAGGAAAAAATGTTGGAATAGCTTTTAGGAAGTATGCACATCAAATTATAAACAGTGCTGGCTTTATTGGGAATGTGTAGAGTGGGGAATGATGTAGGCTGGAATATCTACTTCTTAGTTTATGTGATTTTTTAAAAAGATGGAATTACAGATTTTTTTAAAAAAATTAATAGATCATTTTTAGAGCAGTTTTAGGTTTACAGAAAAATTGAGCAGAAAGTACAGAGAGTTCCATGTGCTCCCTTTCCTCCCTTTAGAGTCCCCTCCATTATTAATATCATGTATTAGTGTGGTACATTTATTATAACTGGTGAACCAATATTGATATATCATTATGAACTAAAGTGCATAGTTTATATTAGGGTTCACTGTGTGTGTTGTACAGTATGTTGGGTTTTGACAAATGTACAATGTCATATATATACCATTACAATGTCATACAGAATAGTTTCACCACCCTAGTAATCCCCCGGTTCCACCTATTCATCTTTCCTTCCTTCCCTTAACCCCTGGTAACCACTGACCTTCTCACTGTCTCTGTACTTTTGCCTTCTGCAGAATGTCACCTAACTGAAACTATATATATGTAGCCTTCTCACACTGGCTCCTTTCAGTCAGTAATATGCATTTGAGGCTCCTCCATGACTTTTCATGGATTGATAACTCATTTCTTTTTTTATTGCTAAATAATATTCCATATTTTGGATGTGCCAGAATTTGTTGACCCATTCATGCATTGAAGGACATCTTGATTGCTTTCATTTTTGGCAATTGTGAATAAAGCTGCTTTATAAGCTTTTGGGTGGACATAAGTTTTCAATTCATGTGCGTAAATGTCAAGAAGGGCAATTGTTGAATTGCAGGGTGAGAGTACATTTAGCTTTGTAAGAAACCACCAAACCATCTTCAAAGAGGCTGTACAATTTTGCATTCCTGCCAGCACTGAATGAGAGCTCCTGTTATTCCACATCCTCCCCAGGATTTGGTGTAGCCGTTGTTTTGCACTTGGGCCATTCTAATAGGTGTACGGCAATATCTCATTGTTGTTTTGTGATTTCCTAGTGACACAGGATGCGGAGCATCTTATCATATGGCTTATTTGCCATCTGTATATCTTCTTTGAGGAAGTGTCAGTTCAGATCTTTTGCCCATTTTTTAACTGAGTTGTTTGTTCACTTATTGTTGAGTTTTAAGAATTCTTTGTATATTTTGAATATAAAGTTTTTTTTATCAGATATGTGTTTTGCAAGTATTTTCTCCAAGTCTGTGGCTTATCTTTTCATTCTCTTAATAATAGGCCAGGTTTCATTTTTGTGTTTTTCAAGTAAATGTTTAAATAAAAAAGACAAAGGTAAAAGAATATGAAAATGAAATAAATATATATATATATATATATATATATATATATATATATACACATGTTGGGGAACACTGTGGGCCTATGGGTGGGCGGTAAAAGAATTTACCAGAAACAAAGCAAGGTGGAAGGAAAAGTTTATTAGTTTACACTGCCGCAGACAGCAGCGGGCCACAGACGAGAGGTGCCTGTGTGAGCACCGAGGGTCAGGGGTTGAGGTCTTCTATGGGTAACGGGTTGGTGAACACACTGGGTTGGGGGCTGCGTGCACATATAATTCTCTGCCTGGCTGTAGGTGAGGTAAGAAGTTTAGGGTTGGCTTGTGAAGGGGAGTGGGGTTATGACTCTGATAAAGTGGGCTGAAATAAGCCAGGCTGAGCTACTGTGAGATGAGGCATTTCCTAGGGCTATTAGTTTGTTAGGACAAACATGCCCAGTAAGGAATGTACTTTATCTTTTGAGGGATCGCAGGCAGCCATCTGAGAGCCCAGGAATGGGGTCATTAGACTTTGAAGGATGTCAGTTGGCCCCACAGTATATATATATATGTATGACTGAATCACTATGCTGTAAGCCAGAGACTAATACAACACTGTAAATCGAAAAAAAATTTAAAAATCAAAAAAAAAAAACCAACAAACAAACAACAACAAAAGAAGATGAAGGTGAGAAGAAATGATTTAGTTTAGCCTCCCTTACCTGGCTAGACAACTAGTACTGATTCCTAGTGAGGAGGAATCCACACGTGTGTGTTATAAACAGTTTTTGTACTTCTGTAACTATTTTAGTAAATCCCATTCATTGTTTATCTGTAGTTTATGATTAAAGAACCTCCCCCCCCCCATGTTTTTGGCAAGGCCTAATTAAAGAACTGCAGTCTGGTAGGTGGGTGGGGTAGAAACCAGACTCCAGGGGACCCCTGTGGGTTATCTGCTCCTTGATGGGGAGCCCAGCGAGGGGCTGCCTGTGCCTCCATCTGCCTGACACAGAGTCGGGGGTACCTGACCACGCCCCAGAAACCAGCTCCCTGAGAAACTGAATGTTTCCCTTGAGCTTACTTCACGACCCACAGAGGCGACCTTGGACGCCCCTTCCCTACCTTTCTAATGGGGGGACGGGCTCTCTAGAGCTGGGCTGGGAACTGCTTTAGCAATGCAGAGGTTCGGCGACTTGAGGGGAAAGCAGCTGAGGGAAGTCTCTCCTGGTCTCCCCTGTGCCTTCAAAGAGGAACAGAGCTTTTTCAGAAACTGTGAATAAAACAGAGTTCAGAGGCACTGGTCCCTGGGCCTGGACGAGGTTCCTCCCCAGGCGCTGTTATGCAAATCGAAGAGAAAGGTGGATTGAGTCTTTATTTCAAGCAAAGAAAGGCAGGGAATGAGACTAATAATAACCTTCACATTTGGACTATAAATACCACAGTAAATGGGGCTGGAAGGGAAGGAGTTGGGGCCTTTGGGGAGCTTGAGTTGGCAGTGAGGCCTACGGCGCGTGCGTCAGCGGTATACTCCTGCAGAAACGACAGGAGAAGCCGGCACTGAGGGCCTGGAGTGGGCACCAATTGGAACAGCATCCCTGAGGACACAGCCACCACTGCTGGGCAGCTCTTGGTCCCCTAAGAGAGGCAAGTCTCCTATGAGATGGCTGAGAAGAAAGGGCTCCTGCCTTGCTGGCTGACAATCACGGATCAGAGGGGCAGGACTGCTGTCAAAAATTAAAACATGGACATGAGTACTATTTGGTGGGGAACAAAGTGATAAGATGGTCACCAACCAAAGTGTATGCTCAGCAAAAATGGGGTCTTATTTCCCCTCAAAAGGAAGAGCACAGGCCCGAGAGTCACCTGACCCAGGGCAGAATCCTAGACTCTCCCCGCTCCACCTCCCCAAAGGCCTGCGACCTCCCTAAAGGCAGGGATTTCGACAGGTCCATGTTTGTCTTCCAGCCTGGCTCACTAAAATGTTGCTTGAATTGAATCCAGTGGTGCTAACGGCCTCAGTTTCCTCATCATTAAAATGGGATTTAAAATTATAACAAGAACCCAGCAAATGGTAGATGCTCAATAAAAAGTGGTATCTGCCCTTTAGTTCATTGTGAAGTCATAATATCTGTTGCAATTGTGCCGCAATTTCTTTTTTACGGCAACGTAATCAGGGGTCTGTGGAACTTTTTCATCATTATCTATCCTTTAGCTCAGAAAGCAATGTATCAGAATATTAAAATTAAAGTTTCAACTGAGACACCAAAGCACAAGAAATGTAAGGCCACCTCACCAAGGGCAGACTTTACACATTTTAAGGAACCAGTTTCAAGATGACTGGACCTTATCCGATTTGCAAATATAAAAGGGGGCTCCAGGCATGGAGAGATGGGAATAGAATTTGTAGAGCCATTTTTTTTTGGAGAAAACTCTTGTGTCTTCATTCTCCACCAGGCCAGAGGGAGGGGCTGCTGCCTCCTTTCCCTCAAGCCAAGTGAGGAGGGGGCTGCCATGGGGCCCTTGAAGACTCGGTTCTGCTGGTCGGGGGCTATGCGCCCCAGCGTCTCTGAGCAGGGGATGACTGAGAGTTTCCTAAGGTCGGTGTGGGCTGGCCTGGGCTGGCCTGGGTCTGTCTGATAAGCCCATTAAGAAGACCCTAGGATGTACCAGCAAGAAGCTGGATGCAGGAGACAGTCTCCTGGGCTTCTGGAAAGTGCTTCCTGAGGATATATGTGCCCAGGTGGAGGGACACGCAGGAGAGATCCCTGCAGACAGAAAATCAGAAGAACCCACAAAAGAACCGATGAAAGGATCAGCTTTAAACGTGTGCCAGGACCAGCACACCCAAAGCCAGCTTAGGAGCCTAACAGTTCTAGGCCAGTGGGCCTCTGCTCCCACCCCTGCTCCATTCCTGAGGGGCCAGAAACTAGCCAGTCTGCTTAGGGTGAAGGGAGGGAAAAGAGAGACAGGCCAGGGGAGAAACGGAGAAGAGCCACCAGCTCTCCCTCCCCGGCTGCAGGCTGTCAGCCTGAAGACGCCTGTGTTGGTGAGAAGAAATGGTTTGAGCATACGAAGTTTGGGGGTTTGATTTTTTTCTTAAACTAGATCTTCTAATTAACAAGTTGAGACTTGAAACAGCACAGGACTGTCTCTTACCTGAAAGGCAGCAAAAAAGTTCCAGGCCTGCTGGATGTTCACTCAGGTCAGGGGAAGATGGTCCTCTTGGATACATTTCCAAGAAGATATTTCCGTGGAAGATAATGTATTAAGTGGTATTTTAATTTAGCTAGAGTTGTGCATTCAAAATAGCCTGCATCTTGCAGACCCTGGTATCTCTTAGCCTCGCTGGATCTGCCGGGTGACGTGGTGGCCGTGTGTACGGTGGTGCAGGACGAGTGGCAGAGCAGTTGGTGCTGCAGTCTGGTCCTGCTGTGGAGTGCCTTCTTGCTCCCAGCCCCACTCAGAGCAGCTTTCCAAGGCACTGAGACATGGATTAGAGCAGTGGTCCTAAGTGAGGTACATATGTTGCCACCAAAATCCAAAGAGGTCCACTAAGCCCTGTGCATCTTTATCAGTGGTGGGTGCAAGGTGTAATTAAGTACCTGTCCGTCGTCCTGAAGGGTTGCTTGCAAATGCCCCAGACCACAGGACCACTGGAAACACCATCCATGTGGCAGGCCCTTGACTCCTCATGGGGTTTCTCTGCCATCTTCTCATGCTCATGCACCTTACTATGGCATCCAGAGCATCGGCCGCTTCTGCTCTCCAGATCCTACTAGCACCACACCAACAATATAATGGCAACAGTTGGATTCTTTGGAATGGTAAGGGGATCAAGGGCCTGTGGATTATACTCTAATGGGGTGGCAAGAGGGTTAATATAGCCCTTGGGCTGGATAGTAAATGAGCACTGTCTCCTGTAGATGTGAGCTGGTTTCTATTTTCCTTACTGATGGGAATAGAGTAGAATGCATTTACCATTAATAGCTGCTTACCAAATGCCAGAGGCTGCATGATCTATTCTAATAATGGTGACACATCACGCGTGGCATCTGTGTGAGGCAGTACCACTTGGTTAGGTTTATACTAGTCCACCATCATTCACTACCATCCACCTGAAGTTCACAGAGGTCAAATGAGTGAGTCCAACGGGGCTGTGATAGAGACCGCCGCCACCATCTTGCATCTTTTGTCTCTGCTGGAGGTGCTGTTCTCTGCAATCCCTCCTAGGATGTAGCATTATTTCTGATTTACTCTCTCAGCTGGGGGTGGTCTAGTTTCAAGCACTTCCACTCAGCTTTTCCTACCAAAACCCTCTTTTCAATCAGGGGCTGGGGAAAGAGCTACAGGGAGGGTCTGTGGGCCCATTAGACCCACTAGAGGCAGACTTGAGGCAGAACATTTTTTTATCTCCTGGCCTCCATAAACCCATCTCCAGCCAGAAGAGCCTGAGAGCAGGGGCCCTGGTATCCGTGTCATCTCATGCTCTTAGTTTTAATGAGGATGTAAGGATCCAATGGTCCTCAAAAGATGTGAGAATTCCCTTTTCCCACTATATAATTACTCTTTAGGGAAGGATCAGGGAAAAGTTTTTTGAATATGTGTGATGGTAATATGGGGTTTTTTCTCAAGGGGACCCAACCTATCCTTCAGTCAGTGGGCTCTGAGTCTGTGAACTGATTTAGATCTGGAAAGTGTGTGGTGGGGCCTTGCTGTTCATGATGCCAGTTAATTGCCTTCATCTGGCCTCTACCTTCTGGAATTCCATAATCCCCACTGACCCTAGGGACTCCCAGTTCTACGGCAGCATCTCCTGCTGTCCAACCAGGCCTGTGGAGGTGGCCAGTTCAGGGCTTATGCAAGATGCTAGCGGCACCTCTGTAGTACCTCGTCAGTGTCTTAGTGACACTCCTCTGTCCATCCTGAGGAGCAGGGTCGGGTGATGGAGCCTCCATTCTCACGGGACAAATCATCTGACCATGGCCTTCTCCCTGGACCTTCTGACCCTTCCTAATCTCTGCCAAGGCAGTGCCAACATCTCCGCCTCATTCACTACAGGTTCATATTATGTGAAGCCTCGAGAAGCAATAACGGCCATGTGTCAAGATATGATCCAAATGGCAATGCCATGGCATTGACCCTGAAGTCCCAGATGAGTGTTCCCGTGTGAAAAAATTATCCCCTTTCCAGACATTTTCTGGGCCCCTTTGGTCCAATACCCTCAAGACTCAATCATTCTTATGTCTTCCACTGGTACCTGCTAACAAGATCAGCCAGGTCCTGCAGTTCCTTTAATAAATAAGCAACTTCCTTCTGGAGCAGGGACTGTATTTCCCTACTTGGGCTGAACTGAGATGTGACCCTGATTATCTGCTTGGCAGTAATGAGTGTGCAGAGGTGGATGTTGAAGATAAACATCGCGCTGCAGGATTTCTGCTCTGAGTGCAGTCTTGGCATGGTCTCCAAGCAAAGGGAGGCTGCTTTTAAGGATCAGGGGCCTGCTTCTGCCAGTCCAGAGGGCTCACAGGATTCTAGGGGTTTGAGTCTCATTTACCCAGATGTCCCATTTGAGGTCTCAAAATCCTACATTTTTCCCTTTTAGCATCCTGACTTTGATACAGAAAATTTATCAAGAGAGGACAGTGATTCCCCACAATGGGTCTGTCATCATTACAGTTAGATTCTGGGTCTGATTCTCAGCACAGTGTGCCCTTGGGCCAGAAGAGACAAGTGTCTCCTTAAATTCTCCCAGAGGTACATTCTGGTTTCCACAGCACATCATGAGTTTATAGTGGCCTGAACTAAGGTTTGCATTTTCTTTTTCCAAGGCTGCCAAAATAGTTAACAAAGGGCGACCAACTCCAGCTTTATAACTTGTCCCCTCACCATTCAGGTGCCACAGATAGCACTTCACTTCCCACCTGTATCACCTCTCACTCCTCTCAGGAGGGAATGAGTCACTTTGACGATACAGTTAGTCAGGGATTATCTGCACCCCGCCCACCGTCACTGCCACCTTCCTGGCAAGTAGACTCAGCTCTAAATACCCTATCCTGAGGGGCTGGTTTCTAGCTCAACTTCTGATACTAACTGGTTTTCCCCTTGGTTCCCCTTGTGGCAGAGTCTGAGACAAACACTTGTGCTCAGGTGGTTTATTTCGGAGATGAGGCCAAGGAGCAGAAGAGTGAAACATGGAGAAAGAAAACCAATGCAGGATGCACTGCTGAGTTGGGCCACCTCCACAGGTCACTCCTACAGGTGTTGCTTATTCCTGCAAGAGCTTTTGAGGAAACTTAGGAAAGTCACCTCAGAACTCTCCACTTGGAGGATGAAAGGGGGAAGCATCTATCCTTCTTCCCTTCCCCCAGTTAATCAAAGGAGACCCTACAGGCATTGACTCCCTTGAAATTCCCAAGGTGCATATATGTGTGCACCAAGGGGGTGGCCATGGCTGTCTCCAGGGGGAAAGTGGGAGGAACCATCAAATTGCACCTGTGTGAAGATGCTCACACCTGCCCCAAACTGGTCCCCTGTTAGAGGTGTAGTCAGATGCTTTAAAATGGGGCACAATAGGTGCCCAGTCTGAGAACTGTCCTTCAGAGTGGCAGAGGCTGATGCTTAAGAATAACTTCACTGCAAATGGTCCAAACCATTAGGAGTCATTTCTTTAGGAATCACCCACAGAGCCAGTTTAGGAGCTAAACAAGAAATTCAGTTTCTTACAACATTTAGTTTTTAAGCCAAAACAGTATGCCCTGCTTAAGTAATCTCATCATTAACCATAATTTAGCTGTTACCAAAGGAACACAATTTGCCAGTATGGAGAACGAGTTCATTTCAAAATCGCAGAAATGTCATATAAAGGAAGAAGATTGGCACCAACCTCACTGCTTTATGTTTAGTCATGTTTTGTAAATGTGTGTCTATGTATCTGTGTGTTGTATATGTTAACTGTTGTTTGTCTCTGCTTATATAGTATCACATATCTGAGTATATCTGTGGGTTTGTGTGTGTGTCTGTTCACTGTGTGGGTTGTGTGGGTTGACCATCCGCTATGTGCCAAGCACTGGGGATGCCTGTGTAGAGACTCCATCCTCACGGCACTTACACGGAAAGCAGTCTATCTCGCCAGGGAGCGAGGACGGCTGCCATTAAGAGTCTCCAACCCTTAAATTTCTATTGTGGTAGGTGGAAAAAATGGCCTTCCAAAGATGGAACCCCTGTTTATGTTATGTCACATGGCAAGGGGGAGTTAAGTTTGCAGATCGAATTAAAGCTGCTAATTGGTTGAACTTAGATAAGAGGATCCTGCACTATCCAAGTGGGCTCAATAGAATCCCAAGGTCCTTAAAAGATGGAAGGGAGAAGGCAGAAGAGTCAATGCGAGAGAGATGTGACAGGAGAAAGACGCACCAGCCAGTGCTCACTTTGAAAATGGAAGGGGCCACGAGCAAGAAATGTGGGTAGCCTCCACAAACTGGAAAAGGCCAGAAAACAGATTCTCCCCTAGAGCCTGCAAAAAGAACGCTGGCCTGCTGGCAACTTGATTTTAACCCGAAAAGACCCATTTTGGACTTCTGCCTTCCAGGACTCTAAGATATTAAAATTTGTGTTGTTTTAAGCCGTTAAATCTATGGTACTTTGTTATAGAGGCAATAGAAAGCCTATATACCTGTGAGAACTGGGTTCCTGTCTTTTAAAAGTCTAACCCTTTGCTTTAAAGCTGCTCTTAAAGGTGCAGTGAAGTTCCATTTTACACAGGAGGTGGGTTGAAAAGTCAGGATGTAACAAGAAAATGTAAAGTCTGAATTAACCTTGAACGTGTCTTCAGTGGCCTAATATGCAGGGAGCAGGGACCAGGACTCACTGAAGTTGTACAGAGCAACACTCCCCAAGGTGCCCTCACCCCGGGGCATCCTCACCACCAAGCACACGTCTTACTAACTGAAAGGGCTAGCTAAACAAATCATATTGAATCGTCTTTCTCTCGCTCAAGGCATCCAATTAAATTTGCGTTAAGTCAAAGAGCATATGCTGCAATGCCATTGTAATTTCAGATTTTGTTTTAATTTCTTGAGTTTGCCAAGGAAATAATGGAAAAACAAAACCTTCTATTTGTGTTGTGGTTTGATCTTTTTTATTATGAAATATGCCAAGCATACAGAGAAATGTGGAGAGGACAACGCGAGTTTGTGTGCAAATCACCCACCTCTAATAAATTCGAACATTAGTCTACATTTGATTCAGCCTTTTAGAAATAGATGTTACATGTATAGTTGAAACCCAGTGTCTTCTTTACCCTTACAGATGCCATCCCCAACCCCCTTCCTCCCAGCCCCAGGAGGAATTCCCTATTACTGATTTTTAACACTTATAGCATTCCTGTGCATGCTTTTATACCTCTATTACTCAGATCTGTGTGTATCCATAAATAATAAACTATCAATGTATGTGTTTGGAAACATTACATAAATGGTATACTGCATATATCTGTCTGTAACTTGCTCCCCATTCTCTATTCTGAGGTTTATCCACATTGATACCCATAGCTCTGAGTCATTCTTTTTTAACTGCTAAATAATATTCGATTTTACGAAAACACAATTTATCTGCTCTTCTGTTCACAGGTATTTAGGCTGTCTCCAACTTTTCTTTATTACAGGCAAAGCTTCCGGGAACATGCCTGTACTTTTCCCTGTGCCCCATATTCTAGGTTCCTCCAAGGTGTACACCTAGTCAGGAAATGGCTAGGTCAAAGGATGTGTTTAGCTTTAGTGCCACCATTATTGCCAGACTGCTTTACACATTGGTCATATCAACTTCCCACGGGCAGCGTCTGTAAGTTCCCTTCAGTCTGTATCCTGATCAACACATACGAGTTGCTGCTCATCTGATTTCTGATGGGTCTGGTCTTCCTCAGCGTGCCCAGGTGATTCTCACAGCAACCCTCTGCAGAGGTGGCACAAGTCTTATTTATGACCACCCGGCAGGAGGGCATAGGGAGGCCTAGAGGGAGGATGATGAGCCCAACACAGCTGGCTGTGGCTTCTCAGGAGCTGAACAAACCCAGGAGTCTTGGATCCCAGGCATCTATCACCATGGGAACCGGATACATGGCCAGAACATAAACTCTGCAGCCACCTCTACAGAAGATATTCAAGTAATTTGTACTCTGTGGTAAATGATGACTATCCCCTCCAACGGAGGGCAAGAGAATTGCTGTTTTCTAGAGCTTTGTATTTCACAAAACACTTTCACATGCCTTCCTCATTTGACCCGGACAACAATCCCATAAGAAAGACTTGGATTATTACTGTGCCTACTTTACAGATAAGAAAAGTGAGGCTCGTGACTAGTCAGAAGAAGATGAGATCTTGAACCTACTTGCCTTTAAATATGTCTACTGTACGTACACTTGGAGATGGGTGTCCAAGAGTTGGGAATTTTCAACCTGTGCCGTATTTTCTGTCCTCTTGCACACAAGTTCTCCTAGCAACTGACGTCATGCCACAAACGCGGAGTGTGTCCCCCCAGTGAGGCCCGGGCCAGCTTTTGTACACTTAGAGTCAGACTGTAAAACATCCTGCCTCTGCCACCCAAAGGACTGTGACCTAGGGTGAGTTACTACTTCTCTGTGTCTCAGTTGTCTCATCTGCAACATGGGGATTGTTGCAGAAAAAATGTGTTACAGCTCTGTGTTATAGCTCAGTGTTACAGCTTGGTGTCACAGCTCAGTTGTGACAGCAACCTGGATCCGAGTGAGAGACCAAGCAGCACTCAGAGTTGGAGAACTCAGTTTATTACGCAACCGGGCCCACAGGAGTTAACACTCCAGGCTCTGGACCCCGTCTGTAAGGTTACACCGTCTTTTATAAGCTGCCAGTTTGCACTTCTGCAACATCATATGCAAATGAGGTATAACAAAAGTTGACTAATTAAGAACAAGCTTTGTAGAAATGGACCAATCAGGAGTGAAGGAAATAACCAATCAGGAGTGAGGGAAATAACCAATAAGGAGTGAGCTCAGGGAACCAATAGAATTTTACGGGTAAGTAAGCCATTTCAGAGGCAAAAAGTGAGATAGAGCCTCTGGGTCAGGGAACAGGACGGTGCTGGCAGGAGAGTAGTGGCCCTGACTGGGGGTCCTGCCAGTCTTTTTATGGGGCTTCCTGCCTCAGGATGATGGCACCCACCTCCCAGTGAGGTCACATGGACTGGCTGCAGTAGCACATCTAAAGTGTTGGGCACAAAGAAAACACTCGAATGTTAGCTCTGAAAAGGAAGACTGTGATTGTTAACTTCCGGCTTCCCACTGCAGGGAGTGGCGGTCCCGACGAGGAGGGGCAGGCCTCTGCACAGCACCTGTCCCTGATTCCAAGAGACAGCCCATTCGCAGAGGCGAAGGAGGGCTCGGTGCTGGAGGTACAGGCTCGCCTGACCCAGCACAGGACCAGAGGAACCACAGCCAGTGGCAGGTGGCAGTCCTGCAGTAACATCCAGTAGGTCACTTGAAGGGCCTGTAAGTCCATGTCTTTGTTTTTCTCAAGGCTTGTAAAAGGTCAAAGGATTGCAGCCTGAGGGTTTACCCTGCTTCCAAGACAGGGCTGAAGGGGCCACACTCCGCATGTTGGGTAGAGGGGACCTGAGATGAGTAAGGAAGGAACCAAAGGTGGATTAATGACCCAGGCTTTTCTCTTCCATCCCAGAAGGCCTCGTTCATGATTGGAGGAGCAGCCCAGGTCACTGCCATCCTTGCTGTGAAACCGCAGCAGCAGCAGCTAGTTATCCAGCCCAGTGACAGAGAAGAGTGGACACACAAGTAGAAGGCAGGAGGGTGGGGCTCAGTGCTTAATTCTGCCTGTTTTTAGCTGGTGAACTTTCATCTTTGTAAGCCTCAGTTTGCACAAAAATACAACGGAACCAAAACACCTATCCCACCCAACTCACAGAGCTTGAATATCAGATGAGATAACAAGGATGAGTGCCCTGTGAACCGTCACAAGCCAAGTAAATGGCAGCTCATTGCCTATGGCACCAGACAGAGCTTGCTCTTGGGGGTGGGTATTCAGCTGTGGAAGTGAGGGTGTGGCCGAGTCGTCCGCACCATTTGCTCACATCACAGGTTCACTCCATGATCACAGCACAACCTGTAACTCCCTCCAGCCCTCCCAGAAACTAGATCTGCAACCGTGGCCTCATTGGCTTCCTGTTCTAATCAGGTGAGACGTTCCACCACGGGGACAATCGTGTAGTCAGTTGGCCACAGGGGGAGAGTCATAGGTCTTTGGAAGCCAAGTTCACACATCAGCTTGGCCCCCTTGCTAGCTGGGTGACCTTGGATAAGTCACTTACCCGCTCTGAGCTTCAGTTAAGTTGTTTGTAAAATGGAGGTGATGATACCTATTTTGTGCTGTTGAAAGAAATGAATGAGACTATAGGTGCTGGTCACACAGTAAGTCTTCAACAAATAGTGGAGGCAAGTTTAATCTCCCTGACCTTGAATTCCTCATCTACCATCGGGGACAATTGCTCCCCAGCAAGGTTGTTGTGAAGATGAGCAGAGCCAGTATTTGGAGCAAGCGCAGGATTTAGCTCGTGACTGTTAACTCCATGAGCACAGGGCCTAGGTTGGTTTGATTCCCCAGCAACTACTCAGCGCCATGTAGAGTGCCTGACACACACACGGCTGGTACACAGGAAACATCTGTTGAGCAAATAAATGAAGTAAGTACTGCAGTTTTAACTTCTCTGAGCCTCAACTTCCACATCTGTAAAATGGGCATATACATACTTACCCAGGAGGGGAGTTATGCAAACCAAGAGCCCACAGCAGATGCTCCAGACATTCTCCCACACTGTACCCCAAGAGGCCCGCCAGGTGTGGGCCTAGCACCCCATTCCCTAGGCAGACACAAGAGGCGGCTGGGTAAGTAAGAGTAACGTTTACTGAGCGATACAGGACTGAGTACTATGAAGGGTTTACCAGGATGGAAATGCACCCCACCCCCGCCCCGGCCACCCACCAACGCCCAGAGACTACAGTACTTAGGAGTTACACACAACGGCCATAACTGCTGGATATCTGTTCGTAGCAAACAAACCATAGCATATTTATACTGTATCACATCGAGTGATTATAGAAATCCATATATATATTGCTTGTATAAAATCTTTTTTTTTGTAAAAAATATTAAAAAAAAAAAAAAGGAAAGAAAGTATAAAAAACATGTGCAGTTGAAAGTCCTGCCAGGACAGCCAGTCTGTAAACATTCAGTGAGTATGTGCTTTGGAAGGGCGCCCGCGCCTCGTGCCCACAGCAAACTCCGGCAGGGCCAGCGAGGGTGTGCCCGGCTGTGGCTCCCGGGCAGGGCCACATGGGGCCCTGCATCACAGCCCTCTCCAGCCCCGCATCAGGGTCAAGGATCAGGGCTGGGGCAGGCAGATGGCAGTGTCACTCGGTTCCATCCTCAGCCACATTTTGGTTGCAACTCATGGATTTTCCTGGCTGCTCGGAGGTCCCTGGGGTAGGTGCCCTGGCAGAGAGGCCGGAGGAGTGCCCGAGGCTGCCTGGTTGGGCGTCTCTCCGGCCGGCCGGGGTGCCTCTGTCCTGCCTCTTCTGAGCTGGGCCCCAGCAGGACAGCCCCACCCTCGAGTCTACTTTGGTCTCAGCGCTTGGTCCTTCTGGATTTCATCAGCCTGCTCTTCCCCTTGTGTGGCTGATCTGAATTTCACAAAAAAGCCCGGCCAATTACTGGCTGTGCTGAGCCTTGTTGTAAAGTTTTTCATGCACCAAGGAAGGGCCCTCTGGTGCCCTCTTCCTTCTCCCTCTGGCCATCTCCTCCTCCTCCTCCTCCTCCTCCTCTTCCTCCTCCTCCCAGCCCATGGTCACTTCTTCTCTAGCTGCTCGAGCAGCGGGTTGCCTTCTGACTCGGGCGTCTTGACGCTGTCGGTCCGAACAATACAGGTGGGGCGATGCCGGTTCAGCATTAGGATGAGCTGCTGTCGCTCCTGCTTGAGTTCCTCAATTTGGGTCTTTAGCTCTGCATTCATGAGTTCCAGCCGCTCAGATTCCTGTGTGCAAAAACAGAGACATGGCTTCAGTCCCTCACTGGGGACCAGCTTTGGGGAGAAGCTCTCCCTCTGGGTAGGCACAGGGCACTCCAGGCTGGCATTTGTCTGTTTTCTGTCTACCAGATTCCCACTGGAGGAAGCACAGAATCTGCTATTGATCCCCCCTGGGGTAACTGACTTTCTTCAGGCTGTGCCCATCACACCTGTGACACTGGCCCATGTCACTAGTGGGATGAACCCAGGTTATATCTTGGGGCCAGCCTGGCTTATGTCCCATCTCTGTCCCCCCACGCAATCCACTCCAGCCACAGTGGCTTCCTTGCTCTTGTGCAAATATGCCAAACACCCTCCTGCCTCAGGGCTTTTGCACAAGAAACAAAGAGTGGGAGAAGAATGGAGGCCAAGCAGATCCAGAGCAGGAGGGTCCACGGAGGGGTTCGAGTTGGCCCACAATGGCAGGGCAATGGCAAAGTGCTTTATGTATGATAAATATGTGTTGGGGATGTACTGGCCTGTAGGATCCGCAAGCCCAGTGGTCCTATAATTCTTCCCAAAACATGAGCTCCCCAGTTATTAGTCTATAATTATTCAAACCACCTCTTCCTTATTCCCTGTTATCTAGAAGCTTTGCGCGTTGGGAGGCAATCAACAGTCATCCTTCTGGATCCAAAGTTTGGTTTCATATAGACCTCAAATGAGATTCCCAGAAAACTTCCAGCTCAGTTGGAGAGACTCCAGGGAAAGGAGGGGATGTAGATTTGATTTGGGGCAAAGTGGGGGGTTTACATGTTCATGATGTGGACAGGTGAAAGGCATACCAATTTAAGGCTCAGGGGATCAAAACAGTAGAATATAGAAGTACCTGAATGATTTTTCTTGGACTCTGTCTGAGTTTGTCAGTTTGAGGGTTGGAATTTACTCAAGGGCCAGCAATGGTTTAGACCAGTGGTTCTCAAATGAGGAGCAATTTCCTCCCCCAGGAGACCTTTGGCAATGTCTGGATATGTTTTTGGTTGTCGTAACTGAGGAGGGTGGGTGTTCCTGGCATCTAGCGGGTGGGGGTCAGGGATGCTGCTAAACATCCTTCAGTGCACAGGACGCCCCACAATGAGAACTGTCTAGTCCAAGACATCCATGGAGCGAGGCTGGGCAGCCTGCATGCCAGGCTGGGCAGACAGAGAATGAGTCGTGGTTCCAATGGGCACCACCTGGGGCCTCAGAGCTCCGCCTGCGGGCATGGCTGAGCAGCCTCCCTCCAGGGTCTCCTGGGCCCTGAGTGGGGGGCCCACACATGCCTCGGGGCTGCTGTCTTCCCCACACCAGCCAGTCTGACTGATTTCTTCCTTGTGCTCACCTCTGAGGTGGCAGCGTGAGCGCCTGGGGAACTCAGAACTGCTGAGATGCGCGGTCCTCGTGACTAGACGCTGAGGGAGAACAGCCTCAGAAAAGGAAAAAATGCTCAGGGGGAGAATATTAAAAGCCAGTGATGGTGGTTTTAGGCTTAACAGGACGAGGCGCAACATGGAGGCCAGCCCGGTTCACTATTGTCAGAATTCCAAGGGAAGTGCATCTCTCAGGGACGGGGAGACCCTGCGTGGAATTGTGAGTGTGTGACCCGTCAGTCCCAGGCAGGCAGGTGCTAATCTCGGCCACCTGCTCACTGGGTCCACAAGCCAGTGACCTTGGGAACATCTCTGACCATCTGGTTTCCCCCCAGCCAAGGTTTTAGCTCCAACTTCAAAACCTCTGAGCCTCTGCCTTCAGGAGTTTCTGTTCAATCTATCCACCCACGAGTATCTGTTGAGGACCTGCTGTCTACAGTGAAGGCTGTGGGGGATCCAGAGCCCAGGAGCCCCTGTGGATTGTGTGCAATTCCTCTCTAAGGGGAGAGGCAGGGCAAAGCTGCTTATGTGCCCATCAGCCATCCAGGGCCTAGAAGACCTCCAGAGAGCGTGCTAAATATCTCGGTCTGACCTTGGGTTTGAAAAATGGGTTGACTCTAGTTGAGCAGAGAAAGTCCATGGAGGGAGGGATGTGGATTTCAAGAAGGGAGCCCTTAGCCAACAAGGACACAGCCATGGGAAAGCTTAAGATGTTTTGAGGAGAGAAAAATCCTCCATTGTGAATATAGGTCACTTTAGGACACAGTGGGGTACAAAGCTGGGGAGGTGGGTTTAAAGCCAGACCGGGAAAAGCTGGCAGGGCTTGGAATCAGAGTCAAGTGCAAGTTTCTTAGCTCCTGAGCCTCAGTTATCTCACCTGTGAAAAGATGATGATCAGGGGGATTAAATGACTTCACATGGGAAAAGCACTCTGTAAACTGAAGGGTTAGCGAGGCTTAAGGAATTTTTACTTAAAGCCATGAGCAAGAGAATATGAAGAGGAGAAGGAGGATGAGAAGCAGAGGAGGAGGCCGTTTCCAAGAAAACTTGGCAGGTCTTGGAGACTGCCTGCATTTGCAGACTGGGAGGCCAGGAAGAGAGTTGCCTGTGAGCCTGGGGAAGGGTCCAAGGAAGGGGAGGGGGCTGTTCTGGAGAGCGGTGGGGAGGGGAGGGAAGAAGTTGGGTTGTACAGGGAGTGGAAGTTAGATCAGGCCCCTCACAGGGCAGGGTCCGACATGCAGCATCCTGCAGCCCTGCACACAGATCCACGTCCTTGAAAAGTCTCACGTCAAACTCATCTTACATGTGAACGTCCGTATTACACAAAAGGACCGAGTAGGTATGTGGCAACTTGGTTCCCTTGTGCATTTATCATAGGAACGGCATGACACTCTGCTGGTTTGAAAACGTATGAGTACATCGTAGGCTATCCTGAACTCTTGACAGTCTGGCTGTCGGACGGTGACTAACTGCTTTTTTCATTTTAGTCCCTTCTGTTTTACAGGTGGGTGCTACATATTTATTTATTGTGTCAGTATAATTTGAGTTCAGAGGAATCTTTATTTAACCATGATTGTAGAAGTGGTTTGTGGTTTTAGAACAGCAATTACCTGATCTGTTTTCCTAATTAATTCAGGAACGTGGGCTAGGATCTTCGCACCTTAATTATGAAGAGAATGACTCTGATGGCATTTTTGTTTATCGTTTTGCCTCTGGTAGATATTTATTGCCCTAGAGAAAATGAAACTATCTGTTGTTTGAGAATAGAATTAATGCCAAGTGAAGGTTTTGTCTCCTCCACTCCAGTCAGCAAAAGGCAGTATAAAAAACATAGGGTGAAGGGCTGGCTGTCCTGGCTGTGTGCCCTTGGCCAAGTCACTCCCCTTCTCTGGCCCTTAGTTTCCCCCCAGCAAATATAACGGTTGGCCCAGGGGACTTTAAGCATTAAGATTTTCTGACTGTATTATTTTTAAAAGTCACCCTAATGCAGTTCAGATAGAGTTCCACTTCTCAACTCTTTCTGTAAGGAAACAAAAAAAAAAGCCTGGTGGGGTCTTCTGAGCCCAAAAGACCTGTCTGAATTAAAATCCTGACTCTGCCACTTGCCAGCTATGCTGCTGTGAACCAGATACCCAATCTCTGAGCCTGGGCAACCTGAACAGAGTGCTGGGCAGCAGAGGAAGCCCTGGGTACTGGCCCTGACTCAGCCACTGTGTGGCCTTGAGCAAACTTTAACCCCTCTGAGTCTCACAGTCCTCCCCAGTGGAATGGGGCGGCCTTGCCTCCTCCCAGAGTCACTGTGACCATCAAGGAGAGAGTGGCTACGAAGAGCAAGGAGCACCATGGGAGATGGTGGTACCGTATCCATTCCCAGGGAACCGTGTGAGGCAGAGTTACAGAGGCCGGCAGTACAGCAACGGGAAGCCCTGGGGCTGCTGCGCCTGGATGCAGACAAAAGAGGTACGGAGGCGGCTCTGGGGCTGCAGGTGTGGGTCTCACCCATTCAGAGGCCTGCCTCCTGCCTCCTTCAGGGCCTCGCTGGCCCAGGCAGGTGAACTCTGAGATGCTACAGAATCTCCCAGGCTGGATCTGAGTGTTCAGGGGTCAACGACAGGAGGGTAACTTTTTACATTATTCATATATGTGTATGTGTATATGTGTGCACATGCATGCAAACACGCGCACGCACACACACATATACACACACACACCCCTATCCCTTTGTATCTCCGCCTTGTAAATATTTGACCTGTTAAAAGATAAATTACAAGAGGTTCCCCCATGTCTTCAGGCACTGACAACACAGCCATCTGCATCCATGCTCTCAACCTCACACCCAACCTCTGCTTCCAAGGCCAGAGGGGAGGAGCTGCCCAAACCTCCCTCCGAGACCCTGAGGCCATACAGCTGCCTTCTCCTCTCACTAGGACAACACCACAGCCACGGAACGGGTCTTCTCCTCTTGGCGTCCCAATCCGTGCCCCACGCTGCTGCCACAGCAACCTGTTTAGAGTGTATCTCTCTCGTCCAGAAACCCTCCCATGGCTCCCCATAGCTACATGCTCCATCCTCCTAATGGGGAGAGTGAAGGGAGGTGCTGTGAGGAATTAGGCCAGGACAACGGGCAGAAGCGGGACTGCCCCAGACAACGCAGCCAGCACCACCCGACCCACAAAGGATCTGGGGACTGCCTGCGCCCCGATTTATCCTTAGACTCTAAGCTCCAGCCAAGACATTTCTTTTCAATTCCTTCACCATTTTTCAATTCCTTCAATCAACACCTCTTGCCTCCGGCCTCTGCTACTGCCGTTCATGGTAACCCTCCATTCCTGTCCTTCCCCACGTTGGCTCCTGCTCCGGTTTTATGTCTCAATCAGCAGTCTTTCCTCAGCCGAGACTAGGACAGGACCCCTCCGTCTGTTCAAACAGCCCGTTGGGCTTGCCCAACCCAACACTCAGCATACATCCCATTCCCGCCTGCTGTCCCACTGCAGACATGGCCCGTGGGCCCGCTGTGCGGCAAACACTTTTTCCACACTACTGGCTGGACGGATGGGCCAGCAAATCGATGGAGGAATCCCAGCTCCAGCGCACGCTAGTGATATGACCCTGGGTGGGGAACCTGACCTCTCTGCGCTACAGGTCCAAGTCTAAAATGGGGATGACTGGTGTCTAGCCCAGTGGAATGTGATAAGATTAAACCAGACACGTGAAATGCCTGCCACACAGTAGGTGCTCAGCCATTGTTACTGGAACGTGTGAAGCACCAGCCCCGTTCCCTGCACTAGTGTGTTACTGGTGTGCACTCACTAGCCCCATCTCGCTTGCTGACTGGCTGACAAGCCTTGAAGGCAGGGATGTGATGTGATGTGAGACTTCTCCGTTTCCTGCTGTGCCTAGCCCAGCTCAGCAGGCACTCGGGGCTGAAAATGAGGTATGTGCCACTCCATCCATTTTAAAGGCATAATTGAGACCCATGTCTTAGAAATTTCTTGAAAACTTCCCACCCAGCCTTGGTCCACCATCTCTTCCAACAGGGCACCTGGCTCCAGGACTCTTAACTCCTGCCTATGACAACTGGTTCCCGCCCTAGATGCTCAGAGCCTGTAGGTATACACACACCCCCATGGTGTCAACACCCATCACCTCAGATCTGCTCTCTGCTTGTTTTAAGCATGAGAAGAGACCCATAGATCCCCCGGCATCAGAGAAAACCCAGGCCAACCCAGCTTTGTCTCTCTGGCTCCCATAGGAGGGACCACAGCCGGCCCTGCCTGTGTGTGCACCTGGCACAGGGCTGTCACTCAGTACATGCTTAAAACTACTTGTCAGCAAATCAGTGAACGAGCAAAAGAGTGAACAAACGAATGAATGAACGAACGAACTCATGAATGAATGAATTAGAGCCAGCAGAGCACAGTGTGGAGGACGAACACTTTGCAGTTAGCTTCAGGCCCGAATCTCAGTTCTAGCACTTAGTTGCTGAAGGACCTGAGCAACTTACTTAACCTCACCACGCCTTCCTTAGTTTCCCCATCTGCAGAACGAGAAATCTGAAGGCACCTACCTCATACCATCATTACGCCAATAAAATGAGATCACATACTCCAGATACACACTGCACTTTGCACAGTGCCCAACTTTACAGATGTTAGCAACTTCTGTTAACTGTTGCACACGTTAGAACAGGAGCCTGCCCCATGATGTTGTTATTATATAGCGTTACTACTGTTATTTAGAAATGAATAAGGGATTGGGGGTGGGGAGGCTGGAGACACTGGCTGGTCATGTTCCTTCACTGCCATCTACTGTTTTTGAGGAGCAGGGAAGGCCTCAGAGACCAGAAAAAGAATGAACACCTGTTTGGCACATTCCAAATGGAAGGGCAGGGGCGTGCCCCGAGGGACCCAAGGCAAGGCAGCCCTCCACTGGCCTCTGCATGCAGAGCTGACCGCTGGTCTCGAGGGCAGCAGCCAAGAGCTGGAGGGTCATCTTTGGGGGAACCGAGGCCAGGCAGATGGGAAGCAGGGCTGGAAGAGCCTCCTGCACGTGAGGGAGGAGCTTATCTCTGTCCTGTCGCTGCATCCACTGCCCATGTGCATGGAATTGTCACCTACTTTTTTCGCACCCACCCCAGACAACTGTGGTAGCCCTCAGTGTACCAGCATGTGCAGTAACAGTCCTGGGCCATCTGGATCAATAAGCACCGAGGGTCTAACCTCAGTAAGAGGCTGGGAACTTGGCTCCTCCCACCTTCCAGGGATCTGGGTGGGCAGAAACGGCTGCAGGCTGCCCTGGTCATCTTGGTTCAGGGAGGGGCACTCGCTAGGCAACAGGGAGGAGCAGAGGGGTTGAGGTCGCCTGGGCAGATGCCAGTGGGTACGCATTGATTCTGCAGGCACTGGATGGTGTCTCTCAGTCCACAAGTACACAAGCCACTAGAGAACAAGGCTGGCGCCCCACCCTGGCTGCGGCTCCGCTCACCCGCTGTAGAAACTCCGTTCGCTCCTTCTTCTTGTTCCGGCATCGGGCCGCTGCAACTTTGTTCTTCTCTCGGCGCCTTTTCCTTCGCTCCTCTTCCTCATCTAGCTGTGAGGGCAAAGAGCCACTGATGAGACATGGAGGCCAGCCTGGAGGACAGCTTTTGTCCTGACACTCAGACAGACGGATGGACAGCCCCCTTCTTAACCCACTTCCTGCAGTGAGCAAGCCCCACTGCCAGCCTGCTGGCCTTTCCCAGCTGGTCCAAGGATGCTCTTGGGGCAGGTGGGCATCCCTGGGAGGAGTCAGTGCCCCAGGAGGGCAGAGCTACCTGGGTTCTGCCAGAGTTCAGGAGGCCTGGAGCCTGGCGACCTCCTCACACAGAGGTGATACCCAACGGGTGGTGGCGGTCTGTTCTCTCACCCAGCCCAAGCCCTCAGGGCACTATTTTCCAGGCCAGCAGCTCCCAGGCACTTCCTTTCAAAACACCTTGGGCATAAGTGTTGATTTCACCTCCTACCCCCACTCTCTTTCACCTCCCTGCGGTACCTCCCTCCTCCCTCTTACTCCTTCCAAACACTCTGATCTGTCTCCTGGTAATGGAACAGTCTCCCCAGCCCCCTCACCCGGGTTTAATCCTTCTCTCTGCCTCTGCATGTTCTTTCCCCAGAATACCCACTTGCATCCCAGGATCCCAGGGCTCCCTAAAGTGCCCCACTCAGGACACAGGTAGAGAGGCCTCGGGAGTCTCCAGGCTTGCTTTTCCCCCAGACTCACTAGGAAATTCACCATGCGTGAAACAGGGCCCATCGAATGGGAAGGAGGAAACTCAGTGACCATCAACAGGGACTTTCCAAGTTGCAGTTATTATTGTTTCATTAATAATAATAACAACCAGCGCTGTTGCTTATTGCCCACTTTGCTCAATGCTTTAAACACAGGTCATGTGATTCTCACAATCAATGTCGGATGGGGAAGGTATTATTACTGCCCCATTTTACAGATGGTGAGACTAAGGCTCAACAGCTCAGTTTGCCCAAGGCCCTACAGCTAAGAAACGGTAGAGGCAGGATTCCAACTCAGATTTCTCTGTCTTCAAACTTCCTGCTCTTGCCCACTGGCCCACACAGCCCCAGCCCATCAGGGTCACTTTGATGCAATGCCTCTCATTGTCCACTACCCACCAGAAGAATCTGGAGGACACACGGAGCCAGCCGGGCTGGGGACAGCCTATAGTCTGAGGCCACTGGAGAAGTCGTTGGACTGCCCTGGGCGTGCCAACTCTCTCACTTCTGGAGCTAGTGGGGGTGCTTCTGGCAGCCTGAGGCCTGGAACGAGGTCTCAGCCCAAAGGGCTTCATGCCAGGAAAATCAACAGCTTCTCTCCCTGCACTCCCAGCATGCTCTGGGAGCTCAGGACCGAGGGCCTGGGCCGGGGACCAGCACCCACGGCCCTCGGCACGGGCCCTGGCAGGGCAGCCCTCTCTCCTTCTCCACCACCTAGGAGCTTCTCCCACCCGGCCTGGGAGGCTGGCTGGAGAGGCGCCCTGTCAACACCGCCACACCCAAGCACCTCCCAGCCCCCTGGCCTCCTTTGAAACAGAACCAGAAGTGACAGCTCCTCTGGCTGACCCGCATCTAGGGAAACAGAAACCCGGACAAAGTTGATTCCACCCAACCTCTACCTCATCCCCAACAAGGCCGAGGTAACTGTGACAACAGGCAGAGGAAAAGAGCTAGAGGAAGTGGCTGGCAATGCAATCTCCCCTCGGCCAAGAGGGTTTGCCCACAAACTGCCAAGGTGATGTGTGCAACCTGGTCCCTGCTGGGCTCACAGGGCCTCGAGCCCCTCACCCCGGAGCAACCCCAGGCTCTGGCAGAGCCACCGTTTCCTAGGAGACACAACCTCTGTCTTCCAAGACCCAGCTCCCCACCCCAGCCCTGTGCAGAGCCTCAGCCTACATAAAGTTGGGGGCCAGCGGAGGCTGCTGTCACAGCAGATGCAAAGAGGCTCAGCGCTGGAAATTTAAGAGATCAACTGGGCCAGGGTGACATCCAGACAGGGGGCTGCCACCCTCCCTCTGCAGCCACATCAATCCCCTCCTGCCATCACCCTCGATTCCCACATCTCACCCTTCTCCCAGCCAGCCTGGCCCTCCTGAAATAAGCTTCCTTTCCCACTTGTAAACTCTTACCAGAAAGCCTCCTTTGACTCCCCGGAGAGAATGAATTGCTTTTTGCTTTTTGAACTTCACAGGCTTGGGTTCTATCATTATAAAAGTGACTTATTGCCTACGCTTACGTCCGCATAACCTCTTCTCCAGTGCTTATAAGGAGGCTTCTCTTCCAAGAATGGACTCTTCTCTGTCTTCAGGAGACCAGCAAAACTTAGGGGGTGGGGGCTGCTTTCTGCTTTCTGCAGAAGCACTTCGGCCAAAGACAGAGTCAAGACTCACGGCGCAGGCCACTGATGGCTGTGGCAAGTCTGCACGGATCCCAAGCAGGCCCTGAACAAACACAGGCTGTGCACCTAAGCCAAAAGCCCTCCCGTAATACAGCACTACCAGATTCCAAGTCCATCTCTGGGCTTTTCCTGCAACCACGTCCCACCTTGGCTAACATCTCCCAATAAGGCAAGAAATGGCCCCAGAGCCCCATCACACACTTTCCCCTCTGAAGCTGTGCTGCATCTCCCCTAAATCCTCCTGCTATTGAAGAGCCTCCCAGAGGACACACAGAAAACAGACGCTGAGGTCCTGCAGGAAATAAGGTGGGGGTTGGAAAGTGCCCTTGGCCTTCTCCATCCTAACGGCTAACCCTGGCTCCTTTCCCCGGGACCTGCGTGTCTGTGCCCCCAGACTGAAGCTGTCTGGAGATCGCCTTCAGCTCTCCCCTAGGCCTCCTTTCATCCCCGGAGTCGAGGCTGCTGCCTTCTCCTTGATGTTCCCCCCGCTCCTCTAAAGCATCTGGTCCTGAGTGGGTGAGAGACAGCATTTTTCACCACACACGGCTCAGACATCAAAAACCGGAACCCAGAATGGGAGACGATGATTTTTCTGCAGATACAGCTGGAAGATCCAGACTGTTTGAGGAGGAGGCAGCTTGAGCCTCAATGCCTTTAAAAACCGTGAGATGGGGGCAGGGGGTGCAGCAGGCAGATCATTCCTTGTTCTCAAACTGGGTTCTGGCTCTGTTTTTCCCCAGTTCCCCAGAAGTCCCCGGGACAAAGCTGTCTGGCAGTGAGGGGGGCCCCTGCACCACATGTCACATCACAGGACAGACTTGGGGATCCACAGCCCACAGAGCTCCCATGTTGAGCAGTACCTCCTCAGAGAGCCTGTTCCCAAGGCCCCACTGAAGCCAAAGCAATCCCATCCCCTGGCCACAGCTGACTGGACAATGTGTGAGTGGCAGGCCCAAGCTGGGCCATATTCACTGCCTGGAAATTTGAAACTGGACTGCTGCGCTGGGAGGCCATGTAGGCCGGGCAACCAGTTTCAGCCATGAGGCCAGAGAAGCAGAGAGAGCGGGCTGCTGACATGTAAGGATGAGCAGAGACCAGAGACCATGTGGCAAGAGGGAGGGGGTCTCAGCTCCAGGAGGGGGCCGGACAAAGAGAGGGAACAGGTGACAAACAGGAAGAAAAGCAGGGCCTGGACAGGGTGCAGCCAACGAGGTGCCCAGGGCACACATTTAGGGAGGTGCTCACTCTGGGCTTCATGCCAGGGTGGGGTCAGCACCTGAGGGTGGGTGCCTCCTTAAATGTCGTGCCCTAGGCTTCTTGCTTGCCTCACTCTGTCCAGGCCCCGAGAGAGCAGGGGGGCTCAGGACAGAGAAAGGTAAAGACAGAGATAGGGAAACACAGCGACAGAGGTGGCTGGAGAGAGACAGAGGAACAAGGCAGAGCCACAGAGACAGAAACACAGGGACATGGCCAGAGGCCGATGGTACAGACAGACTGAGGGACAGACAGAAAGCATACACCAAAAAAGAAAATATCTGGGTCCTCCTGGAGGGGCCTGACTCTGCTTTGTTTCCTTGGGGGCCACGATGGGCACCCCTGAATCTATCCTGAAAATTCCTCCTTTGGCCTGGAGGCAGTTTGAGAAGGTTTCTGCCTCTTGCCACTGAAAGATGCCTGGGACACCAGGGTCCCAGCCTTGTGAAGTCAGGTGATGCCAGGTGGTGCAGAAGGTGGTCCCAGGAATCCAGGGGAGAAAACCTACCCAAGGAACCATTGGGAAAGCGGCAGAGTGTGGAGGCGGAAGGGCCCTTGAGCAAACCGAGGTTGGTCACTTCAGTAGGTATTGAATTCCTGCGACTAGGAGTCCCAGGGAGTTAAATGGTCTCAGTAAACAATCTAGTCCTGTTATCCTCCCCACTTTCCCAGATGAGGAAACTAATGATATTGAGGCTGCCCAGAAGGTCAGTGACAGCTTCAAATCCAGGTCTTTTGGCTCCAGGGCCCGAGAGCCTCCTGCTCTTTGAAGGGTGGGTGGTCTGGGTAACAAGTTCCACCCCCCGACCCCCTTTCAGTCCCAACCTGGTGATGGGACTGTGAAGCGGCAGCAGAAGCAGCTGACTCTGAGGGCAATGACCGTTTCATTTTTTTCTCCTACCTGGGTGATTTTAAATAAAAAATATTTGTTGCACAATTTAACACCAAATATGTATCATGAAAGCAGCACGGTTTAAAGGAGAGGGCCTCACCCTCACCCTGGTCATGTTTCTCAGGCCCCGTTTGCCAGACACGTGGCTTTCCCTCGGTGGCAACCATAACCGAGATGTGATTTTGAATTCTGACATTTCATAAGCATTTCCAAACATGCATCTCGGGGGACCCACAAAGAGACAGGATGAGAAAGGGCAATGACACTTTTAACCCCAGGCACTGCAAATACAGAAACTCTCACATGGACAAAGCAACAGAGACAAGAGCAATAAAGCAGGTGACAAGCAGAAATATGGGGGAAAACAAAAAACAAAACAGATCCAACCCCCTCAGCACTAAGCAGAGTCGCAAAGGTCTGAAAGGTTCATCTCAGACTAAGCATGGTGGCACAGGCTTATCTGAGGCTCAAGGCATCAGGGTTGTCAGCATGAGCTTTGGGGTCTAAGAGGCCTGGGTCCCCCCAGCAGCTCTACTGTGTGCTCCTAGGCAAGTTACTCAGCCTCTCTGAGCCTCCACCCCTCGCTGCTAGCACAAGGCCCTATTGCAGAGGGTTGTAATGGGGATGGATGGAGTCTCCACCCAGAGCTGGGGACACAGGAAGGGTTCTGAAAATGCCAGCTTCCCAGGTGAGGCAGGGAGGTTAAGGCTCTGCTGCCGGGGGGCACACCCTGCCTCCCGCACAGGCAGAATCTGGCATAAGAGGAGGGGGAGGGGCGGGTGCAGGTGGGGGTGCTTCAGGGCTCCCAAGCTGTCAGTGGGCAGACCTGGAGTAACTGCCCTGTTGCCTCCAAATCAAGTCCTGGCCAGGCCCCCTGAGGGCCCTCCCCACTGCATGGCGGAGCCACATTTCAACACCAGGGACCCACGAGCACCCTGGGAAGTAAACACCCAGATACCAAACATACCAGACATTCTCCCACATAAACAGGGCAGCTCTGAGCCAGGGGCTGTGGTCCCTCCCCACTACCCTGCCCCCACCACCCTACCCCTCAAGCATCAGCAAAGTAGGCCAGGCAGGGGCAAGACCTCAGCCGGCTGGCGGCCTGGGCCCACGGTCCCCTCTGCCTCCTCCCACCCCTTCAGGGAGGAATGAGGCAACCCCAGGGGCCCTCATCCAACACCTTGGCTGACCCTCTGCTGCCCGCAGGGGCCAGGCACCCCCTCCCAGCACCTCCCCTCGGGGCTGAGCTGTTGGAGACTCCGCCTTCCTCTCCCTCCCACCTTCTCTACCCAGGCCCTCTCACTCCAAATGGCCAAGGTCTGGACCTCAGCTATGAAATATTGGACAGTTTCAGTGAACAGTGGGCAGGGCTCTAAGAGAAAATTCAAGACAAATGGTCAGTTGAAGGGCTGGAGTTGCAAACTCAAGTCACCCCCAGGGGCCAAGCAAATAACTCTTAGTGAGGGAGGAGGGAAGGATGGAGTTGCAGCCCCTAGAGGGGACATCTCAACTAGCTCCAGGGCAGGGTGGGCTCAGTGGGGCCAAATCTTCCAAGTTTTCAAGACTAGCTGAAAATAAGAGTTTGGAGGTGAAATCTCCCCATTTTTAATGTTGGCAACAAATGCCATTTTGAAAAGAACTCTGTGTAAGCCAAACAAAACACATCTGTGGGCTGCCGCGGCCGTGGGCTGCTAATTTATGGCCCTGGCAGGCAACAGACCCGGCGGGGTTGGTCACCAGACACCCAGTTCCAGTCACGGCGCTGCCCTGCTCCGTGACCTGGGGCCAATCGGCCCATCTCCCCGTCCTGCGGTTCTCCTTTAATAAATCCGATGGCTCCCACTTCCCCTAACCCTCAATCACCTCTGCAGGTGGGTGCTGGGGGCTCCTTTTACAGGTGAGGAAGCAAGATGAAGTGTCTGCCCGAGGCCACCAAGCTAGGAAAAGACGACAACTCGACTCCCGTACATCATGCTGCCTTCCAGCTGGGCTGGACCAAGATCGCCCCAAATCCCCATCCAGCTCTGACTTCCCTGGGTTTTTGTTCATCCAACCCTCAGGGTCAGTGTTGGCTGTACTGAGGGGAAAGGGCAGGCGATGTGGGAAGGACATCTCCCGCTTTTAACAAGTTTCAGAAATAGTCACTTCGCAGCCTCTAAGAGCCATAAAGGAGTCTCTTGGCAACACCGAGGCCCACCCCTAGATTTCCAGATGAGGAAACTGAAGCCCAGGGAAGGAAACGCTTGCTCCAAGGCTCACACTTGCGGGCAGGGCCTGGGTCCTCACAGACAAGTCCAAAGGAGACTGCTGGATTAGTCCCCAGGCCTCCTGGCACCACCTGACTGTGCATCGCCCTCTCTTTCTGGAATCCTCTCTACCCTGGATGCTCAACATGACCTTGTCTGGCCTACTTCTCTGACCTCTCCTCTTCTGGCTCTTGCCCAGGACCCTCTATACGCACCACCTACAGATTATCGTTTTCACCGACTCGTGTGGTTTCAACTACCGCCTACACTCTAATGCCAACCAAATCTTCATTTTCAGACCGAAACTTCCAGCTGCCCTCTGGACGTTCCTTCCAGATGTCCTGCAGCCCCTCAAAGTCTTTATCTTCAATTGGTGACTTCCTCTCTCGTCTCCACCCCAGTGGGCACCACCTCCCACCCATGCACTGCAGGGAGACACTCAGGCCCGCCCTCCACCTGACCTGCTCCTTTTCTCCAATTTTGACCAGACAAGTCATCCAATTCTACATTCTAAATCTTCCTCGGATTTGCTCCCTGCTCTCCATCCCCACTACCACTTTCCAGGCTGTCCTCTTCTCTCTGTCTCTGTCTTTTTCTGTCTCTGTCTGTCTCTCTCTCCTACACCACCTCCCTCCTGACCCTGTGTGACCATCTTCCATCCCAGACACTGGAGGGAATTTTCTAAGATGCAAATGTGATGCAGTCATTGGCCTTTAGGGGTTTCCTCACTATCCTTAGGATAAAGCCCAAGCTCCTTAATGTATCCAGCAAGGCTCCCTGTGACTTGTCCCCACCTGCTCTGGCCTCACCTCGCATCTGTCTCTACCCTTCACACCATGTTCCTGCAACACTGAGCCTCTATTAGCCCTCACACTTCCCTGGCCTCATGCCTTTGTCTCTGCTGTCCCCTTGGCTTGCTCTCATGCTGTACATTCATCTCAAGCATCACCTCATACAGAAGTCCTCCCTGTTCTCATCCCCTCCAAGCTGGGGAGGTGTCCCTCTGCTCTGGGCTCCCATAGAACTTTGAGTTGATTCTGGCCCCAGCCGTGCTCAGCTTCTGCCCTCCACTTAACCGAGAGTTCCATGAGGGCAAAGTCCGTGTCTTGTTGACTTTTTGTGTGCCCAGCACCTTGCAGAGTTTAGGGCTTGATAGCAGGACTCAATCAATGTTTGTTAAAGGGAGGCCTGACCCACAGAGCTGGTGACCTGGACAAGAACCCAGGACTCCTGACTCCCCGTCCAGTGCCCTTTCCAGCTCCCCCAGTGCCAGCTGTGATCCAACACATCCACCTATGAACAAACCCACACACTGGATGCCGTGTTCACTCAAAGCACCAGCCCAGCCAACTACCAGGTGAAGGCTCTGAACAAGAGCTGGCAGAGGCCATGGCTCCACCTGCCAAGACGATTCACTCCGCTCTCCTGGCTGGGCGCGCACGCAGCAGGAGAAGCGATGGCTCAGTGCACTTGGCATCTGCGGGGAACGGTGGGGAGCAGCAGGGCTATAAACCAAGCTCCATCCTGAGGTTCTGGACCTAAGAAGACCTAGAGATCCTTGATCCCTGATGCTTCCGCAGGCCTGGGAACTCAAGTTCAGGGAAGAGGAATGAGTCCACCCAGGTCTCTGAGTCAGACAGCGGTGAGACCAACCAGACCACCACTGCCTTCTGGAAGGAAGCAGGGAGCCCCTTCTTCATGAGCTAAAAGCCCACCTCCACTTTCACTGTTGAGCATCAGAGCTATGGGGGATCCATCCAAACTAACTTCCCTGACTCATCACATCTCAGCAAGAGGAAGAGTCTCCTTGACCTTGGCCCCCCTACTCCTTCCCACCAAACCATTCTCAGTAAAAATCTTCTCCTGTGTTAAGAGAGCCCATAAAATAATAGGCCTCTGAAGCCTGGGGCTGGTTTACATTTACAGAGTACGAAAGGGCCATTCTCTCAGAAAGTGGTGGAGAACAGCAGTTCCCACTGCTCAGAAAAGGCATCGCTGTGTTTGGAACTAAGCCTGAAAAAGCCGGCTGGGCAGGGTGGCACCCACCTGTGGACGGCCCTGCCGAGGGAAGAGCAAACACTGTTACTGCAGAAGTGAGGGCGAGGCCAGGAGGCAGAGCAAAAATCACCTTGGTTTGGGCAGAAACCTAACATTGAAGAGAAAAGGAACAATACTTGCCGGGAAATCCTTTTGCGGACAAGAGCTATTTGAAGAATGATGGCTCTTTTGTGTGTGGAAATATGTCTATTTCAGGCCCGTTTCATATTTATGGTTTAGGGAGATTTGGTTTCCCACTAGACAGTCAATCAATTTTCTTTGCCCAATTGACATTTGTTTCAAAAGATGAGAAAAGGAGAGAAAGAGTGGTCCCCACAAGATTCTCCCCACCCCCAAAAGACTGGTAGGAAACAGAATATATCTGGCAGGGAAAAATGCATTTTCTTCTCCAAAAGAGTAAATCACACACTTGAAACTGGATATTTAACAGCAGCAATAACAAGCATTGTGCTATGCCTGATGTCACCCAGGGGTCAGGGAGGGGTTGGACAGAGACAAGGGCTCCTGCAAAATGACTGTCTACAATTAAATGGAAATGCAGTTGTTGCAAAGAATATTCATGAACAAGGCTATTCTGCAAGTCCCAAGTTGGCCAAAGTAGAAGAACATTTCAAGTGCCATCCTCCTGTTAAAGCCTTGGAAGTCATTTGTCTTTCACCCTCAAGGTGAAAAACAAGGTCCTTGGCTTAATTATTCCCCACCAACGCAGTTCCGTTTAATCTGTATGCAGGATGTGCAGCTAAAATACAGATTTCAGCCAATTTCTTTCAGGCACAAGGCACAGATAACAGACAAATCACCAAGCAGAACAACGACCTCTACTTCGTTCTGCCAGCTAATAAAAATCCTGCCCAGATGACATGGTCAAAGGAACTCACAACCAGGGATGCCTGGCCTGGAGGATGGAAAGGTGATTTCACCATAATTTACGTAATGAAATAGATGCTGTCAAAGTTCAGAGAGGAGGGAAGGAGGGGCTTCGCAGCACCCAGACAGATGAGGGGGTGCGGAGAGCTCCCCCTGCCCCAGTTTTCAGACCAGAGCTGCTGAACTCCAGGCCCGATACAGCAAATGAGGGCTCCTTTGGCATCAGAACAGTTTATCTGATTTCTCGCTTCAAAAACAATAAAGGAGCCGGCCTATTGACAAGCTCAGCAGCTTAATTAATTGGGAAGTCCCTAAGGGTGTGAATGCTGGCAGCGGGAGCATCTCAAGACCTGGAAGTGAGTGGTTTGGAAATACTAAAGCGTTTGCTGACTCAGAGAGCAACCCTGCCTGACACAGATTCAGGTACCACACACATTAATGAATATCTGTTGGTGTGCAGGTCTCTCCAGGAAACTTGAGATAGGTTTGGAGAAAAATGTGGCTTTAGACACTTGTAGCCATTCTGAGACAGCATCACTGCCAGCCAGAGCTGGAAGGGACGTTCACGTCTTCTAAACATTCAGAGAGCATCAGAACCCACTGGGGGGGCTTATTACATCACAGATTTGGGAGCTCCACCCTCCAGAGAGTTCGCTTCAGTAGGTTTAGGGTGAGACCCCAGGGTCTGTGTTTCCCAGATACTGGCGCCCCTGGCCTGCACACCCGACTTTTGAGTAGCGCTGATGTAAACCAGTTGAGTTCAGATTGGTTTCAGCTGTAAAAGTCTCTAGTTCAAATAATTCCACAACACAATAAATAGATTCAAGAGGCTCAAATTGTATCATATACTTACTATAGTCATTCAATGAGAACATTAAGGTGTGTTGTGGTGGATGCAAAACCTTTAACTCAGAGGTCATGGGGGACAGTCACGGGTTTCTGACAGTTTCAGGATCCAAATGATTCCTCTTACGTTCTCCTTGCACACACAGATCAGCAGTTGTTACAAATGGTGTACATGTGCATGCATGCGTGTACATATATCCACATACACACATATATGTAAATAATGTTCTTTCAACTTGCCTTGCACTCTCAGAATGCTCATCAGTTAAAGAGAAATAGCTGAAAGGGCTTTGCTCTGAAGTCTATGCAAAACAGATTAACCTGGCACCAGAAGTCACCTTGGCAGTGCTCTCCAAGGTGTTCGATTTGATAACTAATAGGTATGAGCATGTGTGTGGTTTTTGCTTTTTTGAAAAAACAGATTAGATAAAATTATGCTTTAAAAACGGGACCTTGGCTAGTTACTTAATCTCTCTGAGCTGCGGCTCGCTAACAACTAATGGTACTAAAAACACGTACCTCACAAAGTTTTTTTGAACAGATCAAAGGAGACAATCTCCAGAAAAGCAATATGCAAACCATAAAGAGCTCTGCTCATGTGATCCTTCCACCTTAAACGCAAATGACCTCACTCCTTCAAAGACCTGGGCCGGTTTACCCTGCACCACAGAGTTCAACCAATGGCCACAGATTAGAACCACCTGCCGGCCCCACCCAGACCAACTGAACCAGAATCTCTGGGCGGCACGTCAGTCAGTATTTTTTAAACACTCTCCAGGGGACTCTAATAAGTAGCCAGGATTACTCCATATTTCTGCCTGAGTTCCATACAAAACTCAGCCAGACTGCTCCCACTGCTTCTGGATGGCCACTAGTAACAAAAGAGAAAGATGAGAAAGTAGCCCTAACCAGATTCTGGCATTTTGACTGCTGGTGGCTGAAAAGGGGGGTTTAATCCCCATAGCTACTAATTCTGAGCACTGATAAACGCTGGGTGATTTACATACATTATCCCTTTGAATCCTCCCTGTACCTGGGTGAGGTATATATCATTCTTCCCCATTTTTACAGCAGCTTTATTAAGATAAAATTTACAGATACCATATAATTCATCCACTTAAAGTGTACAATTCAACAGCCGTTCTTTATTCAAAAGTTGTTCATCTATCACCTACAATCACTATCACCACAATCAATTTTAGAGCATTTTCATCACCCCCAAAAGAAACCCCATACCCTTTAGCCATCACCCCCAAATTCTCCCATATCCCCCAGCCCTAGGCACCAGGGAATTGCTTCTCTTTTCTGTCTCGATGGCTTTGCCTGCTCTGGACATCTCATATCAATGGAATCATACAATATGTGGTCTTTTGTGACTGGCTTCTTTCACTTAACATAATGTTTTTAAGGTTGATCCATGCTGTAGCATATAGCAGTACTTTAGTCCTTTTTATGGCCCAATAATATTCCACTGTATGGATCTATCATATTTTATTTATCCATTTATCAAATAATGGACATTTGGGATGTTTCCACTTTTGAGATATTACAAACATGCCTGTACAAGTTTCTGTGTGGACATATGTTTTCATTTCTCTTGATCATATACCTAGGAGTGGAACTGCTGGGTCATATGGTAACACTATGTTTAGCCTTTTGGGGAAATATCAGACTGTTTTCTAAAGTGCCTGCACCATTTTACATTCCCACCAGCGGTGTATGAGGATTACAACTTCTCTGTACCCTTACTTGTTACTATCTGTTCTTTTTATGATAGTTATCCTAGTGGGAGTGAAGTGATATCTCATTGTGGTTTTGATTTACGTGTCTTTGATGGCAAATGGTGTTGAGCATCTTTTCGTGTGCTTATTAGCCATTCATATATCTCCTCTGGAGACAATTTGCATTGAGATATTTCACTCATTTTTAAATTGGGCTGTCTGTCTTTTTATTAGAGTTGTAATAGTTCTTTATATATTCTAGATACAAGTCCTTTATCAGATGTAGAATTTGCAAAAATTCTCATTCTGTGGATTATCTTTTCACACTTTGGCCTTTGAAACACAAAAGTTGTTCATTTAATGATGCCCAGTTTATCTATTTTTTTGTTGCTTGTGTTTTCGGTATCATTATCTAATCCAAGGTCACAAAGATTTGTGGCTGTTTTCTTCTAAGAGTTTTGTGATTTTAGCTCTTAAATTAGGTCTTCGATCCATTTTGAGATAATTTTTGTACATGTTGTAACACAGGGGTCTAGCTACCATCCTTCCATTTTTACAAGGGAGGAAGTTGACACTCAAATGTTTGAAACCTCTCCAGAGCCAAACTGTTCCAATGCAGTGGTCCTGCTTGGTGACCTAGCTTCCAAAGAGCCAAGGTTTCTTATTGGTGGGGGGTGGAAGGAGGGCAAGGAGAAGGGCCATGGAAGCAAACTGTGGAGGAGCTTGTCACCCAGAACATGCATATGCACTGTGCTTAGTTAAGGAGGACCCTGCAGCCAAAAAGCAGGGCACAGTCAATGAGCCCCAAGTGGGGCAGGATGGCAGCCTTGTGGGGTCAGTAAATCGAGAGGAAGCCCACTGAACTTATTCCAAGTATCTCTGCAGCCTGCTCGAATCTGCCCAAATGTCCTTCTAGGTCTCAGAGCTCCAACCTCAGGTGAGGTCGTCTGGTGTCTTTTGGGCACAAGAGGGGAAAGAGACTTGGCTGGCCCCAGAGTCCTTCAACCAGAGGAGGACTCATGAGAGGATTCAGTTTCCCAGCGCTGAGTCCACACTGCCAGCGGATCTGAGGACACCAAAGGAAGATGACCTTCATTGACAGACGGGCCATTTCACAGAGCTGCTCACAAAACTGAGGGTTCCTGGGAATCTAGCAGTGATCTTAACACCACAGGAAACAACATAAAGGGCCCCACAGGGCTGCTTAGGGAAACCCCGAGGGCTGAGGGTCTCTCATTTACAGTTTGTGAAGGTAACTAAAACTCTGGCTGCATCTAAACCATATAAACATCCAGAACCTTGACTGCAGTCAAGGTTACCTTTGTACACCGTGCCTTTCTTCATCTTCATAATGAAATTCCATGAATTTGATTTTCCTCCTTATACAGATGAGAAAATTGCACCCAAAAAAGACCAGCTGATTTGTCCCAGCTTGTAGAGGAAGTAGGTGATGGAGCCAGATTTTTTTCTCTCTCTCTATTTTTTTAATTCTTTAGAGCCAGGTTTTGAATCCAGAAGCTTGAACCCAAGCCCAGAAGCAGCCTGTCTGGTTAGGAAGCCAGGACAATGCCCTGCTCCCATGACACCTGGACACCTCAAAATACCTGAGTATTCACCACTCACCACCTCCAAAGGCAAAATCCCTCAAGCAAATGACAGCCCAAGGAACAGTTTTTGAATCAATTATTAAAACTAACTTGCCTGATCGACACATTTGAAAAATAATCACCATTATATCTTACATTTGTTGTGTATCTTACATTTGTTGTGTATCTTATTAAGTGCCAGGCATCATGTGAAGCCCTTCTTTGCCTGCATTCGTTCATTTTTATTTACAACAACACTAGGAGGTAGGTGCTATTACCCCCGTCTTAAGACAGAGATCTAAGAAGGCAGCACAGGACTCCTTGAACTTTTTAGAAGTGTCTGATTTCTACTAAGAATATACAGATCCAGCCATGCCCCAACACCATCTCTCCAAGGGATCCAGCGCTAGAACAACAACGGGTGTGACCAACCCATGATGTTAAATAAGAGGTTCAGAACCCTTGTGAATGCCTGGGGTATGGTATCAAATAAGACTCAATACTACAGGGGCCAAAGTTAAACACATGCAGCGCTGCCTTTGGCTATCACTCATTCTCCCTCAAATTAAACTATTAAAGGGGGAAAAAAAAAGCTAACAGCCTTCGAAAATGTGCTAACAAAGTGACGGAACTAAAGTGGAAATTCAGGATTTCAAAGATGAGTTGGGAGATTCTATTCCAAGAAGAGACAGATTGGATCTCTCTGCCAAACAAGTATGAGACAGAAAAAGCATCTGAGTCAGAGGGAAGAAGGCCAATGCTATTCCAAAGAGCCACAAATTAAAAAGCAATTATGCAAGGCTTGCTAAAAAATGTCAGTGGGCTGCCTTTTTGTTTTAAATCACTAAAAACACAAGCTTGCTTACGCCAACATTTACCCAGCACATCAGCTGGTTTGGGGCAACTTTTTGTGCTCAGGCTAAACATGGATGAACATTTTGGTCTTTCTGGTGAGCAAAGTCTGAGAGTGAGCACACCTTCAAAGGCTCACTTTGAAGATAACAGTCCATGGATTCAAAGGCCCACTTCTTCCACAGGTGAAAACCTTCTAAATGTTCTCTAGGGCCCCCTGGAGAAGTTGGGAAGTGACCAGTGTGAAATCCCCAATCAGCTGCTCCAAAGATGACACGAGGACAAGGATCCAGTCACCACATGCTGGAAAGGCGGTCCGCGATGGAACGCACACACTGGTTCCTCAAGGGGAAACCCTCAGGATGCGCCCCGACAGGAGGGAAGAGCCCGAGGACAGGTATAAACAGACAGTCAGGTTTCCAAATGGGCCTACAGATCAGATCCCATGGACTCCGCCCTCAGAGATTCTGAGTCCATCGGCCCAAGGTGGGGTCTGGAAACCTGTATTCATAAGAAGTTTTCAAGTGGCTTTGATGATCAACCAAGTTTGGGAATGGTTGGTCTGATTTTCACGGTGTCCTCTTGTCTTCTGTCTGAGGTTACTTACATTCAGAAATAGAAAAACAAATGGACAGATGCTTGGAGGTAAGAACTGGGAGACATCAAAATCAAGGGACAGAAAATTTAAGTGACTTACTGAGTTGACATAGCTAATTAATGTTCCAACCAACAAGCCTGTGTTAAACATACAGCCTATAGGCAAGGCTGTGTCCACTGTCTTGAAGAAGTAAAAAGGAATGGGAGTTGCAGGCCCCGTCCTTAGGATATAAACACAAGACACAAACTCAAAAGCAGGCTGGTGACACAGAGAGCATGAAATGGGCTGGGGAGAAGGCATCAGGGAGCAGTGGGGACTGTGGAGAACTGAGGATCGCACGCCAATTCAGTGAATGTCTGCTGCTCAGTTCCAGCTTTGCGGTGCATATAAGGGTGTGGGCCTAGAGTAGCCAGACAGTCTGGGTTTTTTAAAGAAGCCCCAAAGTCCACATTTTCCGACTTTTACATATAGTGATTCATTGAATTAAAAAAAGAGAGAGAGAAAGGAAGGAAGGAAGGGAGGAAAAGGAAAGAAAGAGAGAGAAACAAAGAAGAAAGGAAGGAAAAAAGGAAAGAAAGAAAAGAAACCCACACTGTACAAAAGAAAGAACGAAAGAAAACCACACTGTAAGGGCCAAATTTCATCTGTAGGCTGACTCCTGCCCATGGAATGATGGTTTGCAACCTCTTTCTTAAAAGGTCATCCAGGCCAACCTCCCTTGAACTTAAGTCCCCTCTAGAGCACTGCAGGGTGGCACAGAGGATGAGGGGTCCCATTTAGCAGGTTGTTAAGTAAGTACTTGGTGTGTGTTTGTGTGTGTGCATGTGTGTGCAAGGGCGGGGCTTCTGGCCTCCCTCCCCCACTTCTGGAAATGCATTCCAGGCCCAGAGGCAGGGCGTGGCCCCTGCAACCACAGCAGCCCACTCGGAGATGACCCACACAGGAAGGGCCGAGATCTCCAGGACAACAGAGTGTTTGGTGGAGAAGTCCAACTCTA
Source organism: Vicugna pacos (assembly GCF_048564905.1). Taxonomy (NCBI): domain Eukaryota; kingdom Metazoa; phylum Chordata; class Mammalia; order Artiodactyla; family Camelidae; genus Vicugna; species Vicugna pacos. Next base: position 71,858,123 of record NC_132992.1, on the reverse strand, counting down.
AGGGGCTGCAGAACAAAAAGTGAAGGAAGGAAGGAAAGCTCTGGAGAAAGCCAGAGAGCAGAGCTGTCTTGAAAAGGAGTACTTGAAAAGGACAGAAGAACAAAGAGGCAAGAGAGAAGCACTGGCTCTAAAAATCCCATAAACTCAGAATATAACATGCTCAGGTTCCCTAGCCAGGCATCACGGTGAGCAGTTCGGCCACTCACCGCCCACGTGGTCTGTTTAGTTTTCCTTCACGATACTGACCACTAGCTGGCCTTTTATTGTGTATATGAATTTGCTTGTTTTGGGATGTCCCCACTACAATACATAGTCCCAGAGAAGGGTAGGAGGAGGGGAGGCTTTGTATGATTTCGTTCCCAGTGTCTGGCACAGTGCTAGGCACATGATAAGTGCTTATCAAGTATCTGTTGGACGAATTGACTGCAGGCAAGCAGATGGCAGTGAAATAGTTTAACGTGATGTGTCAACTATATAATAACAACATCAGCACAAAGCACTTTATCATTTACAAAATCTGTCCTTTAACATAATTCCTCCGATTTTCTTTCACCCAACTGCTTCATGTATGTGGACACGGCCCAAGTGACTGCTGGCCTCTGCAAGGCGGACAGCCCAAGACCGGCTCGGACAGAGCTGGCTGCAGAGCGGCTTGGCCCGTCCTCCCTCCGGGGGCCTGGGAGATGATCCGGCTGCAGAACTGCCGGGCTCAGCGCTCAGCGCTAATGGGGCCATGTCATCAAAATGATGGAGCATTCCGGGGCCAGCTTCATCCCGCCTCCCCAGCCCCAGAGAGCGCTGATTAGAAGCCTGGAAGGCAGGCAGAGAGCACAGGAGGCAGCACAGCATAAGGTTAAAAGCTTTGGCTGAAAAGTCAGACTGCCTGGGCTCGTTTCCTAGCTATGTGACCTTGGACGTCCCCGAGCCTTGTTGACCCTCATCCATAATGTGCGCCTAACAATAACAACAGTAATAATAATGAATAATAATGACCTCAGAAGGGTTCTTGGGTGAGTTCAATGACATACTTCACAGACAGCACCCAGAACTGTGCCTGGCGCACACACCACTGTTATAGCAACATCGTCACCCCCACGCAGGGCCCAGCTCTGCCACTCTCCAGCCATGTGACCCCGAGTGACTTGACTTCCTCTTCCCGGGACATCAAATTCCTCTTCCTTAAGATGGGGGAGAACCCAGTCACCAGGATCAGGTAAGGAATAAACGAGATCCCACGTGTTAAGCACTTCCCACCGGGACCTGCTACATATTAAATGCTTAATAAATGTGAGCTTTATCTTATTATTAATCAAGAGACTTTTACTAGTCCAAAATGCCAATGTGAAAATCCACCAAAGGCAGTTTGCCATATGCAAATAAGTCTTTGGGATGTAAAGTTCTCCATGTAAGTTTCTCTTTCCACCTGCTTTCTTTTTCAGTTAGGAACTTTAGGAACAAGCCCCCTGCCCGCCCTGGGTCTGACCCAGAGCAGTGCAGGTCAGACCCCAGTGCCAGGCTGTGACTCTGTGCCAGCACTTCTTACGTGGCTCCATCTGCCTCGACGCCCCCACAACGCTGCAGTCTGACAGCGAGGGAAAGGACATGCAAATACACCCTAAAAATGGCTTGTTATTTTCACAGCCTGGATGGTGCATGTTTGTGGGTGCCTGTGAGGATGGCACGTCACTGTCAGGTACAGGGCATATGCCACCACTTTGGGGGAGGCTGTGGATGTAAAAATACTCCATCCAAATAAAGGCCTTTTCCAAAAGCAAGCAAGCAATCTCCCCCAGCGCCTTCCGCACGGGGAAGAGGCGATAACCGAGCCGCCGCCACCAGGCAGAGCCCCGCTGGGCCAGCCCCTGACCAAGGCACCTGACTCCATCAATCCCACAGCCTCGGTACCCCAGTGAACCTGCTCAGCTGCTGGTTTTAAATGGTTTTAAGTACTGAGGAGTCACCCAGAGACAGGGGCTTTCAAGTTCTGGGCCTGGGAAGGTGAAAAGCAGAGAAACCAAAGACAAGGGCTCTCCATAATAAAAGAAGCAGAGCACTAACTAAGCCAGGGAGTGCTACTGACAGCACGCTGGTTTTACAAAACCAATTCAGAAGAATCTAATTACCGTCAACTCTCATCTTGTGATCACCAGTCTTTAGTGGGCATCTACAGTGCCCCTAATCCAGGTGTCCCCAGCGCAAATGCCTACGGCAGGGGCCATGCAGTCCGAGGTACATGAAGGCAGCTAGCTGGTGATGACAGAGAGCAAGCCCGACAGTGTAGGCAGAATCAAGGGTAGCGGGGCGCTGCGGGGGCCCGTGGCAGACTGGACACAGGAAAGAAGTGACCAGGGCACCGTGCGTGCGGCCAGATCTTCCTATTTTGTAATCAAAGATTAAAATCCCAATTTTCAAATGAAATGTTGGTTCAAGCTTCTTTTAAAACACTGCACAGTCCTAACAAAACACATCTGAGAGCCACAGCCAATCTGCCAACGGCCAGTGTACCATCCTGGTCTGTGCCCCCGGCGGCCCTTGTGTGCAGTCTTGATGGTATTCATGGGGAGAGGAGAGGAGAGCAGGAATGGCATAAAATACCCTGTGGGTACCCAGACACCTCTTTCCACTCAAGAGTCCCTCTCTCAGAAATGTCCAGCCATACGAGCTCCATCCTACAGGATGAGCCCCGCTCCAGGTGTGCCTTTACCTGTGAATGCTCCCTTCCTGTTGAGCGGTCCAGCACCTGACACTCAGATGCTTCCAACCAGCCCTCCCCACCCAGCCACCTCTCCAGCTCCCAGCACCAGCTCCTCCTCCCTTCCAGGTGGGCAGCTATCCTGTTTGGCCTCTGAAGAAATGGCCCTGCTGGGGTTCTCACTGGATCAGAACTTTGGACAAATCATCAGCCCTGGGGAAGTGACTGGGGGCAGGGCCCAGCACAGATGCTCACCCATGCTGGGGACCTCTGCTTCTCACCAGTCCCCAGGGAAAAGCTACTCTTCAGGAGAGCTGCAGCTGCAAGGGACCCAAGGAGGGCGTCTCCATGTGTGGGTCCCCTGCAAACACTAGCTGAGGTAGGCGATGCTGAGCGACTGAGGTCAAGTCCAGCTCTGGCAGCGGCTTGGGAAGGGATCCCACACCACCCCTCCTCCAAGTTCCTGCTTTCAGCTCCAACATGGGGCCAAGAGTGATACAGGCAATGATGTGACTAATGATAATAATTTTTAAAGATAACCCAAGACTGGCGTTGCTTTGTATACTTTTCAAAGCATGTGCACATCTCCATTATCTCCCTTGATTGCCCCAACACCCCAGAGAGAGGACCAAATATTATTATTCAGTATTTCTATTATTAATCACTCTTTCCTTGCCCCTTGAAGAACCAGAGACAAGGTCAGCATCCTGCCCTAACCTCGTGCTTCTCAAATGTTAACATGGCCATGAATTCCCTGGGTCAGCTTGTTAAAATGCAGATTCTGATTCAGAAGGTCTGGTGTGAGGCCTAAGATTCTGTACTTCTAATAAACTGCGAGGTGACATGGATGCTACTCGTCCTCAGACCCCACATTAAACAGCAACGCTTAGGTCACACAGTGAGTTTAGGGCTGGACCCGGGACACTAACTCAGGCGTCCTACCCTGGGATCCTGCCTGGGGGAACAAGGCTTGCTCACCTCACTTTTCACGGGTTGGGGCCTCTTGCCCAGTTTCACCTCCAGGAAGTGCAAAGGGGCGATCATGGCCCCAATGTTGCGGATGTCGGCGTATTTCAGCTCCTCCGCGGTCAGAGCCGAGCTGGGGAGTCCGGTCAGGGGGCCAAGCCCTGGCAGAGAGCCCGCAGTCACGGAAGGGTCTGGGATCTGCCCAGGCATCATAGCAGGAGGAGCGGCAGTCCAGCCTGGAGGGGGCAGAAGAGCAGGACCAGCACTGTTAGCCGGATGACAGGTTCCATGAGGGGCTTACATCCCCAGGTCTTGCCAGGACCTCATCCTTTCTTTCACCCATATTCCCCTAAACCCTTTCCCCACCTGAAGGTGCTCTTCCTGCCCTTAAGTTCATTCTGTTCTTGAGAGAAACTTGATCAATTAATTCACCCAAAGGTTATCCTTGGCACATCAGCAATGCCTACCCCAAGCATAAGTCACACTGAGTCAGCATTTGCTATGTGCTCGGCACTGCAGTAATCCTTCAATCAGCCCTATCAGACTGGGTCAGAGCCCATGACACAGAGGGAGAAGCCGAGGCTTAGAAAGAGAACTCTCTCAAGACTGTATAGTTAAAACTGGAGGAGCTGCATTTAGACTGCAGCACACTGCCGCTGAAGAAAATGGATCAGGATGGAGGCATCTCAAGCACCTTTGCACCTGTTTAAGAGGGAGCTATTTTGGGGCTGGCATGGTGCCTCCCCTCAAATCACACAACCCATTCTGCATACTTGTTAAGACACCCTGAATATGAGATGAACCAAATCTAAGTTAAAAGTGAGTGTGTGCATCTGGCATCTCTGAGGAAAAGACTGAAGCAAAGGAGATGGAATTAATTAGCACGTGCTTCCCCCATAGAGCCCAGTACCAGAAAAGTCCTCCATAGGCTCTTCACTCTCGGAGCGAACACATATTCTAGCTCTGCCAGACCCAGAAGGTTTGCAAAGGAAGACAGATTCAAGCATGAAAGATAAATTAGAGAGGTCAACACCAAGGGGATTCTTTTTTCTTCCTTCTTTTTACTGGGGGAAGTTCATAGGTAAGAAATGATCACTTCAAGGCACACATGGCAGGGAAGAGAGCTTGTCTGCCAATAAAGTCAGACTTTCTGGTCACTTACAGGGCTCCGACCCATCCATCCATCCATCCATCCATCCATCCATCCATCCATCCGATTGACCACCTACTCTGATCCAGAAGGCACTGCGAATGCTGTGGAGATCATCTGCACACAGCCTTTGCTTCTAAGCAGACTTGTAGCATTTTAGTACAAAGCTGCTCCTGGATTCTAGTTCTGTAAAGAAAATAATTTCTCCCCCTTCCCATCTCTCTGCACAGGGCCATAAACTCAAAACCTCATCTGTCTTGGAAATCCTGGGGGAGAAGTTTTGACCTATTCTTCTGTCTTCACTCTCTCTTCCCACGGAGAGGGGTGAACTCGGTGAGACGGGAGATGTGATGTCCATCAGACCACGTGCCATTGCTGGGCAGTTAATGCAATCATATGACCACGTCGTCTTGGGTTCTCTGCTTCCCACAAGAGCGGCCCTGGAGGGTGACCCAAACCCCCTGCCCCCATCCAGATTCTCACATCTAGATTTCAAGAGAGGGGCATGTTAGGGAGTTCATTGGGCCACAAGCACAAGCTGCATTCTCCACCACCATCTCACTTTTAAAGGTGAAACTTGTTCCCATTCAGCTCCATGTTTCTTTCACAATGGGTTCCGCACTCTGAAGGGAGAAGCTCATGTGAGTGATTTGCACCCTCAAACCACAAAGACTTCCACTAACATCACTTTCTTTAAAGGAAGGTGCTTACGAGACAGTGGACCTGCCCTTCATCCTCAGCACCAGCCACATCTGCCATGAAGCCATTTGCACACAGCTCCCCGCCCTGCGCCAAGTTTACATTCAGTGCCCCAGGCCCTTTCATCTGTGCTCTACCTGCTTCACCTCCCGCACCTGGTGCCTCAGCCCCTCCTTCCCACCCCACATCCTTTCTCCCCTTCCTTACCACCCAGAGTCCCCTGGGCCATCTCAGAAAAGGATCTGAGACTCATTCACATCAAGTTATAGTCTTAAACTGGAGGGGGCCCTGTGCTCATCTAAACCACATCCTCATTTTGCACATGAGGAAATTGAAGCTCAGAGAGGTTAAATGACTTGCCCAAGGTCACACAGCTAGAGAAGGACAGAGCCAGGGCTGGACTCCTGGTCCCTGGATTTTAGAAGCCAAACTTTCCTACCTTGCCCTTTTTGCTTCCCTTTGAGGGTCCAAGAGATGTCAATGCAGAAGGAATGACCTTCTAATGGTGGACTTTCAGACATTAGCCCCTAATGGCAGATCATTCTCTTGCACAAAGGACCCTCTACTATGTCTCCCATGGAGATCTTGATTTAGGAAGTTCCCTGAATAACCCCATGGAATCCTGGGTGGGGGTCCAGACATAGAAATGGTCCTTGGGACCTCTCGTATGTGATTGGTCAATGTGCTGTGACCCTCCTTAAGCCTGAGCTGGACTGGAAACCAAGGTCAGCAAGAAAGTCACCTCTTCCATCTTCCAAGCCAGGCCTGCAATGCAGAGAGGGCAGGAGGCTACTGTGGGGCATGGTAGATCAGCTGTAGGTCTCTCAGGGTCTCCTCCCGGAAGAATAAGAAAGGCGCCAGTGTAAGGACTCACTGCTGTGTGGCACAATGCTGCCCGGGCCCAGCCATGTGGACACTCAGCGGGCAGAGGAGGGTGATTTCAGTCTACCTGAGCCAAACTGACAAAGGAAACTCACATTTTCTCAGAAGAGGAAAAAATCCTACAAAACCCTCTCTTCTAGACCTGAAATGATGCTACAAGGAGTCAGTTACCCCAGGAAGGATGTTCAGGTGAGCTCATCAAAATGGTCAGGTGATGGGAGGCTGGAAAATGCTCTATGCCTGGTGCTTCAGCTGAACACAAACCGCTAACAGGGGAGGAGGGCACCACACCTCAGGTATGGAGCTAAGCAAAAATCTAGTGCAAAATCCCCTCTTTGGCCAGAAGCCCCTAGAACCTCCCTGTCCTGTAAGGACCCACTCATGTGTGGCAAAATGTACCACATGGCTGGGCGCAGGCAGCACTTAGCAAGTGAAGAGGTGATTTCAGGGAGTGAGTAGCAGTGAGGGATGAGTGTGGCCCTGCGTGACCCCAGTGCCTAGCTTCATTTCTGGCACAGAAAGGTTAATCAACAAATACTTGTCGGATGAAAGAATGAAGGAACGAGCAAATGATAAATTCACAGTGGAGCGAAATGCAGTGAGTGGGGTAAAGATCCATCTCTGGAAGTTTATATGCTCATTATCCACCTCCATATTATTTGTTCCCACAGTAGACCCCAAGAAAGATCCTCCAGAGGCTTCTCTCTGTTTCCCCGCCTAAGCCATCTCTGGGAGATGGAAGCCAGACCCCACTCTGTTCCAGGAATGATAGGCTCGGCTTGCAGCTTCTGTTTATTTTCATACAGATGGTATAAATGAGACACCAACAAATGATCCCCAAATATAATGAATTCCCTGCTACTGTGGGAACCCCTCCAACTCTGGCAGAGGGAGCAACCCCCTACCCTGGGAGCATCAACCTTATGAATTCTTGCCATTCCTGCTCCCCTGAGAACCCATCCCAATGACAAGCCTCACTCAGGGGATCAAGCACCAGGCTTTCCTCTGCAGAAGCAAAAAATCCCCTTCTCCTTCCTTCCCCGTCAAGGGCGCCCCGAACTGCTCCGATACAAACCACAAAGTCCTTAACACATGCCATTCCTAGGAGACAACCACAACAGCTGACATTTACCAGTGAGAAGTCATCCTAAACAGCTCTGGGGGCGGGGGGCAGAAGATGGAGGGGCTGGAGCAGCTGCCTTTCATAACTGGATCCCCATTAACTGGAAAGAGCTGGCTGACGATCCAAGGCTACAAGGCAACTTTTGGTGATTTGAAAAATAAAACAATTTGATGTGATTTAGGGATCTATAAAAAAAATGGAGGAGGGGGTGGTGGCAGGGAACAACAACAGCCAGGAAGAATTTACCCACTTCAAGGAAGACATAGGAAAGATGACAAGAGGTGAAATCGTTTCCCGAACTAGTTGTTCCATACGGAAACAATTTAAGAGGAAAAGGAGAACTATACACTAAAAGTTTCAACGGAAGGACCTGGAGTTTTCCCTTCAGGGCCCAGGGGTCCATGAGGAAGATAAACACCTGCCATGTCTCCATTAGTAACTGGGACACATAAATAAAGAGCAGGCGCTATACACCGGCAGGAGACCCATATGGCCTATTTGTGCCTCAAAAGACAGGCCTGGAATCCAAAAAGACTTTGGCAATTCAGGATGCTGACTTTGGAAACTAGCCAATGAAGAAAAACAGGGTAATGCACAGATCCAAGATGAGACTGATAGTCAAGGCATGAGTAAGACAGAAAGTGTTCAGAAGGTCACAGTGGACCCTAAGCTGCTGTTGAGCCTAAGATTTGGGGTGGTTTGATGCAGCTCCCTAAAAGCTAGCTAGAAAGAAATAGGAACCAGGTGGATCTAAAGAAAAGATCTAGTATCTGTATCTCTCTTTTCTGACTTCCTCAGGGACCTGTAGGCACATAGTTTGGGGTGCTGCCCTATACCAAGTAAAAGAAAAACCACAAAACACTTTTAAGTCCAGAAAATGGGCGAGATATTAATGTGAAGAGTCATTTCAAAAAATGTGACAATGAATATATGCATGTTTGTGTATAATTGAAAAATTGTGCTCTACCCTGGAATTTGACACAATATTGCAAACTGACTGTAACTCAACAAAAAATGTTTTAAAAAAAAAGTCATTTCAGCTGAAAGAATGAAGGGTAGAAGTAACTTAAGTTTTTCCCTCTTATTTTCTTCCCTTGTTTACAGTATGTAAATCTGTTACATATTATCATAGTTTAATGGGAGTAACTACAAATAAACAGCGGTCTTGCTTTGATGGGTCAAACTTATAAAAGGCTATTCTTCTTAGAAAGTGCCCAGTAATCAGCATCTCCGCCTAGAATGGCAAAGATTGATTTTTTATGAAAGAGAAAGAGAGGTTAAGAGAAAGTTAGGATTTGCATCATGAACTTCCTGTCCATAGTAACAAAAGTTGAAGGGAGGCTCTAAAATCCCTGGCACACAGCTGGCCTGGGATGGCATCAGAAGCCAGGGGTGGGTGTGCAGATGAGTGTAGACGGTCTAAGGCTGCAAGGCCTGGGGCTAAGAGAAAGCGGAGGTGAGTGAGGGCAGCTCAAGAAGCAAGAGAGGTCAAAGGGTCAGGTCCCAGGAGCACTACCTAGTAGGGATGGAAGTAAAGAGCAAGTAGCCCGCAGCTGAGAGCCAGCAAGAACAGCTGGGAGGTCATGGGAGCTGGAGCCTGGGGAGATTCCCGGGAGGAAAACATGGAGGGTGGAAGTCCATGCCAAGGGCTGGGGAAGAGGGGGCAGAAAGGTGCCAGACCCATCATCGCGGAGCATAGTACTATCACAAGTCTTGGAAAATTAAACACCAAACCCGTTCTTGGAGCTAAGGGATCGTCTGGGATGACCTCTCTCCTGGAATCTGAAATGATGCAGGTCAACCAGCTTCCCAAAGACAAAGGGCTCCAGAAGGCAAGGAGCAAAAGGACAGAGAGCTCCATGATGGAGAACAAGGGAGAGCAGCAAGAGACGGGCTCTGATGGCTGTCTCAGTTCTGCAGGCAAGAGAACGAGACGGGTTCAGAATGGAAACTCCAAAGCCAGATCAACTGACTGTGAATCCTAGCTCTGCCCCTTACTAGCTGTGTGACCTTGGGCAAGTTCCCTAACCTCTCTGTGCCTTACTTTCCTCAGCTGCAAAATGGGAATGATGACATTATTTGCCCTGTAAGGCTGTAAGGCTGAGAAAAGGATTAAATTAGTTAATATTTGGGAAGTACCTGGAACAATGCCTGTACCTGGTGAGCGTGAAGTCAGTGTAGCTTCAAGGGCCTTCCTTCTGTAGGGAGACTAGTGCTGGATGACCCTTCAAGGTCCCTTCTGTACAGTTCCCATTTCTCATCTAACACCGATCTCCCTTTCCTATGGCCACGAAGAGGATTCCCCCACAGAGGAGTCTCTGCTCTCCCAATTTCCAGCTCTAAACCTCAAGGGGGCAGGACCATCCTGTATCCAGGCAGTTACTGCAGAACAGAAACAATAAGTGCCAGACCGGGCCTGGGTACAAAGGTGCAGAAATAAGGCCGAACGCCTGCCTTTTGCTTAGGTTTCTCCTAAGTTCTTCTCCATCTTGCTCGCCAGAACACAGATGCACAGATCACTGGCAACAGGGCACTCCTAGCTGGCCGGGTTCCCACACCTGCCTCAAGGAACAGAGGGCCAGCTCCTCCTATGTCCTTCAATCCACCATATCCCTGCACTGCTTACAAGGGGTCACTCCTCAGATCTTCATAAGAAGAAAATGACAGTGACACGCCATGATCCCTGCATAGCCATCCCAGAAGAAACTGGAACCTCTCTCTACAGAGAAAAGCTTTTGACAAGCCCTGCCTGTAAGCACAGCTTTTCCCCTGCCTAACAACGTAGGTGCTCAATAAATACACACTCAGTCATTTCTGCCAGGATCTTATCCTGATCAGCGCTGGGAAGGAATTGCCAGGGGGCCAGCCTTCTAGCCTGTCTTCCCACCTCGTCCCATCTCTGTTCCTTGGTGCCAGGAGTTCACTGTATGATATGTAACATAGACATACATAGCATGTGGTCAGCCCTTTGGGCCTTTTTTAAAAAACGCCATTGGCCAGGGAAAGCTTTGGAAATGGAGCTCCACGAGAGGAATCCCATGGGCTGCTGCAAGAAAACAGAAAAAAAAAAAAGAGCCCTAGAATGGTGAGCTCTGGCCGGGCCTCCCACAGCCAGCAATGAGTGTAAAGAAACACAGGCTGAAAATTCCAACCCTGGGTCGCTAAGGCATTTGTCTCTGCTGAGCTTCGAGAGGCCAAACCACACACACACACACAAGGGTGCGCGCACGCACACATGTATGCGTGTGCACACACACACACAGGCACACGGAGCTTGGCAGCCCGTAAGTTCCAGAGCTGGTAACACAAGCCATGGAACCGACTGCCAAGACAAGCAACAGAACGAGCCAGGCCCAGTTTCATTGGCCACCATACGCTGCATATGGCCCGGGACGCAGCCAAAACAGTGTTCTCACCCTCCTCAAAGACATAGGAGACCCTCTGTTTTTAAACACACCTCCACAGAGCCTTAATTAAAGGAAAATGGAAAAATAATGTGCCTGCTGCTCTCCCCCTGCCTATATAGGTATGCACACACACACGCCTGTACACACTCACTCTATTTTTCTCTTCCTCCCATTTCGATTTCCAGCATAATTCATTCACATGGAAAAAAAGCAAACTGCATCCTGCAGCAAAAAGCAGAAAAGAATGTCTCTTGCCCTCAGTCCTGGCTCCGATTCCTCAAGTTGAGCTGGGGCTGAATGAATACAGAGTAGGCCAACCTAGAGTCTGCACTGGCCCTTCTCTTCCCAAGTGGAGCTGGAAACCGTTGTGCAAGGGACATCCCGTTACAACACCAGCAGCCCCACAACAAACAAAGCCTGGGGTGCCTTGCCCTTCTCCGGATGCAGCAAAGGGTCCTGCAGGTTGGAAAAGATGCCCATATACCTTGCAAACAGATGAGGGAGGCAACAACAGATGCTGGTGGCAGGAAGAGCTAAGCAGTGAGTTGGTGGAGAGATCCTTGTCCAAATCTTTCCTTAGGGGACACTGATGCCACTTATCAACACATCTCCTTGGGAAGGCTGCAACCAACGGGGAGAAAAATCAGAAGCCTCCACATCCATGCCTTCCAGCTGCCTTTCAAATCTCACAGCACCCGGCTCTTCAGGAAGATTCTGGAGCTGCCTGCAGCTCTGAACCAAAGCCAAAGGAGAAGGGGAACAGAAGAGTCTTTGAGAAATCCGTCCTCCCTGTTTTAAACAAGGCAAAACCTTAGCCAGCCAGAGGCACGAGAATAGAGCTTGCTTCTCTTCCCTGGTCGTCAGGTTTATATAAAATCAGAGCCATGCTCACACCTGATACCTGGTTAAACTCTCCCCTAGAAACCTGCAAAGGAAGATAAGGTGCCTATCTAAGCTGCAGCCAGATTTGCTGGAAAGATGAAAGTAATGGGAGGTGTTTTTAAAACCCTCAGGGAAGGGAGGTTGGGGGAAGGGAGATAAAATGTGAACACAGTTCGGTGCAAGGCCTTAAAGGACAAGCAGACACTCGATCATGGTTCAAAGATTCAGTTTCTGGTGCTTCTCAAACTAGGACCCCGAGGAGAGTCCACCAAGATTTAAGTCTGGGAACACACACCCACACACAGTCTGCAAGTCCTTTTTTAAGAGGCAGACCTGAGCACATCTGCCCTGAGCACATGTGGTCAGGCCACAGGCCGGTGTACTGCATGCCAGTAGGGAGGGCAACACACTGGGCAAGGGTCGGCCACCTTGAGACTAGAGATGACCCAAGGGGTCAACTGAGCTCCCTTTCCACCAGCCTGTTTATCTCCAGCCTCGTGGATGGCCCATTCATCCCCACAGAAGAGCAGAGGCCTCCCTGTCCTCCCCACTCTACCACCGACACAGGCAAAACCTGGGTCTGCAACCCCAGGGTCAGAGGTCCAGGCCATAAAGCCCCACCTCTCAGCCTCCTCGGAGGGGAGGGGCAGAAGAGAGCCCTCTAAACTGGGCTGGGTCGAGAGAAGGGGCTGGTTACCTAGAGGAGCTGACTTGCCTCCTTATGTAACCTGGCTTGGGAGCTAGGGGATCCCAAAGGGAACCAGGGCCGCCCCAGACCCCTTCCCAGCTCAGAAAGCCGGAGCAACGGTCCAGAGAGAAGCCCTCTTCATTGTATGGAGAGCCCCAGCCCTTCTCAGTGCCCTCCTCCAGGTCCTCAAGGAGCCGTGCTTCCTCCCTGCGAGGGAGGTGGGGCGGACACGACTTGCCAGCAGGTCCCTGTCATCCCTCCGCGACCAGCACCCTGCACCTCCCTAGACTCTCACCCTCCATCTCCACCCCACGGCTCGTCGCCCCGGGCAGTTTTCTCCTCACTCACCCGCCTGCCCCGCCGCGCGAGAAGAGCACCTCCCTGCAAACGGACGGGGGAGGAGAAGGCGGGAGGGAGACAGAGCGCCCCGGCAGCCCCGGGAGCGGACGGAGCCTCCCGTCCCAGGGCGGGAACCAAAGGAAAGCCACCGGCTCGCGGGCGCGCGGCGGGAGGGACACAGGCGGCAGCGCCCCCGCCAGGACAGCGCGGAGTCCCGGGGCTGCGGGAGCCTCCCTGCGGGGCGCGGGTTCCGGGGCCCGGCGCGCTCCACCCGCGCGGGGACGGCCGTCCCAGGTGTCCGCGGCCGGCCCGCCCCACCCCGCCCGGCCCGGCCCGGCCCGGCCCAGCCCGGCCCGTCCCGGCGCCCCCAGCGCGCGCCCTCGCACCCACCGTGCAGAAGCCGCGAGCGGAGGCGGCGCCCCCGGGGCCGGGGCCCGGCTGCCGGCGCCGTGCCTGCTCAGCGCCGCTGCCGCCCGGCCGCCGAGCTCCGCCCGGTGCCCAGGCCCGTCCCGGCCCGGGAGCCGCCGCGGCGCCAGCCCCGCCGCCGCTGCAGCGTCCGCCGCCGCCAGCGCCCCCCGTCGCGGCCGCCGAGCGTCCCTCCCGCAGGCTGTGGCGGGCGGCGGGACGGGTTGCATCAGCCCCGGCTATATAGCGGCCCCTGGGCGGCGGGGAGGGGTCGGGAATGCGGAACCGGCCAAGCTGCCAGCTCCAGACGTCAGAGGGGGACGGAGAGGAAGGGAAGGAGGGGACACGGGAGGAGGGGGGTGTGGATCCGGCGCTTCACACCCACTGACCTTCACCTCCCCCGCCGCCTTTCGCGCCCTCCTCCCGCGGCTCCTCGCGCTCCTCTCCTGGCGGGGGCGGCCCCGGCCCCGCAGCGCCGGCCCCGGCTCCATCGCGGCCCCCGGCTCCCCCAGCCCGCGGTGCAGGAGCGCGCGAGAAAGCAGGACGCGGCGGGCGGTTATGTAAGAGCATCCCCCGCGCACAGCCGCCGGCTCCTACCCTGAGACACAGCTCAGTCCGAGAGAATTGAGAAGGCAGAGGCGAGACAAGTCAAAAAACCCTTGAAGCAGACTTAGCCTATGTTGAACCATCTTCCTCGGTCCTTAGTTCTTTTTCCCAAACCGAGAGAGAGGATTTCAGCACATTTTCATCCTTGGACTGCTCAGCACTGAGTGAGTGAGGAAGTGCATTCGCAAGCCTGTTTCATTTTTCCCTGCAGACGGGTGGGCAGAACATTAAGGCTTTTGGGTGCCTCTACCCCTATCCACCACACCACCTGGCCACCAGGGGTGCCCTTAAGCCCTGGGGTGGTTCACTGCAAGAGGCCGGCCCTTTTGGGGCTACAGCCTTAGCCCGAGTGCTTTCCTGGTGGCTCGCACAATTTGACCACTGGGCTTTTTCTCCACTCCAGCAGGCTTCTCCTTTCTGCTCGGGGACACTCCTGTGAGTAGACCCAGCCCTCAGCCAACCCCAAACAGCCTTCTTCCCCATTACAACTTCCATTGCCAACTCAGCTCCTACCTTTTATCCTCCTGGAGTGGTAGATGGTTAAAGGTGACCCCAGAGGAAATGTGTCCTCCACCGTGCCTTCAGCAGGTAAAGGCACAGAGACACAGAGCCCTCGAGCACACGTGCGGCACCCAAGACCTTGGCACTGTGGTTGGCATCTCCTACCTCCACACTCCCTGGGTGCTCAGCCAGATAGGAGTGACAGTGTTTATATTCAGTGACCTTCAGCCTCCTCAGAGTGATGTCAGATTATCACCCATAGAAGAAAGGAAGTGAAAGAAAAAGTTCATGCCTTCTTGGAGTGCAGATGCACAGAGTGAAAGAAACAACAAGCCTTGAGGCAGATGAGAGCCAGTCAGCAGAGCCCAAAGAGTACATCTCTTGAACTCGAGGACAGTGAGGTTCTACTCTCCTTCTTGCCCCAGTGCAGGGAAATCTTTCTGGATAAGAAGACTGGTCTTATGGAGGGAAAGACAGATCAAGTCCCAATGGCATTGACTGACCATTTTCACCTTCACTGTCAGCTCTCTTCCTTGAAGCACTGAAGTAAGGAAGTAAAAAGAAAGCATGGTCCTGAAAGAATGTACAATGGAAAATGAGGAGTAATGTGATAGTCTTGTGGAAGAACATGACTCTCAACCCCAGAAAAGTCAACTACACCTTTACTACTGCATAAAGATCAAAACTGGGTGCTATGCAACTGCCTTATGATGTTTCCCCCATGAGACTGAGGTCTGGATGTTCATATGGAAGAAAACACTGAACAGGGCCATGTTACTTTATGTGTCTTCACCTGGGACTTTGGAAGAACTAACCTGATCTCTGTGTGGTGACCAATAATTAGTGTGTGTGGTTCGAGCAATCCTCTCCAGGGCCTGCTTTGGGTGTGGCTGGACCACCAGCAGTCCAATTGGGCCTTTGCTTCACCTACAAAGTAAATACACTACAGGGGCGGCACCAAGGGACAACTTGGAGCTCTTTAGCTCCCTCCATCTCCCTGTAATAGCCAAAGGGGTCCTCCATTATTTGACATGGATGCTTTTTAATTTTACATAGAATGCTTCATATACACAGCTTTAAGACCTCTACTACATTGCCCCCTAGCAGGCCCCTCCACGTAGTCACTGCCTCTGGAAGCAGCCGGATTAAGTGACCATAAACTGGCTCATCTATATAGACACTGGCCTGCTTTCCCCTGCCTTACTGGTTGGAGCTGATCTACCACTAGCTATCAGAGATGGACAAGTGACCCAGCCTAACACAGTTTAAATTTAGGTTTTCTGTTACTTGCAACTAAAGAAGTCCTGACTAATACATCCAGCCCCAGCCAGTGGGCTGGCTCAGAGATTGCATAGATTCCAAATGAGTCTGATGAGATTAGGACTTTTGTGGATCTGCTGGGAAGAGAAGCTGTCAGAAGCTGGACTTGAAACTGCCAGAAGCACCACGCGGAGAGGGTCTACTGAGAGTGAACCTAATACAAAGAAGAGTACAGTACAGCCAAGCAAAGGAGGGAAAGGCGGATCAAGTTCAGATGGCACTGTCTGAGTTCCTGAATCCAGCCTTGCCTGCCATAATCCTACCTCTGGAGTTTTTAGTTATAGGAATCTCTGAATTATCTCTCACCCGAGGAAATTTGAATTTAGGTTTCCTATTACTTGCCGCTAGAAAAGTCCTGATTAATATACTGGGTTTTGCATCTCTGACTTATTTAGATACTGTGTTTTAAAATTTAACGAACTTTGATGAATCCCAAGCTCTTTGCAAACAGGAAAAAGTGAACTGGCAAGGAAAAATGACTAATTCCCCAGAACTGTTCCTCCAATATCAAAAGAGGAGGTGCTAGTTCTGAGTAATCAATCAATGAACTAGTTTTTATACTAATATTTCCTGAAACTATATTGTGTGCCTGTGAGGTACACAAAGTTTGAGGCATGATTCCTTATCTGTCCCCACCTCCCATCTAGTTAGGAAGAATGACTTCAATACTAATAAACAGCTAGACCAAGAGTAACTAAGAGCTATCAAGTGACCCAGACTATAAGCACTATAGGAGTTCAGACAGGATCGGTGCACAATAGGAAAAAAAAAATCATTTATTAATTGCTTTATTTTCTACTCAAACTGTGTAGGCCAAAACATTGTAAACTAGTAGCGGGCAGGCTAAATTTGGCTTTGCTGACTCAGCTTTAAATTCCGTTTTTGTTTTTTTATATAAAGATGTGACACAAAAATCCAGGTTTCTAACTTCTCTTGAAAAAAATCAAAGTCAGGTCACATATAATAGTCAGGATAAAAAAAAAAAATAGTCAGGATAGGAGAGGTTAGGCTACAGTAATAAATACCAACCAAAACTCAGTGGCTTAACTTGAGAAGGGTTTATTTCTTACCAGCACAAGACAACTGTGGATTGAGATGACTGTTCAGGGCGGCCATCCTGTAGGTAACGGCTCAGTATTGCACCTCCGTATCAGCAAGTGTATCCCTGGGCAGGATGGCACGGAAAGAGATACAGGCAGAGAGGGCCACGTACCAGGAGTTACATATTTCCTCCTGGAGCAATAGAAGGCACTTTGGCTTACATCTCATTGGCCAAAACAAGTCACATGGCCATTATTAATTTCAAAGAGGCAGGGACATTCAGTCTTCCTAGGTACCAGGAGGAGAAGGGGACTACATATTAGTGAACAGTTAATATCTGACACAGCACGCCCTCCCTAATGGCAGCAGTGGCCTGCAGCCCACTAGAAGCTGCCGCCTTGAGATGGGACTTACACACCTCAGTTTGACATAGTTTACACCCAGCCTGTGAGAGCATTGACATAGACTGCTTGGCCTCTGGGGGCATTTGATTTTGTAGCTCCTGTTATAGACAAACCCAATCTCAGTATCAGTCTTTCACTGTCTCTGGTGGCCCATGCGTTATCACAAATTTTTCAAAAACAGGATTTAAAAAATTTGCTAATTAAAAAAAAAAGCCACAGAGAATTCTCAGGTGAAGGGCAGGATGGTATCATAAAATCAAATAAGAAGTTGAGACTAGCTGTTATATATTCTGCCAGTTACAGAGATCTGTTTGTGATGGTTTCTTCCTCCTGCTCGTCCCTTGCTCAGTCAAATATCTACCAGCAGAGACCAGGAGAAGTGAGCCTTCCACTCTCTTCCCTAGGGTGGGAGAAGTTACATGGGAGTGATTTTGGTGTGTGGTCTGGTTTAAAGCTTATAAAATTTCATATGAGTATGTATACATATATATTCATAGCTGAAGTGTTTGAGAAGAAAATCTGTAAGTCTGGAGTAGGTCTGCTTCTCTTCCAATAACCACCAATGAGAATTTTGTAAAACAGCAGGCAACATGTCTACAGTTGTAGTAATAAATCAGCACCCAGAGAAATATAGCCACCTCTGGGGAAAGCTCAGCATCTCTTCTTTTATCTTCTAACACAGTAAGTCTTTGGAGGATGAAGAGAATAAATTCTCTAGTTAAATGCTGGGCCAGGAGGGTTAGGAGAAGAGGAGTGTAGTGGAGGCATGTTGTGCTCCTAAGCATTCCTTTCTTTGGAAAACCACTACCCTCCCTCTCCCTGAGGCCCTGGAGGGTGTCGATCCTGGTGCCTCATCATCTGCACCCAAGTGTGGGTGTGTGACCTGAGTTGGCCACTTAGAACAGACCATTTCCAAAGCTACAGTGATTGGTTCAGGGATGGGCATGTGACCCAGATAGAGCCAATCAGAGTCTTTCCTGAGATTTGATATGTGGATGTTAAAGAAGAGAGGAATGCTTTTCCTTTAAAACATCAGTGTAAGGATGTAGTTTGTGACTGTCGGTGGCCGTTTTTCTTGTTATATAACAAAAGCCTGACTGAGAATGGAACCAATGCACAGAGGGAAAAGGGGCCAAGACGTATAAAGACAGAAACAACCATGAGATCATCATCTGAGTCCCTCAACCAAAATGCCATGAAAACATGCTGAATCAATTTTTGGACTTTATAGTGATGGAGTCAATACATCCCCTTTCTCCTTCTTGCTAAGGTAGTTTGAGGGGTTTTCTACCACCTGCCTCCAAAAGAAGGCTGAAAAATTCATGAATAAAATGTCCCAAAGTCAAGCTTGTAAAGGACTGCTGGACTGACAGTGTGGAATTTTATCTGCTTACTTTTCTGGCTTCATCCGTCAAATGCCACTCAACCATCTGAGACTAAATACAGAACTGCACTGAGCAGCCTTCTTACAGTTCAGGTTTCAGATAGTCATTTAAATAATTTAGTCAGACAACCTTGTTTGAATGTTTGCTATGAGCCATACATCATGTGCCACCCTATTTGAGGAGACAAAGCACAAAGAAGAGATCACGGCTGCCCATAAAGATGACAGAACAGAGGCCCAGGAAGATGGATGATATTCATCATAATCGGGAAATGAGGACTTGAGTAATCTAGGGAAAATCTGATGCATTCTTCTCCCAGAATATTATGTTTCAAAATATGTCTTGAAAACACCTGAGGGGAAATGAAAAGTCCATGTGGGGATGTCACTGTGTAAGCCATCCATATATGAGTGCTCCCTGAAGTTGACATCTGGATTGTAAGTAGAATCGCCAAACTCCTTTAGGTCAAAGATGATCTTTAGAAATATTGGATTTCAAATAATAGGTGATTAACAAATTTTGAGTTAATGAATGACTAAAGAGAAATTGGTCTAAGATTCAGTCTTGGGAGATGCTGATAATTAACAAACTGGGGATAGAAGAGGAGGCAAAGAAGTTAGCAGACAAAAAGTACTCCAGAAGATAGAAGAAAGGAAGGTACAGACAGAAACATGAAACCTCAAGGCTCCTCAAATCCCCTCTCCGTTAACACAGGAGTGGGCCTCCCCACTGCCATGGAAGCCAAAATGAGTTGTCAGTACAGTCAAAAGTAACAGAGAAATAAGATCTGAGATGAGTCCACTGTATTTGTTCAGATCTGCAAAGTACATTATCGCCTTAGGGATATATATTCAAGAAACCTCGAGTCATTTTTTAAAAAGGGCATTTAACCTGAAAATCTAGATATTATGCTACAAAGATAGTTCCACTTAGCACCCACAGAATGTTGCTTCTCCACTCTTTCCTTTCTTCTTAATCTCTGTCCCCCCACACCTAGAAGGTGTTAACTATGGATTGGTCAGATTCGTCTATAAAATGTTTGGACCTTGGTTTCCTCATCTGCTAAATGGGGACAATAATGGCACCTACATTAAAGGGTTGATGTGATACTTTCTTTTTTAACAACTTAGCAAATATTTACATGTTAAATTTTTAAAAATTGAAGTACAGTTTATAATGCATTAATTTCTGGTGTACATAGTGATTCACTTATACATATATGTATATTCCTTTTCATATTCTTTTTCATTATAGGCTATTATAAGATACTGAATATAGTTCCCTGTGCTATACAGTAGGACCTTGTTGTTTATCGATTTTATATATAGTAGTTAGTATCTGCAAATCCCGAATTCCTAATTTATTCCTTCACCTCCAATTCCCCACTAAATGGGATACTTAAAAAGCATCCAATCAATACCTACCACATGCTAAGAATTCAGTAAATGTGGCTGCATTCATCATCGTTGTCACCATCAACATTATGTTTTAGCCAACCCAAGCCCTACTGCTAGGTTGTCTTCTTAGATCTGTCAAACCCACAGTAATTTCTCCCTCTTTCACTTCTCTGCCCATCTAAAATTTATCAGATGCTATTTTAAGTTGTTCTCTTTATTTCATATATGCATGGTCATTCCAATGTGCTTGTAGTTACTTTAGAGGTAGAGGTACATTTTCAAAACTTGTCTAGCACATGCTATACACTGACTTTTATGGTTGGCATTTAACGGGCACTTAAATAAATGATGGCAGGGGCCAGAAAATAATTTCTTTTGTATTCTCAATACTGTCAAAAGCAGTCTGGGCTCTTGTAGCTTAAAGAAGATGTGTTGAACAGATGCTGAGCAGAAGGGAATGATCAGTCATTCCTTGTACCACACACACTTGTAGGATATTAATTAAAGTGAGGAAGGGGCCATAATTTATAGGTGAGGAAATTGAGGCCTACACGGATGACACAGATCTAGCTGAACAAAAGTTATGGTGGGAATAATTCTCAGAACCCTTTTTATGCTATACGTTTTTAAACAACCACCAATAAAAAGTTATTTCAGCAAATGTTTATTGAAGAGGAAAAAAAAGTCCCCTAGGTTTTCTGCGGGAGGTGGTGTTTCCTCTTACACTCAACAGTTTTGGTGGTGTGGTGGCGTGAGGTGTTGAAGGAGCCAAGGGCGCCCGATGACTGGGCTGTTGTGTGAGCCCTGGTACAGGGGGAGGGAGGGGATTTTCACTTCTAGGAAAACCCTTCCAGCTCCAGGTGATCCAGGCCGGGTTTTGACACCTGCTTTCCTAAGCACACTGCCCTAAGTTGGCCCAAGGGTGCCTCCCAGAGAGCCCTACTCTCCCAGCTCGGTTCTTGGGCTGGGGGAGTCCCTAGGCCAGCTCATAGAAGATCATCCCAGGAACCAGAAAAATTTCCCACACTCAGAACCTGGGGGGATCTGCTGTCCTTGGGCAATGAGGAGAAAACCTTCACAATCAGAACTCACTGAGGCACAGGGAGACTTCTGGGGGCTGGCCACAGGACCAGGCTCTGAGGGAGGCCACGCGTCCTGCAGAGGGAGGCCCCGGGACAACGGCTTCTTTGGTAGCCCTGGCCAGGCTCACAGGCTCCCTTTCAGATTTTATGCCCACATTCCCTACCCTCGCCTCCCGCCAGTGTTTCTCTATCTCTTAAATACACCTCCCTAATCCTCTCCTTCCTCTTTTTTAAAGCCTGCCTTTCCTTTCAAATACTTCCTCAAATGCCAGCTTGTTATTTCTGTGCCCTCCCCTTCAAGAGCCTTCCCCAAGAGCTCTGACTGAAAGTATGCATTAGACCACAGGGCCGGATGTGCATTCATTCATTCATTCATTTGTTTGTTCAACAAATATTTGATTATCTATATGTGCAGGGCTGTGGCAATACAATCACAAACAAGGCTGGTCCAGATCAATGGTGAATGAATAATTACCTAGTTAATTAAACAGTTACATCTGTGCAAAGGAGAATTAAGGGGTGCTAAGAGACAGGCAGAGAAACCATTGGAACCAACCTTTTCTCTACTTGTCAGAGACTCTTGCGCAAATCAGCTTGGGTATCCCAGGCCTATCCCACTCCCTGGCACAGGGGCAGGTGTCCTGAAAAAAGCTCTCCTGGGAACTTGTTCCCTCCTCCCATAGGTCAGGTGCTCCAGATGGTCTCCTCAGACTCCACTGCCAAGCCTTAACCCTCCCAGACCCGTTCACTGTCCAGGGGTCTCAAGTTGTCACCCACGTCCATACACAAGGTTTCCACCTAGTTACCTGGTCTTTTAAGGTTAATACATCATGCAAGGCAGTAGAGCATAATGATTCTTTACCATTATGTGGACTCTGGAACCAGACTGTACCTGTCTCTGATGCACACTGTGTGACCTTGGACAAGTTACTTAACCTCTCTGTGCTCAACTTCATCATCATTAAAATAGTGGGTGTGTGTGATAATACCCAACCCATAGGGGTATTATAAAGATTTAAATATATAAATATACAAAGAGTTACTGTCGTAAAGCACTTGGAACAGAGCTTAGCACAAGTAAGGGCTCAGGAAGGGATCTTGCATGCTATGGCTTGAATCTCCCCCGACAAGGTGTCCAGCCTTGGTCTGAACTCAGCCCAGGTCAGAGTCTTAGGCTGCTTTCCTGGGAGGAGAAGCTAGGCTTTTTTTAAAGAGACAAGATACTGGCAGCGATGAGAACTGCCTGGAAGCTAAATAAACAAGGGTCACCAGAGCCAGCTGGATGTGTGGCAAGTTTATCTCAACTCCCTAATACAGGAAAGCAACTCTGTCCATTGCTTGAACAATAAGAAGGGAGCCTGGAGACGTGGTTTTGAGCAGGGCTCACTTCTTCCTAGTTTCCCACATTGCCCTAGACAAAGATCATTTCTAAGCTACAATTCCATTTTTCAACAGCAGAGGATACTATTCATAGAATTATGGAGTTTGAACTAAAATTGACCTTAGAGAGTCCATTTGTTT
Organism: Vicugna pacos; assembly: GCF_048564905.1. Lineage (NCBI taxonomy): Eukaryota > Metazoa > Chordata > Mammalia > Artiodactyla > Camelidae > Vicugna > Vicugna pacos. The sequence goes on along the minus strand of NC_132992.1, from coordinate 71,835,633 downwards.
TCCGTCTAAGGAAACTGACACCCAGAAATGTCTTGTGACATGGGCAGCAGGGGCTAGATTCAAATCCCAGCCCCAGGACTTGCTCTCTTCTCTGAGATTCATCAAACTCTGAGGTAAAGTGAAGGCAGGAATTCCTGCCACATAGGGTCACCACGAGGACAGAATGAGACACATGTGATGCACCTAACCCAAGGCCTGGGTATGGTTGGGTGGGTACTCATAAAGGCATGTTCCAGTGTCACGTGACTGGTTGGTAATCCCTGCCCTACCTTCCCCACTGGGTTGACAAAAGAATAAAGCAAAGCAATAGAAGACTCACTCTGAAAACAAATGCCATGTAATCATTCTCTGCTGTTACCGTTACCCACTCAGTTAAGATTTACTAAACCAATTGGGAAGCTGACCAAGGTACCTGGCACTAAAGGGTTAACATCCATGTGTAAAAACTTAGTTTCTGGTTCTTGGAGGTTTCCAATTTGGGACTGGGCCTTTCAAAGAAGAAAGGGCTCTTCCAAGCCACAGTGCTCAGTAATCAAGGGCTCATGGAGCAGTGTCACTTAAGGAGGGCGTCTTCACCCATCACTCCTCCTCCTGCTGTTCCTGAAGCATCAATGTAAAGCACTTGTGTGGTTGGGAGCTTGGCTGTCGGCCTCCTCTGAGAGCAACTGGGGGACCTGGGACCACAAATGCTACTATTAAGCCAGCCACTCAGGCTCATCCAGCAGGGACAGCTGCATCCTCTCCCTGGGGGAGGCTTCCTGCCTTGAACTAGTGTGGAGCTGCAGCTACGTGCCACCAAAGCGCAAGCCTAACCTGGGTGCCATCCAGAGATAAGCCAAGGCCCACAGGTCCAGAGTCAAAGGAAGTTATCCAGGTGCTCTTTAAAAGAGGATCATGAGCAGTAAAGTAAAAATCAAAATAAAATGAGTCTGGTGGAAAGCCAGAGCTCTGCCCATCCGCAGAAGAATGCAGTTTCTCCCTCACTCGATTTTTAAGGTCAAGGACACCCCTTCTTTGGACCTTCTCTTGCATCTCACTGGCCAGAGTGGATCACATGCCCACCTCTAGACCAATCCCTGGCCAGGGTGCTGGGGTAATCATTACTGGCTTAGTCACTGGGAGGAGACATGGGTACCAGATCTAAATAAATTGATCCTCTGCCCACAGGGAAGGCCGAGGTGGGCTATTAGGCAAGAAGTTCCAGCAACCAGTTCACAACCAGCAAAGGGAGAAAATTGTTAAAGCTTAGAAGATTGAACATGGCTTTGAAGCCAAAGAGCTGGGTCCGAATTATGCCTCTGACTTACTGAAAAACCTTGAGCAGGACTCAGCTTCTGAGAGCCTCAGATTCAACTAACAAGGGTCTTGTGAGAGCCAAATTGGTAGTTTACTGTTCATGCAAGTGCTTGACAGACTTAAACCTCCCACGCGAAAGGATGTCTTCCATTGCAGTTATCATTATCAATGGAAGTGGGTGACACGGATAGGTCTTCTGTGGAAGGGAGTGTTTGGAGTTGCCTGCTGGGGGCACTCACTTCTTGGTCATTACAGGCTGTGGCCGAGTGACCCTTTTGGGCCAAGTTCAACGATAGTACCTGTTCTTAATTATATTAACAGCTGGCTCATTCTTTATCTGAAAGCAATATGTGTCATTGAAGATTCTTAGTTCCTTTTTAAAGAAAAAACCTCAATCGCAATGCAAACTGTTTATATTGAAATGCATATGTATAAATTCCAAACACAATTATGCCATTAGAGCTATTTGGGAGAAGTTCCGATAAATATTAAGTGTATTTTAAGTATGCAACAAAATGTCAAAGTTCATCAGTGGTTTTCAACTAATCTCTCAAAGGTCATGGTGCTCAAGGGTGTTTGCTGTGGTCAGAGATGATAAGACCACCTCACGCTTGAACACCAATCTTTGTTAACCTAACACAGCTTTCTTCGCCAGAGTGATGTCAGAAACAGAACAATGTTTGGTTGGTGAAGGGAAGAATGGAGACAGGGGAGGTCTGCTGGGTCAATCAAGCAAATGAGATGTAGGTTTATTGCTATTTTTCCTGCCTGATCCATTGGCACAGTCCCACGAAGAGGCATCTTCCCTGGGCCTCAGAGCATGTGCAGGCTTGAAAGCTCTGGCTCTGAAAAAGACCTTCTAACCCAACGTACAGTAAAAAGAAGTTCCATTCTGTCAGACATCTGATTGTTTCTCCTGAGCGCAAGGGATTGCCATGGCCAAATGGCAGCAACAGCCAATCGATTAGAATCAGCTCTTAAAAAGTAGTAATAGTAGCTAACATTGATTGAGTACTTATTCTATGCCAAGCAGTGTACTAAATGCTTTAGATTTATTAATTCTTTTAATCTTCACCAAAAAAACATGAAGCAGCCACTATTATTATGCCCTATTATTATGCCCATTTTACAGATGAGGACACAGAGGCACAGTATGTTTAGCCAATTTGCTGTAGATCTCAGCTAATTAAGGATTAGAGCTAGTACTCAAACTTAGACAGTCAGTCTCCAAAGCAGTCAGGCTCCAAGGCCCATCATCTTAACCATGCATAATATGGCATTTTATTTGTTTTTGTCTTTTAATAGACTTTATTTTGTAGAGCATTTTTAGGTTCATAGCAAAATTAAGCAAAAGATATAGAGATCTCCCATACACTTCCTGCCCACCCGCTGCCAAGCACGGCTTCCTCCACTATCAACATCCCCACCAGACTGGTACATTACAGTTGATAAACCTACATTGACACATCACTATTACCCAAAGTCCATCATTTACCTTAGGGTTCACTTTTTTTTTTCCAATTTAATTAACTGCTTTTATTTTTACTTATTTTTTTAAATGGAGGTACTGGGGATTGAACCCAGAACCTCGTGCCTGCTAAGCATGTGTTCTACCACTGAGCTATACCCATCCCTCCAGGGTTCACCCTCAATGTTGTACATCCTATGGATTTGGACAAATGTATAATGACATACATCCACCATCACAGTACCATACAGAGTAGTTTCACTGACCTAAAAAGTGTCTGTGCTCCTATTCATTCCTCCCTCCCCAATAACCACCAGAAACCACTGATCCATTTACTGCATCCATAATTTTGACCTTTCCAGAATGTCATAGAGTTGGAATCACCCTGTATATAGCTTTTTCAGATTGGCTTCTTTCACTTAGTAAAATACATTTAAGTGTCTTTTATGTCATTTCATGATTTGATAGCCTGCTTCTTTTGAATGATGGATAATATTCTATTGTCTGCTTATACCACAATTTATCCATTCACCTACTGGAGGACATCTTGGTTGCTTCCTAATTTCAGCCAGTATGAATAAAGCTGCTATAAACATTCCCTTGTAGGCTTTTATGCAGACATGTTTTCAATGCCTTTGGGTAAATACCAAGGAGCACAGTTGCTGGATTGTATGATAAGATTATGTTTATCTTTGTAAGAAATCTCCAAACTGTCTTCCAAAGTGACTGTACCATTTTGATTCCCATTAGCAAATGAATGAGAGTTCGTATTGCTCCATGTCCTCACCAGCATTTGGTGTTGTCAGTGTTTTGGATTTTGGCCGTTCTAATCGGTGTGTAGTGGTACCTCATTATTGCTTTAATTGTTGCATCTCCTCTCTGGTGAAGTGTGTGTTCAGTCTTTTGCTTATTTTTTAAATTGAGTGTTTGTTTTCTTATTGTTGAGTTTTACAATACAACATTTTTTAAGAATAAAAGCATGGATTCACAGAACATCAGAGATGGAAGGACCTCAGAAGTCACCCAGTCCACCCCCCTCACTTTACAGATGTGAAAAATAAGGCCCAGAGACACTCAGATGGGGCAAAGCTGGAACCAGAGCCCAAGAGTTTAGGGTCCCTTCACTGCAGCGGGTGTCATCTGGCAATTTCCTTTGTGAGCAGTTAGCTCACCAGGGACCAGAGCCACATCTGGCCATCTGTCTGTCCTTCCCTCACACCTTACCTGGCACATGTTCAGTGAATGTCTATAGGAGAGAGGAAGAAATCACTTTCCTCTGACATCTGTGTACTCTTTCCAGAGGGCAGGTTCTTCTGCCCTCTGCTCTAATCTTTGAGAGAGGGAGCGAAGAGAATTAATGTTATAGAGCTTCCATGGTGCAACAGGGTGGGAACAAAGGCCAGATCAGAATGTAATTCTTAACCTTAGTTATGCATCGCATCACCTACAGAGCTTGTTTAAAAAACACTGGATGCCCCGTCTCTGACATTTTGATTCCATATATTGTTTTTGTGTTTACTGTGTACCAGGTCCTGGGCTAAGCCCTTCACAAGCAGTATCCGATTTAATCTTTCCTTGGGCAATTCTATGATGTGGGCAGTATAATCCCCTTCACTCTGCAAATGAAGAAACTAAGGTTCAGAAAGGTTAAGAAACTCATCCAGGGTCACACAGCTAGTAGGTGCTGGAGCTGCCATGCAAAGGAAAACAACCTAACTGCGCTCAGGGATGTTGGCCAAACTCTGTCCTGCACACAGGTACTGAGGTCTTTATACTCTGCCCTGTGCAAACCCTTGATTTTGAGCCCCTGGAACCTGAAAGACAGGGACACGGAAGCCTCAGAAGGCTGCTAAGAGAAAGCTCTTCACAGGCATGTGATGGCAGGACAGCCTATGTAGGGGCCTGAGAGCTCTATGTGAGGCTGCAAATTAGAGCCCCTCAGCTCCACTGGAAATCAGAGATCCTGGACGCCCGCACCCTTTTTCTAATTTGCACACCATGCAGATAGAGCTCGTGCTCTTTTATTTTTCTAATACTTTAGTGAATTTTTGATTGAAGCACAATATGCAAACCAAAAAACACACATATCTTAAGTGTACAGCTCAACGGATACTCACAAAGCGGACACATCTGGTGACCCGCCCCACTTGTTTTAGGCAACGTCTTTAGGCATCTCCAATTATCTAAAGGGGTTTCATTGAAGACTTCAAAGCAAACATTTTAAAACTGAATTTTGCATCACAGATAAATGCCCTTTTGCAAAAAGGGCTATTTATAGTAGTAGAAGAAATAAACAAGAAAACAGCCAAAAGCCACAGAGCCCTGCAAGTCTAAAATGCCTGGAAATCACTGTGTGGCTATTTTAAACAAATTGTGAAGTTTTTAGAAGGCAGGGTAATATTTCTTTCAGATCATTAAATCCTGGGAGGGCTCCTCTTACACTTAGACACTTTAGTTTTCTCAGCGGGGCATGCAGTGTGGAATGGCAGTGATGGGGAGGGCCCCTCTATCCCGGGCCACCTTTGTATTTCTTGCAGCTACATTTATACATCTCACTATGTGCTGTGCTTCCCAGCTGGGTGCTCTCAGGACTGAGACGGAGAGGCAGTATGCTATCAGCTCCGGCACAGGCTCGACAATCAGAAAACCTGGGCTCCAATCCAGACTCTACCACGGCCTGGCTTCAGACCCCAGAGCCAGCCCCTTACCCTCCCCAAACATCAGTGCCCTCTCCTATAAAATGAGTCCTCGGCTGCACCTTATGCGACCGTAGTGAGGGTAAATGAGGCATGTAAAGTGCTATCACCATGCCTGCCATGTTGCTGAACTGTTCTTCAGTCCTTATTAAGATAACCTGCACAACGTTTTCTGGAAAATGTGCGGGAAGAGAGAGAAGTCAGTGTGGGGAGCTGGGGACGGGGGCAGTGTAGGGACAGTGAAGGGGAGTCTAGAAGATGTTATGAGTTCAGGGGACCTTTGTTTGTCATCTATCTTCATGCCCTGACTCTGAATACCGTGGGGCAGGCTTATTCCTGCTGGTCAGCAATAAGACTTCCGTGCCCAGCCAGAAATAAAAATATTGATTCTTGAGGTTCAGTTCTGAAAGCCTGAGATGTCAAAGCCAGAAATGTGTTGGTGCCTTCACCTGGAGGGGCTCTCAGCCCAGCCTAAATCAGTGCTGTCCGCCAGGAAGGCTTGCCTTCAGAAACACCCAGACCAAGGAGTGGTCTAGAGTGGCAGCAGGCCAGGAAGAAAGAAAGAAATGAAGAAATGACAGTTGAGTAAGACAACTCACAGTGTCAGCCACAGCTGTACATCAGGCTAAATACAGTGTTTTATTTGTTCATTCAACAAGTGAATACTGAGCTCCTACTATGCCCTGAGCTGGGTGCAAGAGATGATTGATGAGTAATATCAGACTTGGTGCTGGGGCTGATGTGTCCTTGACACGTCTATGTGCAGGGGGTTGTGGGAGCAGAACCAGGTTTGGTGGGGAGGGGGCAAAAGACTTCCTGGATGGGTACTGACGATGACTAGGAGTAAGCCAGGTATTTGGAGAGGAGGGAGGCAGACAGGCTGCCCATGTGGTGTTCCAGGCAGAGGGAACAGCATGTGCAAAGTCCTAGCAGCAGGAGAGATCATCGCAGGCATTCAGGGAACCGAAAGAAGTTCCCCCAGACCACCAAAGGTTATTCAAACCAGAATGATCAAAAGCAGGCCACACAGATGTGAGTGAGTAAATTTGACTAGCAAGACCATTAAACCGTGATCAGCCAGTTTCTTCCCATGGGGGAGAGAAAGCACCAGAAGCTTCTTTAATTAAACACAGAAGCCACAGGAGAAGCAGAAAGCCTGAGGAGCCGCTGTGGACAGACTCGGCTATCTTGCTGGTCAGATCATTTAGAAGAGGAACAACTCCAGACCTGGTTGGCTGGGTCCTGCAGTCAGGGCAGCTCTCTGCCTTCCATTGAACCGTTTACAGAAGGCCCTCACACCTACTGTGCACTCTGCCTGGAATTCTCTTCCCCTGAGTCTGTATGCTCCCCCCTCTAACCCCGTTCCTCATCCTTCAGATTTGACTTCTGGCCACATTTCTTCAGGAGGCTCTTCTGATCGACCCCTCATCCCCAAATACATAAACTCATGTCAGTGCATGCACCAGGGACCTCCACTTTGTAGCTCTTACAAGGTGATTGTGATTTTACATCTGTCTCTCTGGATTTTTTAAAAATTAATGGCCATCCCTCCTGGTGGACCATTAGCTCTATGAGGGTAGCCACCAAGGCTAGCTTTGCCAGATGTTATTTTCCCAATACCTAGCATTGTGTCTGTCATGTAATAGGAGCACAATAAATATTAAGAGCTAGACCATATCAAACGGAAGTATTCAACCATTTTTGAAAGGCAATTTCATATGATTCGTCCTAATATTAATTGAATGAATGAATAAATTTGAGTTTTTCTGAGCACTATTTATTGCAACGTGAAATTCAATACAAGAAGGGTCCTCGTTAGGATTGTTCAAAGAGCAGGTTTTCCTGAAATTATCAAGAGCTGAGTGTCTGGTTGCTGGTCATGGTCTTAACTTGAGCAACGCTTCTCACACTTCAGTGTGCATTTGGAACCCCTGGGAATCTTGTTCATGGGCAGATTCTGGTTCAGTAGGTCTGGGGTGGGGCCTGAGATTCTGCATTTGTAACAGGCTCCCAGGTGATGCAGTGGGGAGGCAGCCAGGGGGAGGGAGGCCAAAATGCAGACTTGGAGCAGGTTGGTGAAGGTTCTCTGTGCCACAAAGGAGCTCCCACTAAGGCGGCTGTCCTCTCGCTTCTTTCTCAGCCAATACGAAATTCAGAAACTCATCTGAAAAGAGATGGGACTCCAGGTCATTACCAGAGTATCTCATTGTATGGAAAAGCTGATCAGCTGTCAGTCGTAAATGAACTTTTCAGATCACTGAAACTTTGCCCTCCAAGGGCCCAAAAACTGTTTTTCTTTTTAATAGTTATTGGTAGAAATGTTTCTAATGTTATTAAATGCTATCTTGCCTTCTTCCACAGAGTAAATTGGACAAAACCAGACTCTTGCTATTTTTCCTTTCTTCCTTCTTTTAAAAAAAAATGTCTGAAATATACCATATATATGAATAAAACCTACGAGTATAGTGTAAAGAATATAAATCAAGTGAATACTGGTAGACCCACCACGATAAGAAAAAGACTACACAGTAGAACCTCAGGAGCCCCCTTTTCCCCATCAGGGGTCACCACTACACCAATGTATGTGTTAGCTGTGTCCTTGCTTTTCTTTATTGTTTTACCACACATGAATGTAGCCTCCAACTATATAATCAGTTTTGCCTGTTCTTGAACTTTATATTAATTGAATTCTACTTACATATTTTGTTGTGACTAGTCCCTTTTTTTGAACATTGTGTTTTTTATTCACCCATGTTGCCATGCATGGCTGCAGTTTGTTTGTTTTCTCTGCTATATAATATTCCACTGCAGATGACACCATGATGCATTTATTCCTTCTGCTGTTTGATGGGCATCTGAAGGATTTTGAATACTGTTACAAACAGTACTGCCATGTATTTTCTGGCATGTATGTCCCACGACCGTGTGCCAGGGTTCTCTCTATACCTACCCAGAAGGGGAACTAGTGGGTTAAGAATTCTGCCCATGTTCAGCTTTACAAGGTGCGGCTAAACCAGTTTCCTAAGTAAGTGGTTACTCTCCCACCAGCAGCGGGGGAATCCCTGTTGCTCTGCATGTTCACCAACACTGGATGCTGGCCCACTTTATGATTTTCCCTAACTTTTCAGGATGCCCAGCATTTTCATGAATCACACTGTCTTAGTCCATTCAGGTTGCTGTAACAGAATAGCGCAGTCTGAGTGGTTTATAAACAAACAGAAAGTGACATCTCAGTTCTGGAGGCTGGAAGTCCAAGATCAGGGTGCCAGCACGGTCAAGGAAGACCCTCTTCTGGGTTGTAGACCCTGCCACAGCCTCCCATGGTGGAAGGGTTAGGGATTTCTCTGGAGCCTCCATCATAAGGGCATTAATCTCATTCTTGAAGGTTCTGCCCCCATGACCTAATCACCTCCCAAAGGCCCTGCCTCTTAACACCATCACCTTGGGCATTAAGATTTAGCATATAAATTTTCAGGGGATACAAATGTCAGATCACAGCACCTCCTGGTCCCCCATCCTATTCTTGGACTGGACTGTAACACAGGGTTGTTCCTATTACACTAAATGGGCTCAAAGGTCATACTGTGCTCTCTTGTCTACTTTAAAAAAAAATAAAAATTGAGGGGAGGTAGGTAATTAGGTTTATTTAATGAAGGTACGGGGATTGAACCCAGGACCTCATGCATGCTAAGCACACACTCTACCACTGAGCTATAGCCTCCCCGCTCCTGTCTACTTTTTATTTTAGGTTTGTATTTGCCTTTAACACAAACCCACAACCATCTTGTCATTTCTATCGGAGTGTCAAGTCTCCAATGGCCTTCCTCCCTCAGCTTCTAAGATGCTCTTCTAAATCTTTTGTGGAATGGGAAGTTGTTCATCCAAATTTTCCCTTGAATTGTGTCTACACAATGCATATATGGAATCTGGAGGAGGGTCTGAATGGCTTGCCTGTGAGTAAATACATAAACTGTGGGGGATGAATCCTATGACATTTATTTTGGCTGTGAACAGTCTTTTGTTTTGTTTTTGAAGGTGGTTGTCTGTTTCCTCACCAGTTTGGGGTTTTTGTTTATTTTTGCTTCTTTTCTGGTTCCTGACAGTGTTCCAAAAAACTGAGGTTGCTATATAAATTGCCTCTGGATAAATGAAATGCTGCTGCCCTTCGAAGATAGTTCTAATTTAATTTTGTATTAAATTTAATTAAATTCATATTTAATTTTGGTTGCTGGTGCACTCCCAAAATACCACAACTTCAACTAGCAGATGGCACGTAGACCTGTAACAAGAGACATTAGTATTCCAAACAGCCTAATTCTGCCCCCACCAGAATCATCTTTAGAAACAAGAGTGTTGGAAAATTTTAACTTTTAGATGGAATTCATACCTCATGTTGAGTCTGAGTCTGAGTTAATTCTTTGGTGGCAAAAACCAACCATCTTGGTAAAATCTTATTGTTGAAAACTATTTTAAATGTGGGTTACCGTCTAGGTGTAAGTAGAAAGGAGATTTATTGACAAGATACTGGATAACTTACAGAATCATCAAGTGGGCTGGAAGACCAGATTTGAGACCATGAAGCCAAGAATTGTACCCAAAATCATAAGGGAGAACTAGCCTGGTGAGGACATGCTGCCACCACCAAGAACTGGGCACTTCATCCTGCTTCACCTCCACCCCCAACACTGGACACTGGATGCAACCTGCAACACTATTGCAGGAATTCAAGCTCCTTGCTGAGGCTACCTTGACCAGAGAGCCTGCCTTGGTAGAACCTGGTCACACACTACACCTTAGCTGCAAGAGAAGCTGGGAAGACAAATGCATCATTCAGTCTTGGGTTCCACATCACATAAGAGAAAACTCAAAATAATTGTGATTTTACATAAACCACAAAATGGAATAGAAAATTATTTCTCCCTACGTAAAAAAGTTTTAAGGCAAAGAGTGCATGAAAGTTACTCTGCAGCTCCTTCAATTCTGCCTTTGTGTGCTGCCTTATGGACCAATATGGCTGCTTGAGCATCTGCCATCAAGTCCACATTCCAGTCATTAAGGAAGAGAAAGGGACAAAAAGGATGGCCTCTTCCTTTACTACCACTTCCTGAATGTCAGACACATTACTCATATCTCAATGCTTGAAACTTGATCATTTGGCTAAATCTAACATAAAGGAGTCTGAAAAAGGTAGCCTTTGATCCATGAGCCCAGGTGAAAAGTGGGAGTTCTTATATTAAAGAAAGAGAGTAGATATCAGGAGAGATGACTGGTGGTGTCTGCCAAAGCAAGTTCCTAACATTTTTGTCTTCTGTACTGAGATGTGAGCTCTGTTCCCTTCCAAAGCTCATAAAAGTGTGTGCTTGCAGGATGAAGGTATTTCCCAAGCTCAGAAAGGGGGTTCTGCAGCTAGACAACCAAAAAGAAAAAGGAGAGAACACAAAATGGCCACGATTCCATTCCTGCTGCCGTCACTGTAACTACAGCAGGCTTGTTAACTGATTCACATAGTATAGAGAATTTGAAGAAGGGCATTTGTCAGAGGAAGACTGGGGGGTGGAGAAAAAGAGATTCAGAAGCACAGCTGGAAGGAGAGGCATCATGCCAGGCCAGTCTTTGTGTCTTCACACGTTTGGGGGACCAGGGCAAGAATTCAAATCAAGACCCCCATACCATGCATCTAAATAGTTAAAAGCTATTAGTCAAGCTAGCACCTTGTTAAATGAAATAATCTTCCCCTCTTACCTTGGCAGACTTACCTGCTTAACATTCTAGAAAGCCAAGCTTGAATTTAGAATTCTCAGACTTCTCAGACCAGAATATGGCAGCCCAGGGACAGACAGTCCCATGTCAGGATCTGTCCTCCTTTTGTTCCTACCCTCAGCAGGACGTCTCGCTCACCTGCATGTTCCTAATACCACTCTGCACTGCTTCATTCTGTCCACTGCCTCTGCCCCAAGCAGCAATCAATCCCTGGCCACTGGCTGCACTGGCCACCCCAGACCTCAGAAACAGGAACCCCAGGGCCCTGGAAGCAGGCTTGGGCCATTTAGGCAGAGAGTCTGGGGCCCTGGGTACCAGGAGCGCTAGGCAAGGGTAAGCATGAGCATGGATATAGGCTCTGGTTGGCATCTGCTTATATCCTGAAGACTTATCTCCTCAGGGGTGCAGGGAGGCCAGGAGAGAGATCTCCGAGGATCAGGGCCCATTTGCTTGGGTCTTGGGATGGTACTAGGTCACATTGTCACACTGACTCCTCAGGCCTGTGCATACATACAGTGAACCAAGATGGGAGCTATTTTGGGAGGTTTTCCTATTAGATGTGGAGTCTGGAGGTTGCCTCTGGATTCCTGAGGATGTGCCTGCATTGGGGGCAGGTTTCAGCAGTTAATGTATGTCTCCTCACCTCCGGAAACAAACCCAAACTAGAAACCAAAACCAAAATAGAACAGGAATCCCTCTTCCATCCTTGATACACCCAGCTATTTCTGCTCCCTCCTCTGATGCCCTCCAATCAGGCTCCCTCCCATGGTAGTCCTGCTTTTCCCTGCTCGCTTTCTTCTCTCCCCTCTCCTGCTCTGGCGTGTCTTAATCCCTGCCATAGAGACAGGGGAAACAACATAACACTGGGGCTGATGAGAGCTGAATTTCAGAGCCCTTCTGAGATGCACAGACTAGCAGGGGGCCAGGAATTTCCACGTTGAAACAGACCAGGGAAAAATCTTGAAATCTTGGAGAAGTGATGAGGAAAACTTGGGGGCTGGAAGAACTGAAGGCATTTCAAAAGCCCAGCAGAAGCTGACCTAAAAGGAATAAGGAGGGGTGCCCTGCAAAGTTGGTGAAATGTTAGCATAAGTCCCCCCAGTGCCACACAGCCCAGGATCATCCCAAAATACAGTCAGCATCCTATGGTGTACAGCATGCTTCAGTCAGATTTATGTATGACTGGAGCATGATGCTGTACACCAGAAATTGACACAACATTGTAAACAGACTATACTTAAATAAATAAATATGTATACACACAAGAAAAACCCTCCCCAATAACCTCCCCTCGCCCCAAAAAATCCTACGGGGTGAACTATTAGCACAGGGAGAAATAGTGGGGAGCAGACATCAGGAAAACCAAGACCTCTCTTCTGAAAGAAGCTAAAGGGCTAATATTTTTGTGAAGTGGAACCCCAGCATTTTAGGCTTAGTGAGATGGTAAGGGGTTAACGATTCCAGGGAGAAAATCTGGGGTAGCTTGGAAGGGTGTGGTCCCAAAATTGATTTATTTTAGAAGCATGGAAAGCCAGTGAATGTACTTCTGGCCACAAAACATAACAGGTGAGAAAAAAAGAAAGGAAGGAGCCTGGTTTCTGCTTCCTGGAGAGGAGGTGTTGTTACAGACCTCCCGGGGAGCACACCCACCCCTCATGAACGTGGTTAAGTCCTGATTACTCGCTCGCTCTCACCATCCTAGCTCTTCCCAGAGGCTGGCTGCCCAGCGTTCTGGCACTTGGGCTGCCAGCACCTGCCAACAACAAGGAAGCTGAGTACCGTGGCTGCAGTTTTGGAGGTTACTTAAGAAAGAGATGACTAAGCCCCGGGGGCAGGAGGAGGGTGCAGCTAATGCCTAGCTCAGCAAGAACCAGTAGGCCCTCAGCTCAGTCCAGTTCAGCCTTGACCAAGTGCCAACCCTGTACCAGGCTGGTCCCTGAGAATGTGAAGATGAAGAGGTGTGGTCCCTGCTCTAGAGGACCAGGCTTGCCCATGAGGAACTGTAATCAGACACGAATCTACAAAAAAGGAGAATAAAGAATCCAGGGGTAGAAATGATCTCATGGGGATATAGTGATGGAGGCAGGAGGAGGAAGAAAGAGACCCTCTCTGTTTGGGTAATCAGGCTAAGGGTTTTAGCGTCTTCCCCAAACACGCCCTTGTCCTTATGCCCTCTTTTCCAGTCAGTCTGCTTCTGTCACCTGACTGGCCCTCTCACTGTCCCCTTCTTCTCCCATCTTTCAGGTCTCATTTCTGGCCTTGGTCCAGGCTCTTGGCACTCAGCTCCCCGAGGCAGTTTCCTACAACTCAGGTCCAATCAACTCACTCCCCTGCTTGAACCTTCCACCATTTCCCTCTGCCCCCCAAAATAAAGGCTAAGCCCCAAGGTCCCTCATATTGTGGCCTAAACCTGCCTAAGGCCTAAGGGCAGAGTGGGCTTCAGGGTAGGTTTGACTTGATGGCTGAATATGTCAACATCCCTGCTTCTTTCTGGATGCCCTCTCTGCCATCCATTTAGCCTTGGGCAAGATTCTTTCATGGTGACGAAAGGGCTGCAGCAATACCTGGCCTCACACTCATACTCCAGGCCACGTAGAAGGAGAAAAGAAAGAGAGTTTCTTTTCCTGAAGCTGGCAGCAAACTTCTCCTCAGTCTCTCGGGTCGGAACTGAGTCACCTGCTCATTCTCAAGCAAGAGAGGATTTTGCTGATGAGTCTATATGGGGGTATTTGCCCCAGCCCTAGTGCTAGGGTGGAGTCAACTTCCTCCAGAGTGCATAGGAAGTGTAGAGAGGGTGGATATCCAAAGGAAAATGGGATAGTTACCAAGAGGGAATGGATGCTGAGGAGACCACCACAAGGTCCCCTGCAGCACCTCCTCCCTTGAGCCCCCTCCAGTTACTTGCCCCCAAACATGTCATGTCCTTTGATGTCTCTAAACCTTTGCATGTGCTGTACCTTCCACCTGGAATGCTGAAATTTCTGCAACCAGTTCCAATGTGTGTCTTGGGAGGGGACACAGCAGGGTGGTTGGTGGCGAGGGTTCCCACACCAACAATAACCGAGTGTCCTATAATTCAGCCCTATCCAATTCTGACCCTATGCATGTGGAGACAGCATGAGTTCTGCAGGTTAAGGGCTCAGTCCCACAAGACTGCTTTCTGCTTCAGATGCCAATCCCAAGGCCAAATTGTTACCTGTGCTTTGGATTGACTGGCTATAGATCAGAGGTTCCCATGACCCCCTCTTTAGGGTCCATTAATTTTCTAGAGTGGCTCACAGAACTCAGGAAACCATTTACTCGCTAGATTACTGATTTATTATAAAAGGATATAACTCAGGAAGAGTCAGATAGAAGAGATGCATAGGGCAAGGTATGGGGAATGGGCACAGAGCTTCCATGCTCTCACCAGTTGCACCTTTCTCCCCACATCTCCACATGTTCACCAGCCTGGAGGCTCTCCAAACCCCTCCTTTTGGGTGTTTATGGAAGCTTCGTTTCATAGGCATGGTTAATCACTGGACATTGGTGATTGATTCAATCTCCAGCTCCTCCCCCCCCCCACCTCAGAGAGTGGAACAGAAAATTCTAACCCTCCAAGCACAAGGTTGGTTCTCCTGGCAACCAGCCCCCACCCTTAGGTTCATCCAAAAATCACCTCATTAACATAACAAAAACACCTTTGTCATTCTCATCACTTCTAAAATTCCAAGGGTTTTAGGAGCTCTGTGTCAGAAATGGGACTAAGACCAAATATATATTTCTTTCTTTTGTTTGTTTTTTCCCTGGGGGGTAATTAGTTAATTAATTAATTTATTTTATTTTTTAATGGAGGTACTGGGGATTGAACCCAGGACCTTATGCATGCTGAGTACGCCCTCTACCACGGAGCTATACCCTCCCCTATATTTCTTATTATACATCACTCTATCATAGTTGCCTTTTCCTTGCTGGTGCTCAGTGTACACCTATTCATTTTCCAAGCCCTTGCCAACATCACTTTCCCTATTCTTTAGATATTGTGATCACCGTAAGAACAGAAACTAGTTCCTTATTTACTCTCAGCATAATGCAATACCTGGCACACAGTAGGTGCTCAATAAATGCTTGTCCAGTGCATGAATGCTGCTGATGAGACAATAGTATTTCCAAAGTCTATAACAAGGAGCTAGTGTGTCTTCAAAATGTCCTCCCAAAGCCTAAAATGTAACAAATGAAAGCAGAGTTATAATGTGTAAAGCTATGAAGAAAGGATGAAGTTCAGATAAAGAAACGTTGAAGGGCAGGAATTTGTCCAAGTGTTTCCAGCATCAACCCAGAAAGAGGGCTCTCTCCTGGGCTGGTGGGAATGTTTTACTTCACTTGGCAGGTCAGTATACCCTTAAAAGGAAAGGGATCTCTCAGGCCATCATAGCTTATTCCATTAATCTTTCAATCATTTTGATTATCCTACTGGGAAGAGACTGCACCATCAGTAGACCCAGGCACACCCACTTTGCTGGCAATTACAGTCTCATAATCCCCTCATAAATTGGCTTTCTGGTTTACCATTCTCATCTACATTTCTTTAGTGTGGATTGGTCTGAGACCAACACTTCCAGTTGATTCCCAATATCTTTTCTCTTTTTCTTCCTTAGTCACAGAACTCCCCAAATTTTAGATGGTCACATGGTCACCTAAAATATGGATTACATTTCTCAGCCTCCCTTGCAGGTAGGTAGGGCCATGTGACTAAATTCTGGCCAATGGCATGTAAGTCAAAGTTATATGTATGTAACTTTTTGGAAGTGTCATTAAAAGAGGGTAGTGTTTCCGTCTCCTTCTTTTTCCCTTTTCTGCTGGCTGGAATGTGGATATACTGGCAGGAGCTGAAGCAGTCATACTGGACTGTTGAGGAATTTGGAAATGAAGTCAATGCAGGATGGAGCAACAATGTAGAAGACAGAAGCAACAAGATAGAAGGAGCCTGAATTGAATGGTACCACAGTGCCATCTCATAACCCTCAATTCCTACCTGAATATTTATATAAGAGAAAATGCACTTCTGTCTTATTTAAGCCACTTTTGATACTAGCCGCCAAACCTAATTCTAGCCTAACAGCTGTACTGTTCCATACATGTGACTATTGAGCTCTTGAAGTGTGGCTGGTATAAATTGAGAAATCCACACTGAATTTTGATTTAGTACCCAAAAAAAGAATGTAAAGTATCTCCTGAATAATTTTCATACTGAGTGCATTTTAGATATATTGAGTTAACCTACTATTCTTTTTGCTTTTTAAAATATTATCACTAGAAGATTTTAAATTGCATTATGGCTCACATCGTATTTCTGTTGGACAGTGCTTCCCTGGGCCTTGTCATCTCTGTCTGAACTGATAATATCAAGCTATTGAACCACGTAAGGATGAGAGATGATCGGAAACTGGGCCCAGGTTTGCTCATCAAGATCCAGACTCTAACTTTGCCTCTGGCTCTATCTGTCTGCCTGCCTTCTGCTCACTGCAACCTCTCAACCTATTTGCTATCTTATGTGTAACAAGAACAGCTGTAAAGCGATACAGAGAACAAACTAGTGTTTACCCGTGGGGAGAGGGGAGGGTGGAGAGGCAATATAGGGGTAAGGGGGAAGAAAAGGGGGGTTATTATAGGGTTATATGAAATCGTGTGTGTGAAACTTTTTAATTTTAATTTTTAACTTTTATATTTTTAATTGAAGTACAGTTGATATATAATATTACATGTTATAGGTGTGCAATATAGTGATTCACAATTTTTAAAGGTTATATTCCATTTATAGTTATTATAAAATATTGGCTACATCCCTGTGTTACACAACATATCCTTGTAGCTTATGTTATACATAATAGTTTGTACCTCTTCATCCCCTACCCCTATCTTGCCCCTCCAATATATGTATGTGAAACTTTTGAAAATTGTAAAGCAGTATAGAATTTATAGGATCTTTCATTACACAAAAATTTTTTAATTAAAAAAAAGAATAGCTGTAAAACTTGGCACATCTTCCTAAATCTAGAAAGAATGAGAAGAGAAAATATGAGGTGGTCAGGAAGTTTAAAAGGCATGACTCTCGGATCCAGGCTGTGATACCAAGCTCGGGTACCAGGCCAGTTACACATACAAGGACCACTTTTATCAGCAGCAGAGAACCAAATTTTAGCCACACAAAGCCTTTTTGAAAAGCTTCAGGAAGTTCTTCTGTACTTGGACCTTCAGGAGAAATACGACAATCTTTACACATTCGAATTGTCTATTGATCTGAGGGAGAGAAAGGAGCTCTGGGCACAGGTCTAAGTCAAGACTTTCAGGTATAGTCCTATTAACACGAGTTTTAGTCAATAGAAACCACCTTGAACCTGCTTAGGCAATAAAAAGAAAACTTCCTAGAAGAATCCTGGGGGATCCATGGAAGCCACAGCAAGGCTTCTCAGGGGATCAAAACCAAAGAACTGGAAACCCAGGCAGTGTCTCTCCCTGTGTGTTTCATCTGCACTTTTCTCTGTGCCTCAGTTTCATTCTCCTTTCTCTACAAACCAACCTACTTTGCTTCTCTGCCCTCCCAGCCCCAACACACACACACACACACACACACACACACACACACTCCTTTCCCATTTTCTTCACTTAAGGGACCAAGTCAAACCACCTGGCTGTCCCTCTGTCTCAAAATCCTGAGAATCTGGTTGGTTGGTTTTCTTATTACCAAAATCAATGTCACCTAGATTTTATTCTGTTTTCTTCTAGAAGTTTAATGGTTTTGCATTTCATATTTAGTCTGTAATCCATTTGAAGCTAATTTTTGTGAAAGATGTAAGGTTTGTGTCTAGGTTTTTTTTTTTGGCATACAGACACCCATTGTTCCAGCACCATTTGTTGAAAAGACTACCCTTTCTCCACTGAATTGCTTGTGTTCCTTTGTCAAAGATAATTTGACTGTAGGTGTATGTTCTATTTCTAGGATCTCTGTTTTGTTCCATTAATCTATGTGTTTATTCTTTGACTAGTATGACAGAGTCTTGATTACTGTAGCTTTATAGTAAGTCTGGAAATCAGGTAGTGTGAGCACCCCAGTTTTGTTCGTCAATGTTGTGTTGACTACTCTAGGTCTTTTGCCTTTACATGTAAGCTTTAGAATCTGTTGATATCTACAGAATGCTTCTGGGATTTTGATTGGGATTATATCAAATCTATAGATCAAGTTAGGAATAATTGACATCTTAACAATACTGAGTCTTCTATCCCATGATCACAGAATATCTCTGCATTTATTTAGATCTTTGATTTCTTTCATCAGAGTTTTATAGTTCCCACAAATAGATCCTATACATATTTTGTTAGGTTTATACCGAAGTATTTCATTTTTTCCATGCTATTGTAAATGATATATATTTTTTAAATTTCAGTTGTTTATTGCTGGTATATAGGAAAACAATTGACTTCTGTATATCAGCCTGCAGCCTGTAGCCTTGCTCTACTTGCTAGGTAGTTTCAGGAGTTCTTGTGGGATTCTTTTGTCAATTCTTTGAGCTTTTCTACATAGGCAATTATGTCATCTGTGAATACAGATAGTTTTTTCCTTCCTTCCTAGTCTGTATAAATTTTATTTCCTTTTCTTGTCTTATTGTGCTAGCTCACACTCCCAGGACAATGTTGAATAAGAGTAGTGATAGGGGATATCGTCGCCTTTTTCCTGCTTTTAGAAGGAAAGCTTCCAATTTCTCACCTTATGTATAATGTTAGTTGTAGGCTTTTTGTAGATGTTCTTTGTTAAGTTGAGGAAGTTTCCCTCTATGCCTAGTTTGCTGAGAGTTTTATCATAAATGGCTGCTGGATTTTGCCAAATACTTTTTTTCCTATCAGTAGATATAATCATATAATTTTTCTTCTTCCTAGCCTATTGATGTGATGGATCACCTGGGTTGATTTTGGAATGTTCAGTCAGCCCTACAAACCTGGAGTAAATCCCACTTGCTCATGCTGGGTAGTTGTTTTTATACATTGTTGGATTTGATTTACTTTTTTTTTTTTTTTTAGGATTTTCACATTTATGTACATGAGAGATAACAGTCTTTTGTTTTCCTTTCTTATAATGTCTTTTCTAGTTTGGGTATTAGGGTAATGCTGGCCTTATAGAATGAGTTAGGAAATGTTCTCTCTGTCTGCATTTTGTGGAAGAGATTATAGACAGTAGTATCATTTCTTCCCTGAATGTTTGGTAGAGTTCACCAGTGAAATCATCTGCAACTTCTGCTTTCATCTTTCGTAGATTTAGATATTCAAACTATCTATTTCTCCTTGTGTGAGTTTTGGTGGTTTGTGTCTTTCAAGGAAGCGGTCCATTTTATTGAAGTTATCAGATTTGTGAGCGTAGAGGAAGTAGTATATAATCTTATGATTTAAGCTCAGTTTTTCAGTAGACTGGTATCTCCTGGCTGTGACCTTCACAAATGTTCTTAGCTTCCTTCTTCCCTTTAGGTGAGACAGGAAGTCCAGAGCTGGCTGGAGTTGGGTAACTGCACTTCCCCCAGGTGGGCTAAAGCTCTGGCAAAGTATTTTCCCCAGGAGAGTAACTCTTTGTTGTGGAGAATGCTCTGAATGTATTTCGAAATGATTGTTTTTCCCCTGTCTCTGCCAGAGCCGAAAGGGGCTCCTTCCCTCTTTCTTGACTCTTCACTGTGAGAACCTGATAGAGTTCCTGGAGGTAAAACCCACCATAGTGTTGAGGATCCCTAAAATTGTGTTCCCCAAGAATTTCTTACACTCACAATAGTCTATATTCAATCTCCACCAATTTGTCAAATTGTCACATAAATGTTCCCACCCGTTTATGGCTCTAGCAGCATCTTTTCCAGGAAAGCGGATCACAACTGTGTTCCTCTGTATTTACATGTCTCTACAGATTTCAGGGTGGTGATTTACCCTGCAACCCCAATACTCTGACAGGTTCAAGAAAAGTCATTGATTTTCAGTTTGTATAGCTTTTTCTTATTGTAAGGACAGGAATGACAACTTCTAAGCTTTTCATATGCCAAGATCTGATTTCAAAAGTCTGTTGGGTCTTTTTTTTCCAATAAAATTACATAAAATTCAAAATACATAGTAGTCTGGGCCTACTTAGTGTGGATCAAGTCATCCTACACACAAGATCGTAAGGGCAGCAGAGTTCTAAGCTCAGCATCCTAAATCACCAAGAAAAGGCTAAATCATGCTCCACATACTCTACTAACTAAAGCAAAGACACATGTATACATTCTTTTTTTTAAAATATTTTTTATTGAGTCATAGTCATTTTACAACATTGTGTCAAATTCCAGTGTAGAGCACAATTTTTCAGTTATACATGAACATACATTTATTCATTGTCACATTTTTTTTTCGCTGTGAGCTACTACAAGATCTTGTATATATTTCTCTGTGCTATACAGTCTAATCTTGTTTATCTATTCTACATTTTGAAATCCCAGTCTGTTACACATTCTTAAAGCCCATCATAATGATTTAAGTTTGGGCAAGGAAGTTTTAATCCTTTAGAACAACTTATCCTTCTGGGGTTCCAGATAGCTGAGGTCTTACCACACAGGCTCAAAGTAACTGAGTGAAGAGATTCGAAATTACGTTGAAGTCCTTCTTTCTTTTCCTCGGTTATTGTTTAAGAAAACAACACTAGCTTAGTAATTTATACATCAATCAGCCTCCATGTAAATGGCCCCTGGGTGGTATTCCTTCTGGTGTTGGGAAGTTGGGTCCCCATTCCACTCCCTTAGCGGTAGGTGCCCAGCTCTGCTCTGACCTGGAAATCTCCGCTTGGCTCTTTCCCTCTTTGGCAGGCAAAGCTGGCGTCTCAGAATTCCCCCAGGTCTCCGGAGCTGCGGTTGCTGAAACAAAGGTGCCATAACCTATGTGCTAATGAATTCTTGAAGCCGCCTAGTAGAATGAGGTTACAGGGAGGTGTTGGAAATGTTCCTTTCTCTCTCTTCTTTTTCTTTAGAAAAGGGAAGATTTTCTTTCTGTGAGTGAGTGAATACACACACATACCACACACACACACACACACACACACACACACACACACACACAGTGCTCTAGCCTGAAAAAAACTTTCACTTTGCAACTGCCGCAAATTACTCAAGATAATTTTCCCATCTCCGAGATCTCAGAATGTCCAGATTCTGGCCTGATTTCTGTTCTTCCTCTTCTGAGATCCAATCTCCTGTCTCAAAACTCAGTTGTTATTATTGGTCTCACTTACGTGACACCCCTTCTGTCTGACATATTAGTATCTTCTCTCTTCTTATAGACTGAAAACACCTCCAGAACAGGGCCCATGTCTTCTTCTTATTAACTCCTTGTAGCTCCCAAAGCTCCTGACATCCATGATACCTCACCCAAACACTCAACAGATCTTTATCGTTTTCATTTATTTTTCCAATAATAATAATAGCTAACGTATATGAGCATTTACTATGTGCTGACACTGTTCTAAATACATCACATGGATTAATTTACTTAATCCTCCTAAACCATCCTAATATTATCCCCAATTTACAGATAGGGAAACTGGTGCACAAGTTGGTTAAGTAACTGTTCACACAGAGCCAGTAAATCATGGCAGAGCTGGATTTGAACCCAGGTTTATATCTAGTTCCATTGACTATCTTCTAAATGACTTGGTTCTATTGCCTCCCCAATGTACCCAAGTCCCTGAAATAATTTATCAACTTAGTCCCCCTTTGCTGTGATGGCACTGGAACAACTGGCTGAAGTTTAACTTTCCAGCAGGTATTTGTCTGTAACTGTAATTGCATCATAAATAAGCTCCATGGTTTTGCTCCCACACAAGCTGGCCTGGCATCACTGGGAAGCCCTAGGTATGTGTGGAAGGTACCATGGGGATGAGGAACTGTAGCTGATTCCTTTTCAAATCTGAGATTCAGTGGAGAAGGACAAAAAAAAAAAAAAAAAGCAAATTTATGACACTGGTGAAAAGCAAGGAAACTGTGATGGTTAATTTTATGCCAACTTGACAGGGCCATGAGGTGCCCAGAGAGCTGGTTAATCATTATCTCTGGGTGTGTCTGTTGAGGGTGTTTTGCATGAGATTAGCATTAGAATCAGTGAACTCAGTAAAGTAGATTGCTTTCCCCAGGGAGTGGGGTGCTCATCCAATCCAGTTGAAGGCTGGAAAGGAAAAAACGAATTTGCCCCTTTTCCTTCCTGCCTCCCCGCTTGAGCTGGTAACCATCTCTTCATGTGGTTTCCTCCAGCCCTTGGACTGGGGTTTACAACATCGGCTCCCCTGGTCCTCAGACCTTTGGACTCCTATTGAAATTATACCACAGCTCCCTTGGGTCTCCAGATTGTGGTCTATAGCATGATGTAGGGAGAACCAGGACAGCCCTGGCCTATAGGCCAATTGCTTTGTTTTAGCTTCCACCATCATCAGCTGCTTCTTTAGACTTTATTGTCCTATTCCTTTTGTCTTTTTGTTGAAGCATACACATTCCCAGAAGAAAAGCCATAC
The DNA here is from genome assembly GCF_048564905.1 of Vicugna pacos. Taxonomy (NCBI): domain Eukaryota; kingdom Metazoa; phylum Chordata; class Mammalia; order Artiodactyla; family Camelidae; genus Vicugna; species Vicugna pacos. Next base: position 71,812,871 of record NC_132992.1, on the reverse strand, counting down.
ATGGTGTAAGCAAAAGGATCTCCTGATGTGGTGTGGGGACACCTGGAGTTTAGCCCCAGCCCAGTCACTATCTCTGTAGATAACAGAGATCCAACATGCACACCTCCATCCCCAGTGAAATAGAAGGATTGGACTTGCTATCTCTGAGACCCCTTCCAGCTACAAGAAACTGGGGTCTTTGATTTGAGTGTGGGTGGGTTCCCTGGATAGTCTTCCTCCAGGATAGGGCAGATAGCACAAAAGCCTAACTGGAGGGCTGGGATTCCAAGACCCCGTTGCCTGAGCCCTCATTTTCCCCTGCGCTGGATCTGGCCAAGGGCAAGGACAACCTGGGTCTGTGGACACTGCCAGGCTTCAGCCAGCTCCCACAGCCCCACAGCTCCACACTAGCAAAGCTTTGTTTTGGAAAGGTCCAGGGAGAAATTTATTGATAGAAGCTGGAATTTAGTTGCCTACATTAAGAGCTCAGCTTTCCCTTTCCCTTGGTCCCACTTGCTACAAAAGGAGCTTTGTATGCCAGAGGGCAGCCAGTCCAGGATGTGACCACCGGACGGAATTCAAACTTTAATAAGCTACAACGTCTGCTCAGAAACAGAAGACTCCAAGCTTCTACACCCTCAGTGCTGGATGCCCTCTGCATCATTCCAGGTCACAGAGACAGGGTCTGAAGAGTAGGGCCTGGGATGAGCCCCGGCTTGGGCCACCCTCCCCATGCTTCCCATGCCTATCCTGAAAATGAAAGAAATGGCCAGAAATTTCACCCAAGAGAAATGACCAGGTGAGTTAAGGGCTCTCCCTTTCTCTGTGGTTCCCTCAAAGATAATATCACCAGGAGCTGTCCTGGGTCTCACTTGGGTCAGGATAGAGTATGGCTCATGAATGGGATGGTAGAACCCTGCATGCAGAGGCTACATCATCTTCCCTTCCACCCTCTCCCCAACCTCCTGCCTCAGCTGGTGACCATCTGGGCTCCATCATCCCTGAGAGCTAAACGGTGAAGTAAAGAAAAATCTGTGTCAAGTTCCCCACTACTCTGTGGTTCCTCTTCCACCCAAGCCCCTAGGACCTTCACAGTCTCCTTCTGCACATCCCAATCCACATCCCAACTCTCTCCTCACCCTCAGACGCTCCCATCTTGTTCTCAGCTGGACCTCATGGTTAGAAAGTGATCTTAAATCTAAGCTAGCTGTGACATGGAAGCAACCTAAGTGTCCATTGACAGTTAAATGAATAAAGAAGATGTGATATAAATATATGATGGAATATTATTCAGTCATTAAAAAATGAAATAATGCCATTTGCAGCAACATGGGTGGACTTAGAGAGTATCATATTAAGTAAAGTAAGTCAGAAAGAGAAAGACAAATACCATATGATATCACTTATATGTAGAATCTAAAAAAAATGATACAAATGAATTTCTTTAGAAACCAGAAATAGACTCACAGACATAGAAAACAAACTATGGTTACCAAAAGGGAAAGGGATTGGGGGGAGGGATAAATTAGGAGTTTGGGATTAACATATACACACTACTATATATAAAATAGATTTAAAAAAGGACCTACCATATAGCACAGAGAACTATATTCAACATCTTGTAATAACCTATAATAGAAAAGAATCTGAAAAAGAATATATATATATACATATATATATCCCTGAATCATTTTGTTATACACCTGAAACCAACACAACATTGTAAGTCAACTACACTTCAATAAAAATCTTAAAAATAAAAAAATTTTAAAATTAAAAGAAAATCTAAGCTAGATGTGGTTCCTCCCTGTGTCCTGAAGCCCTCCACAGTGCCTGCTCACCAGAGTCATCTAATATGTTTGAGGGAGTGAGGGAATGAATGCCCGTGTTAATAATAAGTTATGCTTAATGTGATACCCCTCCCAGGGGTATGTGCATTTTCTTCTCTTAACTAAATCCCAGCGGAAGACAGATTTGATGGCAGAGCGCTTTCCCAATGGCCATAAGACCTCACCAAATAGGTGGTTTCCCTAAAAGTAGAGTTGGCCCTTCCATGGGGTGAGGGTGGAGAAGGGCTGTTTATGGGGGAGGAAGGCTACACTGGACAGAGAGAGGAAGGAAGCAGCAGTGCTTTGGCTCTCTGAAAACGTTACCGAGAGGTATCCTGGATTCTGCCCAGCCTGCAGAAAGAGAATCACTCACCACTGTGGCCGCCCCAGCTGCAGAGAAGCACTGGAAGGGTTTGGTCTGTCCACAGGCAGCCAGCCAAGTGTGTGGCCATAACAACCCGAATATCCAGTAGAAAGAAATGAAAGCCAGAGGAGAGTGCTGGATTGCTTATAGCTGGAGACCAGGGAAGGATGTATGGCCGAGGGAGCACTTGAGAAGGAAATGGGATTGGACACACGGACATTATGAGAAAGGCTTTCCAGGCAGACAGAACAGAGAGCCAGGGCCTGATGGCTGGAAGACACAGGTGTGCAGGGAGAAGGGTTTGGCAGGGTGCAAGGTACATGAAGGGAGTAATAGGAAATAAATTTGAAAAGGTCAATTAGGATCCAATTATGGAGGGCCTTGGGCCATGCTAAAAAATTTGGACTTTATTCCACAGGCAATGGAAGCATTATAAGATCTTAGCCAAAAAGTGGCTTAATTAAGGAAATAAACCAAACTGCTCAGCACCAAGGATCAGGCACTCTACCAATGTTATCACATATAATCCCACAGTGATCCCATGAGGCAGGTGACATAATCCCCAAGTTGCAATTGAGGAAATTGAAATACAAAGTAGGTTAGAAACTTGTCCAAGTCACACAGCTAAATCTTCACATAGGTACAGCTGACCCTTGGGCAACACTGGTTTAACGGCACAGTCCACATAACCACAGATTTCTTTCACTGTATATGTACTATTGTACTACACAATCACTGGTTGAATCTGTGGCTGTGGGGGCCTGACAGTGAAGTTATACATGGATTTTCAACCACAGGGAGAGGTGGTGCCCCTGTTCCCCACATTGTTCAAGGGTCAACTGTACTGGATATTTCCTTCTTGTGCATGCCTCATGGATAAACTAAATGAAAATGTACCTCAGCAAAAGTGGAGTGAAAATTAGGGGAACAAAACGATAATGTGAAACTACAAGAAATGGTGGAATTACCCAGAACTCAGCCATTTAGCATGCCTCCAAAGAAATTGATGTTCAATAAAAGATCAGTGAGTCCCAAAGAGAAAGACTACTAGAAGAATATAATGGATCCAAGAAACACATAAAATAAGTAAAAATCTAGATGATGAAATTGATACATGATGACAAAGACCTAGCTTTCTTTGCCCAAAGAGAAAAACAAAAGCAATCAAAAACTCTGGTTAAAACAAACCACAAGAAAGTTGTGGTCCAAAAATGAAATATAAGAGGTAAGATGCATTTGAGCAAATGATGGTACATAAAATAAGAATATTTATTTAATCTTGGGGCTAAGAATAGTGTTCTTTAAGTAACACAGCTGTCTGCCCTTTGGCATGCAGGGAAAGGACTATGACCATTGACCATCACCAGGCCCTGTGCCCATTTACCCACACAAAATACACCATTCCAGTTGCTGTTTATTGGTCTTCAACTTTTAGAATGGACCATGAACAAAAAAAGGGAAAGGTTCACTATGATTTTAGGACAGCATATAACTGTAACACACTTGACAATGTAGAAATTTAAAGATAGCTGATAGAAGAGGTGAAGGGGAAGACTGGGAGAGCGATACTAATATCCAACCTTATAGGGTAAGGAGTCCAATATGCTAGAGAGCTGGTAAAACAAAGTTGTCAACAGAGGAACCACAAATAGTGACTATATCAGTTAGAATGCAAGAAAAAGGGACCTGTTATGGGGACTAGATTCCACAGTCATGGCACCTGATTTAATGGTCTATGTCAGACTGTTGCCTCTGTGTCTCGTGTTGGGCCTGTGGTCAGCAGAACCAGCAGTCGAGAAGAAAAGATGGCAGTGAGGAAGAGGGAGGACAAGCTGGGACCTCTGTGGAATCGCCATGATATAGGTGATTTCAGATAAGCAGATGTCCCCATCATGGAGCTGCACATGCATCCAGTGCAGGACAGAGAAGAGCTGAAGGAGAACTGGAAGGGATACAGGACCACAATGTGAGCCATGTGTCAGTGACAGGTGTGAGCAGCAATGACATCTGGCCCCGTGCCAACCTTCAGAGAGTGAAAATGCCTGTTGCTTTGCTTGTACCTTCCAAATTTTGCACAAATGTTCCTCATGGCTAACCCTAACTTGGAACCATGGGGGGAGGGCAGAAAATTTGGGGAAATGTAGTTCCTGCTAAGTTGACACTGTACATACAAATTGATACACTCTGGAAAATTGGGAGAGGTACAGGGGCAGTTGTTACAGGATGGGTTCCCTGGAAGCAGACACTGAGAGAGTTGGGGGAACATGCTGTTTATTAGGATGGGCACCTATGAAAAGGTGGGACCTTGCAGGACATTTGGTCTTCAAAATATCCATAGGACATTTGGTCCACAGACATTTGCTCCATGCCAAATGGTCCTTGAAATCTGATCCTATCCAAAACATCCAAGAGCATATTTGTTCCATGCCACATGGTTTTGGATAGGGCCAAATTTCAAGGACCTTTTGGCCTGGGTCAAATGTCTACTAACTGAATGGGAAGGAAGCAGGTTTGGCAGAGGGAGAAATCAAACTGCAATGCAGACCCTACAAAGCCTCCTCCAACCAGCCCAGAGCTCTGAAGTAAGCACTCACCATTTGAGTCCCGTGTTGATCAGAAATAGCCTGGCTTTGCTCCCTCACGGGATGCGCTGGATGCAGGCTGTCCCAGAAAGGGCGTGGCCTGGGCCAGATGGCTCTGCACCTCTGAGGCTGACCCTAAAGAAGCTGGCACCTGGCGGCGTCTCCTGACCACTATTCCCACAGCTGGCGGCAAGTCCATTTTTGAAGACATCATCGAAATGGTGCCTCTCCATGTCTACTCAAGTGTACAGATGAGTTAAATCCTGCTTTATCTGAGCAGGGAGACAAAAGATAAAGTACCCTGAGGAACCACCAGAACACAGCAGGATTAGCATATTATATTACTGTAGATAGAAAGAAACTGACAGAACCAAGAACTGAAACAATTAAAAGCCAGTCTCTAGGAGGTAAGACTGAATCCAAGGAGCAGTGGAACAGAGGTCTGCTTTTAACTATAAGCCGTTCAGTAGAATTTCATTTTTCTAACTATGTTCATGTAGTTCTTCAGTTGAATATTTGTAAAGTCTTTTTCAAAATCGGGTCTATCTGATTCCATGTTACATCCCAGAGTCACGCCCTAGGCAGGCTGATTTGGAGTAACCGGATGGAACCTTCACTTTCTCCAGGCGGGCAGGCACAGCTGTGAGTGCCTGGTGGTGGCTTGGCAGGCTGCGCCTGGCCCATCCATCCCCGAGGTGGGAAGCTGGCCAAGTCCTTCATCTCATGCCCTAAATGGATGGGTGCCCAAGCCCTGAGAGTGGGGAGAAATACCAGCCCCCACGTTGTGCTGGATTGAGGGCCTCTCCGTTTCCACTGGAGAGCTGCTGGGTTTGCCATCACCAAGAAGGGTGCCCTTTTGCATATCCGGGCCCCTCCCAAACTTTAGCATCTATGATTCAGACTAGAGCTTGACACCTGGAGAAGGTCAGCAGTCGGTTGGCACAGGAAGACCAGCTGGTCCAGTGTAACGGCTTGCTGGACCTGGTGGTTAATGTGGGAGGGTCACCTGATCAGATAACATCCCTTTTTATTTTTCAAAAAAAAATTTTTAAGCTTATATAATGGAATACGGCTATAGCACAGGAAGTTAGGAAAATAAAGACAGGTTGGCCATAACAGTCATGACTTCCTTGTCATATTTTCTCTCATTTCATCTTCCTCTACATCTATCTTTTTCCTAAAATCTAGCCGTCATTGTACTGTACATAAATGTTGATGCTTGCATCTTTTGCTAAATTTATAGCACAGGCATTTTCCATGTTGTCCCCTAAGCTTCATCACTGTCATTTTAAATAACTGCATAATATGAAGTCAGGAGTTTTGTCCCACCTGAGAACGCAAGACCCTGATGCACAGGAGACAATTAATACTTTCTAAAAAAATAAACAGAATGTGTGATCAGCCCATAATCTGTTTAACTGTTCTCCTACTATTCTTGTGAGGTGTTTAAGGAATTTGTTTCCAGTTTTTCAAATGCATTGTCTGATTTCTTTCTTGCACAGCCTTCCTTTTCTAGTCAATTTCCCCAACCAGCCCCTACACTTGGCTCTTTGCCTGACTCTCCCAAATCGCACAGGCTCTGTCGTTCATTTATCATAAATCAACCAGGGGTGTGCGGAGCAAGCACCAGTCCCCAGCACCGGGTTACAGGAGAAAAGGCAGATTGTGTTAATGGGTGGGTTAGCGGAGCCGGAGGCCTGGGTCCCATCTGAGCTGGGGCCCTCCATGGACTTCAGAGGCAGTGTGTTCTGTCAGCACTGCTGTCACCATCAAGTACCCTTCGTCCCCAAATAGTGGCCCAGACGCTGCCAGTTATTTCATCTCGTGCTTACGTTTTTCATGTGAATTTAAACATTCAAACCTCATGAGCACGAAACATAAACACTCAACCTGCCATGGCGTTTTAATGAGGTTTAAGTGGGTTCAGCATGTCCCATGACTTACAATTGTGTAAAAGCTTTTTGACCCAGATCACTTCCTTAGGTCTGGCCCATTACAGCCAAGACAAACTTTGTGCTTTCTGAGCACTTTAAAGTTTGGGGAGAATTATTCTGGGCTGATGGTGAACACCCGCAGGGCCAGCCTCAGCTCTGCTCAGCTGGACCAGCCGTTTAATTGAGCTTCTCAAAACCTCCTGAAGAGGAAATGACTGAGTGATCAACTGTTTTAGAAGACCATCACTCATTCACCCTGAAGATGCTCCCCACGCACCTGTGCCTTCTCCCTGAACTTTTCAAGTCACAGCCACATCCTCAGCTCTTAGATGCTTGCCTTGGAGCAAGGAAAGAGTTATTAATGTTCCCAGTTGACAGGTGTGACAGGCAAGGCCTAGAAAGATGTGGTGACTTGTGCAAGACCACAGGACAAAGAACTAGATGTTCAAAGTCCCCTCTACTAAACAGATTTAGGTACAGTCTATGCTACTATAATAAAGAGGCTTCAAAATAATCCCCAATGCCAGAGATAGTCTCTGCCATCCTCAACACACAGTTTCATGGCCATGTCCAAGATGGCTTCTCGAGTGGTCCTCACCCCCTGCTCAAATGTGGGTCACTTCTACACACATCCCAGTGGCTGAAACGTAGTTGTGTGGATACACTAAGCAGCAAGGGAGGCTGGGGGGCATGCGCCTGGCTCAAACTCAGTTCTATCATCAGATGAAGGGAAACTGGTATCAGCAGACACCAGCCCACTCCAGCACGTACACAATGGGTGACCCCAAAGGTGATAGATGAGGGAAGCCCAGGGACAACTCAGTTTCAGCAGCTCTGATCACCCTTTGCTCCTTAGTCACAGAGTAGAGCTCGTGGCCAGCCTCTCCTGGCCGGGAGACCTGGTTATGATTCCTACTGTATTGGGCTCAGCATGAAAAAACAATGCATGGAAGCTGGCCTTGCCCACTAGAAGTTCATATTTTAAGAGGCAACAGACATAAACAGGACCAGAGAACAAAATATGAAACAAACAGATGTCCACACGGCAAAATACAGACACATACCAGGCAAGGCTTCCCTACCAAGGGACCAGGGCATCTAAGGGTAAAATGGAAATCCCTGGACTGGTCTTCAAGCTTAGCCTCCCTCCCATCTTCCGCTTCCCACCACCTGCCACTGTGCACGGATGCTCCCCACTCTGAGCAGCTCCCCATTCATCCTCCAAGCACATCCTGCACTTACCTTTTCCTGTTTTCTGTTAGTCTAGCTCAGATAACATCTCCTTATCAAGAGTTCCCTGAATCTCTCAAACAAAAATTGGCCACTTTTATCTCTATAATCCCAAAACACTTTTTTATATGCAGATCAAATCATGTGTCACATTGTAGATATTATGATCAGTTGGGCATAAATGTGGACCTACAATAAGAATTTCAGCAAATCTTCTGCATTTTGGCTTCAACTTTTTACCTATATCTTTTTTGTTTTTCCCTATGACTACTCCTAATTTATGTTATTTTATGTTCTGTGGTACTTGCAAGCCACTTTGATTTTTTCTGGATCAAGTCAAGGCACAAAGAAATCAGTAAAAGTGTTGTGGTATATTTACAGAAAAAAAAAAAGGAATTTAAGCAAACCTTGTCCACCCAGTGCTTAACATAGCACCTGGGAAGTGATGGGGATTAAACAAACGAGTGATCAGTAAAATCATCCTTAAAATTGTCTTACTTATCACCATACACTTGGTGCACAATGCGTGGCATGTAGTTGGTGCTCAATAAATGGAGTTTGATGGACTTAACTTGAACTTAATTAAAGAGAAGTGCAGTTAGGCACAGCAAAGACAGGCCCCAGAAGACACAACTCACGTGATACGAGCCCAGTCCAGTTGCACCAATGAGATTTTCAGAGTCTCTAGATCCAATCTGTCCAGTTTGGTCCACCCAGCAGATGTGAGGCTTGCAGTGCATTTGGTGAAGGTTGTCTGGAGCTGGGGCCAACCATACTGCATTTTAGGCTCCCAATCCTTTGCTCTTCCCGAACTCACTCTCCAGGGCTCAGTCCTTGGCCTCCAGCTCTGGTCCCTACCCTCCATCCCCAGGATACTACTGGATCACTTCGTATTCAGCTCCTCTTATGTGCCAAGCACAGTGTTTGGTACTAAGCTAGAGCAGTGAACTAGATAGATAAGATCCCTGCCCACGTGGCATGTAATACCTTGCAGGGGATCACACTAAGCTAAATGATCCCAGAGTAACAAGCTCAGGTGTGTAACATCTGCCTTTGGGACGCCAGGCACTGGACCCTCCACATGTCTTCCCTTCTGAACCTGAATTCAGAGAACATGAGTGTGAGTCCACCATCAGAGACCCAGACCTGCCACCTGCCAGCCTTGAGCACATCCTTTACCCTCTCCAAATTTGCCCCCTCATCTGTAAAATGAGGTCAGTAACAACATTTGTTCTGCCTTCCTTTCAGGGTTGTATGAGGACTGAATAAGGTATGCAGAAGGGCTCTGTAAGCTGAAAAGTGATAAATGTTGCTTATCACTGTTGTTATAGTTAGTATTGTTATTCCTAAGTAGCCCTTCGTCCTGATTTTGCCCTCCGCTCGTCAGTGGTGCCAACATTCTCCCAGTTGCCCTGCCTGCACTATCTGTTGTTTCTGTGTCTCCAAAACTTTTCTCCACTTCATCAGACCCCGAAGCTCCATTTCGCTTTGGGGAGCACATTCTATGCGGCTCAGAGTCCTCCATCCCTCAGGCTACAGTGATTGGCTCAGAAAATGGGCACATGACCCAGGCCAACCAATACAAATCCTGGGCTTCTCTCCTCAAAGCTAAGAAAGAAAATGATCCCTGTCTGTGGTTCTGGGGCTCCAGTCATGACTGATACCATGGTGTGGAGAAAGCCTGTCTGAAGAATAAGCCAAGCAGAGTCAAGAGGCGGAGGAAGAGAAAGACTGTCCTGGATGAAGCTGTTCTTAAAGCCAGCTGTAACCCCGGACTTCCCAGACACACAAATGAAGGTCAGCTCTCTTTTATATAAGCTGATTAAGTTGGATTTCTATCATTCAAAAATAGAAGATTCCTGACCAATTCAAGACTCAAAACTTAGGTGACGTATTCTATTTGTCTGTTTCTTTCAACCCCAATGTTCAATCTAAGGGAGCTTGCAAACAGAGCCTTTTCCGCTACACGGTTCTGCCATGGTCCCGGCCAGAGCCTCTCTGTCTCACACCTGGAGGCGACCTGGTGGGGAGAGCTGACGGATTAGAGCCAGACGGAGCACTTACTCATCAGTCATGTGATCTTGGGCTTCCCTGGCCCTCAGCATCTTCATCTGTAAAGTGGGACAAATAATCCATACCATGCATGGCTGTTGTACGTATGAAAGAAAAGATATCTCTTAGGGCCTGTGGAGGCTCAATAGGAGGCAGCTATTATTGTCATAACAATCTAGTGACCTCCTAGCTCTGCCAATAGGGGAAGGCAATGTAGTGATCTCTTTTTCAGTTAGGGGCCCTGATTGTCTTTCCCTGAGATCAGACATTTAAAGAAATGGCCATAGCCTGCTCTGAGAAAATGAGACCCAGGCAGCTGTGGATGATGGGAGCCCCTGGGGTAGACCAGGAGGTGCCAGGACTGCTGCAGAATGATGCTTGGGTGGGGATAGCTGCCCAGCACCAAGGAGAGGGGCCCTTGGTAACGAGGTCCCAGCTGCCACAACAGCCAATCAGAGGTGAGTGCCTGGAGAGGCCAGGCCAGGTGAGAGCGAGGCTGGGATAAAGGACTGGTCCTCAGAAATAAGGAGTGTCCTTTCCCAGGATACACTGAGGGGTGGGGGTGCGGGGAGCTTAGTGCAATCATGATTTGCTATGGTATACTGTTTGTAGCCTCTTTGCAAAATACCGAACTTAGAGTCTGCCCTTTCCTTTTCTAGACCACTGGTCTGGCTTGTTTCTGCAGGAAGAGAACAGGACTAGGATTCTGGTGTCTGGGATTCTGACCTCGTTTACAGTGGATGAGCTCTGTGACCTTGGGAAGGCAGTCTCCTCTCTCTGGGCCTTGGTTCTTTCACTTGTTGAGGAGGATAGAAAAGGGGTGGCGGTTGTCCTCTAAGGTCCCTTCCAGAGCCAACATTCTGAGTCCAGGCCATCCTCAAGCCCTAAGGGGTTAATCAGGCTAGGCCCAGCCCCCCACTACCCCAGATGCACCAAGGGCTTTTGTTTTCAAAGAATCCAAAGTAGGGCTTGGGGAAGGGGCAGCCTCCCCAATTTCCATAGATGTTTATCCTGAGAGAAATGGTGAGGTGTGCATTGAAGGTGGTAGCCCCGGGGACATTCTCCCCACTGGACAGTGCTCCCTCTGTGACACCTCCACACGGAGAAAGGTGAACCAGGAGCGAGGGGGTGCACGTCCCTGTTTAACAGCTTTCCGTTTGTTTACCCAAAAAATATTGTTCCATCATAAAAATTCCCAAAATAGTTCCTTCCCTTGGCCAGACTGACTGGCGGGCGCCCAGCTTGGGAGCCCAGCCTTGTTGGAGACACGCTGTCAGGGAGGCAGAATTAGCCGGGGAAGTTGGGGGCTGCAGTTTGAGGACCACCGGCCTCACACATCGTGTGGGGTGTGGTACGCAGGGTTAGAACCACGGAATCGTCTCTCTGGGGGGCTCTGGGCAGACACAGGATTTTCTGAGGCTCAGCAAGTTTATTTTTAGCTAAAGAGGGCTTCCTCTTCTCGAAGGGGATGGAAGGGAGGAGGGTTTCATCAGGTGGAGGTGGGACAAACACTTTGCCCTCTGCTGGGATGCTCTCTCCCACACCCCTAGACTGGTGCCTTCTCATCCCGCTGTTCTCAACTTAAAGCAGCTCTTCACAGAGCCCTTCTCTTAAAGCCCTCCCCTGAAAATGACCCAAATGAGGGCTCTGCTATCCTGTCTCAAAAGACTCTTCCTTTTCTCTTGGAGACCCCACTACAGTCTGGGGCCCTTACAAACATTAACATCAGTCTTTTCCACAGTCTCTAAGGCTCTTGGACAGAGAGCACTGCTCAGTACGTCTCCCCAGTACCTCGCACATAGTAGGTGCTCAGTATCATTCCCTTTTACAGAATGACTTAATAACTTGCTTGAAGCTTAGAAAAGCAGAATAACTTGCCCAAGGTCATGCAAGTCACAAGTGCCAGAGGTGGGATTTGAACCCAGGTCTGTCTAACTGCAAAACCCTTAACTCTTAAGGGTTTTAACTCAGGTCTTAAATCTACTGGTGTGCTCCACATGATCAATAGGGCTAGACAGGTCACTGAATGAGAGGGCACTGAGCAGCCACCATTGTGTTTCTCTGTCACTTGCTTCCTGCCCCAGTGGCAGGGAGGAAGGAGGGTATATAGGTTGCCCCCCAAAAGACTCCATACTTATCCCCGTGCCTCACATGTAATTCATGCTCAATAAGTAAGTATTGGGTGAATGGTGAATGTCCCCTTTGCCAGGGACCCCAGACAGCTCCCAGTGGCATACCAATCTCATGGGGACCTGTTTCTACTGGGGGATGAGAGAGGAACATATAAAAATGACTCCACTCCATCCCTCCAACTTACCTCTCCTCCTGCCCACCACCCCAGCCTAACCAGAGCAGGACCCCAAGTAAGAAAATGATCCAAAGTTAAGACCATCCTCACAGACGACTTGCTGCAGCAGCACAGAGCTTCCAGGCTGGGTTTCCAAGCAAAGGTGGGCAGGCCCCTCCCGACCTCCTAAATGGCCCTGCTTTCATCCCTAGACCTGTCCCATTCCAACCACCCCACACCCTAAAGCTTTCCTAATCTTATATGAAGTGGGAATAAATTCATCTTAGAACTTCATCAATTCAATTTAATGAATTAATAAATCCACTGTAGAATAAAATGCTAATTTTATTGATCTAGAAGATGCAATTGAAGTGAATATAACAGCTTGCCTGGCAAACCCAGCTTTAAGACAAGCCCCTTCACCACACCCTGGAAGGAGAGAGAGAGAAACAGAGGGAGACAGAAAGAAAGCAATCTGAAGACTGAGGATGTTTCCCCAGGCCATTCCACTCAGTGAGCAGAGGCTTCGCAGGATGAAGAACGAGATGACAGATGTTCCCTCAGCAGCTGGTTTCTGTTCCCACAAAGCTTAGCACCGCTTGGCACCTTGAATGGATTCTGCTCTATGAAGATTTGTACCTTTTCATAAATCTTGGCCCCTAAATTCAAGGCAACTACTTTAAGATACACAAAGCCACATATATCCCTTTTTAGTAGGGAAGTTATCTCCAGTGGTTAATTTTACGGGACATGATTTTCTTCTTTACATACTGACTTTAGAACCTAACCTTCACTTAGCATCTAACAATCTTGTCATTCACATTCATCATAGGGAAATTGGGCTGTGAATCCAAACAAGAAAAAAACCCATCTCCTGGAATCCCATTACTCTGGGATAACTACTATATATTTCTGAGGGGCTTTTCTCAAGGCAAGTGTGTACAAACGAGTATTTTTTTACATCCATATTTTCTAAAGGGAAAACTGGAAAGCAGATGTTCTTTTGAGACCTACAAGTTGCGGGCTTTTTTTCAAAGTCTTTTCTTTAAGAATACAATGGGCTTGATTCTTTGCTTTTCAAACTCCTCTCCATCCTCTGGGCCAATTTCCTGCACTGTTAATATTTGTACCAGAAAACTCCTTGGCACCCTCAATTCTAAGCAGGTGAGAGTCAGAATCACTCCCAATGGAAAAGGGACCGAAGGAATGAGGATGAATCTTTTCCTTCTTCCCAATTTGGCCTCCAGTTAGTCCTGCAGGGAATCGGGCCCAAGAAGACTGAATCACTTGCATAAATCACACCCATGCTCTGTCTCCCTCTCCCTCTGACGCTAAGCCATCATCACCATGGTACAGAGGGTACCACATACCATTGGGTCCAGATGGTACCCAACACTTGTGCCATCTGGAAACAGGTAGGCTCATCAGCATTTCTTCTTGAGACCACATGACACAGGGAGAAATGGAAGGAACACTTAGATTGAGAGAAAGATGTAGAAAATAAACACTCTCCCTTTGCCCCATTCAAACCATTTCTAGCCTCAGCTTGTTTCTTTTCCCAGTTGAGAAGAAAGGGATAATTTTGGCATAGCCGAGAACGGGAGAAGCAGAGTGTCTAAGCAGCACCCTGGCCTCCTCGCCTCTCCTCCCACACCTCGTTCTTGCCACCTGCCCACCCCTGCTGCCTGCTCACCGCCCAGGACACCTCCCACCATGGCCATCTTGCAAATTTAAACAAAGGCATCAAGCAGGTGGGGACATGTCTCTTCCTCCGGGTGAGAAAATCCAAGCTGTGTGTATCTGGATTGGCAGTGCTGGAGAACGACTTCACTGCAAGACCCAGACCTTGGACAGTGAACTCGTGAAGAGGTGCCTGAGTGGCATTTTGATGGCTCTGGTACTTTTCAGTCTGAAGGCTCCAACAGTAACATGCGTCTCATCCCTGCTGCCATGTTTTAGGACCCTTTCTGCAAGGACCCCCACAAACTGGTGTTCTTTGGAGTCTTCAAGTACCACCGAAATCCCACAGAGACCAACTGAAGGCAAACAGATGGCTGACATTGTAAGCAACCCCCGCCCCTGGTTTGGAAGGGAGCAGGAATATACTCTCACGGGCACAGCTGGGCACCCCTTTGGTTGGCCTTCCAACTGCTTCCCTGGGCCCTGAGGCCCATACAGCTGTGGTTTGGGAGCAGACAAAGCCTGTGGCAGGGATGTTGTGGAGGCTCAACACTGTGCGGCCTGCTTGTACAGAAGGCCAAGGTCATGTCTGCCCAGAAGGAAATCCAGATAGGACCCTGTGAAGCAATTGACATGGGACAACATCTCTGGGTGGCCAATTCATTTTGCATCAGGTATTGGAAGACTTTGCCCCTAAGCCCATTCCTGAGAACTGGAATGGTACCAGCTGCCACCCCAACTCCAGCACCAACGTCATGCAAGAGGAGAAGGGTCTGACGTACATTGAAGAGGCCATCGAGAAACTGAGCAAGCAGCACCTACTTCTGGGCCTACAACCCCAAGGGGGACCTGGGCAATGCCCGATGCCTAACTGGAGTCCATGAAACCGCCAACATCAGTGACTTCTCTGCCAACTTGGCCAACCATGGCACCAGCATCCATCCACATTTCCCAGACTGTCGGCCAGGAAAAGAAGAGTTCCTATGAAGACCATTGCCCCTCTGCCAAATGTGAACCCTTTCTGGTGACAGAAGACCTCATCTGCACGTGTCTTCTCAATGAAACTGGCAATGAGCCCATCCAGTACAAAAACTAAGTGGACTAGATTTGCAGCCACCAAACCCCTCCTAATTCAACATCCCGCTCCCACTCTCACCCCTCTCTCAATTGTCCCCATAGCAGCAACTCAGAGGGTGGGATATCAAGGTCTTTTTTCACTCTTAAACCAAAAAAATAAAAAGAGAATTTGAAGAGCAGCAGAGTATAGTGTTGAATGCTAACTAGGGGGAAAAAATATGTTCAATACACTATGTATTTTGTAAGGGCCTGACTCCATTTTGCTCGGCTTTCTTCAATATTCAGTGGTTGCAAATCTAGTCCAAGATTGGCTGTGGATTTGCAAAATCAGTGGTTTTGATTAAGCATTTGGACTTTGATCTTTGAATGGAATTAACCTTAAAAAGAAAACAGTGCTGCTTAGATGAAAGAAATCACCAGCCTCTTGCTCCCCTGAGCATCAAGTTACCTCTATACCGTGGCCAAGTGACTACTAAGGAATTTAATAATTACCTTTCCAGTTAGAATAGCACATATTCACCACACAGATTCAAGACTTTGTTTTAAAATGCAACTATAAATAGGGCAGGTACTTCCAGTTTCTAACATCAGTCTTCCAAATTTCCTGTACTTATGAATAGCCTGTTGTTCAAGCCACCCAACCACAGTCAGCAAATGGGTTCGTGTGAGCTAGCACCCCTTCGCCACCTTTGTATTTATTTAACCACCTTGTTCTCAGAATAATTTTAAATGACTTTTAAAAATTACATGAGGTATAATGAAATCAAAACAATAGGTATAGAAGAAAACATTTAAAGGGGAAAACAAGAAAAAAAACAGATGATGAAGATTGTAAGGATGAAATTTCAGTTCTGCAGGTTATGAGGGTCTGTACTCTGGCTGAAGATTGCTTCAAATTTGAGTATAGCAGAAAGAAAGAGGATACATGGACAGTCATATGATCTATAGTGTCCATAAAATAAAGCCAGGTGTTTAGGAGAAAAGCAACTATTCCTGGAACAAAGACCTAAGAGAAATTTCTCCCATTGATCCTCATAAAGAAAACAACATTCTTACCATAAACATGACAAGGAGCTCCATAAGTTTGTCTCTTAAAACATCTCAGTGTAGGCTGCTGACCTCTTAAGAAATCTGAGTTTGTTAAAAGCATTTCCACTGGAGACCAAACGCGCATGGTTCAGATCCACAGCTGGTGTGATTCAAGGATAGATTTTAAGAACTGGAAGAATAGATAGACTGTATAACCTTCAGACCATCCTCATTAAATTTTAGTTCTCTGAACCAAGCATTTGTAAGCTTTGTAAGCACAATGGGTTATGGGTACTTTCCCTCTAACCTGCACTTGTGATGCTAGTTAAACATCCCTCTATTTGCTTCAACTTGAGCCAAGCCAGGGGTGGGCTCAGTACCCCTGGCGGACAGTGCAAGGAAGTGACCACACCTCATCCCCACCATCCCCTTTCTTCTCTTACAGGAAAGACTTGCAACGACAAGTTCTCTCCTTTTCCCCGCATTACCAGTGATGGTCTAGCTGGGCCCATCTCAGGATAGCTTTCTCATACAGTGCTGCCTTTAGACAAGTAGAGCTCATGCCCCACTGGAAATTTTCTAAGTCCCCCTCTTTTGCCCCAGACCCTGTGCCTTCCCTTTGGGGTACTCTCCAGTCTCTTTGCCTACCCTATCCTCTTCCCACTCCCCAGACATATGGGGTTGACCAGATATCATGAGGGGTTCCAGAATTCATCTCCATAGAGTCATTCCGGGGTTCTAGCTGGGCCCAGGTTTCAGGAGGACATCAGCAAAAGCATATCACTCCTGCCGGACAGTGGGATAGCTCTTTTATGGGACTGCATGGGATTGGGCTTCCAGAATGGTACTGACATACTGATACGGGTAACACATCAGCCCCAAGGAGAGCTCAGGGCTCTGGACTATGAGGGACCACTACTGACCATTAGGTTTGAGCCGTGTGGGTGGTCTGTGCATCAGCGCTTTCCTGCTCCCTTTCCCTTGACTCTGAAAAAAAAAAATCAGTGCCAGAGACCCACACAGAGTAGGGGGTCCCCAATCCCAGGCACAGGTAGGTGACTTGTCCACTTTCTTCCAACTCCTACCTAGTGATCTCAAGAGGAACAAATGTTTTCCTCTTTCTTCCTTCACTTTATTCCATTTGTCAGCAAAAGCTCAAGCCCTCATCACCTCTGATTAACTTAAACAGTAAAGCTAATAATGTCTTAGAGAAGGAAGAGAAAGCCATAAGTGTAAAAGTCAAATTAACCAGACTCAAAAACCAGAAGCATCAGCACCCAAAACCCTTAGAATATCTAAAGGTCCCATTCAGAATTCTCACCAAGTCTTCATCTGCCTGCGCTTCTAATAAAACTCTTCCCCCTTACCACCAACATTCACGATAATTAAAAATAAATTCTTATTTGGTTTTATAATCTTTCTATTTAAGCACAGATGGTGAAAAAGTACTGTTTCATACTTGCATTAATTCCAAACGGGCAGGATTTCAACTCCATATGAAGTTAAACAAGTTTCAAGGATTAACTAAACCACATAGCCATATATAATATTGTTTTTATAGGAAAATATATTCCCAGTTCCCATAACCACTTTATAATTGAACTTCTGGTGTAGAAAGTTGGGTACTTCCTATCCAGTATCACCTACAGACGTGAAAAGCAAGAATTAGGAACACTGACCACCACTAGCAGTGAGTGATGCCTGAGCATCTCAAGAAGGAGAGGTTCTTCCAGGAACAGTCACTTCTAAAAGAAATGAATTCTTCCAGAAATTCATTTGAGATAACAGTGCAACAAAAACTATTGCAACAAAAATCCTTGACAGTGTGTACACATGTCCACACAACCCACCCACGCGTGTATGTGCACATATCACCAAAGATTTCCGAAGTGAGAGGGTTGGACCAGGCATTAAAGCACTGTTCATTATAACAGGTTCGGGGTTGTTGTAGTAAGTCTTGTACTTGGGAGCAGGGGGTTGCAATGTCTCTCCAGGAAAGGGAAACACACACTAGGGAGAGTTGTATTCTTGTCTTTGCAGGCTACAGGGAATATTTAAACCTCTTACCAAAAAAAATCTATTGCTCGTACTTTTGATCATGAAAATGTAGACATGTGTCTGTATGAAATTAAATTTCTATTGATGGGTTAAGTATAAATGGGGGTGGAAGAATGGTGAATTAAGGGACAAGTAGTCTCAATTCCAGATCAGCTCTTCCACTGACTGCGTGACCCTGGGTAAGTCTCTGAGCCTCTTCTGCTATGCTGTGAAAGGGCAGAGAGAAGCCAGCGTCATATCAAAGAGTCCTTGTAGACTGAATGTTTTTCCTTGACCAGCCCTGAGTCACCTCAGGCTGTCAGCATGTTCACAGAGGCCCCGGAGCCCCAGTGCCAAGGCTGGGAACCTCTGACCAGTTTCCTAGGTAAGGACAAAATCTGACTGCCATTTGGGCAAATGTCTGCACACTCTCACCTCCCTCCTCTTTCTGCAGACATTTGGTGGCCTCCTGTGTACACAAACTCACAGAGCTTCGTGCTGCTGAGTGTAAACAGAGCGAGGCTCATAGCTCGAAACTATGAGGGAACAGCTGACAGTATCATAACAAAAGGCAGAAAACTCGGGAAGCTTGTCCAAACCACACAGCGGATTCACGGCGTGATGTTCACCCGCTGCAGGAGGACGCGGGGGTGTTCACTGAGGCTGACAAGTCTCCCTCTTCTCACCTGCCAGCTCTGTAGCCCTGGGGGCCCAGGCAGCAAGCTGCAGCAAGGGTGAGGATGGTTTCTTCCTCCGGCTCCCACCCTCCTGGAGCAGCCAGAGCCGGGCAGCCCCTGAGAATGTTAGCTGGCTGCAGTCTTGGCCACACAACAGTCAGAAAAAGCCCCTCCGAAGTTCTGGTGCTCATAGCACAGAAAGGCAACTTCCAGGATTAAAGAGGAAGGAAGGAGAGCTGTGTGGGGTGCTGTGCATGGCGGGGATGGGGGGGCCTTCTGGAGGGTTGAGTTACGTTTTTACAATTCTAACAAGTTTTGAATGTGTTTCTGCCACACGCATCCAGAGGCTAAACCAGGATACGCTAAGAACCCAGAACTAGGCCTGCACTGGGGGGGGCTACAGAAATGATTCTGCCACTGGGATTGGAAGCCCCAGGAAGACCAGAGTTTTGTCTGTCTTGCCCACTGTTGTGGGCATGGCTTCCCACCCAGGAAGTCTTCAATAAATATTTGTTGTGTGCTTGTCAGCCAACCCAAAAGCAGGTAGCCTTTGAGTGAGAGGAAGTTTATTTTAAACAAATAGTGAATGGAGGATCAGACCAGAGAAGAGGAGACTACAATCAAAATTGTGAAGGGGGAGGGGGAGGGTCTAGCTCAGTGACAGGGCACATGCTTAGTGTGTGCAAGGTCCTGGGTTCAATTCCCAGTACCTCCATTAAAATAAATACATACATAAATAGATAAACCTAATTACCTTCCCCCTCCCCAAAACAAACAAACAAAAATGTTTTTTAATTGTGAAGGAAGTGGAAAGAGGGACTACTTTGCACAGCAGGTCAGTGTTGTAGCCTTTCCAGAACCATAAACCCCAGAAATCTTGTGAGCCACCCGAAGCTGCTGTTTGCCCCAAAGTTTTAAGTGCATTATATAGAGGGGGATAGGCTATTAGCTCTTGGGATGTGACATGGTGAAGTTTGCTGTTTGTCTAAAATAAGGCGCAGCCTTGGAAAGGAGCCCCTTGTTAGCTGAGAGCTGGGCAGTATACCCCAGCCCTCCTTGGGGCAGCTCTGACCAGGCCAAAGCCTGGGTTCCTGCTGATCCCGAGGCGACAGAGGGCAGCAGCAAGCATGCAGGAGGAGGGAGGAGGCCAAGAAACTCCCCTTTATCCACTCCATGCCCTCTCCCCACCCTCACTGCCTTGAGATCTTCTTCCCCAGGGTTGACAGGCAGCCAAAGTCCCTCTAGCTCTCTCCTCTTTGGTTTGTTGCTAATTTCTGAAAAGAAGGTTCTGGGAGCTGTGATTGACCTGTACCTCCAAAGACTTTCACACCAAGGAGGTGTGAAGGGACTGGGATCAGACGGTGCTGTTAACAGCAGCCAGGGTGGAACACCCCCCCCCCCCGCGCCCCCGAACACCCGGCCTCGTGAATTTCACAGCCTGTTCAGTCTGGCTGGTCTACCCTTAGGGCTTCTTACACCCGGGTGGGTCCGGCTAGGATAACGCAGGAGGCGGGGAGCGGGGCATGTCTACTTCTCCCTCTGCTGAAATTGGTTCTAAGGCCCAGTGTGGGCAAACGATAGGCTTCTGAGGATTCAATGAGATAGTGTCTGGGCAGAACTTAGCACAGTCCCGGGTAAACGGGCAGGCATTCAACCAATATTTCCTAGCAGTTACTGTGTGCCAAGTATTGCTCTAGGCAAGAGGGAGACAGCTCTGAACAAAGCAAAATCCTGTTCCTCAGGAACTTCCATTCCACAGAGAGAAGCAGATAACACATAAACAATATATATCCTGGGCCATGAAAAAATAAAGTAGGGCAAAGAGAAGGAAGGCTTCCATCCAGAGGGGTGTCAGGTAAGGCCTCCCTGAAGGAGGTCAGGGGTCAGTGGCCACCAGCACACCCAGAGAGGAGGGTGCTGAGTCCAGAGTAGGATGTTCACCAGGATGCGTGGCTGGGGCTTAACACAAAGTGGGGGGGTGACAAGGAAGGGAGGAGGAGGTGGCCTGTCGTTTTCCATCCTTTCACCTTAAAGAGAGTTTGGTATAGTTGGAATGAACTTTCCAGAAGCCCCTCCCTCATCAGCTGCAAAGGAATCATTGTCCTGAAGTGCCACCCATTAGAGATTGTCTCCAGTGCCTCAAACCAACATCTCAGTCCTCTATGTATTGGGGGTGAGGGGGCAGGGGGCTCCTCTCCAACAGCCAATATTGCCCAGGTGCTGCCTCAGTTTCCCCAGGATGATCAGCCTTTAGATGTCTGAAAGTCAAACCATTCAGATCAAGTTCTTGATCTGGCACTTACCGACATGTGTCCTTGAGTGGGAAGGTTACTTAACCTCTGTGAGCCTCAGTTTCCTCTTCTGCAGTGGAGAGAGTAGTAACGGCAGCTACCTTGGGGGTGGCCGTGAGGATAATAAAATGTGAGAATCAGGAAAGCACTTAGCACAGAGCCCGGCACACAGAATTGCTTTAAAAAATGTTATAGACCCCAGGCCGCATCCTTTATCTCGTTGTATATACTGGACTCCTGACCTCTTAACCTCTCTGGTGCCGCGGTGGCTGTGCCCCACCCAAGGAGCTGAGGGCCAAAGGCCACAAATAGTACTTTCCTGTACTAGAGGAACAAGAAAACACATCGGAGAACCTGACGGAGACCCTCGTCCTTCTGGAAAAGCACTGACTCTCAGGAACATCTGCTGTTTTTGCCACCTAGCTTCTATTCACACTATTTTCAGGAACAGTTTCCTGAATTCCCCTGGAGAACCTGTTCCCCTACTCACAGTGCCAGGCCTCTCCCCTCTGCAGACTGGAGCACGTGACCTGGGTTCACAACCAATCAGTACACTCCATTCTCCTCACCATTGAAATTGGTTCAAAAACAGATGTGGCCCCATATAAACCAATGAGCATCAGGCCTGGACTTGTGTGTGTGTGTGTGTGTGTGTGTTGGGGTGGGAGAGGAAGATGTGCTTTCTTTCCTGCTGAATTGGGTCTCAGAAGATGTGAATTAGAGCTCCTTCAGGTTTCTTCCTCCTTAAAATCGGCATGTCTCAACTACTGTGTCTTTACCACTGTGTGAGTTTTAAATATAATTTAAATACAAATGTGGTATTTATACACAAGTCCCATCAGCCATTCACTGAGGACTGTTCCTAGGAGACGTTAATTCCCTGGCACCCTGGCCTGCCTTGAATGTGTGCAGAGAAAGCCCTCTGTGGTGAAGACATGGAAGTATTAACAGTTAGAAATTGAGCCAGGATCCACTGAAATGGGTAAAAGCAAAGGGGTTAAGGATGAGGAATCTACGGCATCTGCTACAGTGACCACCCCTCCATGTGGCTGCAGTGGAGTTGAACTTACCCTTTTGGACCATGTACCAGATCTGGTCAGTGAGAGACCCCACATTCCCTTGATCAAGATTATAGTTCTGGTGGGAACAGGTAGTGGTTGCTCGTGACCCAGGTAAGCCAATCAATGACCCTCAGCCTAGAGAATTCAGCTAGAAATATTGGGCAAGAGCTTTCTGAACTGAGGGGGTGTAACCAGGGACCACCACAAGAAGAAAGCCAGCTGGAAAATGAAACCAACACAGATGAGCCCGAGCTGAGAGATGAAGAGAGACTGAGTCTTGAGGCGATCATCTGAATACCTGAATCTAGCCATGTCTCAAACTCATGCCCTTGGACTTTTTAATTAGACCAAACAATAAATTCCCTTTGCCTTAAGTTCACTTGAGTTGTATTTCTATCACTTGAAACTGAAACAGTCCTGAATAATACATGGGGCAAACAAGATTCTCCAAAACACGGTCCCAGTTCAAGCTTGCATTCTTACCTCCTACAGTTCTTCTACTCACACCCCGTACTGCTTCGGAAGTGTAACTGACCGGGTCCCATTTATATACACACACCCCACCTACTCTGAGCATCACTCTCTTCATTCCATCCTCCAGGACTACCTATCTAAATCCCTACCCACTGTTCAAGGGCCAGCTCCCGTCCTGTCCCCTCCTAAAAGCCATACTGACCACCCCAAACCACAGCTCTGCACCATTCATGTGGTGCTTTTCATAACGTGCTTATTTCTGCCATGTTGGTGTGAGTATGTTTTCCTGGCTCCCCATCAAGACTGGAGCCATGTGTGTAACTCTGCTTCTCACAATGCCCAGAATGGACTAGTACTGCAGTATGCAAAACAACAGCCTGTTTGACTCAAATCTCTTTTTGAAAGTGTCTTGAAACTAAATAAAAGGTGATGACAGTTTGGGTTGGTCGTGTGAAAAGCCTGGACTGCAAGCACTTCTTACTTCTCTGTTTTGCCTGAGACCAACCAAGCAGAATGCTGCTGAGGGAAGCCCACCACACAGTGGGGCATGACCTTTCCCTGAGGATCCCAGGTCGCAGCTCACAGGCCCCTGGTAGCAGATATCCATTTTTCCTGGCTTCTGAAAATGCTTTGCATGATCTCTCCACATTTTAAGGATATTCACAATGATTGTGTGTGTGTGTGTGTGTGTGTAGACATCTCTTATCTTCCTGGGTACAGACACGTGGCTTAGATTTTGCTACTTAGATGCACAGCAAGAGACTTCAATTTGGAAGTCAGCCAAGGAAACAGGACAGTTGCGGGCACATACTTTGTGGGCCAACATGTGGCAGGTTTCTGGGCGTGGAGGTGGCAGTGGTCATGCCCTGCCTGCAGCAGAGACAAGCATGGTTCTGTGGTTGGCAGTGACAGCCGCTCTCTACCAACCCAATTCTGCAAGGCAGTTCCGGGAGATGTTCCTAGAGGCTCAGCTTAAAACCTGCTCCTCCAGCCTTTCTGACAATTCTGCAGGCTTCCCAGTGTCCCCAGATTAAACTCCTCACTGCTTAAACAAGCTACCGTGAACTCTACTGTCTGCAACGGTGCACTCTAACCACTGCAACTCTGAGGTCTGCTGCTTGGCCCAGTGGTTTTCCCCGCATCCCAGGCAGTAATCAAAGTTACGTGACCTCCCCTGGCTGGTGCACAGCTTCAATTCTTCTAGAGGTCAGAAGCCCTGAAGGTTTTGGATTTATCTGACATTTCACTCTTGAAAAGAAGAGACGAGGTCAAGCAGCAAGAACAGATGGCCCTGGAAAATCTGCTCAGGTTTCTGGTCTTCAGCAAGGTTTTCCTAGTCTGATTGGTGATTCTCCCATTCACCCCAAAGGTGACTGACTTTTAGTTGACTGGAGGGCTTCACTAAATAAGTGTAAAATCACTTTGTGTCTCTTAAAGGTTTTTATGGCACCAGAAATTTAAGGTTAAAAAATAAACCCGCCCAACTCTCTCTCCCAGTGTGAGGCTGCCTCTGACTGTACAGAACAAGTTCCTCTAGATCAGGTTCCTCTTGCTGGCTTCTGACTCAGCTGATTTCCTCCTTCTTTGGGCCTCTTGAAGACCTTTGTTGGCTCCCCCACCCCTCTTTCCGCACAGCTGCCTAAATCATATTTTCCCCTGGAGTGCCTGGTGACTTCCCAGTAAAACTTGACCATGTGTCTG
Source organism: Vicugna pacos (assembly GCF_048564905.1). Classification (NCBI taxonomy): domain Eukaryota; kingdom Metazoa; phylum Chordata; class Mammalia; order Artiodactyla; family Camelidae; genus Vicugna; species Vicugna pacos. The sequence goes on along the minus strand of NC_132992.1, from coordinate 71,788,587 downwards.
CAAGGTCTGGGGGTCTGGAGCTGGGGTTAGGGGTGGGGTTCAACCTTCATAAATGCCTTTTCTCCTCTGCCCGATCCTGAATTCTAAAGCAAACCTTTCCTTCCTCTGCTTCCAACTCTCTACTCCAGCTGGCTCCAGACCAGGCCAAGAAATCCCCAATCAGCAAGTCTGGCTGCCTGTCCAAACTTTATGAAGGATGCCGTGGGGACAAGGATAACGGGTTATGGGGATTCCCCAGTTCTTCAAGTGCAGCAGTGCATTCATGCTGGCCATTTCCACGTGGGCACCACAGATGCTCCATAGGAATTCTTCCCTATCACCCTTCTAGGATTCATTCATCAAACACTTATTCCCTAGAGAAACTGCTCTGGACTAAAACCCTATAAGAGGATAAGTTCAGGATGGCTTGCCAGGCTCTGTCACAGATAGACCTTTGTGGACAAGTCCTGGCCAACAGCTTAAGGGAAAGCAAGGTCCCGGGAGGCCCCTGACTGTCTGATCATGTGACCCTCTTGGCTCTGTTACAAGGACGTCCTGTTCCTCTTGGAGTGATGGCTCTATTGGGGAAGTGACTGTGTCATATCTGGGACAGGAAAAAAGCTATTTCAAGTCCTGAAGTAATCACTCACTCAGTTAATGTAGTTTTTTAAGGAACTGCCCAGACAGTGGGGAAAGACCAATCTTGAGGGAGGGTAACTAGAAGCCAATGTCACCACAGCACATGCAGACCACCTTGGAGGAAGAAGACGGGCAGGGGGCTGCCATGTCACTCCTCCAGTGTGACACATTTCTGGACAGCCATGAAATGATGACATGTGGGGATTGAAACACAGGACCCCCAAACCAAGATACAGAGGACTCACCACACTTCCAGGTAGGCAGGGAAGAATGGGAATCTCCTGGCATTCACAGCATCCTTGCATTTCAAAAACACACTGAGAAATAGAAAGGTACCTGAGGGATGTGAAGGTCCCTCCTTGGCTGGCTAGTGTCCCTTGTGTGCAGTGAGAGATTTAAGGAGCCTCACTGGTATATTTCCTTCAGGAATTCTGGAAGTCAGACACAAAACTTATTTCCTCATCACTAGCGTAGACTAGGGGGTAATAAGAGGTGCATTCAGAAAACTTGTGAACCCACACATACCGACCAGTCCATGGTTTGGCCACTATTCTTATCTGTGTTTTCAGCATCATGCCTGCCTGGCACACTCTAGGTGTTCAGCACATTGGATGAATGGGTTTATGTTCTTTGTAGAATTTTGTGTCATTCTTCATTCTCATTTTCCTCAAGAACAGAGACCATGTAGCTGTGTGAGTCTTGAGGCGGTAGAGATTCTGAGTCTGCATTTTACTTCTCATCAATGAATTGGACAATCATGTTAATTTTCTTCATTTGCCTAATAAATAAAAAGGAGAGGCAATGAAAGGCAGAAGGGAGATTTACTACAAGTCTGTAGAGCTCTGGGTTTACCTCCAGGAAACTGTGACCTCACCCAAGTGGTCTCTCCATTATCATGCAAAATCAAAGAAAAGTAACTTTGCTCCCAGAAATTCCAGGGTAATTGCTGTTTTGAACATCAGGTTCAAGATGGCAGATATTTGGCCTTCTTGCTACTGCTTTGTATTCTGTGCCCATGACAGACATCACAAATCAATAATTATAACTCCAAACCCCAGATCTTCAGAGTCCTTCTCAGCATTGCATTCTGGGCAGCCACTACCAATTGACCAGAATTCACATGGGAAAAGAAAACTTGTCATCCTTGCTCTAGCCCATGACAGTATGTGGTCATGGAATCCTCACAGTCCTCTTTTTAATAACAGTGAACACTGAGATTACAGAATTACAGATCTGAAAGGGAACTTAGAGATTATCTAGTTTAATTCAAAATTCAAAATGAGCCTGGAGCATCTTGTATTGCAAATGGTGACCCTGAAGTCCAGACAGGTTAAGTAACACGCTCAAGGTCAGGGCATTAATTAATGCCAGTAACGTTCCCTCAGGTCTATACAGTGCTTTAAAGATGACAAAGTACTTTTACCTGAAGCATCTCCTATGATCCTTCATCCATTCATTCAACAAATATTTATTGTGTGTTCCACGTACTGTGCTAGAGATTAGGAAATCAGCAGTCAGTAAGGAAAAAGAAAGAGAGAAAAGGTTTGATTTCTTCCTTCCAGTTAGGTAGGTAGCCTTAAAATAACCTAAGCAGGACAGACATTACTCACTTCAACTTTTTAAGTACTAGGGAGATGAGTGTTAAGAAAGGATATGACACTAATAAAAAATGGTAGCTCTGGAATTCACAAGATCCCTCAAATCACCACTTTCAGATGCAGTCACTACTGTGCGACATGTAGGGGCCAAGTTTCTGAACCCACCAGTCATTTCTTAGCCAACTCTCCCCCTGTTTCAGGATGTACAAGGTAGGAAGGAATCTTTCTGAATCTACCCTCTCTATTCAGGAAGTGGTGGTGAATTCTCCCAACACTGTTTAAGCAATATCCAAGGGCTTTTTCCTGTAGCCCTCTACTCACAGAGTGGGGAGGAGAGCACAGATATGGGAGTACAGAGTCCTGGAGCCTGCCCCACTTATGTCTCTCATCAGCAAGCTCATCTTGCATGAGTCACATCACCCCTCTAGGCCTCAATTTCCCCATCTCTCAGGGAAGTAGTCTGAGCCATGAGATCTCTAAGCTTCCTTTCCTCTGACACCTGACAACTCTGCCTGAACAAAGAAGAGACCAGCTGCCCAGCCATACTTGACCTTCTCCTTCGACCAGAAATCCTAAATAACAGCTGTTTCTGCAGCCCAGACCTACTCCACAAACAGCAGCTCTGGGGAAGGTAGTGTGGTCCAGTGAAGCCCAAAGTCCCAAGTTCTAATCGTGGATCCAACTGATCACGTGATGGGAGACAGCCAATCCAACTGCCACATATCATGGTTTCTTCCTCCCTCACACAACATCAGTGGTACGATCAAAGGCAAAGCCAGATGCGGAAATGCTTTGAAAATATTAAGATGTGCCCAACAAGAAGGGAAAAAAGAGCTGACCTCCATAACTTTGGGAAATGATGTTTTGTCTGGAATCCATAAGGCTAAAAACCAACCAACAAACAAACAAAAAACACAAAAACACAGTATTCCAGTCAAAATTTTGTTTTTCATGGGATATGTGTTAGCAATTCTGAAACTACATGCATATGAGGGTTGAACCAATAAGTATGTAAGTTATAGACAGTGGGAACCAGGTTTTTTACTGTCAGAGAAAGAAGTGATCATGAGAAGAAGGGGAATGCTCGAATGAATCCTGTGGTGCTAAATCAGACTTGAAGTTACCAGTATGAACTCATTTTTACTTATGTATATATATGGATGAACAGAAATAAATACAGGTATGTGCATATACATGGGTTAGTTTACACACATAGATTTGCTAACTCCGTCCACCGAGAAGATGTGGAAGCAATGGTACCCTAGTAGCAAAGAGCACACCCAAAGCTCAGAACTTGGTTTCTAAATATTATTCTCCAGTAAAAAAAGACCTGGACTCCCTGGATAAAGAACTGATTCCAGGGCTGGAGCAGGGAAAATACATGGTGAGCCTAGAGCACCTTATAGTACCAGAAAGTAAAGAAATGAAAAAAATGGGGGGCACGTCAAAAAGACACAGGAGCCAGCCTCAAAGTTCTTAACAATCAAAGCTGCAACAATCTGAGAAAGTATTGGGTTATAACTCAAAGAAGAAAATAAATATCCACGAGTCCATGCTGATATCAATAAATAATTGAATAAATAAGTTATAGAGAAGAGATAAATCTTTATGGGAGAATTTCAAATTTCATATGTAGATTCTCGCTCCTCCAGGGGGTGGAGCTTCGTTTCCCTCCCTTTGAATGTGGGCTGGACTTACTTATTGGACTGCCAATAAGTGGAGTCTAGAAAGGGAAAAACATTAAGTTTACCGAGGAGAAAACCGGCAGAGCCGCCTTACCCATGTGATCGAGGTTAACCTCACCACTGCTTAGTCACGTTGGTGTCACGTACCTCCTGACACAGTATGAAAAGCAAGGGCACTTCACCTCTGTGATATTCTTCCAGAAAATCCATAACCCTGGTCTAACCATGAGAAAAACCTCAAACAAACCAAATTTAGGGACATTCAGTAAAACATTTGGAAGTCTAAAGATCATGAAAAATAAGGAACAACTGAGAAGTTTTCATGGGTCAGAAGAGACTTGAGGAGGGAGGGCATAGCTCAGTGGTAGAGCACATGCTTAGCATGCACAAGGTCCTGGGTTCAATTCCCAGTACCTCCATTAAAATAAAATAAAAATTAATTCCCTCCCCCCAAAATAAAAAAAGAGAGAGAGAGAAAGAGACTTAACAACTAAATATGGCTTCCTGGAAGAAAAAAGGATGTTAGTGGGAAACTGGGGAAATCCAAAGAAAACCTGTAGTTTAGTTAATGGTATTATACCAATATTAATTTCTTAGCAAAGCAACCCAGGGAAATGTTACCTGTAAGAAAGGATCCTTACTCCTGCATTTAGAGATAAGGCTGGAATTCTAGACCACTAACCACAGGGTGCCCATCACAGCGGCCAGGGACCAGATATGCCATGGTTTCATACAAATTCTAGGGGAGCGGTGGGTGAGAGTTGATGGCAATGAGGCTGGGAGCTGGAAAACCGTACGGGGACTTCACAACCTTCACTGATGTCTCAGTGACAGGAACAGGCTTCCCGCAGGAAATCACTTCTGTTCCACAGTTTAGTTCTTACCTCTAGGCAAAGTCATTCTAAGGGAAGTTGTTCCTCTGAAAGGGGCCTGCTCTGTGATCAGACTCTATTGTCAGGGAGAAAGAAAGTTCCTTCTCCCACGCAAATGCCAGGCAGCGAATGGTGCCAAATGGTCACAGGACCCTCATTTTCTGCAACAGTGACTGCTTTGTGTAAAGGGGGCAAGATGCCAGGGCAACTGCTGGGGAAACTGCCGGCTGCCCAGCACCAGAGGGCCCTGAGACTTTGGGGAATTTCTGTGTGAGACGGGTGGAAGAAAGAACTTCGTCACGTGATTCCCGCCATCTTCTGGGTGTCCTTGAGGGGAAATAACAGATACTGTTCGTTCCTGTTTCACAGATCCAACGGCAACACTGGTGACATCAGAGCAGAATCCCTCCAGAGGGGACAATGTTTAAAACTAAGCATCCTCTAAACTCACAGACACAGAGAACAAACTCATGGTTAGCAGGGGAGGAGTGGGTGGGAAGGGATGAACTGGGAGTCTGAGATTTGCTGATACTAACTACAATCTCTAAAACAGATAAACAGCAAGTTTCTCCTGTGTAGCACAGGAAACTGTATTCAACATCTTATAGTAACCTGTAGTGGAAAAGAATATGAAAAGGAATATACGTATGTATGTGTATGACTGAAACATTATGCTGTCCACCAGAAACTGACACAACATTGTAAACTGGCTAGACTTCAATTTTTTTTAAGTTATAAAAATATATATATAATTTTTAAATGTAAAACAAAAACAAAACAAACAAAAAACTAAGCATCTAGAAAGAGGTATCAGAGTACTCAAGCTTTTCAGAGAGAGGGGTTAATTCCTTCAAGTGCTTAACTTTGGTAATTTGGTTTTGATGGAGACCTTTTTAAAGCTGGTTACTCACTCCCCCTCCTTATCAAACAGAGCTGGCAGAACGTAAATTAACCTTTCCTGGGCGGCTGCAGGTCATTATGGTGAACTGCTGTTATGCCAAGTGCTTTGACACAGAAGTGCATTCCGCATTTGGGACATTTACTGAATGGGTAGTGAGCTCAGCATTGGCCCTGAAATTTGCTTTCTTGAAAGAATTCCTGACATCAGCTTGTTTTTCCTTCAGAAAAGTACAATGCATGTTCCCTCTTTTTCACAAAGGCAAAACGGAGCACTGGCTCCAGAAGCTATGTGACCTTGGACAAGTGATGTCATCTTGTAGTGCCTCAGAGTCTTTATCTGTAAAATCAGAAAAAAAAATGTTATGAAATTAGATAACGCATGTTTAGAGCATGCACGAGATGCATTAGAATAATGCTTAGCAAAACAGTGCCGGACACATAAGAACTCAACATGTTAATTATTAGTATTCACAGATAAGACAAGTCCCCAGATCTGACTGATATGGTCTAAATCCTTTTGCTGGGTGTTCACCAACATCGCTGTCGGGGAAGCCACACTGCTGGTGACTTCATCCTCTGAGCCTCACGTGGCCACCAGGCTTGTGCAGATTCCAATCGAAGTGGCTCACCTCTGGCCTGTTTGTTGTCTAGTAAGAAAGGGCAGAAAGAGATTTCCCTGCATCAGGGCCCTCACCAGACCAGGGGCCTCTTGCAGTCCTTCCCGGACCTCCCAGAAGGAAGAGCTCTGCAAACGTGCGATCAGGGCAGCATCAATCAGCAGACAGGCCATTATGGAACCACAGTCTCTGAGCTCCTCCGGAGACTTCCACCCGGTTGGAAAAATGACCACCTGGGTGAAATGGAACTAGGAAGCTCTGGGAGGCGTGGCCCCAGGAGTTCATCAGGAACTGGGGGCGGTGGAGGACTTGGAGCCCTTGAGGCAGCCAGGGTACCGGCTGGCACGGCCCCCATGGCCCTTTTCCCAGAAGCCCTCGAGGAGGGCTCTCTCTGGCATCGAAGTTCGCCTCTCGACTGGTGATATCACCCGCGGCGATTCTGGCTGGGAGGAAGTCAGGCGGAGACCAGTCACAGCCCTGCCCAGGGCCACCCCTTGCCCCTGCGCCAGGGTTCTCCAGTGACTCTTTCTTCGGATTTACTGGAAACCCGAGGCCTTCCTGCTTTCCCAGGTCACCCTCCCCACACCCTGCGCTGCTCCTGCTCGCCTAGAAGGGGCGCTCGCGCTCAATACCAGGGAGGCCGCTCTCCACCTGCTGCGGGGCGCTGAGGGCGCTTCCTACCGCACCCTCCGGCGCTCGAGCCCCACACCCATCCCAAACTGGAGAGACTTGCTGTCTCCAGGCACCTTCCGACGGGAAGATCAACCCCTTCGTTTGTGGCCTTCTCTCTCCCTTGCTTTGGCAGATGCCACCCCACAGACAGCACCTCCTCGGCTCTACCAAGGCCCTGATGGACGTTGCCCCCATTGGCGCCCGTGGAGCCCTCCCCCTCTTCTGCCAAAGACACAGAACCCCCTTTCCTTATAGATACATACATACCTGCCTCAAGCCTGAACCTCCCGATACCAACACGGTTAGAGTAACTCACTGAAGGAGTGAGTGGGTTTGGGGGAGTCCTCCTGGGGGCCTGGAGGGGGCAGACGCAGCACTCCAACACCGGGCCGGCTGTGGGCGTTCCATCACTGTTTAGTTTTTCTCTCCCTTTCCTCTTTTTCTTTCTCAATATCAGCCCCTTTCTCTCTTCCCACCCCCTTCTCTGTTTCCTGTGCCATCCCTTTTTCTCCCAATTTCTCTCCTTTGGATGGATGCCTCCTGACTGCCAAGGACACCCAACAGGGCTGAGGGGGCTCCCTTGGCCCCCTCAGAGCCTCTCCTGGACCCACAGGACTCTAACCTCTGAACTAGCCTCCTACCCACAATCCTGCACTTCCCTAGATTCATTCTGGCTTTTTCTCCCCTCCCCTCCCCCTTTCCCCATCCACCTCACACCCACACCTTGTCCAGTGTGGTCTGATTGAAGGACTCAGATCTATACCAACCTAAGCATCCAGAACTGCTGCCTGAATTACATTTATGCACAATCAGAGGATTTTCTGGCTTTACCCAATACTGTCCCAAAGTCTTTAAAATGCCACCTTATGAAGCAGTGCTCATGTTGTTGCATGTGATAATGATATTGCACTTATATTTTTAAAGCCCTTATTAGAGATGTATTCTCTGAAGTATTTACAGGCCACAATGATGTGATCATAGGCACATAATCGGATAGGGCATGGATCGAGAGGGGATAGCCTTGGGTTAATATTTTCTGGGATTAAGCAATGGCTACATGAGGGTTAATTAACTCTTCTGCCTACTTTCTCTGTAATAGAAAGTTCCAAATAATACTCCGTCAATCAAAAGAGAGAAATGTATACACAAACAAAGATTGGCAGAATGTTGATAACTCTTGAAACTGGGTGATAAATACATGTGAGTTCATCGTAATATTTTCTCTCTCTTTTTTTTATGTGTTTGAAAAGTTTATGATAAAAAAATGTTTAAAAGTTTTAAAAGATGCCACCTTATCATGAACTTTTCAACCACGTAAAGCCCCTCTCGTACTTCCTGTGCAATGCTGAGATGGTGATGGATGAGTGTTTCCTCACCTGCTGCCTCCTTTCTCGTATAAGCACGCAAAATGTTACAGAGCTGGAACCCAGGCCTGCCTTGGCTGGGCGAGGCTGCGTTTACAGCTCCATGCCTTCTCACGTGCTGTTCCTCCCACATGGACGGCCCTTCCTTGACCCACTTACCTAACTCTCACTCCGTCTTGCCCTCTTCTGTCAAGCTTACTCTGTCTGCCCCTCAATGTTACACCATTCACGTTGAATTCTTTTTTAAAAAATAATTTATTATATATATATATATATTTTTTTTTTTTAACGGAGGTACTGGGGATTGAACCCAAGACCTCATGCATGCTAAGCATGTGCTCTATACCCACCCTCAGCCTTGAATCCTAATTTTTGTTTTTATGCCTGGTCCCCACCCCACCTACACTAGACTTTTAGCTACTCAAGAGCAGGGATTTTTTTAACTCAACTTTCCATAGTCACGACTTCAAATACCATCTATATATTCATGACTTCCCAATTAACACCACAAGTCAGACGCTCCCAAGCACCAGAACCAAAGAACCAAATGCCCCCTGAACTTCTCCCCTTAGATGGTCTACAGACCCCTAAAACTCAGTGATTCCAAAACTGAACACATTGTCTTTCCCTAAACTTACTCCTCCTGCTCTTCCTGAGCAGGCAAACAAGATTCTCTCCACCCACTTGCTCAACCCACAGATCTGAGCTTCACCCCCTCCTCTCCTTCACTCCCTGTGTTGATTCCACATTCACCATAGTTCTTGAGAATGCACCCACCTCTCATCCTCACAGCCCCTTCCTTGTTCAAGCACCACCATCTCTTGCCTGATCAATGGTAAAAACTTCTTAATTGTTCCCTAATCTTGCCGCCTCCTCCCCAGTGTCTATATGAAAGCTGGATCGTTCTTAGATGATCTTTCTGGAATGCCAATATGATCTTATCATGCCCTAATAAAATTCTTCCATGTCTCCTTAAAGTCCAAATCCCTCAACATTAAAATGGATTATAAGGCCCTTGTGACAGGCCTCAGCTTATCTCACTCTACGACCTCTCTACCCAACCCTGCCTACCAACCCCCAATACACACACACACACACACACACACACACACACACACACACGATAAGCTCCAGCCTTTTGGAATGCTTCACTGCTTCCCAATGTGCTATATACGCTCTCTGTGTGGCACAGGCAGCATCACTCACCAAATACTACACGTGCTCACCTACACTTCTCACCCCGTAGCAATTAGATGGGGCCTATGTGACTAGTTCTGGCCAACGGATTGTGAGCAGAAGTCATGTGGTTCCTTCCAGACGAAAGCATTTAGTCTCCAGTACACCTCCCTCTCTCTCTCTTTCCTCTGCCATGTGTTGAAATGGTGGAGTCTTGAGATGGAAGCATCCTGCATCAGTGAGTCACTCCGTGGAGGAAAGTTGCCCTGAACTCACATCAGACTTCGGAGTGAGAAATAAGGTTTTCTGTGTTATGCTACTTAGAGGTGAAGGGCTTTCCTTTTACTGCAGTGTAACCTGGCCTGTCTCCTCCAGTTTGCACATTGTCTCTCCTCTACCTGTAACGACTTTCCCTCCTGCCTCTCTGCACCCACATCCACACCTGGCCAAATCCTATTTTTCTATCAAGCTTAGCTTAGCTGTCACTTCCTTCTGAACCCCCAAATCTAGGTCTGGGATTCTTACTGAGAGCTTCCTTAGCATCCTGTGAAATCCCTCTTAGCAATTTGCACCATATATTATAATGATTATTCACTTGTCTCTTATTCTCCACTGGGTCTGCAAGGCTAGAACCCATGCCTGTCTCTGTTCACAGCTCTGTCCCCAGCCCCTGACACAGGGCCTGCATGTAGGGGATTTAAAAAACATTAGCCCAGTGAATAAACTTTGTATTCACGGGAACTAGCCTCTAGCTCAATAAATATTTGTTAAATAAATGAATGAACAAATGACTTTACAAACCCTACAATCAAATAAGCATTAAAAAAAAAAAAAGATCTGGGTTCTACAAAGTAGCCCAATACTCCTAAAAAGCATTGAATTATGGAATTACACAAGCAACTTCAGATATACAATTAACATATCCACCTCAGCTCTGCCCTGACACCAAAGGTCAACTATTTTACTTTCATGAGTCTTTAGTCCCTCTTCTAGTGGTAAACTATTAAAAATAATGGAGGATTTGGGAGCGTGGAAAGTTCCCCTTTTTAACGACTTATACCCAGTCGGGGAAACGAAATACAAACGTTGAAAATCCACAGCCAGGTCCTTACTGCACCCTTCCCTCACTTTTTTCCTGTTTGTTTAACTTTTCCTCCCCATTGCCTACTGGGCCCACAGAAAGACCTGCTCAAGGCATTAAAGCAGCCGCTATGTAAATAAGGGAAGCATCTTAAGCTCTGGTGCCATTTAAGGCCACAGCTGTCCCGCAAAGCCATAGGCACTGCTGTTGAGTCAGGTGGCTGGAAGGGCCAAAGAGGGGGTCTGAGTGGCCCCTCTCCTGAGCTGTCAGATGCCTGTGGTGGCACTCAGGCCCTTCAGCTCCTCCATTTGTTATTTTCAGCAGAGCCAAGAGCTCAAGTCGCTGGGGACTCAAGCAGGCTGCTGCAATTTTTCCCAAGGGTTTCAACTCAATCTGGGTAAAACCTTGAGAAATCAACAAGGAAAGAGCCATCAATCAGATGCAACTCAAGGCAGCAAAGATTTATTGAGCCTGCACATATATGAGTCCCTGGAAAGAATACTAAAGAAGTCTGTGTCCCAGACGGTGCCTTCAAGGGTCTGAGCCTCATGCAAAGAGCCAGAGTTAAGCACCTGAGAAAAGAAAAGAAAAAAAAAAAAAACCCACAAGGGGACAATACAAGGCAGTAGATAACCAAGTGCTGTCTTATGCGGTTCAGGCTTTACAAGGATCATAAAGGCAAAGAGTGATGTGACCAGGAGATGGCAAGGAGGACCTCATTCTAATATTTGATGTTGGATGCCTGCTCTGGGCAGATATTACATAAATTAGTGCTTAGACTGTACAAACCCCATGAGGTAGGCTCAGAAAGGCAAAATAACTTGCCCAGGGAGACAAAGCTGATGAATGGCAGAATCAGGATTCTAACCCAGGTCTAACCACAAAGTGTGTGTTCTACACCGCGTCACTTATACAGCTTCATAAAGGGTATTATTTATTATGACTGAGACCCTGAGCTAAAACCTTCACATGTACTGTCTTTTGTCCCACACTATCTTGAGGAGGGAGGTACTGACTCCTGGGAAAACTGAGGCTCAGAGAAGTTAACATGCCACATGGAAGGAGAGAAATTGGGAGACCCCCTAATTGTAATACAATTCAAATTTATTCAAATTCAGGTATCCTGTGATTTTTTTATCTCCCCTTGCCATTGATTTTTATTTAAACCACAAAAGTTGCACAGGTACAAGTGTGCTATTTTAGGAATTGGGCACATTGAGATATTATCTATTTCTGAAAGACAAATTGATAAGTGATCTTACTGCTGAAGACCAGAAATCCTTCCTAGAAAATGAATGTGGCCTTGGGCAAGGGGGTGGGGGGACTCTAACCACTAATTGAGATCATAATCACCATCAGCCCAATACCAACTGATTCCTCCCTGAAATGTCACGGGTGAGCCCTTTAAAGCAAGCTTCAGGTTATGTGACTTTGATTTCTTTTTTTTTTAATTGAAGTATAGTTGATATACAATGTTGTGTTAGTTTCTGGTGTACAGCATAGTGATTCAGTTACTATATATATTCTTATTCATATTCCTTTTCATTATAGGTTATTATAAGATATTGAATAGCTCCCTGTGCTATACAGGAGGACCTCGCTGTTTATCTATTTTATATACAGTAATGTGTATATGTTAATCCCAAACTCCTAATTTATTGCTCCCCCCTTCCCTTTTGGGAACCATAAATTAGTTTTCAACGTCGTCTTCCCAATTGCCATCAACTTCTGTCAATCACATCAAAAACTCCTACATGCCAGGGACAGTACTAACCCTTCTCTCCATACAAATCCCATTTTGTAGACCAGGAAACTGAGGATAAGGGAGGTCAAGTTACTTGCTCCAGTTTAAACAACTAGTCGGTTGCAGAGCCAGAGTTCCTGTCTCCAAGACCAGAACATGTCTTCACATCTTTCTCAGTAAATATTCTCCCCTCAATAGGCGGTAAGGCACTGCTTATATCATTTCTGAAAAAGTTTTAAACCAGCAAATGTACATTTGGTTCATGCCAATATACAAGAACTGGTATTGGTCCATCTGATTGACTACATTTGTAAGTTTTGACAAGTAACATTAACTTCTCTGGGCCTGTCTGTGTTTCCCATCTGGAAAACATGAGTCAGACAGCTCCTGTATCATAGGATTGTTGTTAGGAGTAAATGGGATAATGCATGTAAAACACCTAACATCAGGCCTGACTTACTGTGAGCACTCAAGAAGTGATATTCATGAGCCTTGGTGATATTTATTTATCGCCTATTCTTTACCAGGACTTATGCTGTGCATTATCAAATAGTATGTAAAGTAAGACCCAGACATGTGCATGTGGAAAATACATATATGAATATACGTATATATGATTGTGAGGACCGAAAACAAAAAGTCTGAAATGACATAAACCAAAATATTAACAAGTGATTATGAGAGGTTTTAATTTCTTTCTGTCTTTAAATATTTCTCAAATGTTTCTGTAAATGAACAAGAATGGATTACTTTGTAATCAAAACAAAGAAAACATGGGAAATCCATTTGAAGTGCAATTCATTTTGGAATGGGAGGAATACTTTATTTCAAGAAAGCAATAAAAGTTTAAAACCTTTTAAAAGGTGCACTAGCTTAATAGTCCCAGGAGGGGAAAAGTAGCTATTTCCTAGCAAAGCTGAGCAAACCCTGCTGACTTCACCAGCAGTGGCTGTGACACCTGGTTCTCAAACAAGGACTGTAGGATTAGAAAGGAAAGACTTTTCAGTGGCAACCACCCATGTGGAGGTCACTTGAGAGAGGCAGTTGGCCACTGCTCACACCTCATTTTAGTTGTTCTGAGGCCAAGCCCAGCTAGGACTCGGAGCCCTCTTGCACCCCAGTCACCCCTTTACCATGACCTATGCATCCTTCCGGGTTAGAGACCTCATCTTGATGCAGGTGCAACAGCAGCAAGTGGTTCCCCAGCCCTCCCAACCTTGGAAGGCAGATCCAGCTGCCAAGCAAGGACCCACGTGGCCAGTTACAGAGCTGCTTCCACTTCCACGGACAGAAGCAGTCGGGTCTAGGAAGGGGGAGGGAAGGGGAGAGGAAGTAGCAGGCGGGGGAGGGAGCAGAGAACTTCTGCTTCCCAAGGACTTTCTCATCCAGTCCTCACCCTAGACTCAGCTGGGCAATGGGGAACTCCATCTGACAGATGGAGGGTTCTCAGGGAAGTTAAGAGCCGTGCTCCAATTCCACAAATGGTGTGAGCAGAAAAGCTACCACATGTGGGTGTTCTCTCAGGTGGCACCAAAGCAAACATCATGAGAGCAGTGAGGACCGCGGCAGATTGGAGAACACAGCCGACACAGGGCAGCTTCGCAGCTCGAGGACTGCGCCGTGCTGGAATGCAGGCCCACTGTGGCCAGATCTGCTGAGCTATTTTGTGAAACGTCTCCATTTCTGAAGGTCGGAGGAATTTTTAAAATAAAATTAAGGCATCTACAGGCCAGATAGAATCCCTGCGGGCTGAGTGGGGCTGACCAGCCTGCCCCCTTGGCCTGAGGCGCCCTGGAGCGGAGCAGCCCCGTGGCTGCTTGGCCAGTGGTGCACTTGTACCACTTGTGCCACAGACTGGTACCAAATCACACTCGGGAGACTGGAGAGCTTGATGTGGTACCTAGTTCTCTCCTATGACAAATCTTTTATTCTTTCAGGGTGTCCATCAATCAGCAGACTTGCCTTAAATGCCAACTTCATAGATTTTACAGTTGAGGGAGAGGAAGCAGAGAATACCAAGTGCATGATCCCTGGTGGGGAAAATCCTGTGAGGAAAAGTGAAGCTGGACAAGGAAGACAGGGAAGCTGAGTCCAGGGTGTCTGCATGATGGAGGGAGGGGGCTGGGAACTCCCCGGGGAAGTCCAGGTGGGGAGGTGGGAGGAGGGAAAGGAGGGGGCCCACTGAGTGACAGGCACTGCGCAATGGGACCCAGCCTAGAACAGTCCCCCCCACCACACTGCCAACTTCAGGGAAAATCACACCACAAAGAGACAAAACACTTGAAGAGTTTAATTTCTTATGGAAAAATAAGTGAAGAGGCCAAGATTTGTGTCAGTGTCAGTGCACCGTCGGCTCAGAAGTGAAACACCGTGAGATATCCCACAAACTGAAAATGGTTCATCTCCCTGAGTCCTGAAGGCAGGACGGCAGCGATGGATCCTGCCTGGTGCAGCCCAAGGCCACATACTTCACTCCCATGCACAGTCCCGGGCCTCTCCGCCTCTCTTCTGTGGTTATTCCAGGTGTGAGCATCCAACAGGTGACCGAGACGGTGCAGAGTCCCACGTCAGAGTCAGGTTAATTCCCCTGCTAGACAGACCTTGATCCCTGTCCCTGACCTCAAGTAGCGTCTCCCCAACACCCTCACCCCAGCGGCTGTGGTGGGACAGGACTCCTGTAGAGCTCCCTCTGAGAAGACCACCAACACCCACCCCTTTGCTAACAATGACCTTTAATGGGCATCATGGGCCCCAGAGCAAGGACAGTGAGGATCTTCCCCCAGCTGCAGCATGTCCTCCCCTGGGGCTCAAAGTTCACCCTGTGGTGACACAGCCAGCTCTGGGCAGTGACTAACCCGGGTCGAGGTGAGTCTTTCCATGATGGGTAGTGAAGCCTTGGAAAAAGCCCACTCTGTCTGCAGGGGATTTTCTTCCCCATCTGCAGTTGGCTCATCCTGAAGTCATAGACTTCTTGCCTTCCTCTTCCCCATTTTCTAAGCCCCTCGATACCCTGTTCCTACAGGAAAGGAGGGCAGCTCTCTGGAGGCCAGAATCCAGCTCTTAATCACTCTGACCTTCTGTCCCTGAGCTCCTGCATGTCTCCTGCTTTCCAGGGGATGGAGCGACAAGGCCCTTCACTCCCACACATCCCCGTCTCCCTGGAGCCCTCAGCCCAGTGCGCTGCAGGACAGGCAGTAACAGCTCCAATGTAACATGACATATTCCCTAGCTGGGATCAGCCCAGGCCCTTTGGGGCCTGGAGACTGGGGCACATAACCCAGCCTGGGTAGGTTGGGAAAGGCTGCCCAGAGCTGGTGGCAGGTGAGTCTAGAATTAGACACTGAGTCCAGTGAGCCTGGCCGAGAAGCAGGGACAGGACATTTCATTCAGATGCAGCAGCACCTGCAGACCCTTGAGAAGAGAAGGCACATCAGGGTTTGGTGAGCAGGCTAGTGTGGTGAACTACACCCTTGTTTACACTTCTACACCCTGATAGACTCAGGCAGGGCTGTGGGACTTACTCGGCCAATGAAATTGGAGAAGAAGTGATACCCATATCATTTCCAGACAGAAAAGCTTGGCTTAAGAGCCAGTGTCCTCTTTCTTTACCTCTGTAATTATAATGGAAGCACATGTCAAGCTAGAGCTTCCATCAGCCTGGATCCCTGAGTGACTGTAATGAACAGAGCCCCCTGCTGGTCTGAGTGGCATGTAGTGTGAGCAGGAAATGAATGCGGTGGCTAACTCGTTACTTCGGCACAACTGCACCTGTTCCTAACTGATACTATTGGCCTGGCTCCGGAGGGCTTATACCTGGGGGGGCCAGGGGACAGGCCTGCGTATGCATGTGGTCAGCTAGATCCTCTATTATTCTTTCTCCAGATCTCAGCATCACAGGCTGTAGTTCAGTTCACTGGAATCCTAGCTCTGCCGTGTACTAATTCTGAGACTTTGAGCAGTTTCGTAAACCCTTTGAACCTAAAATTATCCATCTGTAAATTGAGAATAATAAAAATAATAGTACCTACCTCACAGGACTTTTGTGTTTCCTGAGTAAATAAACACTGGATCTTCCCGATCTCTAATTATGACACTTGGGCCGCCTGTTCCCAGTCACAGAGTACTTGTTTAAAATGACATCCCTCACCCTTACCCCAGATCTACTGACTCTCTGCAGATGGGACCCAGAAGACTGTGCTTTTAGAAGGGACTCCAAGTAGAGTTTTTCATGCTGGAGTTTAAGAACCACTGTCTTTGTATAAAATATATAAACAACAAGGACCAACCATATAGCACAGGGAAGCATATTCAATTTCTTGTAATAAGCTATAATGGAAAAGAAGCTGAAAATATGTGTGTGTGTGTGTGTGTGTGTGTGTATGTGTGTGTGTGTATACATATATATATATATATGTCTTTTTGCTGTACACCTGAAACTAACATTGTAAATCAACTACATTTCAAGAAAAAATAAAATAAAATAAAGTAAAATTAAGTTAAAAAAAAGAACCACTGTCCTTAAGGCTTTGATGGACAGCCAAAACCTCTGCACGGAGAAAGGATCATTGCATGGAGGGTGGCTTGGTCTGAGGCCAAGAATCTTCAGCCTGCCCCTGACCAGGTGCCTCGGATAAAAGCCAAAGGCTTAAAAGCTCTGTATGACTTAGAGATCAGGTAACCTCACTTGGAGCCAGCTCCGTTTGTACAACTCCAGCATTAGTGAGCCCTCTGCAGCCAGCCTGGATGTGCTGCTGAGCTTTTTATGAGGTGTTCTTCTCTGATGGAGAGCCTCCAGCCACGTACCTCTTTCCTTCCTTGCCCACCCCTAACCTGGCTTACCTCTTGAGGATGTGGTACCAGTCCCTTGTCCTGAAGGACAAGGCTGATTCTTAAGAGAACAGAGACTCTGTAAGATTGAGGCCGGGGAGATGGCTGCAAAACTAGACCCCAGGAAGTAGCCTTCTGAGTGTCTAGAGCTACCCAAAGGCCACAGAGGAGAAAGATGCTTCAAGCTACCTGATGACTGCCCAACAGGCCCCGCTGCTCTCCTTACCGGCAGCTTCCTCCCAACATATGCCACTGCCATCTGGCTCTTCTGAAGCACTGCTCCAAATCACACATGTGCTCAAGAATACACATGTGGCTCCCTATGGCTTCCTGCCTTTGGAATCAGGTCTTAGCCTTTTGCTTGGGCAATCAGACTCCTCCAAGTCATAATGCAACTTGTCTTGCCAATCCCTTTCCCACTACTTTCCCAACCTACTAAGTTCTCTCTCCCCTCCCTTGCCCTTATGACTTACCTGGGAGGGCAGTTCAGGCAGGTGCTGCTGGTACTCCACCCAGACCCCCTTGTCCAGGCTGGTGCACCAGCCCCGGATACAAGGTCCAAAAGACTGGCCCTCTTGCCTCAAGGGAAGCCAAGTCTGTGGCGCCATCCACACTCCAGAGCCCAGCATGGGACCAGGCTGAGGTGATACTTCGGCAGAAGCTCATCTTTGCGTGGCCTCTTCCCATCTCCTGTCCTGTTTTCCTTACTTTCTTGCAGACTTTTTCTCTGGAGAGAACTCCCTCATAAATCACTCCCCCTAGAAACTCCTCCTCGGGCTTTGCATCTAGGAAGCCTCATCTAAGTCTCCTTGGTCATCTGGGAAGTTAACCTAAGGTTAACTAAGGCAATGGTCGCCTCCAACTCCACCTCCAGGCGAGCTATCCCAGAGGTCACAGAACAGAAAGGCTTACGGGCCAAATTAAGATGCTTGAATCACACAATTCATTTAATCAATTTAAAACACGGTGAAAAGCAATGGCAAACTTACAGGACAGGCAAACACACTCAGGATAAATGCAACAGGTAAAAGGA
Organism: Vicugna pacos; assembly: GCF_048564905.1. NCBI lineage: Eukaryota > Metazoa > Chordata > Mammalia > Artiodactyla > Camelidae > Vicugna > Vicugna pacos. The sequence goes on along the minus strand of NC_132992.1, from coordinate 71,770,400 downwards.
CCTCCCATCTAAATCCTGGATCACACAACATTCACACATCTCCTTCTCTCTGCCATGGCGGCCTTCCCTCCTAATGTGCTGATAAAGGGCTCAGAGGGGAGGGCAACTGAGGGGACCAGCTGGAAGATGGTGTCAATGCACAAATTGCCTCTGTGGGGAAGATTCACGGGCAGGTACACCTGGTCACCCTGTGGGACTCCAGTTCATCTGCTGAGCAGTTATGGATTTTATCTATGTTTCTGGGACATAGTGATTGTCACCATTGGAGCGCCATCTCAGGAGAAGACGTGATCTCTGCCTTGTAAATATTTAAGGTTTCCTTGATCTATTCTTTCCTCTGCCAATAAGCAACTCTCTCAATTTTTTCATCATTTTATCTATGTTCAACACACAGACATTCTGTTTATTCTGTGTCCAAGATATCTCATAAGCTACTTCCTTCTGTACATAACTTCTCTCATTTTCTATGGCACAATTAAATATTCTTAAATTACACAACAAACACAAAAAAGTTCCCTTTTCTAGAATGACCATCTCCTACCCATTAGCCCCCAGAGATCTTTGTGTCACCTCTAATGTAAAACCACATGCTTCAGTAAAAGAACAAGGATTCAACTCAGGATTTGAGCACTGGTTTGTCTGTTTCTAAATCTGATGCGTACATCACTGTGTCATACAACATGTTATCTGGCAGCGTGGCTTATCTCTCCTGCAAAAGCCTGTCTTTCTTATCTCTGTATTTCACCCCATCTCTCTCTCTCTCTCTATCTCTCCCTCTCTTCCTCTCAGTCGTTCCCCCTCCCTCTCACATGCACAGACACAGTGCTTGCCCATGATGGACCTTCAAATGTTGCTTGTGGGGTTCAACTGAATCTATTAACATTTAAGAAAGAGCACAGCCAGCCTGCTCTCTTGCATTACCACCACTTGACTTAAAAAGCGAGAGGACAGAAGCAAGCTTCCTCCTCCAGCAAAGCTCTGAACAGAGCATGTGCTAAATCCTGGTTTTTACTTTCCAGATTCAGACTGTGAACACCAGGGTCCTGATGTCTCTCCAGACTAGAGAAAGCAAAATCCCGCACCACTGAGACTATAAAACCGGGAGCCTCTGTCCTTTTCCAATTGGTCCACCCATCACAGCGCCAAAGCTGAGCTTTTATACGTGAAAAGTGCTTGCCAAATTCTCAGAATAAGCGTGGCAGAAAACTGAATGACAAGGTAAGAGTGTAACCTTGTACTGTGCTCTTAATAGTGGCGAGTTGAGGGTGATACAGTCCATTAAGAAATAAAAATCTTAGAGTCGGCCAGTCAAGCTCATACACAGAGCTTTAGTTTAGGTTCATATCAGCAATCTCAACCCACACAGAAGTTGCCGGAGACAAGGATTTGAGAAGGACCCCTTATTCTACTGAACAACTCCTCCAGCTTCTGAATAAAAGGTCCAGGGTCCCTATTCCAGCTGTTCTTCGCTACACCTCATATTTGGTCAGCCTCTCCCAGGTAGTAGCCACAACTCTCCCCTTCACACCCTTTCTCTTGTTTTCTCTCTCACTTAGGATGCTTTTGGGTGATGAGGATGGCAGCTAACATTTATTGAGTCAGAGGTTGGGTTCCAGGAAGCAACCTGTGAAACACATGCAGGATGCGCTGTTCAGATCAACACCCGCAGAAGGGAAGGGAGAAGAAGCAGGACTGGACCGAGGGAGAAGTGGAGCTGAGATGGAAGCCCAGCAAAGGCCTCCATCAACTCATGAGAGTTCTAGAACTGGGGTGGCCTTGCAGAGTTGAGGCAAGGGGTCCAGGTCTTTCTAGCTCCACATAGATCAGTCTTTGGATGCAGACTGCTCCCAGAAAGAGGCCATGGCCTTGGGCAACACGGTCATCTTCAACAGGGGCAACCCTTGAAAAGTGCTGGCCATTGAGCATCGCTAGTGGCTGGAGAAATAAATCTATCTCCAAAGCGTGATCCAGGTGGCAAGTCACAGCTCCCACAGTAAGCACTTGCTACCTGCCAAGTCTCATCCTACACCCTTCATGTTATCTCGTGCAATCCTCACAACAATCTTATGGGGTAGAGACTAGAATTATCTCCTATTGCATGTGGAAACTGATGCACAGAGAGGTTAAGTAACTTACCTAATGTCACACAGCCAGGGAGTGGTGGAACCAGGATTTAAACCCAGGCAGTCTGACTCTGATGATCCTCTGCCCACAGCTCCTCCCATACTAGTAAAAGAAAAGCCACCAGAAACTGGATAGGGATTTTTCCCAAGCATGTAGAACAGTGTCTAGCAAATAACAAGCAGGCAAAGTGTTTTGAATGAATGAATGATTTCACAAAGGGAAAAATTCAGTGCTGTGGGTTCAAGAGCAACTGGAATTCTGGCTCCACTTCTCTGTTCTCTGTCCCCTTCCATGTGTTGGCTTTGTCCTCTGGATGGCTTCCATCAAGGTCACAAGATGGACTTACAGCTACCTGTCTACACCAGGAGAGGAGAGAATTTCACTTTCATAACCACCCAAAGACTCAAGCATCACACTTCACATTTCAATCTGAAGCAGTCACTGAGGCAAAAGGATTGATATTATCCTGCTTGGCTTAGAACAGTAAGGAGCTCCCTTGACATTCCATCCAAAAACAGGAGGAGAATCTGGGTGCTGTTTGGAAGTGAGGAGAAGAGGAGTGGATACTGAGTAGGCAACAAGTGAGCACCCACTAAACTCTATCCTGGGGGCCTCCAAGCCCATGAACCCCTTTGCTCCCTCCTCAAGGCCTAGCTTCACCTTTTCCTTATCTTCTCCCTCAATGTCCATCATCCACCTCCATTCCGCTGCTCCGAGTTTAGGGAAATGGCTCACCCTCAGATCCTGTGGGAGAAGGAGAACAAGAAGAAAGCAGCCCCACTGGGAGTGGAGTCTGGGCTTGGGATGGAGTATGTATAAAATAATAAGATTTTTTCTGCAATTAGATTAACCTCTTTGCAGAGCCTCAGATAATGCTTGATGGCCACACTATCTAAAATATGCCTCCCCTTCCACTGCAGTCTCTCTCCTCTTTCCCTGCTTTATTTTCTCCATAGCCTCATGTCTATCTGGACTTGCACTGTTTTTATGTTTATTATTTGTTTGATGTCTCCTTTCTCCACTGGAATAGATGCTCCACAAAAAACAAACAAACAAACAAACAAAACGACTTTCTCCCATTCATCACTGAGTTTTTGACACATAAAACAGTGACTGCCACCTAACTGGTGCTTAATAACATTTGTTAATGGGATGGATGGATGGATGGAAGGATGGAAGGATAGATGGATGGAAGGATAACCATCTCCTTTGTGTTGCTATAGTAACAGGCTCAGTCTCCTCCTCCAACTCGAGTGGCATTACCAAAGATTTCCTTGTGCTACCCACAACTTCAAAGTGACAGGCCCCCAGAAGGCAACTGGAGAAAGACAACAGGGGAAATGCCATCTTATCTCAAAGAAATCACAGACTGTCCTCATGCCCCAGAGGATATCTGATCCATAGATACTGGTCACATGTATGTGGTCCCACGTTTTAGAAAGAACAAATCAGTGAAATCATTTTGTCTATACACATTACAGACATGTGAAATGTAAGATTTTTTCAGCAATATTTTCAATTCTTAATAACTATTAGATTGATAGAAATCACACATACACTACAAAGCCAGCAATGGCCAGCTCACTTCAGCTAACGTTTAATGAGGAGGGGAGATTCTCTTAGCCACACATGTTCATGTTGTCCACAGGATCTCCATCTACAGAATGAGGAGACTAATTCTATCAGTCCTCACATGGCGGTCTGGGAGCACCAATTAAGAAAGAATAAGAGTGCTTCCAGGGGGAGGGTATAGCTCAGTTGTAGAGCACATGCTTAGAATGCATGAAGTCCTGGGTTCAATCCCCAGTACCTCCATCAAAAAACTAACTAAATAAATAAACCTGATTACCTCCTCCCTGCAAAGAGTGCTTCCTACCACTGTCATGGTTCGTCCGCTCGACTGCATCATCGCTGTGTCCCAGAACATGGATATGGGCAAGAACGGGGACCTGCCCTGGCCCCCGGTCAGGAATGAATTCAAGTACTTCCAAAGAATGACCACAGCCTCTTTAGTAGAAGGTAAGCAGAGTTTGGTGATTATGGGTAGGAAGACCTGGTTCTCCACTCAAGAGAAGAACTGACCTTTAAAGGACAGAATTAATTTAGTTCTAAGTAGAGAACTCAGGGAACTTCCACAGGAGCTCATTTTTTTGACAAAAGTCTGGATGATGCCTTAAAACTTATTGAGCAACCAGAAATAACAAATTAAGCAGTTATGTTTTGGATAGTGGGAGGTAGCTCTGTTTAAGGAAGCCGTGGACAAGCCAGGCCATCTTAGATTATCCTGCAGGACAAGGATCATGCAGGAATTTGAGAGTGGCATATTTTTTCTAGAAACTGATTTGGAAAAATACAAACTTCTTCCAGAATAGCCAGGTGTTCCCTCTGATGTCCAGGAGAAAAAAGGCATTAGGTACAAATTTGAAGTATATGAAAAGAACAATTAATGTGAAAGTGTTTTCTGATCTATTTCAAGTGCCCCCGCAGTTATGTATTTTTTCTTGTAAAGAATTTTGTTGACTTTAGATCCATGGATAATTATTTCTAAGCAATGTGCTTTTATTCCTCATTTATCTTTTTTTTTTTGATTGAAGTACAGTCAATTATAATGTGTCAGTTTCTGGTGAACAGCACAGTGTCCTAGTCATGCATATACATACATGTATTTATTTTCAATTTTTTTTTATTAAAGGTTATTACAAGATTTTTTTAAAAAAAAGAAAGAATAAGAGATCACAGAATTTGAAGCCAATCTCCCTGGGTTCAAATCTTAGCTTCACCTCTTACTGTCTGGGGGGTCTAGGGCAAGTTGATTGATCTTTCTGTGCCTCATATCTCATGCATAAAATAAGAATACTATTACCAGTTACTACTATTACTGCTGTGAAGATGAATGAGTTATTACACGTATAGCACTGAGAGGAGTGGCTGGCTCACAGTAAGCACCAAGTACATGTTGGCTATTGGAGTGTCTGGTCCTCAGTGTTGAAAAAATCAGTCATCGTGCAAGTCTCCTTCACTTACACAATCTACCCATGTACACGTAATACACACATAACACAAAAAAAAACACAAACAATTTATGCAACATACAACACACGGAACAAAATATACAAGGCACACAACATACATACATACATAATACAGCCAGGCATTGCTTCATACTCTGTAGTAGTGGTATCATCCAACTTTAGACCCAAATCCCAAATCCCTGCTGACACATACTCATGATGCTTCCCCATTGTATATCGTTATGACATCACGCAGTGTCTTGATAAAGCAATTTACCAACTGCTCATTCTATTTGCTCTCAGAGCAGAATGACCACTTTTGTTTTGTAAGCTTCTTAACAATGGCATTTTCTCCAGCATAGTGTTGTGTTCCAGTGCAGAGCTTTGGAGTCAGATGGACATGAGTTCAAATCCTGACATTACTAGTTACCAGCTGTATGGGCTGGGGCAAGCTGCTGTGCTTATCTAGCTGTGACCTTATTCCCATTTCATGGATGAGGAGATGAACCAGAAAGAACCAATTCTAAACATGAGCTTCAGGTTGCTGTCTATAAGAAAGATTCACCTTGCATGGTTCTTATAAGGAATGAAAAGATAAGATATGTGCTACATTTAGATTAGTGCTTAGCACATGCTAATTTATGCTAATATAACATATCTTAGGTAAATAGTGTCGGTGAATAGTGAATTTCTTGAAATGGAAAAAAAAAGTTGCTTTGAATAAACTGTTGACAGTTAATGGGACTCTCTGATGGTAACCCGTGTGTTTGGGTTCAAGATCCCATAAACTTCCACCCAGCTTTGTGTTGTAACCTTACAGTTTCCCTTCATGAAATTTGAGAGGTGATGTTTTGACATTGTTTCATTTCCTCCTGATGGGTGGGCTTAACTGGGTTTCTCAATTTAGGCCTAGCAAAAGGGAGAAGTATTTTAAATCGCTGCAACAGTCCAAGTGGGTCATACCTTCTGGCCTCTGAGAATGAGCCCAGAATTCTCTTCTACTCTCCTAAGATACTTGGGCTTCTTCCAATTCCTCTAATTGCCAAATAGAATCCTTTCCTTAGTTTCTTCAAAGCTCCCCCTTTCTCCTTTCAACTTGCCTGTTGGCACTTGGGTACGTTAAAGATGAATTTTAAATAATATCAATCACATTTCACGTTCTTGTGGCACACTTCTGTTCACTAAACGCCTTCACGCCCATTCTTCCTTATTGGCTGAAGGAAGAAACGGCTCCTTAATGGATGACACAGCGAGGGTGAGAGAGCTGAGCCAACAGCTCAGCTGGGTGTTCAGCTCCAAGCAAACACCACCGTCTCCTGGTACAAGAAGATAGTCTTTGACTGACAGACACCTTTTTAAAAATTGTGGTCAAGTAGTCAATAACATAGCATTTACCATCTTGTCCATTTTTTTTAAATTTTTGTAGGGGAGATAATTAGGTTCTTATTTATCTTTAATGGAGATACCGGGGGTTGAACCTAGGACCTCATGCATGCTAGGCACACACTCTACCACTGAGCTATACCCCTTCTTCCGTTTTAACCATTTCTAAGTGTCCAGTTCAATGGCACTGAGTATATTCACACAGCTGGGTGTCATGACCACCCATCTCCAGAGTTCATCCCATCTTCCCAAACTGCAGCGCCATCCTCATTAAACACTAACTTCCCATCCCACCCCACCCACAGCCCCTGGTGACCACCACTCTACTTTCTGTCTTTATGAAATGACTGCTCTGGAAACCTTGTAGGAGAGGAATCGTACAGTATTTGTCCTTTTGTATGACAGACACTTTTGCAGTGAGATTTCTGAAGGAAGGTACCAAGATTCTTTCCCCCATTGCGTTTATTTTGGCTAATGTTGCCCTTTAGCCAGAAGGGGAGTCTCTTCTTCAACTTAAAGTAACCCACTCTCATGGACTGAACACCTTTTAGGCCCTGCCCTGCAAAACAGGTTTTCTAACATGACTTTGCTGAAAGCTGTTCATTTCTCCAGGTAAAGACTTGAATTGTGGTCATCAGAAAAGAAAAGAAAAGGAAAAACCTCCTGGAGAAGGACAGAAGATGTTTTCTCATGCCACCTCTGAGGTTCCCAAAGCCCCTCTCTCCTCCACTGGCCGCTGTGTGTGTGTGGATTGTTTTTGTGCTTTGTTTCTGTTTTAAAGAACTCTGTGATCCACTTCAGTTCATGTTTTGCCCAGAAAGCTAACACAGCTGCAAATCCTTTCTGCCTGGAAATCCTTCCAGGCTTTTCAGAGGCCTCTTTGCTGGTTCACTGGCCACTTCCCTCCCTCCCAGGCCAGCCAGCCTCTCTGAGTCTACTGCCCCCTGGGCCGCCTGCTTGGCTCCTGAGAGAAGCAGCTCTCTGGAAGGAGCCTGCCTTTTCTGTGGGTTTCTATTACTTGGAGAAGCACAGGTCCCCCCACCCCGGGTGCCCCAGCCCCCTTCTGGGGCTTCCCCCTCAGAGAATTGGCTCAGCTGCCCGCTGGTAAACCAGCTGGCCATCACCATGACAACGGCCTGGCCCAGAGCCTGGATGACGCCAGGCCTGATTCCCCTCCCAGCAGCAACCGAGTCTGTTTGTTTGAGTTCCAGCTGCTTTTGTTGGGCTTCCTCTTGTCTGTCAGTTTGAGGCAACTTCAACGCTGACTGGCTACAGGGAGCTGGCCTTAGAATCCCTAGGATACCGGGAAGTCAGCTCCCTGCCCAGGGCAGGAATTTCCTGGCACCCTGGGGTATTCTCCATCACAGTAACAATATCTAGAAGAGCCCTTCAAGCAAAGCAGAGCCTCCAGGAAGCCTGGGCATCAGATAATCTGCTAATACTCTGACCCCCCAGGCAACTTCTATCAAGGGCACTATTACTAACCCAAAGTTGGCTTTGCGATGCCCCACCCATAACAAAAGTCCAGCCTGTTGTTTGATGAATCAGAGGAAGCTTTACATGTCAGCAGAGCAGTCCAGCTGTGCAGAAACATCAAAAATAAATAAACCCAGGATGACGAAGAAACAATATGTGGATTTTGAGGGACAGTTTAAGGCAACATGGCGATAGACATCCGAGGGGAACGTCACCTCATCATTTGGCGTGGTTTCACCTTTATTATTTGCATAACATAGAAGCAGGAATCTGGAACACTGTGACTAACTTGAAACATATTTTCTAGCCTTTTGTCATTTCATCAGGTTTTTATCTCTGAAATAATTTACTTTAATAACTTGCTTGGCCTCCAGGGCTCCTGAGTTTCCCCAGGTCCTCTGATTTGTGATATAAAAGGTGCTTCCGGTGCATCACCCTTTGAAGCTGTGTCAGAGCACCCTTTGCTCCTCATCTGTAAAATGGGGCTAAATAATGCCAACCAGCCGGGTGGTCCAGTACTTAGCTCAGCCTGGCGCTTCCTGAGCTATGATCATTATCATGAACTCTTACCTATGCCTTTTTCCTGAGCATCCTGACACTTTTTAAGAATTACATCCTTGATGCTTTCAACAAATACTGTTTAGTGAGCCTCAGTGGCCCAGGCACTGTGCTAGCCCCTAGGGGTAAAACAACAGACAAAACCAGACATAGTTTTGGCCCTTTGGTAGCTTCTAGACTAGTAAGGGAGACAGATATTAATCAAATAATCACACAAAATATAAAATTACATCTGCGTCATGTAGGTGAAGCCACCTGAGACCCTCCAGGCCAGCCCATTCCCCAGCTGATACCACAGAGGACATCAGTCCGCCATATTGAGCAGAAGAATGTCCCAGCCAATTCCTGTCTTAATTCCTGACCCACAAAATCACATAATATAATAAACTGGTTGCTGTCTCAAGCCCGTCCCCTCCAAATAAAACTAATCACATCTGTACTAAGTGCCTAAAGCATTAAGAGAACATGAAATAGAGGAAATAAACTACATCTTAGCCTCTTTTCCTAGCTGGGATACTAGAGTTAAAGCAAGTTTAGATATAAGAATTTAGAATGGAATTATTTGATCTCTTAAATCCTAAAGCTTAAAGCAAAGCCTAGGGATGTAAATTCTCAAACCACAATCCTGCAGAAAGATCCTGGTTTTCTGTATCAAACCTTGTTTCACTGAAGAGCGCCCTCTTCTGGCTAAGGGTGTGCTCTTGAGCCACGCTGTTTCCTGAGGCTGCTTTCAAAGGAATTTATAGACTATGATGCTCATTTCTTCACCAAATGTGTGCTGAGCACCCAAGCCCCGGGGGTACAGCCTGAATCAGACCCAGGCTCCCCATCCTTGTGCAGCTGACAGTCATGTGAATTTCCTGACGTCTCTGAGAGTGTAGGGCAAGCTTCAAAACTCCCATTTGATAGATGAGGAACAGAGACAGGGACGGGGGATAAAACTATGCTATGTTATTGATCACTTAGGACTAGATTTTAGGACTCAAGGAAACAAAGAATCCCACTGAACACTGGACTGGGCCAAATTCCTCACCCTTCTTAGCCACCCGGCTTCATCACCCTCTGCTTCCTAACCTTGAGTTCCCTCATGCTCAGGAAGTCCCCAGAACCAGGGGACCTCACCTCCACACCTCTGTGGCCTCACGTGACTTTCCCTGCCACTTCATCTCCGCAATGACCGATTCTCCAAAGCCGGTCTCCAGTCTCCCTCTTCCCTAAGACCCTCCAGCCCTCCCTGACACCTTGCCCCCCGGTAGCCCTAGAGTGTAACATACATTTGGGAATGTATATCCCAGCAGACGCCTCACTGTATAACCAGCCACATCCTGTGGAGAGAATCAGACAGATCTGGGGTTCAAATCTCAGATCTGCCAACTTACTCCCCTGTGATGTGAGAAAGTGATGTTGCCTTCTCACTCTAGTGTTTTCATGGGTACAACATGGATAGTAGCTATTCTGGAACTTAAGTGATACGTTTAGAGCACTTGGCACACGGTAAGCACTTAGCACATTATATGTCTAAGTCATTTAACATGTTCAGTCTGGTCACCTGCTTGGACAACATCATGGCCCTCGAGGCCCCTAGCACAGTCGGGCGTGTGTGGAGAGACATCACCCAGGAATTTTAAAACTCACACAAAATTCTTGAGGAACAAGATCTTCTCCTGAAAGCAGGTAGGTGTGCAGATTCTAACAGCATTAAGAATACACTCTGTGCCGCCTCGTGGAGACGTGACCTGGGAAGCATGGTGCCTAGGGCCCATGATATTTTTAGGGATCCAGAGAAATGTTTTAATTTCTTTTAAAAAATCAGAAGAAAAAGGTTAACTTTCATGTCAAAAAGGTACAATATATTATATATTCACCTTTATATCAAAGCAATCATAAAATGAAATTTTAATTAACTTTTCTAGAGAAAGAGGCCTACAAAGATCAAAGTGTCCAGGGCCCATGAAGGTCATAATGCAACCCTGATGAAGAAAGGCCTCTGCTATTTTAAAAAAAAAAAAAAGAGTAGGAAAATCCAACCGTGGCAAAAGAGTAGATGATGTAAGTGTTCCTCCCAGCCCTAACATCCTTCAGTTCAGGGAATTCCTTTGCCTCAGCATGGCTGGGATCTTTTACAAAGCGTATTCTTAAGAGTACATTTTCCTAACGTTATTAGAGCTGGATGCCCATCTGCTTTTAGCAGAAGATCTTGGTCCCCAAGAATTTGGCGTGCGTTTTAAAATTCAGGCGTGCAGTCTTTCCCTGCTTGGTCAATGATTGTCATGCCCCGCAGCGGCCGACAGAGGGTGCAGCGACTCACCCTTAAGCACGGGGATCAGTGGCGTGTAAAGAGGAGAGGTGAATTCTGAAAGCCTTGCTGGTCCCGTGGTGCCCAGACGAACAACATGGGGATGACCTGGGAGCTTGCTGAGATGCAGAGTCTTGTACCTGACCCTAGGGAGGACCCTAGACCCCAAGAATCAGGATTTGCATGTTGAGAAGATTCCTAGGTAATTTTTATACACATTTAAGTTTGAGAAGCACTGGTTTAAAGTTTCTTTTCTTTGAAAAGGAAGCCTGCCTCCTTGAGGGAGAGAAGGATGGGAGAGCAGCTGGCTAAGGCATCTTAGCCCCCACATCTCCTATTCCTTCAGCCAACCAGCCAGCATCGATTAGGACGGGACTGAAGCCACAGGAGGGGATGTGAAAGCATTTTTCAGATCACAAATGAACTGGCTTATTCATCTTCCATTTCAGTGACTGTCTGTTGAGTGTCTACTATGTGCTGGGCATCAGGGACACAAGAATGAGCAAAAAGCAGAGCCTGTTCATAAACACACATAACTGCCATGCGGGCACAGAGGGCCATGAGGGAGGACCAGGAGGAAGGGGGCTGGTTTGTCAGGGAAGGCCTCTCTGAGGAAGTGAGTTTCAAGCTTACGATCTGAAGGGTGCCTGGGAATTAGCTAGGAAGAGTGGAAGTTCCTGGCAGGGGAAATCATGTACAAAGGTCATCCAACAGGGAGGAACACGGCACACTCAAGGAACTGAAAGAAGACTGGCCTGGAGTGATGACGTGGGCCTGAGAGGAAGGCAGGAAGCAGCCTTGGTGGGGCGGGGACCAGAGGGCACAGGCTCGGCCTCGGATCTTACAGAGGTGGCATCTGGCTCTGTTTCTGAGGGTCCCTGCTCCAGTGGCCCGTGTGGATATCTCACCCCGGTCTCTTACAGCCCACTTTCTCCTCTGCTTACCTCTCCTCAGCCTCCCCGGCCTCCACCCCTTCATTACTACATGTCCCCTTCCACTCCACTCCCTAGCATCTTCCCCTTCAGAGTTTAAACCTGCTCCAGGTCTCCCCCTACCTTTCCAGGCAACCAGACCTCAATGTCAAGACGCCTCCTTCTCCTGAAGAGAAGACAATCCAGAAATCAGAAACTAATCACAGGTAAACAACAAGTTTCTTCTGTACAGCACAGGGAACTATATTCAGTATCTTGTAGCAACCTATAATGAAAAAGAATATGAATGTATGTCTGTATATGTATGACTGAAACATTATGCTGTCCACCAGAAACCAACACGTAAACTGCCTATAGTTCAATTAAAAAAAAGAAAAAGAAACCAATCACCGTTTATTGAGAGTGCATCACCTGCTGTGCCAGGCACCCCTTGACACATTTCTTTTTAAACTGAATACTCCCAGCAACTCATTCCATAGTTACTATCATCCCAGTTCTGTATTGGAGGAAATTGAAGTGCAGATAGGGCAAGTCATTTTGTCAAGATTGCACAGCTGGACACTGGTGGAGCCAATACTCCCTTCCCATTCAGAACAGGGGCTGCACCCTGTGCCGTGTGACACTGAATGGACCGCACAGCTACATTTCACAAACCGTAAAAAGGAAAAAATCTTTGGCCCAACTCGAACAAAATAATCTTAGATATGCACAAAAACTTGGCCCCAAAGACATTTGCAGCCTTGTCTTTAATAGCAAAAAAAAAAATTAGAAACCCAGAGGTCCAAAAACACAGGACTGGTTTAAAGTGTTATAAGTAGAATCCTGTGTGACTAGCTGCTAAAGTGATCATGTAGAAAAATTGTTTATGTTCACGATCTATGGTATAGAAAAACCAGATTAAAAAACAGTATTGTGGCATGGTCCAATTTTCATGAAAACTACAGTGTGTAAACTAAAAACTGTAAAACTTGGGTGTATATTGAAAAGGAGAATCAAAAATGCTGACAGTGGTTATCGCTGTAATAGGATTACAGGTGATTTTTATTTTCTTTATTTTGCTTATCTGAATTTTCAAAGCTTTCCCCATGAGCATCTATTTCTTTTGGAAAGAGGGGGAAAGCAAAAACAACAACAACAACAAAAAAAAAACAGGAGCTGTTTGAGTTTTAGCCTTTCCACTTATTGTTACCTATTAAAAAAAAAACAAACATACTGTTCTGCTGGGAAGACTGAAAAAACATTTTGTATTACAAAAGTGATGTGTGTGCTTGCCAAAAACAAAAAATCAGAGGGTACAAACAAGCAAAAAGAAGAAAATAAAAGGCACATTCCTTCCTCTCCAGAGACAACCGATACCAGCACCTTCGTGACTCTTCACAAGCCATGTGTTTTTGAAGATCATTTCTTCCTTTGAGTTCTGCTCTAAGTACTAGTCACTGGGCAGCCCACCCCACCTCGCCCCCTGCCCCCCGCCACCCTTGCCATGACAGGAAACACGAGTTTGGAATGAGGCTTACAGATTACAGACAGCCCATAAGACTGTGTCCGGGACCCCAGAATGACAACTTACTTAGTGTGGACCCTGGCTTGCTGGGGAGCACACAACTCGTGGGTCACAGGGGCCAGGAGCCGTCAAGTGTGAGCATCATAAAAGTGACTCCTAACATGCTTAAGATTGCAACAACTCATTCTTGGATTTTGCAACCCTGTTTCCCTGCTTCTAAAAGAACTTAAGAGAACTACATCCCAACATTTGAATATTCTGTTTAGTACTTTTCTATATATGCAGCAGAAGGGAATTAAGGTTCATTTGGCTGTATGACTATCATAACTCTCTTTCCTCCTACCCCTCAGATAATTGCTGGCAATCACTCTGGGGTGGCCTGGGTCAGGGCCAGAATGGCAGCTCTGAGGAGCAGAACCTGCTGTGAGGGAGGCGGTGCCAGGCCTAGGAGGCCAGCTCCCAGGGCAGCAGGGCCCTGGGCCATTCCCATACACACACACTCAACAACTACAGGTTTCCAAGCCCTACCCTGCCCAAGCTCTCTTCTACTAACGTCCCCCCTTCCAGGAAGGAGTGGCCTCCAGCTGCTGGCACCTGGCAACCCACTGGGTCCACACCCTCAGCACAGCCCTCAGGCAGAAAACGTTTCTACAGCCAACATGCAAGCCACATGACTCCCGGTCTCTTCAGATGTTGTGACATCGAGTCAGGGTCCAGACCCAGGGCCTACATCCCACCTGCAAGCTCCATGAGTTGAGCTGGTCTCACTGCTATTCAATCTATTCAGTCTTTCTTGAAACCTCAAAGATTTTGGAGATGAGATTTCTCCTTTATATACGGCTCCTCTCACAGATAACAGTAACTATAGCTTCTGTTTAATAAGCTCCTGATATGCCAGGCATTTTATAAGCATATATGCATACAACAGCCTCTGAGGTAGACACAATTATCCCCACTTCACAGATGTGAAAAAACTGAGGCTCCAGGAAGTAGAGTGATCTGTCCAAGGTCAAACAGTGAGGAACTGAGACAGGAATCCACTCAGACCTGTGTGACCACAAAGCTCATGCACTGCCCAGGAAGACCAGCGCAGAAGACCAAGAGATCACGTAATCTCCCCTCATTCCATTTACAAGACAGCTAAGTTGGAAAACAGATAGCACTTACTATGTGTCAAGCACTGTCCTAGGACTTTGCAAAGAGCAGTTCAGTTTATCCTCAACCTATGGCTAGAAGATGGGGAGTTATTTTTACAGATGAGAAAACTGAGGCACAGCGAAGAGAGTACACTTGCCTAAGGCCACACAGCAAGTGGTGGGAGAGAAACCTGGCTCTAGAGGACGTGCTGCCTCTCTGATCCCAGGAGCAGTGCCCCCTACCCCCAAATTTTCGTCCTCTGACCTCCCCGAGTCTCCACTCTCCTCCTCATCTTTCTGAGAGTCCACTTCCCACTTCCCTACCCCTCTCTGGGTGGTGGTGGTGGTGTTCTCTTGTGAAACTGCTTTGTGCAACTACTTCTTATGCAAGGCTGTCTTGGATTAGATCACTATCTAGATTTCCCCAAAGAACTGAGAGGAAGGTTTATCAAAGCAAAGGCTTTGGTTTGTGTCTTTAGAAATTAATCAGTTAGTGAATCCATTCATCGGCAAGAGCTTGAGAGCAGGTTTTGTCCCCATTCCTGTGCTGGGCATTATGAGGTCTATGAACACAAAAGACATCCAGGACCTGGCCCCCACTCTCAAAGAAACAAAAGTGAAGACAGCATGTAAGCATGCGCTCTGTGTGCTGGGTCTGTGCACAGATGGATTTCCTAAGATACATAGGAGAGGAGTCAGAAAAGTTGTTAGGAGGGAGGTGGAACTGGAAATAGTGTTTAAAAGAAGAGGCAAGTTTTGGCTAGCAAGAAGGAAAAAAGTAGTCCAGGCAAGAGAAACAACAGAAGTGTTTTCTGTGTCCAAATTGACCAGATCCACAGAAATAAATTAAAGAGAGAGAAAAAAAAATGGGATTTCTTTTTCCTGCCAAGTTTTGCTATTTCCCTCAGAGTGAACAAAGAAAATCTCTTCCCCTTAGCCCTGTTGCGGCTTCTGGAATAGGAAAAGGGTGCTCTGCCTCATGTGTCCACTAGGGGGAAGAGCTGCTACTTCTGCTGCTAGAGCTCCAAGCACAACCAGGAAAGGTGAAAGATTCCAGACTCCGCAAATCAGCAGGTTGGAATGGCCGGAGGCCAGCAGTGGGCACCAGTCTTCTCAGTCTGAGCTGCCTTCGGATTCAGCCTAGAGTCAGGGAAGAAACAGAATATAGAATGTAAGAGGAAATTGGGTGAGACTGAACGGGAAGAGAGAGATATTAAAGAGACATTCCCCCACACCTCCTGTACCTTGAAAAGACTTTCCAATGAGCAAAAAAGGGGTTTCCATGCATTCAGGCTACCCATGCCTTCTGCTGTTGTCTTGGCTGAGAAAAACGTAATACAAGGCTTGGGTAACTGAAAAATGACCAGTTGCTAGTCTAAGAGTGGTTTCAGGACAGCCAACTCAGTTTCTCTGGACAAGGGTAGCCATTCTAGCCACTGCACCGAGGAATGCTTGTGGTTTAGGGAGTACACACCTCCTGGCCATTACCCCAGCCCTGGTGTGCTGTGGGCTGTGTGGGGCAGTAGGCATGCCACTGCACCCTTTAGGAGCCCTGAAGTCAGTACTGTACATTCCACCATCTGAGCCAGGCAACAGGGTCCTGAAGCCACCAGAACAGAGGTTAGAGGAAAGGTGGAAGGGACACTAGCTCGAAACCAGAAATCTTGGCTTTTATCCATCTCTAACTAGCTGTGCAAGTTTGCATGGATGAACCAACTTCTCTGAGCCTTAGTTCCTCCATTTGTAAAACTGAAAGGCTGAATTAGAAGAATAGTATCTGATGTGCGTTCTAGTTCTGAAATTCTGAAAAACGCACACTCCTTTGACCAGAGGAACTGGGGAATGGGCGAGGGTTGGAGGTGGGCGGCGGTAGCTGCGACTCCACAGCCGGCTCCCGGGCAGTGGCCGCTGCGGCACTGTCCCCCTCCTCCCGCCTCCCGCCCTCATGGACGGGCGGCACACACCCACAGCTCCCTCGGGCGGCACACACCCACAGCTCCCTCGGAGACTTCTGGAATCTCGCTGGATTCCTCCCAGGAATGTTTATTGCCCTTTACATCTGCAAATCGCTTTACATCAGCAACCCTGCTGCGCGATCCCTGCTGCGCGATTATTAATCATCGCCGCAATATTCCTCCTTCCGCCGGTAAGAGGAATTGCGGGGGTCTGGATTTATGAAGGTGAAATCCGAAGGTAATTTGCCTGGGATTCACTCAATAATCAGTTAACAACAGATAATTAAGCGCCTAATATGAGTAAGGCGCAATGAGACGCACAAATCCAGTTACTGTAGGGGTCAGAATTGCAGGGGTCCTCAAAGAATACTGATATTCCAATTATGCATGCCTCCCCGCCCGTGCCTATAGTTAAAAGGTGATGGACGATCTCCCCTCACAAGCCCGACGACACTGCGCCCCACCCCCACAGTTCTTTTTACCAGGCTAGGTAAAGCAAAGTGACCTTCCCAAGGTCACTTATCCCCCAAAGGGCAACACTGATCGCAGAATCTTGGTCTTCAAATCTCTCCACTGCCCCATGGGCGAGAATTTTACGTTCAAGCCTATAAAATATAAAATAGAGTGAGGCGGGCGATGGCTGTTTCCATGATTTCCGGGCATAGAGTTAGAAAATCGTGATCCCAGCTCACCCACCCGAAACAGATCACGCAGCTCAAATCTCGTCTGCAGCCTCAACGAGACAAATGTTTGGGACCCCCGAGCTCACCCATCAATCACCCACGCCCTCCCCTCGGGGTCCCTGTCTCTCCCTCCCCTCTTCTCCGCTCCAGTCTCCAGGAAGAGTCGGCGGTCGCGTGGAACAGAGCCGCCGGCAGCACCCACCCCCACGGGGGCGTGGCCGGAGGCAGGGGGCGGGACGCGGCGGGAGCCCGGCTCCCAGCCTCCTCCCGACCCGCGCGATGCAGTGGCTGAGCCAAATATGGGCAGAGCGGAAGCGGTGGGCAGACGTCACGACGCCGGGTGGGGGCCGCGCTGTGGGGCGGATGACGGGAGGCGCTGACGGCGCCTACGTGTCACCATGGAAACCAAACAGTAAATAGAGGACTCCGGAGCTCCTGGCGCGGCCTGACCCAGCGACCTGGCCTGAAGCAAAGGGCCGGAAGCTGGGAAGGGCCGGGAGAAACCTGGGCTTGGTTGACGAGGGCAGGGGCGCGGCGAGGGTGCCGAGAGGGCGGAGAGGGGACGCCGAGAGAGCACCCCCTCTGGCTGGGCTTTGGGAAGCCAGCTCTCCCTCCTGAATAGAAAGAAGCCCTCCTGGATGGATAGAAGCCTTCCTGTCCGTTTTCAAGGGCTTCCTCGGCTTGCAAGGTTGTTGGAAATACTGGTTTTGCTTTGTATTTTCTTACCAGTGTCTAAGAATTCAGACACTGGAACCACACTACCCGGACTCAGATTCCAGCTCTGCCACTCGAACTGGATGATCTTGAACAGATCGCAATCCTTCTGTGCCCCCAGGCTATATTATCTATAAAATAAGGATAATAGCAGGAGTGCCCGTATTCATAAGTTAATATGGATGTATGTGTGTGTGTGTGTGTGTGTGTGTATTTGGAACTGGGTGTCTAGCGCATTGTGAGCCCAAATTACTCCTAGCTATTCATTTTTATTCCTAAGCATCACAATAATAGTTTAGTAGTTTAGGCAACTACTAAATCGTACTACTGTTGTAATTTTTTTTCTTGATTTGTTTTTCAGTTTTAAATAATTTTAAAAGATTTTCCACTTTAAAATTAATATTAAAATTTAGTAAAATATTTCATATATTAACTGAAATGTGCATTTACCAAATAAAAACGTTGCAAGTCTCAGTTTGCACTGCTTCACAGTTTTCAGTGTTAAACACAAAAACTAGACGGTTATATAGAGTAACAGAACTGAAGCAACCTGGGTTCAGTTTCCTTGTCTTTACTGTCACTGTGTTATCTTTATTTCAAAACAGTGTATGTACGACCATAGGGTTGGGGACACACACTGCACCCAAAATGATCTCAAATGAGCCTGAACCATTACAGTCTTACACTTAAAATGAAGGCATATAGCTAAATCCACATGTTAGAGAGCAACTGTTAGCATAACTGGGAGTTTGCTTCCATGTAGAATACGCTGCATTAAAGGATAAATAATTTTTAAATGAAGCTTATGTATACATGTATGAAAACTCAACAGTAATCCCAGCCACTGCTTAGAACTTAAAACAACAAAAGATTTTTTTCAGGAAGGAGTATTTTGTCACTGATGACGTCTAAAATTGCCAGTTCATGTTGTTAATAAAAAAGCAGACCACTTTTAGCTAGTTTTATTATTGTTTTTAAATTCTCAGAAGGTGATGTGATCCATTGTGGATGACAGACCCTAGTGTCACCCTCAATAATTCCTGCCTCCTGGCGACCATGTAGGGAATTTGTGTGATTCCTTCCCCTTGAGTGCAGGTAGAACCTAAGACTTGCTTCCAAGCAACAGAATATGGCAAAGGTGATGGGATGTCAGCCCCAGATTATGTCGTTTTATATATATATAACTCCATCTTGCCAGCACACACTAGTAGGCTCTCCTGGTAGGCTTGATCAAATGAGCAACCACGTTGAGGAAGCTCACATGACAGGGAACTATGAGCAGCCTCTAGGACCTAAGGGTGGCTTCTGGCCATCAGCCAGTAAAAAACCAGGCCTTAGTTATACAGTCACAAGGAAATAAAGTCCGCCAACAATCCGGATGTGCTCAGAGGCAGACTCTTCCCCATTCAAGCATCCAGCTGAGAATGAGCTTGACTGACACCTTGATTGCAACCTTCTGAGACCTTGAACAGAGGACTAAACTGAGCTGTGCCTGGACTCGTGACCCACAGAGTCTGTGAGATAGTGAATATGTGTTGTTTTAAGCAGCTAAATCTGTGGTAATTTGTTGTACAGAAATAGAACACTAATCCCCCGTCTTTGCCTGTACCTGGGACTTGCTGGGTGTCCCACTGCAGCACTGCACACATTGTTCAGGCCTTCCACCCTCAGTAATGTACTGTGGGTCCCTTCAACGCACTTCCACAGTTGTCATCTGATGTCACCAATGTTTTCAACCTGGAGAGGAGGTCTGAAATTTTTGAAACCCATTCCTGATTTGGTAGAGGAAACAGTCTCATAGCCGTTAGAGTCTCGCCCCAGATCACAGAGGTATATGTTTGGGGGCAGATTTTTAACATTCTAGCAAAGCAGTTAAGCACTTTGGACTTTAGAGTCACAAAGAGCTGATTTCAAATCTGCTACTTAGCAATTGTGTGACCTCGGTTAACTTCTTTGAGCTATCCTGGATCATTTCCCTATCAGTAAAACGAGGACCCTAATCACATCTCCCTCAGAGGATTGTGGTGAGGACTGAATGAGAGCATCCATTCAACAAAACAATTATTGCATACCCATTACATGCAAGTTGCTAGAGTTAAAATGATTAGCAAAGCAAATACGGTCCCTGATTTAGCGTTGCCTGTAAAGTACGTAGCACAGCCTGGCACATAGCAAGCACGTGTGAAATGTTAGCCATTATCAGTATTATATCCTAAGGCTCCAGGTTCTGGCCCAACCACATGCCTCCAGACAAGCTCTATAAATTGACATCCTAGAACCTCTACCATGTAATTGTAACTGCCTACATCCCCTCAACCCTAGATATTCAACAGGCATCTCAAACTCGACATGTGCAACACAGAACTTACCTTCTTATTCCCCCAAACCTGCTTTCTTCCTATAGTCACAATGTCATTGGGGAACCACAAGCTTCCATGTGTGTCAAGCCTGGTAAGCCTGGGAGTGAGCTTGGATTCCTCCCTCTCCCTCACCTCCCACATTCAATCAATCACCAAGTCCTGACAGCCCTACTCTCTAATTACTTCTTGTTCCCTCCCCATTCCCACCACCACTGCCTGGGTTCAGCCTACACACAACTGAACTAAGTAAATACCAGGCTCTTCATGATCTGGCCACAGTTACCTCTTCTTGACCTGTCTCCAGCCCCCTCCACTGTGATGCTGCAATACTGATGTATATGAAATCAAATGTATTGTATGGTGCTCTACAGTTGACATCTCCCACTCTCTCTTCCCCAAGCTCCACATTTTATAGTCCCCAAAACCAAGTGTGTTGTCTTCTGAGTCTCTGCCTTTACAGTGTATATCCCTCTGCCCCCTGGAATCCTCCACCTGCCACTTGCTAATCTAGCAAATTCCTTCCATCTTTGAAGCCCAGATCAGAGGTCACTTTCTCAGAGATTCCACCAGATAGTTTATCTCTCCCTCCTTCTAGTAACCCCTGTTACATACACCTCCTGTTAATTTTCATTGCTACAGTGTGTGTGACATGTTTGCATGTCTTTCTCCCTTACTGACCAGGAACTCTTTGAGGACAAGACTGCATCTTCTTCACATCTGAATCCAACACCTGATACAGAATAGACACCTAGAAACTTTTTACCGAATGAAATGAAGTACATGCTTGCTCTAGAGAGTATATATTTTCACCCATGACCCCCCACCTCCCTAAATTATAAAGATGATAAATAGTAGCTCACACTTTTACAATACCCCTGAGTGCCCAGGCACTGTAATAAGCTCTATACATACTAACTTATTTAATGCTCACAACAACCCCAAGAGGTGAATACAATTATTGTCTCCTTTTCACAGATCAGGAAAATAATGTGCAGAGAGGAGAAGTAAAGTGCCCAAGGTCAAGGAGCCAGGATCCAAAGCTAAGCCTAGGCTTTGAAACACTCTGCTATACTGGATCCAATTCCTCAAATCCTATTTATTTATCATATTGCTTTGATAAGTCGAGCTGCAATGACAGTCTCATGATTAACTCAAAAGCCTGAAAATGAATAGTTGTTTCTGCAGAGCTGACCATAAATTGCTCCCCAAAGTAAACATGGCAGCAACTGGGGCCAGTGCCATTCAGCCTTATGAGAGAGGGGCTGCCTCTTGCTCCACACCATGCAGCAGGGTCTCCGTCCTGTGGACCTGCTTCTAACATAACTGATGACCAAACCACTCTGGGCTCTGCTCTAATCAACTGACTGCACCAAACCTACGCACCATGTCAGTGTGAGCTGAGAGTGAAAACAGCTTATTAATTAAGAAGAGCTGATGACCATCAGGCCAGGCAGCCTCCCTGGGACAACAAAGGCCAGAGCCCCTTGTGCTCTTTGTCCTCTTGGGCTGCTGAACAAGGCTCAAGGAGAGCAAAGGAAAGGCAGCTTAGATTAGCCCCTAAGTGGGTGTGTGGAGCCATTGAAATGAATTACTTTACAACTAACCCTGTTTATGCCTCCGTTGCTTTCTCCTGTGTGCAAAGCGGAAACCTCTCCAGCCAGCAGCCTTCAGAGACTTTGAACTCATTCATCGAGAGTTGATACCCTTTATTCTCATCTTTCTTCCTCAGGTCTGGCCATATTCTTGGTAAATGATGACTCTGATAATGACATTGATGTTGGTCACGATCATGAGAGCAGCTAACCCTATTCTTCTAATGCAGACTAAATTCTAAGTTTCATAATTTAGCACACTTCTTGCTAGGAACCAATGAACTCAAACGGATTTGTGTGGTAGTCTGAAAATGTTATATCAATGAGAGTGAAAAACACAGTTTTGTTTGTCTCTGATGATGATTATACGGACATTTACGTACATATCTATTCTTTGCTTGATACTGAAACAAGTTTCTCAATTTGTAATTAGCCTAGAAGTGTCACTGACCTGCAGTATACTTGTACTTTTTGTACCCTTAAAATCCCTTCCCAACCTAGCTAGTTCCTCATCTTAATATTGTAGAACTGTTGACAAGAATTTTTTAAATTTAATTTTGTTGAAGGGTAGTTGATTTACAATGTTAGTGTCAGGTGTACAGCAAAGTGATTCATAGACATATATATATAGACATATTTTTTCAGATTATTTTCCATTATAGTTTACTAAAAGAAATTGAATATAGTTCCCGGTGCTATACAGTAGGTCCTTGTTGTTTATATCTTATTAATCCCAAACTTCTAATTTATCCCTCCCTACCAAGAATTTTTTTTTAAATAAGGGGCATGCTCATTCACTCAGGAAGAAATCTACAAAGCTCACAGCTCATCTTCACTGTTAAGTTCTGGTTATCTCCCTTTAGACATTTTGCAATTTTTATTTCTGTAAAATTTTATCTGTAATTTTCATACATTTCATTTATCTTCATTCATCTAACAAGCATTTGAGTGCCTAAATAGACATTAGAGATAGAGAGGTGATTGAAATAAAAAAAGGTCCCTGCTCACATGGAACTCAAGTCCAGTGGTGAAAGGCAGAAATTTGTTTAAAATGAAAAGAAAACATAATTTAGGTGTTGCAGAGAGTGATATGGGCTGTGAAAAAAAAAAAAAGCAGGATAATGAGGTACAGAGTCATGGGGAGGGAGTGTGGGTAGAAGTGCTCTAGATAGGATGACCTGGGAAGGCTTCTTGGAGGGGGTGTTCTTTGAACTGAGTCCTGAATGACAGGAAGGAGCCAGGCGGGGAAAAGAGGCCCAGGCAAAGGGGCAGCAAGAGCAAAGGCCCTGCGGCAGGAACATGCATGCTATGTGTCAGGAGGGGAAGGAAGACCTGTGAACAGAGTGCCTACAGGGAAGGACAGGAGATGAGAGTGGAAAGGAGTCAAAAATCAACTCTTCAATGTTTATAGCAAAACAGCACAGACTAAAGCGCTCCAATATTCAGCATTCAAATGATGCTCACATCTCGTTGATGTTGTGAGGAATTTGATTATTCTGTATTTGGAGGAAGTCTCACACATGGTTTAAAGACTGAATTTTTGTTTTAGATTTCTTTTTACTTGAAAAACATCAAAACTTCAACTGATTTCCTTAGAGTGATGATCTGAGAACTTTTACTTTGCCTCTGTCTCTACCTTATTCATTAATTAAAGAGTATAATTGATTTCCTTTCATTCACGCATGGAATGTTGCTGTTGATACAAAATTACTGTTATTAGAACAAATTGTTAAATGCTACCCTTTAATTTTGATGATTATGTGGGAAGCAGGGATGTGCAAAGATGATGCAGAATCTACAATCCACTATTATATAAAGATAACTTTTTTCCTCTACCCTTTTTTCATCTAAAATTCATCTGGAGCTGAAAGTACAATGGCAGTGCACTCACTCTGAAACTGAATAACCCAGAAGTAACCCCGGGGAGGCAGCAGAGGAATTCCAGGAACCAAAGATGGAAGTGGGTATGTGTTTGAAGCCGGATATAAAAGATGTGAAATCCCCATTGCTTAATATCAGAACATGTCCTGGGCCGGGAGAATTTGAGAGTATGTGTGGAATATATTTCTGCTTGTGGAAATAGTGTAGAATGTATCCATTTATCCACCCCACAAATATTTGTTAACCCTGTACTATGTGCCAGGCACTGAATCATCTGGGGAATCCATTGATGAGCTAAACTAGCTCACATCCTCATTCCCATCCCTTTCTATAATCCGAGTATCTTTTGTATCAGTGAACCATGATGCCCTGGGATAGTTATTTTGTTGAGACCAGCGTAAGGCCATATCTTGTGGGTAGGGATCGGAGTCTTTCCCGAAAGGAAGATGCCATTCCCAGTGTCCATTGTCCATGGGAGTTGTTGAATCCTGAGTCAGGAAAGGAGGACTTGGAAGGAGCCCTTTGGCTAGAAAGGGGAAATTCTTTTCTTCTCTTGATCCCATGAAAACGGTGGGCAGAGAGCTTGTTAGGATGTCAGCCCTATGGTGGACCCTAGAACAAGCCTCTGAGAAGCCTATTAAAGAGATTCTCTGTGTGCAAATCCCTCCCTCTGGACCTTCAGTGCAGTCTTGTTGATAGAGTTGCCTGGTCTCAACTGGGCTATGGTGAACTAGAGGAAGAGTCTGTGTCTAGCTTGAGTCCAGAGCTGTCAAGTGGAAAGCAATGCTCTCTCTCTATAATCAGGGTAGGGCTGACAGAGGCCATTAGTCAGGTCTCCAGGAGCAGTACAGTGTAGTGTCCAGGGCTAGAGGTTCAGCCTCCCTTCCCCATCTGAGAGATCTCTTTCCATGGGTTGTTATCACTGTACATGTAAGGGAGCCAGCTGGCTTCCTTCAGATCTCTTGCTGTGACTTCAGGTCTAGTTTCTAGTGATAGTGATTCTGTATTTAGTTTAGGTCATATCTAAGGGATCCAGAAAACTTATCCTCTGAACAACAAACAGGGAATCTAAGGCCACTTTCATTACTGCCCGACAGGCGAAAATAATATGTAAGTGATGAGTGAGAGATCAGTGCTCTTAAGAGCCTAAAGTAGGTTGCTTGTAAATGTCAATTATTATGCGAGGAGCAGGGAGATCACAGGTGAGAACACCAACCTCAATGGAACTGTCATATTAAATTAAAACTTTCAACTTGGCTGAGTATGACATCTCCTAACCACCCAGTGATTTTCATTATCACCAAAGCATTAGAAGGCTGGTCCTGAAGCTCCTCTTGCACCCAGCCTGTGTGCAGACCTGGGCTCTGGCTTCTGAGCACCATGCCTGTCTGATAGCAGAGAGCAGGGGGGGAAGGGCGCCGTCCCCTCTCTTTATGGTCTTTACCTGTGCGTGTAAGTGCCCCATTACCAGACGTGTCCCAGACAAAGGTCGTGTTCTTCATTAAGATGATAAAGTTTCTAAGTTAAAGCCTATTCACTCGTGTTGACTTCTCCTTCTGGAGCTATTATGTAACTTTATATTTACCAAATGATCAACCATTGTTTGTACTGTTTGAGATCTCTTTCAAATTCTCAGAGCCAGCTTTCTCTTCCCCCAGTGTAAACTGAACGTCAGGCATATGTGAAAGAAACTTCAGAAATTACAACACATTTATTACTAAGGCGTAGGACGATAACCCTCCTTTCCTTCCCAGAATAAAAATAATACAACTAAATGCATGTATGTTAGAGATAAGGACTAAAAAGTTGTGGGTTTTTTTTTTTTTCTAACCAGTGAATACTTTTTTTTTAACCAGGTATTTAGAAGCAGTTCAGCCTGATGAATAGAGCAATGAGTGAGGAAGTTAAGATTCCAGTCCCAATAGTGGAATATGGAGAAAGTCATCATTCTAACCATTCTTCTATTTGTTCTCCTTTAAGGCGGGAGTAACCTTCACATGATTTTGTGGCAATAAATAGTTAAAGTAGTTTTTGCAAAGCTTAATTGTTTGCTAAAAAGATTCCTAGAAGACCAAGATATTTAAATTTAATATTAGCACAACTAGATTCAAATAGTCCCCCCTTTGACTTTCAAACCAAAAAAAGAAGCGGGAAGATGTGTTTCCACAGAAGCTATTGCAAAGCAGTTTTCCATTCCCAGAATCTGTAATTAGACTCTCAGCCCTGCAAAGTGAAGACACATTTGTATAGTACTCCAACCTCGGCTCTAGGGTTTCTTTCTCTTTGATAAAGGATCAAACAGAGGGGTGTGTCCCTTCCAGAAGCTTCCCATTCTTGACAAACCGGTCTCCAATAATACCTCTCAGAATCTTACAAAACTTCCTGAATAAAAAGAGGACGAAGTTGGTCGCATTCAACTTAAATGCTTTTATTGACAATGTCTTTGAACAATAAGCAAACAATGCTTAAATTTTTCATTCAGATTCACTTTCCACATGTCAAAAGACCTCAAGGTAGAAAAAAATAAAATAAAAATATAAATATCTGAGAATCCGTCTTAATAAATAAATTAAAAACACAATAAAACGTTTTCATGGAAAACTGTTAATGTCAGAACATTCAGACCACCTCGACAATGCATGATCAGTAACATTACAATGAACATTGATGTTGAAGAAAATCTACAGTACATGGATATAGCTATTTATTTCTATCTACTAGAAAATAAAGTCATATCTTTTCTTAGTTTAATATTGGTCATTGCTAATCAGAACACACTATTGCCAGGAACACAGTAGTTATTGTTAAAATCAGCTGCACTAGATACAATTTGAAAATATCCAGCACCAGGTTAATTCCAATAATGAACCCAATAGATTAGTTAATGCTATGAGAAGACTAAAGGGAAAGAGAAAAGAGACACAGACCCAGGCCTGGCTCAACATGCTACTAACTACCAGCTCTCAGATGTGTCACTGGGAACAATACACACTCCATGCGTTTTGCTACATCTCCGTAAGAGGTAAGGACTTGAGTCCGCACGTGGTTGCTTTCAAGTCCTTGAGGCCCACAGCCTGGTGTGTTTCACGCACAGATAATGTCCTCCCTAGGTCTGCAGGAACCCTCGAGGGAAGACGTGGTTCTCTCCGTAATGTACCAGCTCAGGAAGTGGCACAGGCATGCCTGCTGCCTCCCCTCTCTGCCTGCTCACAGGGCCAGCAGCGTGGGTGAGCTGAGCGAGTCAGAGGAAGGCTCGTTGCTGCTGCTGCCCTTGCGGTGAGCAGCTGCACAGCTGGGGAAGGAGTCAGCCTCGGGGTAGGTAAAGACGAAGGAAGACGTGTAAGTAGTGCAGCTGGGAGTACAGGTGACCACTGGGGTGCACAGGGGCTCCAGCTCTGTGGCTATGGGCCCCATCCCCAGGGAACCACCATGCAGGGGCTCCCAGTCTGCTGCATAGAAGGAACCAGACAGGTCCATGTCTGGCACAGAACGCGCGGTCTCAGAGCCGCTGGGCCTGGACGATGCTGGGAACAAGAAGTCATCAAAGGGCTCGGCCTTCAGCTCCATGCTGCTGGAGCTCTTGGCGGGCTCCACTGAGGGCTTGGGCTCAGGGTCATTGAGGAGGGGCAGGGTGAAGGCCTCCTCGGATTCCGGGGTGGCAGCCTCAGGCAGGCCCCCACTCAGATCAAGGGAAGCCACAGACATCTCTTCTGGGAAACCCAGGTCATCAGGGATCTTGCAGGCAGGTCGATGAGCTGCCAGGATGAACTCTAGTTTTTCCTTCTCCTTCAGCAGGTTGGCAATCTCAGTCTGCAAAGCGGACTTCTCATCTTCTAATTGGTCTGTTTCCTGGAGAGAGAGGATAAAGCAAAGTGTAAGACACAGTCTTGCTCAAGGACACTGCTCCCTTATGCCCAATCTCCAACTTTCCCCTTAAGTTTTACAAAGTGACCCAAGGGATCTACCTACCGCTTGGAGTGTGTCAGTCAGCTCCCTCCTCCGGTTCCGGCATTTGGCTGCAGCCATCTTATTCCTTTCCCTTCGGATTCTCCTTTTCTCTTCTTCTTCTGGGGACAACTGCGGGGAGAAGAAGAGCAACATTCAGTAACTGTCTGTCATCAGCTCCATTTGTGCACCCCAGTGAAACTGGCTCCTGCAGCTTCCCAGCCTCTGGCACCTCTTCTCTGAAGCCATTTCTAACCTGCAGTTTGCAGGCTGGGTGTGACTTGCATTTCAAATAAGATCCTCAGCAAGAGAACAAAGAGGAGCCCAGTCTAAAAGCATGAGATAGGAATCTATTAGGGAAGAAACTAGGCATTATGGTACCTCTTGGGGTGGGACTATAGGAGTCTGACTTGGGATGGAAAGGGCTTGGAGCCAGGGTTCCTCATTCAGGATTATGTAGTCATTTCTATGCATGGCTTCACCCTGTCCACTGCGCCCCCCAACTCCACCAATGCCGACCCCCACCCCTCAACCACAGAGAGAAGGTGCCAAGAACTCCTCACCTGTTCCACCTTGCCCCTCCTGCCAATGCTCTGAGCTCTGCCTCCTGTCATAGTCTTCACGACTCCAGCCCTGGGGTAAGCCCCAGTCGAGGGAGTGGGGACTCCATAGGGGTGGGGAGCTCTGGTCTGGGATGGGGCCACGGAGGAGACCAGGGTGGGCTGCACCAGCCACTGCAGGTCCGGGCTGGTCGAGATGGCAGTCACTGTTGGGATGAAGTTGGCACTGGAGACGGCCAGATCGGTACAGAAATCCTAGAACGAAAACAGAAGGAGAAAGCTGATGTGAGTGAGCAGGTTCTGGACGCAGGTGGGGAGAGCCGAGTTCCCAGTGCCGCATGCAGCAGGGAGAGGGAGGAGAAACGGTCCTGCCATGGACTGCTCAAGTCTTTTTACATGCCCCTCATGGAGAACGAAAGATCTCCCCATTTCTTCCTAGGAATTCCGCAGCGCGGTGCCTTTCTCCTCCATCATCCTGCTGCTGCGTTCCCGTTATCCCTTCAGCATCACTCGCTTGAAAGGGGGTTTGTTATAAATATCCCTGACGTCTGCGCTGACGCAGGCGCCGCTCCGGAGTCTCCTGAATGAACTCGCTTTTTATCAATGAAACTGCCTTACACACCCGCCAGTTTCACCCTCCTTCCTTACCCCTCCTCCCTGCTCCAGGCTGCGAGGGGAGGGGAGATTGCCGCTTTTTGCTGCCTCCCTGAGGCGCCGGGCTCTAGTTAACGAGTCTTTGCCTGGGACACATTTGCCCCAGCTAGTGTCAGAGACCAGTCAGGGAGCGCGGGCCGGGGGCAGCTCAGTATGAACCCGCGGCTGGAAAGGAGAGCCAATTCTTATGATGACAAGAGTGCGTGCACTCCAAACAAGTCTGGGGCTCCCGAGATAGGGCACTCCGGCCGGGGCAAGCCTCCCTCCCCAGGGAAAGGGGTTCCCGACTCGTCTTCCTGAGAGTTCCTCCCTGGTGTGTCTTCCTGGGTGACCCCGAGCCTTGGGCCCCGAGGCGCCGCGAAGCCAGCCTTACCTGCGCATTGACGGGAGAGCCCATGCTGGAGAAGGAGTCGGCCGGTGAGTGGTAGTAGGAGAGATTGTCCCCGGCCGGGGAGGCGCTGCTGCAGCGGGAGGATGACGCCTCGTAGTCGGCGTTGAAGCCGGAGAACATCATGATCTCAGGTAGTCAAAGTCGGGCGAGGGGCTTAGGGGCGGAGACAGGTAGGAGCTGCGGGGCAGAGCTGGGTAGAGAGCGGTCGCTGCTCGCTCGCTGCGCCGCCGCCGGCTCTGTCTCAGCTTCTCAGCTGCTCGCTGCAGATGCGGTTGGAGTACTAGGCGCCGCAGCCACTGCTTTTATAACAGCATTTTCTGAATGAGCCCAACACGTCACGGGGCGCAACCATTGCGGCCCCCGAGGGGTGGCGCGCGTGCCTGGCCACCTCTGTCGCCTTCTCGCCGCCTCCGCCGTCCTCTCAGCCCCCTGCCTCCCGTCTTGTTGTGTTCTTTATCTTTTGAGAGTTCTCCATCTGGGTCTTAGAGGTCGCATGGAGCCCTTAAGATGAGGGACTTCGGGGATGATTCCCCCCACGACTGCAGGGAACGGCCGTGGAAACCTGCTGACGCAGATGTCCTAATATGGACATCCTGTGTAAAGGGGAGGGAGGGATTGACGGGAACTGCTCGCGGGCTGCAGCCAACACCAAGGGTGCAGCGCGGGGGGAGGCGGGGACCGCGGCCGGGGGGAGGGGAGGCGGGAAAGGCGGAGAACGCGAGCGAACATTCGCACCTGGTTCAGTGCGGACCCTTGTTCCCGGGGTGGGGGTGGGGGCGCCTTTTTGCCCGTGTATGGAAACCAGGGAACAGTTCTGAAGCTCAGGTATGGGCGAAACAGGTACATAGCCTGGAGGACTTAAGCCTCGGCTCTGGATGGAATGCGTCTCCACCCCCATTCCCCATTCAAACCCTAATTCAGTGCAAACTGTGGAAGCAGACCCTCACCCCCTCGCCTCAAACCCCTAGGCTCCCGGACTACTAGGAGGACTGTTACTGCTTTTAGAAGCAGAAAGTCGGGGTATCCAAATTAAGAGAATACGATAACCTACTTTATCTACGATGCTGGGTATTTCAATTATAATTTTTTTTTTAAGGAAAAAGGCGATTTTTTTTCTCGGCCATATATGGGATGTTAGTGTCACTGTCAAATCTCTGAGACACTAGCCAATAAACAATATGCAGAACCTCAATGCAAGGGTGTCTGAAGGGTTCATTTGCCTGGTTCTGACCTCGGGCCTGGGGCCTGGGGTGGAAGTAGGGGTGTTATGTGGACAAGGTCGTCAGTTCAGGGTACCGGATGTAGTGAGCTCTTGGGGAAGCGCAAGTCTGAGCTGGGGTGGTGGGGGTGGTTCAGTCCCCCAGGAAGCTGGTTATTGGGAGCCCGCAGCGAGTGATTTTCCAGCGCGGACTTGGAGGGGGGAGGACCGGGGGCGCTGGAAGACTGTGCCCAGCAGCTCCCAGACCTCGGCGGCTGGGACCTCAGGCATCGCTCCGTGGCCCGGAAAACAGGGCTTTGGGGCAAGGTGCTCACTAGTGGGTTGCGCCCCCAACATTCCTTGCCTCCTGCTCCAGTGTAAAGGACAGCCTGGGTCACCCTGTCCTGGCTCGGTCCCAGCGCGGCGGCCACCTCCGGGACCCGAAGTCGCAGGTCCCCGGATAGCCCCCGGTGTCCCTTCCCCGACTCTTCGCGCCCGGGGGGGTCACGGTGGGCACCTGGAGAGGGGCGAGGCGGGATTGGGGCGAGGCGGGATTAGGGCAGCGGGCGGATCCTTTGGGACGCGCGGGGAGCGGGACCGCCGACCTGCCTCCAGCCGCCGCACCCCGGAGCCAGGCGATCCTGCTATAGATAGTAACAGGGAAGCGGCTGTTTACAGCAACACTGCGCCGCCAGGGCCGTCTCCAGGAGACGCCGCGCGGCCGGGCGCGCCGTCGGCCTGGCTAGGCCGCCCTCCCTCCTCACTCCCCGGGGGCCTCGGCCTCCCTGGCGCGGCTGCGGCCACTCCCGCCGCCTGACATCATCCGCGGGGTCTGGGGGCTGAGTGCGGCTTGCGCGCGGCTAGGCGCTAACCTCGGTTCTTAGAGATGCGAAGCCGGCGGGAGCGGGGAGGGCAGGGAGGCGGAGATTCGTGGAACTGGGCCACTTGCTATTTTTGCATTCCCTGTCACAAGCAGAGGTGAAAACAGAATTTCATCATTGTATGTCACTGGTTTATATTGGTGGGAGTTTGGGCGCTTTTTTTTTCTCACTTGAAAAAGGAGAGAGAAAAGGAAAAACACATAATACATAAACACAGACTTCTCTGAGCTGCTCTGAATCCTAAAGCAGTTCTGACGCCTTCCATTCACCTAATTCTGTCATCTGTCAAGCTATTCCACTGTCCTTGATTCTTCAAAAAAAAAGTTATGAAGGCAAATCCATTTCTATTCTTCTTAGCTTCCGGCAAAGTAGGTCAAGCTTTGAATTCCTGGGTCTGGACTTGTCTTCCATTCATAACTGAATCTTAGGCCACTTAAGAGAAAACCTAGAATGATTTCATGTACTTCCCCTTCAGAGTCTTGAAGCAGCTCAGGCCAACACCTAAAGCGTGTGTCAAGATTTTATATCCAGGATTTACCTCATATATCGTTTATCCTGCCGTTGCCAATAAAAAAGGAAAAGAGCCTTTGGATAAGCCTGTCTCCTCCACATAGCTTAACTCTTTCCTTCCTAGCACCATTATGACCAGAGAGTTGGAGACAATAAATCCATCCTCTGAAAAGGACAAGACCACACATTCACTCATTCTTTCATTTATTTAGCAAAGAACTTACTTATTGTGAGCCACCCATGGCCTGGCACTGTGCTGGGGGCTGGCCCTTGCTGTGAAAGAGATTCCAGTGTCGTGGACTTACAAGTCATTAGAGAATTGCAGGGCAGCAGTAAGTGGTTTGACAGAGGTAATAACAGGGTGCTGTGAAACACAGAAGAGGTTTTGGGGACAGGTATCAGAGGAAGTCTACAATACAGAGATGGGACCTGGATCCATTGTCCTCTAGGAAATGACATGATAAAGACTGAAAGGGGCCAGAGCATCTTCTAGGAAGCAAGCACTCGACCCAAAGCAATAATATCAGATGATATAATCTCAAACTTCCTCTCTTGCCCCACGAATATCTAACAAGCTCTTACATCTCAGTCCATTCCTGATATCCATTTCAGGACTGCAAAATCCCATTTTTGATATTGAGCTCACATGATCTAGTCTTAAAATAAAGGGAAATCAGTACCAACATGTGAAGTTATCTTTGCCATTTGCCAAGATCAGTGTAACTTTGAGATAGATGTGTAAACACAGTGCCACCTTCCAGCAGGGCAGGGATTCCAGGTTCTGGACAAGTCTGAGCATATAAAACCAAAACTTGCATAGTTTGTGATTATCTATGTGCCGAGTTCCTCCTATCTGAGGATCCAGCAGTGAAAAGGAGGGTAGACTCTCACATCTGATTTTAACTCAGATTGAAAATAAATTCATTCTTTCTCAGCAGTTGTTTCTTATCAGATAGAGACTTTTCCTATTTGCCCTTCTCTGGCATTTGAGTTTAGAGACCTGACCCACATCAAGCATTTGTTCAATAACTCTGGAGGTCAGTGCACATTGTTTAGCCTGGTGTTATTGCAACATTAAGTGAAAGGCTGCTGTCTGTGCCGCCTACGTAAATGCTGCCGCACACAACCATCCCCAGCATGCAGAAGTAGTTGTTTATTTGGGGAAGTGTGGTCTAGTGGTGAAGGGCTGTGGTCAGAGCACGGGACCAGAAGTCAGGAAGATGTGTATAGCAAATTCAACTCCTTCAGGGACTTGGGGAAGTCGCTTCTAAGATTTGTTTAGCATCGACATGCTTTTGCCCTTTGTCTTTTTCACATACAAATATTCACTTAGTAGATAGCCCAGTGCCTGGCCCTTTGTAGGTGTTTACTAAATATCTATTGAATGGATGAATGAAGGAATGACCTCACCCAAGGAAGGCAAATATATATTATTGTCCATTGTGTGGTACTAAGAAATCAAATAGATAGTGTTCTTTAACTTTAAGAAAAGCTGAACAGGCTGAGTCTTTTATTCTTGGTTATAAATAGGCAGTAGTTGGGAAAGGGAAAATAGCAAGATGTTGGGGCCATTTTTGGCTGGTGCGGGCTCTGTGCATAAAGAACACCCCAGAGGTTCGTGATGAAAGGTCAAACTTATCCTTGTTATTGACCTCCATGAGAAAGACAGCCAGTGTCCATGCAATAAGTGCCACATTGTCTGCAATGACAATGACTGTGCTACCGCCACCCTCTAATTTTATTCATTCGAAATGTCTGGACTCAAAGGGGAGAAGTATTCCACAATTCCCACAGGACTCACACACACGTGAGCCCATCAAAGGGTCTTAGGGGTCAAGGTTACTCACCCTATGGCTCAGACAGTGGGCAAAGGACTGTCCTTATTTTAAAACTGTGGGAGGCACAGGATTACCACCACCATCACACCACACACACACACACACACACACACCACCACCACCACTAATCAGTACTAGGAATTTAGCCTCTTTGGGAAAAACCGTTTTCATTCTGAGCAACTCTTGGCTTTTTGACAGGAGATGATGATTCAGTGGGATCCCCGTCCTTCTGCTAATGCGAGCATTTAAACAAAGCTCTGTGTGGTCCCTGGGACACACTCCATCTGGAGCTAGGGAAACTAGGGAACAGCTATGGTGCCTAAGAAGGACATATTTCAGCCCAAGCTCACAGCATCTTTCACCACAGCCGGCAGCATTAGACACCCAATCGCTCAGTCTTGCAGAAGCGTGTTGCCGAAATAAGCATCCCCCACTTTCAGACAAGCAAGGCTTGTCCAGGCTGTCAGCTCCCTGGACGTCCTGAGCTGACCTACTTCGGCTCTGGTGTACTTAGCTCCTAGAATCCCAGAGGAACACCACCTACGTCACTAAGCCTATAGGACAACAACACACCCTGCCTAGGAAACCTCAACTCCAGGGCTTCCATCCAATGGGGAAATATGTATGGGCAGGGCCGGGGTGGCTCAGATGGGCTGGCACATGATGAGCTTCAAAGTGTTAAGCCATCTCAAGCACAACTTACATCATCTTATCACCACCATTCAACAAGAATAAGCAAGATCTTTAAAAGAGATGTTAATAATTGTAATGCAAAAAACAAAACAAAACAAAACAAAACAAAACCCTCCTTTCCCAAACCAGGAAAATCCTGACCAGTATTTAGGAATTCAGAGCTATGCCACCTCCTGATCTACAGATCATAGTTTAATCCTCAGATGGGAACTCTTGGTATCTTGGTTTAGTATCTGATTTTGTTTTACAAGAAAACTTTCAGTTATAGCTCCCAGCTGAGGTCTGATTTTTCTCCACTGATGTTTTACCTAGGGTGTCAATGAGTTACAGATCCCTTGTGAAAATTCCAGAATTGACTCTACTGAAGAATTCCACCTTTAGACTCTGACCTACCCGAGTTGGTGAGATAATCAATTAAGATAAGGACACTGAAAGTCTCTTCCGCTTAGTGGGGCTCTGAATTAAATCATAACACTAAACACTAAATCATAAATCCTTCCAAACCTATCTAGTGACCAATATACAGAATTACACTTAGAAAAAAATCTACCCTCCTTCCTGAGGTCTACCAGGTCTATGTAACCTGGCCTCTGCCTCGCCCTCCAACCTCATCTTGAAAGACTTTCCCTCGTTCACTCCACTCCACTCCACCCACGTTAGTCTTCTTTCTTTTCCTCAAATATGGCAAGCTGGTTCAGGAGCTGGGATTTTGAATTCACTGTTCCCTCTTCCCCAGATCTTGACACTTTGGCTTATCCTCATGATCAATATCTGCTCAAATGCCACTGTCTTCCAGGAAGCCTGCTGGTCTCCCACCCAAAGTTGCATCCCCTCTCTTTGCCCCTCAGACATTTTCTGTCACATTACTTGGTTTTATTTTCTATCAAGGACTTATCACTAGGTTACCCTGTTTGTTTCTCTTTGTACCCTTTTCATTGTCTGTCTTCCTCTCCTAAGCCACAAGCTCCATCAAAGCAGGGGCCTTATCTGTCTTATTCAATAGGTATCCATCCTCCGGGCCTAGCTTGTTGACAGCAGTAGACCCTCAATGAATGTTTGTGGAATGAATGAACATAAACAGGTTCATCAGCTATTGTTCCTGTGGCTGAGAAAGCAGCATGGATTCTTTTTGGATAAAGGGGCTTGATGGGTGACTTCCTACCTGTATCCTTCTTAGGTGAGGGGAACCAAAATCCTGATCAGCACCTTCTCTATTGGGCATAATAATTCAGATGCTTATAAACCCAATGAGTACACCCATCCTTAAAACTGTCTGGACCCCACCCAAAAACAGTCATCAGCACAAGAAGAAATTTCCCCTGTGATAAGTTATCCCTCTGATCCTTTCTTTTCTATAAACTCAACCTAATACCACAAGCAACTTTTTAGAAAATATTTGGGCATAAAGGTAAAAACCTAGACACCTTTTTAGTGTAAAAGCACTAGGAATGGAGCCATAATAAAACTTGTATGGCCCCAATACTAAAATGATTATGGTACCCTACCAAGTAATTCAAAATAAAAACAATATCAAATTACAAAATAAATTCTTACTTAAAAAAAAAACCCTACAGATATGCCAGAATAATGCCAGGATGTAAGTTCCATGAGGAATGAAAAATTGCTGGTTCCCCAGTGCCTGGCACAGTGTGTGGCACAATAGCAAGCACTCAATAAACAGAACGATGGATACGGTTTTCCTAATTCATTCTTAAATCTTTCTCCACCCCGACTCCTGCCCCCACACCACCATGTGCTTCTTGGACAGTCCAGCCATGATTGAGAATGTGGCTGGGGCCAGGTCAGTATCTTGTTTGTTAGGCATGCGCTGGACAGAAGGACTGGAGGAGTATCACATACCACGGGATCACCTGAGGCCTGGATGCAGCGCCTACATCAGCACTATCTGGGCTGGAGCCCATCTCTGCGGTTATAAACAGAGCACCATGTGCTCTTGCTTGGTTCAGATTGCTTAGCACCCAGGGGAAAGGCCAGCCCTCAGGGTTCTTCATTTGAATGTTTGTCAGAACCATTCTATTCCTTTCTCCAGATTTATCAAGTGGTTTGGAATAAATCACGGGTTATCTGCCTAGAGGGTGTCTGTGGGTGAGGAATCTTCACTTTCCCCTAGTCTCTGTTTACCAGGAATGGGAAGCTTCATAGTATGTGGGGATTTGGGACTTCATCTGCTGGTAGTACTTCGCCATCCAGCTCAAGTTTACTTGAACCTAGGGCTTCATCCAGCTGGTGTCTGCCTGAACTTGGAACTTGGAAAAGAGAAGCAAAATGTTGCAAATAGGCTGGAGAAAGGGAGAAAACCTGATGTTCTTCAAACAGCACTCCATTCACTGGCCCCCAAATCATCAAGCTCACCAAACTGTAGTTCCAAGCCACACACACAGATTATTTCCACACTTCTTATCCATTTCTTGCCCATATGGTAAAGGGACCAGAGACATACGTTAAAAAAAAAAAATGGAGAAAACGGAACAGTTTCAGATTAAGTGATTTTAGATTGTATTTTTCGATAAGAGCAGACCTGCAGTGTTCATTTCACGCATCTGGTTTGAGATTAACTTAGTTGTATTCTTATCAGATATCTCTATCCTGCTTTTTATTTTCCCATTGGTTTTAGAATTTCCTCCAGGGAAGAAAGAGGTTTCACATACCTCAAATTATTATTACCTTGAATTAAGAAAAAACAATTACCTACAGGTACTAGGCTATGGCCTGTACAAAGGTAATCCTTTCATCACTCAAATTGTACAGAGGCAATTATCCTATTTCTTATTCTCCATTCAGTACCTTTATTGAATACCTACTATGTACCAGTCACTGGAATCCATCGTAACCAGACAAGCTTCTTACTAACATGAAGCTCACAGTGTAGTGGTGTAATAAATTAAGAAAACAAATAAACAAAAATGTCAGGCAAAAGTAAGTGCTGGGCAGGTAATAAGAAGGGAGGGAGCTGTTGTGAGTGACTGTGTTGTTCCTTTGGATGGGATGGAAGGAGGTGACATTTGTCATGAGAAGTGAATGACAAGAAGGAACCAGCCATGAAAGAACAGTGAGCAGAGCATTCTGGGTAGAGAAAATGCTTCCCAATGTAAAGCATTGAGAGACACAACTGCTGAGCCCAGCAACCCTCTGTCTTTGTAAGATTCACTTCAAGCCCTAGTGTCTGAGTGACCAAAAACCATCTCTCCCTCTGCCAGACCCTAGCACCTACCAACAAACCATCTCTCCTTTCCCCAGACCACAAACACCAACTTTTGGGTTACTGCTACCAAATTTGGAAATGTCCTAGTTATTGCAGTTTACTTTCCTCCTTAGCTGTCTCTATATATCATATAGGATACGGATGGTTCTGTTTTATTCTCACACAGTAACAGCCCATGTGGATCCTTCTTATAGATGGCTCCACACTAAAATCAATGGCTAGTAAGCTCTCTCTCGATAGCTCAGAGAGTCTTCAATGAAAGTACTGAAAAATAGTGATATAAATTTCCCTCAACCGAGCTGTGAGGTCTCCCAGGGCCCTTTTTCACAGGAATTTGAAATCAGGCACATTCCATTTTGCCCTTTGTTAGAGAGCTATTGACAATAAACAGAGTCCAGCTTAGAATTTGTGCTGTAAAACAGAACACTGGACAAACCAAGCTTTCTCACCCCGGGTGGCACTCCCCTGTATTCTGCTGATATTTGCATGAGGTTTAAGCAAGTATATTTGGGAAGTTTACTGGGAACTAAACTCTTAAAGTATTAGTTTCTTGAATTCTTTGTTATTTTGACTGCACTGGAAACTATCCGGCGAGCCATTATCAGAATCCACCCATCTTCAGTTCCCGTAAATATTATGTCTACACAGAAGTATGTGAACTATTTCATAGCTGGAAATACGAACCCGGCTGTGAAAACTTGCTAATGGGAATGACATAAGAAGAACATTAAAACTTAGAGAAAATGCAGTAACGAAGGGAAATGTAGGCTAAAGGATTTTTTGTGTGTGTAGAGGGGAGGTTAGCTCAACCTTCAGAGACTGATTATTCACCTCACCCTTGATTATTTAAATCCAGTAGCAAATGAGTGCTGACACATTCCTGGGTCCACTAGAGTCACTTTCATTACACCAAATGGAAGGAAGCAGAGTTCAGTTCTCAGAGGTCATCCCTGCTGTCGTTGGTACTAATTGTTCCAGGCAATGAGACCAAGGGAAGCCAAGGCAGCAACTGTCAACAGTCGGTGATTCCTGGGAAGGAGCAAACTACAGGGAGCCGCAGCCATGCATTCTGAAGCTGAGGGCTAACTTCAATCTGGTTGCAAATTTCTCTCTCTTTTTTTTTAATGGAGGTACTGGGGACTGAACCCAGGACCTCAAGTATGCCAAGCATGCATTCTACCATTGAGCTATACCTTCCCACCTTGTTGCAAACTTCTCATGCAGGGACTGTCTCCCAGTTTTGGCAGTCCTAGCCTTTAGAACATTTGGGGAAAGGCATAATAATATGGCAAGCGTGAATTAAATATGAGTTGCTAGTATTATACATACGTTCCCTGCCTCCATCTCCCACTCTGCCCCTCAGTTGGATTTACTCTTATCCAGATCTTAAAATGTCATATCCTCACAGAGAACTTCCCTGTGCATGCAGACTGAATTCAGAACCCATCAGAAGCCCTCATTCCACCCTAGGCTTCAATACAACTTGTAATAATGTATGCTTATTTATGAAGCAACTGGACTAATGTCTAAAAAATAAGTTCCACAAAGATAGGGATGTTTGTTTTGGTCGCTGATGGACTCCCAAGCACCCAGAGAAGGCTCGGTGTTGGTAGCTGTTAATTGTTGATTGAATTTGTCTGGAATCTATCTCCTTATACGGGGAAGGCAGAAACCTTGCCTGTTTTACTCACCATTGACTCTCTGGCCCCTAACACATATCTGAACATGAAAAAGCTGCTCAAAAACCACACCTTGAATGCATGGAAATAACTAGCTAATATTTATTGAGTGCTTGCTCAGGGATTATGTTCAGGGCTTTACACATATGTTGATATTATTTAATATTCACCAAAATTCAATAACACAGGTATTTGATGCCATTTAGGTGGAATGGATTCAATAAATTTTTTTTAAATAATGATTTTATTTTTTAATCCACAATAGATGGTTGGACTAAAATTTCTCCCCAGTGTAGTAAGTAGTGCCTTGGTGACCTGGATGAGTGCACTATTTCCCTAGGTGGCTACCCTCTGGGAGCTGGGAGCTGATGAGAGAGAAATTCAGTCTCATGGGCCTTAATTATGCTTAAATTGCTTAGAATTAAATTATAGCCTCAGCTTTTGTTTACACTGGGCTTTTGAGGGAAATATATATACTATATGCCATAGATAGGTAGATAGATAGGTAGGTAGGTAGGTAGATGGATAGATAGATAGGTAGATAGATGGATAGATGTTGTGCTGGTTGCACTGGATTCATATTTAACCACAGAACATGGTGAGTGTTTCCACTTCTGCCAGAGGAAACTGGAAGCAGGAAAAAAGTACTGGCCAAACCTTGCCCAAGATGCTGGTTAAACTGGTTCCACCAGTGTCTCCTGCACCTGCCTGGGACACCAGTTGGAAGGTAGGCTTGTTCCCGCCTCTGGGAACTTTGCCAATTTCCACCATTCAGCCCCATCTGATCTGGCTGAATCAGGTATAAGGTAGTCATTAATCACACGCCTACCCCCCTACCCCCCTACCCCACCAGGTAAAACTAGAAGTGTTTGGGTAGGTAGGACATGGTTCAAGCAAGGATTAGACCTACTGGAAACAAACTGACCTGCCCCAGAGTGGAAGTAATTCCAAGGGAATTACTCAATGTATTATATTCCCACCATGAGGAACTCATCCAGTGAGATTATGTTAACGTCCTTTACCAAAGAAACCAGTGACCCAAAGGTACATAATGCAGGAAGTGGGCAGTTTGATCAGGAAACTTAAATGGTTCTTAAATCAGATTTTTACGTCTCCTTGATTTATCTATCTGCTCTTCACCACTAGAAGCACCACCCTTGGAGAATGAAGAAAGAATAGAACTGTCAAAGGAAGATAGGAGAAATCAAGACACAGCAAAGGTTTTTCATAAAACTACATATATTCAACTTAAAAGGGCTGTCCTTTAGTCTTAGATATCCTTTTGACTTTAAAAAATATTTGTTAAATGAGTGTTCTCTCTCTTTTTAAACTGAAGCACAGTTGGTTTACAATGTTCATTAATTTCTTTTGGTGGGGAAGGCAGTTAGGTTTGTTTGGTTGGTTATTTATTTAAATGGAGGTACTGGGGATTGAACCCAGAACTTCAAACATGCTAAACAAGCACTCTACCACTCAGCTATACCCTCCCCATTCCTTTTGACCTTTTGAGTGTTAAAATGCCCTCTCATGTATGAAATTATGGTGATAATAAGTGGCAATTGTATCATTTGGTAAAATTTAAAGTTGGCAACCTGTGTCAGTCCACCAACTTTTTTAAAACTTTGCTGGCCCCTAAAATCAGATAGTGTGGGAAGCCTTAGGTTACTGTACAGCAGTGTCCTCTGAGACTTTGGGTGAGGACGGAGAGAAGCTGCCCCCTGTGTTTGTTAGTAGAGCTACAGGTCTGTTGGGTGGGCTCTGAGGATCCTCTGTCAGAAACCTGCACAACTGTGACAGCTGATTTTGAGTAAGATAGTCTTCTCTAGGCTCCCAGCATCTTGTTTCTCAGACTCACCCAAGAGCCCAGTGCTCCTGTGTGGTACCATCTCACCTGTCGAGGAGGAACTTGTCTGATAACCTCATTTATGTTCAACTTTAGGAGCTTACTACTCATAAAAAGAATCTGTATTCTAAAACTAAGACCAGAGGAGAGTGGCAAATGCTTACCCCAAAGGCATGTATCACTGAAAATGGATGATTTTAGGGACAGTGAGGAAGCATAACTTGATATAGGACATACCAAATCGTGCAGGTGGAGATTCATCTGGTTTGTCTGTGAATTACATCCCTCAGGCCCATCTTGATATTGATCCATTTACAGTTCACCTCATTTTATAAAACATTTTAAACTTTGAAAATGCCTTCTGCTTTATGGCTTTCAAAGCCCTTTCACAAGAACTAACTGTGGGCCTAAGAGGTAAACAGGGCAGATAGTAATATCATTATTTTTCACAACTAATAGAAGCCAGACTTGAGGAGTGTGAGTTGAAGAGCTGAATTCAGTCATGGCTGGGGTGTGGAAGAGGTCTGGTGTGCACTTGGGCCTTGGGAGGCCATGTAGGTCATTGCTTCTACATCTCCAGGCATGGGACAAGGCCTCTGCTGTGGAA
The DNA here is from genome assembly GCF_048564905.1 of Vicugna pacos. NCBI lineage: Eukaryota > Metazoa > Chordata > Mammalia > Artiodactyla > Camelidae > Vicugna > Vicugna pacos. The sequence goes on along the minus strand of NC_132992.1, from coordinate 71,728,773 downwards.
ACCTGGTAGGTGGAGGAACCACTCAGCACTAAGGCACGGAGGTGTTGGGGAAAATTGTACCCATTAATAATAATCAAGCATTTATACACCATTTGGTATTTCCACAGTGCCAATTAATAAACACTGTATCATTGTAACTCTTAGGTTAAAGCAAACATGTGGAGTCAGTGAGTTCTCCAGACCCCATTTTATAGATGGGGAAGTAAACTGGGGAGATTAATTGTCCTGTGGTTTGAGGAAACGAGCAGCATAGCAGGACATCATGGTCTTTAGGTTGAACTTGGTCAACTAAATGGAGCAGCTCAGCCAAACCACAGGGCAGGAAGGGTCTGTGCATGTGTGTGCATCAAGCACATATGAAATAAACTGCTGCTTTTGGTACCATCAAAACTATAATCTATTTAGTATTTCCTGGATTAAAAACTCCCTAGGCCACACACCATGGCCCACAATCACGTTTAGGTCATGGTCAAAAGAACAAAAAGAAAGAACTAAAAAGGAAAGAACTAAGTCTAGGAGATGGAAAAAGACATAGACGCTCTAGGTTATAACTAATGCCCTTGGACAGAATCATAAAATCCAGTTCATGTGCTGGAGTCAAATGTAGGCACTTAGAGACAATGTCATCTTCCATCTTTCTCCCCTCTTTCTTGTCCAGACTGAGAAAATACCCGCAGCCACCTCTTCCAGCTTTTCAGGTCATTTTCAATGTACAACGTAAATATTGCCTCATTATTCCCCTTTTGGTGTAACCCAGATATATTAGCTCTCAGAGACCAAGACACTCTGGATTCCTGGAAACATAAAGAGAGATGATAGAATTAGAAAGGGATGTTTGATCGTTTAAAAATGATCTTATATCAGACTTTCAAATATTCCCGGGCAGTGTCAGGACAAGAGGGAGACCTGCCTGGCAATTTAATATATTTACTGGGTAAACAGTAAGCACTTGCAGTCCCTGTGACTTAATCAGAATGAAGTTCATTACGATAAAAAAAACTGTGCCCTTTGGTCCTATTTGCATTAAGCAGACTCCCGATTTCATTTAATTTCACTCACATCCCCAAAGGAAATTATAGGCTATGAGGCTGCCCTAAGGATAGAGGGAGGACAGTTAGCAAGGCTATTCACCAGAGTAGATAAAGGGAAAAAGGAGGTAGGGGGTGAGGATTAGAACAGAGAGAACAGCTACCCTCCTTACTCCTTATCAATTCTAACCTATGAAAGTAATTTTACTTTCTCGTTGTTAACTTGAGATTTGCATCAGTGTCTCTCTTTCTCTCTCTCTGGGTTTTGAAAACATATTATCAGGTCATCTAAACCTTTTATAAAAGATTTCAGACTTGTATGTGCATGAGCTGGTGAAGATTTATTATATTTGACACCATAACTTAAGATTTTAAGGCATTCTTGTAAGCACAACTTGACTGAAAACCCTGAGGCTAGATCACTATCTCTTACGAGATGTTAACTCAGTTTCACTGATGGGAACCCAGGGTAAGGTTAAAATTGTTTCTGGAGACATTTGTTCCTCAGAATGTTTAACTCCATCAGTATACTAGTATTGTATATCAAGAAATCTGGGATTTCAAGACCAGAATTGTCCCCCACCCAGTCCTCTATCTCTGTCCTCAATTTATTTCTACCTCTTTTGGAGAAGTCAAATGTCCCCCTGTAAAAAGGGACAGGGAGAAAAGCGTAAGATTCAACTAGCCCACAAATAGAAGCACCCATCCAGTTCTTTGGGTATCCTGTGATATCTGCTCAGGCTACAAGAAATCTGGGTATCTATGACTGGGAATACGGATAAATGATGTCATTCAACAGAATTAAGACCAGACGGAAAAATCTAGCCAAATCCTGCAGAGAGTAGCACTGAATCCTGGCATTAGGTATGAAAGGCACCCGTCTGGGCTTGAGAGCATAAACAGTTGTCAGTGTGAAGGCAACATAGTCTCTGGGATGAGGCTGAGAGGGTGAAAGCATTTCTAAGATGTGATGCAGGGTGGGGTCAGAGGGTGAAACACCAGGTATTGGGCTGTGACCGACGCAGGGCCTGAGGGCCGTGACTCTCACAAGAGACCTGATCACAGTGGAACTCTGTCATCTGTTGGGCTATAATCGGTGGGCGCAAGCAGCACGTTGAGCACGTTTTCTCCTGGATCCCATCCTTGGCGACGGATCCAGACCTCAGCCTCCAGGATCTGTTAGAGAAACAAACAAGTGGGAGATAAACAACCAAAACAGCAACACAGCAGAGCGGGCGCGGAAGATGAAGCTCCGCCTTTGGAAGCCCCGGGCCAATCAGAAGCCTGTTGCTGGGGTCCGGTGTTTTGCCATCTGACGTTCCCATGGAGACGGAGGAACGTTACACACTAAACACTGGGCGACGTTGACGTCTATGCATTATCTCCATGGAGACGACTGCGTAAACGTCATCTCCCACACCCCGCGTCCCCGCCCTCCCGCAGCGCCAGGGGCGGAGGGAGCGACGCTGGCGTCGCCGTCACGTGCTGCATGCCGGGAGCGAGGCCGGGTGGGCAGGGCCTGTTGCTATGGCTGCAGCTGCGGCTGTTGTTGTTTGGAGCTGGAATTAGAAAGTGCTGAGGCGGCAGTGGAGTCAAAACTGTTTCTGAAACAGCGTCTCCCGCCCCCGGGCCCGAGAGGGTTCCCCGGCCCCTGGAAAGTCAGGACACCCCCTAGGCTGTCCCAGCACGCCTCAGCCCTAGGTCCTGAGCCAAGATCTCTGTGTGCTGCCTGTGACTCCAGACTGAAGGCCAAACCCAGACCACTCCCTCCACCCTTACTTGGCCATAATTGCCAGGGTGACCTCCAGAACCACCGTCTCCTCCAGACAGCAGCCCACAGAACAACCACTGACCAAACTGCCTTGCCCAGGAGACAGGAACAAAACTCAGCGTAGAAAACTTACCCATTTTTGGAGTAAACTGCCAAATCAAGGGGAATCGTAAAGAAAGTTGGGTTTGTCTTTTGTACTTTAAAAGCAGCAGAACTTTAGACATTCATTCCTTAGAGTTTTGTTGAAGACTTGATGAAAGGGTGTGTAATAATCCTGTTCAAGAACAGTTCTTCTCAAAGGGAGAGAAAATTTAGAACCCCCTGAGGACCCTAATACTAGGAAACGGGAAGGCCTGGAAAACCTAGGTCAATAGGAAGTGAAGCTTTGATTTCTACATTGCTTAATTTTCTCTTTTAACTATAGAAGATGGGGATGTGTGAGAAATCTCATTGTGTGGGCCTCCTTTTTCTGCACACAGCTCTGGAAACAGTTACAGAAAGGTTACAACAACAAATTGTAAACAAAGCCAGATAAACTAACAGAGGAGTGAAGGGTTGAGATGACCATGTCAGGTGGTTCAGGGCAAACACCCTGAACAGAATGTAACATTTGAATGATACTGCACAGCTGGATGGCCTAGGACTTTGAATTTTCTCGAGATAATCATAGTCTTCAAGCTTAGCTGAATTTAAATTGTTTCTTTTATTTTTGAAGGAAAGCAGAGGGGGTATTACTTGCTGGAATTAAAAAGCCATGGGAGTGAGAGCACATAGCCTCTGTTTCTGATGGCAGAAGCATAAAGAAGGATTTCATTAAAATGAATGGCATCTGGAGTTGGTCTGGTATCCTTCCATTCCTCCACCAACACATATCCAATCCCATTTCCCATCTCTGACAAATCAGCACCTCAGGGTTCCCTCCCTGTTATTCCACGCTAGCCCTCTCTGTTCTCCCATTCAGATATTTTACTACCTGCCCACAGAGCATATCCGTTCCCTTTCAACATTCCCTTGCTCCATCCTCTGACCTACTTATTACTCACTTCCCTGACACCCTTCTCTAAACAGTTCTCTCAACTCCCTTCCCACTCTGTTGCCACTCCCCAGGTGTGTACTCAGTTGACCAGCACTCTCCAAACCCTTGCCCCAACCACCTGGCTCCACCATAATGTTTTTATTTAGTGAAAGAGGGCAGCTTTTTGCAAATGTCCAAACACAGGAGAAAGGGCTCAGTGAGTTGAACAAAGTCATCATCTTCACTTAAAAGAAAATCCCCAGATAATAGTTGAGATCCATGCCACATATCCAAGCATTATGCAGATTCTGCTTACTACAGGACCAAGGCCAAGGCAGGGATTTACTAATTCTGACGTTTTCAGGAAGTAATGACAATTTCTACTTTCTTCTGTCAAGTGATGGTCAAGCTATACCCCTTTGTAAGTATCAGTGGTACTCCCTTCCCCTTCCCTGTAATACTCTACCTAGAGCATAAAGCAGGAAAAGGGAGAAACCTCACGTTCAGTTTAATGGGAAGGCCTGACGAGGGTAGATTAGATTGAATCAGTTTGGACATGGGTACCAAGTGGTTTGTGTTTTGTTTCTGATGGGAAAGTAAAGCATTAATATGACTTACTCCAGATCTATAAATAACCTATCTTACCATCTAGGCAAAAAGTAGGGTAGCAGTCCTTCTTATCTTCCCTGCTTTAAAATCAGTTAAGTTAGAATAAGACAGCTTTGTTTACTGTAAGATTCTCTTTCCAGATCTCTCTTCCAGTTCTTCAGGCCAATCAAGAACCCAGCAAGCCAGTGACAGAGAGCTGGAGGTGTGGGCAGGGAGAAAATAACTGAAGGTAAGATTTATCTAGTCCTTTGATGTGCCAGATTGTATAGAATGTTCTTTGCTCTCATATATATGATCTCACTTTATCCGTCCAACATCCCTGTAGATCTTTTAGGTGCCCATTTTGGGCAACTAGGTCTTCTTATGCCCATTTTGACAACCAAAGAAACAAAGGCTCAAGCAGTTAAGCAACCTGCGCAAGGATGTGGTACAGAACCAGGCTTTCAACCCAGGTGTCCATTTTCAGAGCATCTGCTCTTCCTGTGGCCCCACGATGAGGTGGAACACACAGAAAACCTTCACCTGAGCACTTCACAAGTTTACCTTTCTACGGGGAGACTGTAGCCCCTTTTTACAAAAAAAAAAAATTTGTTTTAAGGCAAAAGGGAGATTGAAGATCTTTTGTGAGATCTGCTAAGAACTTCATGTAAAGGTGCTGACACTACCAAGTAAGAAAGTGGCTCCATCCCTGCCTCCTGAGACTAACCTGTATTTCTTCATTGGCCCAAGATCCAAGAGGCAAAGAGAGACATGCCCCAGAGCACACACAGCAGAAAGGTTTGGGCGAGTTCTGGGAGACTCTGACCTGCCCCAGGCTAGGGAGGGCGCCACCTGAGTTCACTGGCTACCTGGAGAGCTCTGCCAGATTTATCTGAAGCTGTCGCTTAAGGTCTGGCCCCTCCTCCTTCCCCTCTCTCCTCCCCCATGCCTGACCCTGCGGAGAAGCACGTCCGGCACGAATTCCTCCAAACCTCAGATACCTTTAAGATTTTAAAGTGTCTAAAGAGTTCCCTCCTTGACAGACTTTAGTCAAGTCCAGTGGGTGGGAAGGGCATTTCCCGGTGATCCAGGGCTTGGGGGAGACCCTCCTCCCTCCTGCCTTGGCAGGCAGCTCCTGGAGGGATCCATGTGGGTGGCAATGAGTACAGACAAGCCAGAGGGTTTCTTGCTGGACAGGAATGCCCACGGGCCACACCTTCAGCCCTCGTGTCTGGACCCGCGAACTGGGCGGCAGTGCCAGGGAGTGGGTTCGCCTGTGTCTGGCTCCAACAACCGGTTTATTGTGACGATTCTATTTGTGTTCCCTGTGTTCTGTTTGACTTGGCAGCTGGGAAGGGAAAGGGCAGCAGGTTCACTCTAGTTTGTACTGGGTGGTTCCTGCAGCCACACCCAGACTTTAAAGCCAGAGGCTTGCAGCGGGGATGCCTTTACCTGGGGGCCTTCGGTGTGCAAAAGCAAGGTGTGGGAAGGGTTTCCTTCTCATGGGCCAGCCAAGTGTGGCTGGCATTTCACCTATTCCTTTACTACTGACGTCACCCACATTCAGGTCAAGGGGCAGGCTTACGAGACTTCCATCGCCCTGGGATCTGGGACCCCAGGGATGGTTGACTGTATCCCTTTGAACTGGATTACCCTAAATCCCTGCAACTCATGGACACCTTAACTCCTGGCTCTAAAGCAAAAATCCATGGTCTGACAATTGTGTTCTACTTTGGAGGAGTCGTGTTTCTGAAGTTGAAATCTGCATTTTCCTAAAGCATCCGAAGTAGGGATTCTTTTCATACAAGGTGGTAGCCTTCAAAGAGAGCAGCCTTCTAGATCAGGAAGACTTAGCCTAGAATTCTGGATTTGCTCCCTCACTTATCTGAGCCTCCAGCTAGAACTAAAATCTCTAACATGTGGGAAACAACAGCTAACACTTAGGCTACTAAGTGTGAATAGTCAGGCACTATTCTAAGCATTTTTATGAAAACTCATTTAAACTTCCAAGCAACCTAAAGAGGTGAGTAGGTGAGTACAATCATTATCATTCTTTCTTTCTTTTTTTTTTTAACAGATGAAACAGAGGCACAGAGAGGTTAAGTAAATTGCCAAAGGTCAACCAGCTAATGAGACAGAGCCAGGATTCCACTGCAGGTAGTCTGTCTCCAGAACTCATGCGCTGAACCAATGTGTAGTAATGCCATTCCTAGACGCCAGTGCCGTGCCAGGGGGCTAGAGATGCCGTGGAGAGCAGATACGGACATAGTCCCCAGTCCCCACCCTGTCATCTCCATACTTTATTTCCAAGGCTCCCAAATGAACCTGAAAAGGGCCTGTCTACCAAACCTAGAAACTGCCCTTGCCCTGGACCCTCAGATAGCCTCTCCTTGAATGCAGGCATTACCTAGGTGAAGGTGACAGTCATGGTCATCCAGCCAGGTCAATAAAAGGATCTTCAGAAGTGCAGTAGCTTCCACGGGATCCTCACCTGTCCCAGGGGCCCTGAAATGAGAGAGCATTCTACTGCACAGGTGGCCGTGAGCCTCTCTGTGCTCCTTCATAGGCTGAGGAGGACGGGTGGCAGAGTCAGGCCAGGGTGCTGGGGGTAACCAAGCACATCCAGCAGGCACGGCCACAGAGCCCTTCCCTGAAGAAAGTGGCCCTGACCTAGACAGCGGCTGATGAAACCATTTCCTCTTCAAGAGAGATCCAAACACATGGCCTGGCAAGGCCACAAGCTTTGTTCACCAGGCCGCTCCCTACCGGATGTGATAATGTACACTGTGGGCTTGAGAAAGTTAGAATTACTTCTTAAATGGAGACAAGGTGTAGATAATTAACATCGCTCACAGTTATTGAGTGCTTAGCGTGCTTTATGTGGCTGATATGGAATCCTTTATTTAATCCTTAAAACAACCCTATGAAGTAGGTTCTCTTATTATCCCCATCTGACACATTAAAGGATGTAGGCACAGAGAGGTTAACTGCCCCAAGTCTGCACAGACAGCGAGTGAAATTCAAACCCAAGACGGTGGGCCTGACTTCCGAGACTGTGCTCTTAATGACCCAAAGCAAGGTGAAGGCCCTTCCCTCAGAGTTAGTGGAGACATAAGACCAGAGTGAAGACTTCAAACATTTCCATATTGGACTAGGGGGTTCAAAGCCCAAAGGCCAGTTTACTGGGGATCCTTGGGACCACTAGGTCCAGGCCTCAAGAAGTGTCATCTGATTCTGGCCCCCAGGCTCTCACTAGCCACTCTGGAGCTGCCTGAGCCAGAGGTGGCTCCAGTCATGCCCTTAGGCTAAGTAGATCCCATACTAAAAGTCTGAAACTGGGCTGGAACCTGGCTGACCCTACAAGAACAGAAAAGGATAGGGGCAGAGACTTGGTACAAAACTATGTCACATTCAGGGTATTTGTCTGGATATGCCCTTGTCCATCTGGACTTGGGTTCTGTTCAGTGACTGGGATGGCATCATGCCAGGCCAAAACCCCCAAGGCACCTTTCTACGTCTGGCCCTTTCATAGCACCTCCTCTCCCTCCACCTCCTCCCAATAAAACACACACACAACCAGCCCTGGAGCCAGACTCTCTGGGTTCTAATTCTGGCTCTACTGCTCGTTTGCAACGTATTTACCTTCCAAATTACTTAATCTTTCTGGGCCTCAGTTTCCTTATTTGTAAAATGGGCATAATAGTACCTTCCTATAGTTTTGTTGGAAGGACACAGGTAATGAATCTTTATGACAAGCGCTCAGTAAATGTTAGGCATTATTATTGTTGTGATAATCTATTATTTCTTTGCATCCTTCTTTCTCTGGATATAAGTTTGATGAAAACTGGATCTAAGCTCTCACTTGCTGGGCTATTGTTTATCCTCCTCCTTCCCTGTCCTCTCGCTGTCAATCCTTATGTAGTTCTGCCTGAAGAGATCCAGGAATGGATACTTTTTAGAATGAGAAAGAAATCCCATTAGACTAGGTCAGGGGTCTTTGGGAAATTCCTTAAAGCCAATTTTCCCGAGAATTTTTAATGGTTCAATTTGGGAAGGCAGCCAAAGCTATTAATTTATAACAGCTGCTGAGAAATCGTTGTCAACACCTCGGTGTAGGTCCTCTCTGTTGGGCACAGAGGTTAGGCTGAAAGTCATGAAACCCAAAATAACTACTGAGCAATAGCAATGTAGGGAATTACTGACGGCAAAATAACCTTTTTAAAAAAATCCACCTGGCCCCGCCCTTGGCTGTGTCCCCCTGGAGACTCTCACCTTCCTTTTCTTAGATTATCATCTCAGTCTGACTACACACCATGTCTTAACAGATTTAACTTCTGCTCAACTTCTAACATAAGGGCAGTACAAACTCCCATGCCTACTAAATATAAACTGATGATAATATGGGCCCATGATAGAAAGTGAACCACTTAATGGGTAAGTTAGTGCCACAAAGGAGGGTCAGGGTGAAGGGGTACCTTATCTCAAATCTGAACAAAGAGTGTATTTCCTGTGAAATCTGATGAGAAAAAGAAAAAAAAAACAAAATGCGGTTTGACTCCATCACACAAAGTAAGTTACAGTGGGTCTCGCCCTACCCTAGAACTTTAAAGCCCTGAGCAGCATTTGTGGTTTGGTTTTGTTATCCGATTCTGAGGCTGATACATGCTGCTTTTAGTTCACGGCTGTATAGTTTCCAGTCCTCCTTTCAGCTCTTACGTTATGGTTTCAGGTTGGCTACACACCTCTCTCCACTATTCAGATGGAACAGCCCCAAGGTATCCCCACCAAGAGACCGTATTCATTACAGTAGCTGCCCCTGAGGGCTCGCCATGTGCCAGGCACTGCTTTATCTGCCTCGGTTTGTTCACGATGCCCACTTCACAGGTTAGGAAACTGAGGTTCAATACAAATAAAGTAACTGATCCAGGATCTCAAAAGTAGAAAGGTGTCAAGTCTGGATTTCACACCTGAGACCATTTCATGTAACTGCCAAAACGGAGTGCTTACACACCAAATTATGCAGCATGAACTTACTCTTTCCTCCTCTGCTTTTGCTGTACTTTGCTCTTTACTCCTGCACACCTACCATGGATGTCATCGCCACTCCATCTATCCCTCAAAGACCTTCTTGTCTGTTCTGCTGTCCCAGCCATTCCAACCCAAAGTAGTCTCTCATCCCTCTGAGTTTTTTCATCTCGACCATCTACGTTGGCACTTACTTATTCATTATCTTGTATTATTATTCAAATGTTTTATTGCCTAGGCCCTGTCTCCTCAACTAAACTACAATGTTCCAAAAGTCAGGATCAGTGTTTTCCCCCAAGCATTCAGCCTAGAACTCTGGACACAGTAGATGCTCACTAAGTGTCTGAACAAATGAAAGAAAACTCAAGATAAATATTTCAAACGTGGCCTCTACACAGAGGTCGTTTTCTGCAAGTGAGAGTCATTCTGAGCTTAGCTGCTTTCAACAAGAAATTTTTTGCAGTGCCTGGCTCAATAAATAGGTGACCAATAAATATTCAAGGAATGAAAGAATGAAACTCCAGGTGCATCACTTATGAGTGACGGGCAAATTATCTTAACTCTTCCAAGTCTCCTCCAAGGTTTCCTAGCTGTAACACAGGGATAATTCTTGGAGAGTTTATGTGAGGTTAGAGACACGTGAGGCACCCCTCACGGTCCTTGGCACACGATAGCTGCTGTAATGATCATTATCACCATTATTATTTTCTAAACCTTTTGTGGGAAATGGTTGCAGCAACTCAAACATCGAGGACTTTGGTCACTTGTCTAACTAGGGTGAAGTGGAAAATCGCTGTAGACGATCAAAACAATCCTAAGCAACCGTATGACCTTGCATCTGGCTATTTACCAGGTTTCAGGCTTGTGTTTTGTTTTTGCTTGTGGCCAAGTCGGAACCCCCTGGTGTCTTCCTATGGAACTCAGCCTACCGTTGCTGCGGGGGCCGCTTTTCCTTTCTTTATTAAGAAAAGGAAACAGGAAATCAATGTAAAACCCTCTGACGGTTAATGTCACATCGAAGTTGTGAATTTAACCACACCCCCGCCAGGAAATGAAAGTACAGTTCTCACAGTGATGTTCCCTCTCCTTTCGTGGCCCACACGGTGTTTTTCAGATTTTAGTTAGATACTGTAGATCAAAGGGCTGAACTTTGGGCAGTGGGCTGTCATTGGGTGTTTGTTGATTTGGTCATAGGTTAACCTGCAGATTGGCTACTGCACAAACAGAGAAGGACTTTCATTCATTCTATGACAACATGGCTCTATCAGATGTCAGACAGGAGGTCCACAGGCAGATTCTAACCCAGGGACGTATTCTTCTGTTCCAGCCTACATAATGCATTTTTAAATTTGCTTCATTGCCAATGTTTAGAACCAGAGAGATTTCACGTGTGTGCACACGCATGTCCAATCTGGTTTTACAGCCTCCCGTGGGAGAAAAATGGTAATAGTAGATGACAGCTTCCTCCTTTAGAAGCCCCTGTGTCTTTGGTTCTGTGCAGCAGCCCACTGCACTCATTTGCTTTACCTGCCTGCCCCCGAGGGTGTTTGAAGTTCCAGGCTTACATTCTGTGTATCTGAAAGGCAATCAGAGCAAGAGAGAGTTACAGGTTCCTGACACCTTGAGGTTGGCCTTCTTTATACTCAAGCCTTCACTTTCACCTAGTCCTCCCTGCACGAGTCTCCCAATTTCCAGGTCACTACTGCTGGCTACTCCAGATATGGACAGTTGTTCAGAATCTGCCCCAGCCTGAGCAGAAGGAAAGTGTCATTTCTTTGCTCTGCTCCAAGGTAGGTCCAGATGTGAGGGATATTGACAAGGAAACTTTCAAGGAAACAAATCAAACTTTCCCCTGAACTGCACATCTTCCTCAGCTTATATGGTAGATCTCTTGTTTTGCTGCTCAATGCTCATTCATGCCTCTCCTGGCAGCTGAACTCTCATTTTCCTCCCAGGAATCACCCCTCCCAACTCTCAATCCCTGTGCTTCAAGTGAAGTTGACGCTACCTCTCACTCCATAGGTGGGTCCGAGGGCTCCTAGATGAAACCTTGCCTGAAACAGACTCCCCCAGATTTTTCATTTCCATGAGCTGCTTCCTAGAATCTAGCCCTAAACTTTTCTATATATTTATTCTGTAAATTTTATTTAAACCACAATAGATTCCTGTTACATATTCTGTTCACAGTTGTCTATCTTAACCACAATCTTTGACATCACACCATGGCAGTTCCCTGATGAGGACTTCAATTTCTTGGCAGACTGCTAGGGAAACATTTCTGGACACAAGTCACTTCCAGTGATGACAGCCCATTTGGCTGGTGGTTGCGCTGCCCCTAAGGCCTCTGGCAGACAGGAATTACCCACACATCTAAGGCAAGTAACAAATAGACAACAGGTGATCATCAGCCCCTAGGATATTGTTGCACTTTTAACCTGTTGGCCATTGGTTGAGAGATGTCCACATATTACATGCTCCTTGAGGGCAAGGACTGTGCCTGAGTTTCAGTTTTATTTCCGGAGCCTAGTACGGTGTGCCTGGCATGCCTGCCACAGAGTCAGTGGTCAATAAACCTTTCTTATGTGAATAGACAAAGGGATCCTTGTTGAATGTTTCAGGGGGGTGGGGCATCCAGAAACGAGACTCACTCTGAGTCTTCTGTGGAGTTGCTGCTAAGCCCTGAAGGTGACATGACTGACCTGGCTCCATAAGCATTTATTAATAATGATGTCATACTGTCATTCATATAGGATTTCCACATAGTTTCTCTCATTCTTATGCTTTGGGATAAAACACACCTTGCATACTATCAACAGTCAGTTTTAAAAGGGCACAGGGTCCTGGGTTCAATCCCCAGTACCTCCATCAAAAAAAGTAAGGTTTCAAAATTAAAGTATATATATATATATATATATATATATATATATATATATATTTTTTTTTTTTTTTTTAAGGAAAAAAACCAAAGGGCACATGAACTACTACAAAGGTGGTATAGAAGAGTGGTTACAAGTTTGGGATCTGGAGCCAGACTGCCTAGGTCCAGATCTTAGCTCTTCCATTGACTAGCTTTGGGGTCCTGGGCATGTTACTTAATCTCTCTGTGGCTTTATTTTCCCATTTTACAAATGGGGATATTAAGGGTACCCAACTCATAAAGTTGTCAAGGTGACCTGAGTTGATGGATGTATAACATTTAGAAGAGCAACAAGCATGCACTGAGCTCTCAATAAACATTAGCTAGTATCTTCACTAGGGAGAGCCCAGTTATGTGACTTTTAAAAAGAAACTGAAAGAAATGACAAACGTGAGATCCTTTACCATTTCTCCTTCAGAATGCCTCTTGAAGCCAAATGGGCCACTGATTTTGAAATATCTTACATATTGAGCACAGAATATATTGTTTTCACTTATTCTCCTCCCTGGAAGGTGTCCCAGTTCATTACTAGTTTCTCGGCAGTTAAAGCACATGCCTTTCTGGGTAACAGTAATGGTGTCTAATACACATAATCCTTTGAAACCCTCCCACTGTGTAAACCGAGTCCCCTCTCCTCATCACCATCACCAGCTGCGGAATCTTCCTTCTCTTCCTTTCCCCTAAGTGGCCCAGCGTCATCTCATTCAGGGGGAGCTACTCTAACCGCTGCAGCTGTTCTAAAATTGCTGGCATGCCCATGGCCACCCTCCTGCCCTGTCTACTCCCCCGGCTCCTGCTCACGCAGGCTCTCTCCACTCCTTCTCTGTCACAGCAGGGTGATTGTCAGTCAGGATTCACGAGCCTAAAAAAAGGTACTGTTTAAAATTCTGAAAGTTTCTGAGAAAATGCCTGTTATGTTCCCACCTTCCCCATCCCCAGTTTGTTCCTGGGTTCACATCCTTATTACTCTATCACCAGGGGGCAACTCTGAGAACGGGGACAAAAGACTTAGGACAGCGCACGTGCCCGCACAGGCAGAATTCTCTGTGGAAGATCAGTAGGCAGCTTCCAACACAGTGTTAAGTGGAACTGTTGGGGGCAGTGATGCCTTGAGAGTAGAGAAAAGGTAGACTCTAATAAAGCCCCATAAATGAAAATGTCTATATTAAAATAGATGAATTAAGTGGTGATTAACCATCTTTGAAAAAGTACTTCCTGTTTGGAGGCTGAATCAGGATTTAATTAAAGAGCCTCTCTCACTGCATCTGATTGATAGTGTGGGGCCTCCTCCAAATCTGTCTCCATTTCCTCAGAAATATCCAATGTCAGCTACCACCAGAATTGCTGAGCTGACTTCCCTGACCTAAGGTGGCATAATCTAACGCCGTCAAGTGTGAGGTGTGCAGCGTGCTGGAATTCTTCCTGTGCCGCAGGCCAGCCTCTCTGGGGCGTGGCACGGCAGAGGGAGCCGCCAGCCCAGTGGGATGGAGCTGTGAGGCTCTGATGGTTGTGGTAGAATCACAGCTGCCTTGGTAGTTCTTGGTGTGGCCACAGGGAGGGAATGGGTAGCAGCCTGTGTTCCTCCCTGAGGGTCCCTGAGGTCCATATGCAGGTCCTCTCCCCGCCGCCCCACAGATGCGTGGTAGGGTGGAGGGCAGAAAAGGCAGGTGCTGTGTAGAGCACAGGAGAGATGCTAATCAGTGATGGCTGGTCACCATGGGGACACTGGCATCACACTAACCATTCTACCCCGAGCAACGATCCTAGCTGCCTGATACAGCAGTGGGGCAGAACAGCCTCTGTCTTAGGCTTTGGAGATAATTATGGGTCTACTGGTGTCATTTACGGTCAGATTTCCCAGGACCTGGCCTTTGCTCTTCAACTTCATTGGCATTTCCCACCAATCTTATCCCTTACGACATTTGAGGAACTTTTAGTTCTGAAATGTGACTTCTGCTCAAATTCAGTCATTCATTCAACAAACACTTGTTGCAAGCCAGGTCAGGAGCTGCAGAGCCCTTGTCCCGTAGAAGCCTATGGTCTTGGCAAGATAGACTGGAGAACGTTTTAAGTACCAGGGCAGAGGTGAGCAAAGATGCCAGAGGAGAGGAACTTGATTGGAAGAGTTAACACAAATTCCTGGAGAAGGTAAATTTAAGTTGAGGCCTGAAGGAAGCTCAGGGGGACAAAAAAACAGACTGGAAGAGCATTCCAGGTACATGGAACAGTCCATGCTAGCACATCAGAGACAAGAGGGCTCAGCACATTCAGGGGATTACAAGCGTTTCAGCAAGGTTTAAGTTGTCAGGGAGTTGAATGAGGCAGGTGGGAGGAGGCCCGCTTTGGGAAGAGTTGAGAGGATTGCTGTGTGACCTGAGCCAGGGGGATAACCAGGACCCAGGTCACAGAGACCCTTCTCTGTCTGCTCAGGCATTTGGGTTTTCTCTGGAGAGAGAAATAAGGAGCCTCTGAAGAGTTTTACACAGTTGGGTGACCAGATTTGTGTTTTAGAAAGATCACTTTCACATTGGAGGGTGGGGACAGTTGGAGGACAGTGAGGAGACCACCCCTTGGTGGTCTTGGCTAGAGTAGTGAGCTCCAGCCCCCAGTAAGGGGTCGGGGGGTGGGGCAGGAGTGGGGAAATTCTGCTTAGGTCAATTATTAATAAAACAGACACACAGTGATTCATTTATATCTTCCCCATTCTTAGCTTCATTTCCCCATCAGACCCCTACAAGCCCTGTCTTTGATTCTCGTCTGTTCCCCTTCCCGATTCCCTTAGAAGCTCCCTCCACTGGAAGGCAGGTTCCCTTCAGCCCTAGGAAGCAAATCCTTTAGGAGTGCTTTGGCCAGTGGAAGAGAAGGGTCTCCAATGCATTCCAAAGAGCAGCTAAGAAACGGTGCCTCAGTCCAGTTGCTAGTAATGGGAGTCCCCCTGCTATGGTAGCTGACGGTAAGGGTGACAGGAAAACCCAAATCAGAAACACAAGCACCAGCCTGAGGCCTCAAATTCTGTGGGACTGTAAGAGCCAAGCCATGTCCATGCCAAAGCTTCAATCCCCCGGGGAGTGGATGCCTTATGGGCTCCATCATGTCAGCCAGAATATACCCTGCAGTTATATGTGGGAAACACGCAGCTCACCAAGGACAGAACATCTCCTTTTCCCTGCTGGTCCGGGGGACAAGACAAATAACTGTGTGTCAAGCTCATCAACTCTGTTAGGCTTGTTCTGGGTGGATAATTTATGTTTTGGGAAACCTGGCTCTTTCAGATCCATAGACTAGCTGTGTTATATTAGAATTTGGTGGTATGTTCATCCATCAAAATTTACGTATTTAAAATATTTATTAAGATTCAATACTGAGAGATACAAAGACAACTTAGATATCATACATAATTCAACTAGCAAGCACCTGTATTTACACAGCTGTCCCAAGGTCGGCACTGTAAGGGATTTTTGATCTAGAAGGAAAATTTTCCTGGTAAGATTTGTATCCAATGATATAGGAAATGCCATCTTCTGCCATCAACCCATTCCTAAACTCAGGCTTTCACATTTGTTCATCTAGCTACTTGCTCCTAATTCCAGAGGAAAAAATTCCTGCCATTCAGAGGAAGAGTCGTTTGTGTATAATTTATGAAACTCTTGGGTTCCTTCAGAATGAAAAGTGTTACCGAAATAGAAGTTATTCTTATTACCATGCCAACAGCAGACCCACAACATCATCTCACAAACACGCTCTGTCCTAAAGCCCAAAGCACATGCACTCACGTTCCTCCATCAGAGATCTTTCCATTTCCTTCAAAAACAAACCTCCTTCTCGTACAATCCCCCCTCCCAGGCGTATAAGCAGGCCTCCTCCCCCAGCGAGCTGGCAGGAGCACACACACACAGACACACACACACACACACCTCCCTTCTCATTCCCCAAGCTCCGGGGGTGTGTGTGTGAATGTCTGAACTGATGACATATTGTGACAGAACGCGCAAGAGTGAGGCACAGCCACAAAGCAATGCAGGTCACAGCAATAGGCTTTATATAACCCAGAGCCACGGAGAGACCCAAAATAGCAGCCTCCCTGCTGCTCAGTTAGTCTCCTCCATCAACCAGGGATAAAATTAGAGCGGGCACTGACGCGCACCTGCGTCTGCACTGGGACTCCAGGGAGACAGTGAGAACAGGCTCGACACTGCCATCGGCCACGCAGACTGCCAGAATCTTTGGGCCCAATCTGTCACCAGACAGAGATGAGTATGTGTGTGTGCATGTGTGCATGTGTGTGTGTGTGTGTGTGTGTGTTCCTGTGCAGGGGCTGGACGGGTGCACCACATGGAGCCCTGCTCTGGGGAGAACATTTCAAGGGAATGGCCGGTATGAGGAGCTGGGCTGTAGGGGGCTTTGAGAATGATGTTCCAGGCTTTTCAGGAAGAAGTCAGTTCTCACACCAGTCCCTATTTTACCTCATGGCTCCTCTTCACTTCCTTCCACACCTCTTCTCTCTGGCCTACATGGGGGCAAGTTTGGCTAGAATACACCCCGACCCTTTAGAACCCCACTCTGCAAAACAAACAAAAACAAAACCCTACTGTGTTTAAGTCCAATCAAATGCAAACAATATGGATATTAAAAGGCTATGCCAAGAAATCAAGATGGGGACAATGCTGGGCCGGGTTGGCTGACTGTTCTGTAGACCTCGGGGCCATGACCTTGTCCAGAAGCCATGATCGCTGTTCACAGGTGTAGTGGGCAGAAACGCTGTTCAGCTGGGGCAGCTGGGTGATTTGCTTTCTTTTTCCACTTGAGGGAAGGCAGGGCAAAAGTTTTTTTCCAAAAAACAAACAAAAAAAGAAGGTAGTTACAAGTTCGTTATCTTGATCACTGGGTACCAGACATAAATTCCAAGGGAGGAAGCAGAGCTGATCCCAGGAACCAGAGACCAGAGAAATTACATGGCTAGGACAGATAAGACAGAATGAAACTGAGTTGGAGGGGTTTATTTTGGAGAAAGAACCATCATCCTGTATCATTACCTCTGAAATTCTACTAGTACACATTCATTTCTGGGGAATGGGGGGGGTGCTTCTGTCCTTGGAGTTCTCTTAAGTAAACATTTCAGAAAGTGGTAACATATTAAAGTATTTCACAAAGAGGAATCAGTGATTTATCAGATCCCTTTCCTTTCAGGGCAACCCAAATAAATCGTAGAGGTCTCACGAGGCCCAGGCTCTACACAGTATCGTCTTCCAAAACCAAAGCAAATCAAACCACACATACACAGGAGAAATAACCTAAACTAACTAAAAACTAATTTTAAAATTAATTTGCATTTTTATTTAAATATTGAGAAGAGGGGAAAAAAAGAAGGATCTGATCAGTAAACATAGCCACACTTCTGAACCTTTCTTCCCCTCTCTGAACCTTATAGCTGCTCTCAGCCCGTAAAACTTCCAGACACCCAGCCTTCCTGGATATTTCTCTGCCTCTCCCAGCTCCTTCTCCCTTAGCTCTTTGTTTTTATGTAGATTGACTAGTAGTATCTCTGGTTTCTAGTCCTCTCCAGTCTGCCTACTGTTTGGCTTCTCCACCCACAAAAAAGGAGCATCCAGAAGCTGACTCAGGAAGCAAGAGTCTGTTCTCCACCAGAAGCCTGGGTGTAAGAGTCCAAGTCTATACTCATCTCCTTAGACCAGCAGAACTGTGATGCACTGGTCGGCAAGGTCAGGGAGCCCTGGAGAGAGACCTCTGGAGAAAGGACTTTTCTGAAGGGGTGAGATGGAGAGATGGAGAAATGCAGGTGGAAGGAACTTCAAAGTGAAATTTTTGTTGTTTGACAGTTTTGTCTCTAGCCTACCTTGTCTGGTCACCAGGAATTGAGGCCTAGACTCATTGAAAGGACATGGTGTTAACGACTTAATAGTCTGTCTACCTCCTCTCAATCCCCACCCCAACCCCCAACCTATGGCCCCACTGGACAATTCCATTGCTACTTACTGAACAGGTTTCTTCATGCCCTTGTACCCTTGTTTATGTTCTTCTGTCTTTCCATAATGCCCTTTCCACCCTTCCTCCTTCCTTCCCCCAACCCCTTCCCTTAATTGGCAGCCTAGAGCATTCAAATTAACTCTTCTACACTCAGCCCAAAGATTACCTACCCTGGCACATTCCCTTTCCTCCTCCCTCCCCACCCTTGGTAGGCAGAATTCTAAGATAACCCCCAAGATTCCTGTCCTCTGGTGTATATGCTTTGTATGCCTTTATATACCCTTGAGTGTAGGTAGGATCTGTGAAGATGATGTGATATCACCTCCTTGATTATGGCAAAAGGGATTGAGGTCCCAAATCAGCTGATTTTGAGTTAATTGAAAGAGAGATTGTCCTAGGTAGGTGACCCAATCAGATGAGCTCTTCAAAAGAGGGATTGAGACCCTGCCTGAAATCAGAGAGATTTTCTTGCTGGCCTTTAAGAAGTACGCTGCCAGGTTGTGAAAGGGCCTGCAGAAGAAGCCATGTGACAAAGACTTAAGGGCAGCCTCTGGTTGCTGAGAATGGTCCTCAATGACATCTTACAAAGAAAACAGGGACTTCAGTCATACAGACACAGAAAGTAAAATTCTGCCAACAACCATGTGAACTTGGAAGAGGACCCCACCTCCATGAAGGAGTGCAGCCCAAAAGACACCTTGATTTCTGTGTAAAAAGATTTATTGAATAAAAGTCCCCAGACGGGACTCTGGGGACACCCAAGGCACATATTTCCTTTGTCACCACTTTGCACCCCTGACCAGAGTTTCCTTGACCTTAGGAAAAAGGAGGAGGGATTTCTCATGGATGAAGGATTCTAAGCCAAGGGCTTTGGGGCAGGGACAGAAGAGGAAGTGAGGGTGGCATGGCAGACACCTCTCTGTGCTTTTGATTCAGGCATTCCTGATGCCTCCTGGTGTAGACACCTTTCCCTGAGCCTGTTTCCTTGCGTGCAAAAGGGGTGAATAATCATACTTACCCCATGGGGCTGCTTTAAGGATTATATGAAACAATGCATATAAGGCACACAGCTTAAAGCTTGGCACACAGAAAGCCACCTGTGTCCTTTAGCTGTTATCATTATTTGACTGGAAATCAAGCTCAAAGGGGGTCTTCTAGGGTCTCAAAAATTGGATGGAAGGCCTGCCCCTGGAGCTGCTCATTGCTTATCAGGCCCTAGGGTCTCTGGAAGGAAAGTAGATCTGGCCAACTCCTCGTTACAGTCTGTTGCCCAGTCGCCTTACCCGTATACTGGGAGTGGCAAGGAAAGCATTTGGCAAGAAACCCAGGAGTAAGACAATAGGTGTGAATGATGAAACAGGAAGTCTGGTTCAGAAGCAAGTGCCTGCAGTGAACCACTCATGTAGAACACTGAACTCTGCCACTGACCGGGCGCTGAGCCACCACGCAGCTCAAGCTTCAGCGGGAAGGTTTGTATCAGTGCCCCCCCGAATTAAAGAATGTGGCCCTTCAGGTCACCAGGGGAATAGATTTAGTTGGAGACCAAAGTCTCATTTGAGTCAGCACAGGCTTTGGCCTTCTGGGTTCAAATCTTAGGTCATCCAGGTATTATATGACCTTGGGCACTTTATTCAACCCCTCTGAGCCTCAACTTCCTTATCTTTGAAAGAGGCAGGGCTACTGGGAAGGTTAATTGACATAACATTCAAAGAGCCTAGTGCAGTGCCTGGCCTGCTCCGTAAACGTGTGCTCCCTCCCACTTCCCCTCCCAGGCGTCTGGGACACCCCTCCACCCATTCCTTGTCTGAAGGATAGCTGACTACTACCTGCTCCCTGGGGTGACGCTGGTTCTTGATTATTTGATATTGCCACACACTTGGCCTTATCACCAGTTATTGACTGTAAGATTCTCTGCTCCACCTGGCTGCTTCCTGCCAGGTGGCTTCTCCTGACGCATGCAGACAATGATGAAGGTTGGGCCAGGTCTTTGGTGGCCTCAGGGTTGATATAAGAAAATTTCTACTTAATATACCAAATATATGGGAGGCAATTTCTTTTAAAATGTGTCTGTGTGCCTGTAACACACATCCCTCGCCAAGTCTACCTCCTTGGGGTGCCCAGGCTCCACCCTCCCAGTCCTTCTTCTACCATCTTTGCGGTTCCCAGGTTTCTCTTCAGGATTTTCTGTGGGTTCCTCTTCCTCAGTTTATCTTCTAAGTGTCGGGATTCCAGGGGCTCCACCCTCAGCCCTCTTCTCTCATCCTCCTCCACATAATCCCTGGGTGATCTCCTCCAGGACCTCAACCACACCATCCCTGGTTGGTTTCATGATCCATCTGTTTCACTCAGACTCCTCTTCTGACGGCAGATCTGTATATACAGCTGCCTGCAGCACATTTCTACCAGGTGGTTCCACAGCCCCTCAGAATCACTCCTTCCCTCGACACCCACCTAACTCTTCTATATTTTGTGCTACAGTAGATGGGACACCAAAGTAAACCCAGAAGCCTAAGCTAAACCTGCTAACTGACCTCCATCTTCCATTACTTCTATTTCCTTAGTCTCTCTTGACTGTAGACCCTCCTTTCTGTCTTCGTTAAGCCTAAGCCTGTCTTCCCTGAAACACTGTAGCCACTGCCTGAATGGACTCCCAGACTCCAGGCTTCATTCTCCATAATCACCCCTGGAGAGAGCTTTCTAAAATGCAGATCTCCTCTTAAAATCCCTCCAGCCCTCTCTCTATCAGTCAGGGTCCAGCCCAGGAACTGAAATCACACCAGCTATTTCTAACAGAGTTCATTTAAGATGTAAGATTAATTCCAGATCAATTGTTTACAGAGTCTAAAATTATCAACTGAAAAGACAGATAGAAGGGTAAGGTCACCCTCAGGCGGCAACTCTAGGAAGGAGTGAATAGTTGCGGGAACCTCCAGGGCTGCGGAAACAAAGGGAAGAATTGGGGATAATTAATTTCCATTACCTTAACGATAAGAAACTAGTTTGATGTGCAAAGCCCTCACTCCACCTCCCGATTCTCTCCCTGACACAGCACCAGCTTCCCCGTCCTTAGCCCAAGTCTGCAGTCGTTCTGCTCTCAAACCTCCCAGCTGTCCACTGTTGCCTGAAATGCTGCCCTCCATCCTTTTCTGGTAAGTCATCCCTCAGGGAAGGCTCATGTCCTTCCGAGAGCCTTTCCTGAGCCCTGCCCCCACTTCAGGCAGAGTTCAGTGGCCTCCTTTTTTGAGTGTTCCAATGACATGCTGGTCATGTCACTGTGTCACTATGTATTATCATTGTCATTTTATTCATCGTTCAGCTCTGTGCAGCAGGACAGAGGCAGTCCTTTTGTCCTCTTTGCATCTCCAGCTTTCAGTAGGATGCCTGGCATGTAGTATATGCTCAATAAATTGTTGAGTGTTAAAGTCAAACCTGCATCACCACTCACATCAATAATCTCCCACCTGCTTTCCCCATCAAATCCATCCCTCCCAAGGGCAATTGTGATCCCACCTGTCCAATGATCAAAAAACTGTCAGCGGATCTCCATTGTCTGAGGAATAAAGTCCAAAGTCCTTTGCACACTATGCCTGGCACTTGTCCTGACTTCTCGTCTAGGCTTATTGGCCTCTACACCCCTGCACGCACCCATGCCCCTCCCATGTCAGGCCACCCACTATTTCCTCAATACCTTGAACTCTTTCCCTCCGGACCAGAGTTCACTGTTACCTTCGCCAGAAATGCCTTTTGGGGCTACCTTTGCCTGTTGCAGTCGTCCCCAACCTTCAAAGCCTACTTTATAAGTCGCCTACCTCAGGAAACCTACCTGCACCCTCCTTCAGTGGTGGAGGATAAAGTCCCAAATGTCCAGCAGGACCCTCACACCCCTGTGGAGTCTGGCCCCTCCTCACTGGTCCAGCCTTATCTCTTTTCACTTGTCTCCTTGCTCTGTCTGCCCTAGAATGCGGGTCTTCCCTGGTTCCTGGGATGAGCCATGCTCTCTCATGCTGCTATCCATCGTGCAAGCTGTTCCCTCTTCCTGGGAGGCTGTCCCTGCCCTCACTTTCCTGAACTCCAGACCAAGTGAATGTTCCCTCTTACGCACTGTGTTTGTTCTTTTATGCAGCTCCCATTCCTATGTCTATAGGCCAGACTGTATGCTGTGTGCAAGTGGGCCCCATGTGTGTCTCATTTGTCATTATATCCCTGCCACTTAGCACAGGGCCTGGTACACGCTAGATGCTCGGTCAACGTGATAAATGTTTACTCACTAACAGAGTCCCTCATTTATAGCATTCTCGGCAGTCTGCAGCAAAGTAGTTATCTGCATACACTTCTCCAGATCTTTTTTTTTTTCACTTCTCCCTATCTTGATCATCAGTTTTTTAAAAAAGCAAGACCAAACCAAACTGTTTTTTTTTTTTTTTGGACATTCTCAAATACACATTTGGGCATACAAAGATACTTGACAAAAGTCAAGAGAGTAAAATGATAGCCCCCCTCTTTCCCATCATGCTTCTTCAATAGCCATCAACATTTGGTCAACTTTGTTTCATCTGTTTTCCCTTTTTTTTTTACCCCCCTAGATTATCTGAAGGCACATCTCTGACAGACGCCATTAA
This sequence comes from Vicugna pacos, assembly GCF_048564905.1. NCBI lineage: Eukaryota > Metazoa > Chordata > Mammalia > Artiodactyla > Camelidae > Vicugna > Vicugna pacos. Next base: position 71,705,825 of record NC_132992.1, on the reverse strand, counting down.
TTAAATGCTTCTTGAGGGTTAATGTGTCTTGCTCATCTTTACTTTTCACATAGCCCTTAGCTTAGCATCTGGCTGCTAACAGATGATAAATGTTCATCGAATTAATTAATTAGAGGAAACTGTCATTCATTCATTCATTCATTCATTCACAAAGATTGAACAAAGACATATTGAGCAGCCGCTCTATGCCTGGCACTGTTGGCCCTGGGGACAGATTCTAGTGGGAGGACACAGGAAATGAATGAGTGAATGAATGAATGAATAAAAATTTTAAAGTACTCCATAGTGGTAAGTACCATGCAGATCATTAAAACAGGACGATGTGATAGCAAGTGGTTAAGTGGCTACTTCAAACAGGTGGGGAAAACCTCTCAAAGGACATGGCCTTTAAACTGAGTCCTGAATAACAAGAAGGAACAGCCGCGAGGGCAGCTGAGAGGAGAAAGAGTCCAGAGGTCCAGAAGTGAAGAACAGCAGCTGCAGTGTCCCTGCGGTGGGAGCTGGCGTGGCTGCTGGAGGAACAGAGAGATGGCGTGTGGTGGGGGTGAGGAGGCCACGTCCTGTTGCACTTCATAAGCCAAGGCAAGGAGTTTGGGTTTTGTTGAAGGTTTGTTGGGACTCTATTAGAAGCTTTTAAGCCATGTGATAGGATCTGTTTAAGAGGCCGTTTTGGCTGCAGTGTGGAGAATAAACCATCAGGCATCAGGGCAGCTGCAGTGGTTTAGCAGAGAATGACGGTCCTTTAGACCAGAGCAGGGGAAGTGAAGGTGGAGGGACTCGGGGGACGCGGGAGACATTTTGGAGCCAGAGTCCACAGGTCTTGCTGAGGGCCTGGTGTGAGGGTGAGGGAGAGTCCAGGACATTCCTGGGAGGAGAAAGGCCATTGTCCCAGGGTGAGGGAGGCTTCTGTGGCAGGGAAGGAGGTGATCAGGAAGTGCCAGCCAGTGAACAGCAGTGCGGTCATACATGACACCAGGTGGAGTCAGCTATGCTCACACAATTTTATTTCAGAGGCTTCCGAACCAGCCTCAGTTTCCTCTTCCGTCAGATGGGCATGATGATACCATCTTGAGTGTTTCTTTTGCAGGTTAAATGAGAACGTGTGTAAAGGGCAAGCAGTGTCTGGCGCAGAGTCCGCGCACAATGAATGTGAGCTCTTACCCTCTGCCCCACGCCTGGACACACCCTCAACCTATCAGCCACCATCTGTCTGAGGACCCATCCTGGGGAGTGCATCCCTCCCTCCTCTGGGAGTGTCACAATTCCCAGGAAGAACCAATTCTCCCCACGCAAGAATTGTTTTTTGAGTAATTCTATACTTTTGGTGTTTCCAATAGGAAGGGCTGGGACAAGGAACAGGAAATCATCGCCCCAGGGATACAGCTTTTCTTGATGAGTGAGAACTAGAAATCCTGGGGGACCCACAGGATGAGAGGGGAGCAGTAAGAGGGGGAGACTGTAGGCACTGCTTTTGTGTCCCTTGTGAGACCCAGGGTCACAGGACATCCGGGGACTCTCTTCTCTGCTGAGGGTCCCTCCCCGACTCAAAGGCTCAGTGAGCACAAAGGGCCCACAAACTTGCCTCAGCTTGCCCTTACAGGAAGAGTTCCTGGATCTCCATAACCAGAACCCCTGAGCAATGCCCAGGGCATCCAAAATTTGCTCCTCCCATTGCCCACCCCCATCACAGAGCACAAGTGCTAAATCTTTTTTTTTTTTTAACATATATTTATGTGTGTGGAGGGGTATTTATAAACACATGCATATGTGTCATATCTTATAAGTACGTATATACATAGAAAGACTAAAATAAGATATACTAAAAAAGACTAAAAATATATATATTAAAATGTTAAAAGTGAATTTTCTCTGGGTGGCTAAACTATGAGTGATTTTTGCTTTTATCATTGTGCTTTTTTTGTATTTTCCACCATAAAATGTTTTCCAATGAGGGCAAATATGATAAAGAACCTCTAAAACATCCTTCTTTGAAAATGCTCAGAATCTTCCACAATTCTAACCTATTCCTAAAACCATGGCCGTGGCAGAATGTGTTGGAGTCATAGTCGAGGACATTAATTCACTCACTCATTCATTTCATTCATTCTTTCACTGGACAAATATTTGAGGGTGTTACGGGTATGACTGCTGGACCCTGTGGGGATAGCAAACATATAAGATACAGTGCCTGTCCTCAGGAGCCTTTAAATTCAGATTGTAAAAACATAAAGCAGAATACTGCAAGGAAATGAAGGACTAATTCAGAAAATAAAGGGTCTGGAGGAGGATGAGATGGCCTCTAGCTGGAAGCATCAGAGGCAATGCAAGAAATGGAGTTTGAACTGGGCCTTAAGGGGTGGGTCACACTTGGATAAGGGGAGCTGGCGGAAGGGCATTCCAGGCAAATGGAATGACATAAGCAAAGGCACAGAGGTAGGGAAGGATCAGAAGTGTTTAAAAAATAGCAAATAAAGCCCACAGTGTCTCTTATAAAGGCTTATTTTATATACTTGAGAGTTTTGTTCAGAGTAATCCTGTGAAGTAGATGGGGCAGTGGCAGCTTCTATTTTATAGGAAACTAAAAGTCTGAGGAGATAGTGGCCAAGGCCTTCTAGCCAAGGCCTCCAAGTAGCCGTGGAAGACACAGAAAGAGAAAGTTTTCACGTCTCCTGACCCCACGGGTGCTCTCATCTGGGAAAGAATACATGGATAGAGACAGGGGGGTTCTCATCAGGAGAGAAAACCAAGCCACTGAGAACATGGCTCAGCATTCCATCCCTCGTAAACATGTGTCGAAACAAATCAGCCCTCTGTGTATACAGGCTGGCTGTCCATCATTGCTTGGGCATAGAGAAAGGTGCAGAAAAATATACACCACACTGTAAAGATTCGTTTGGGTAGAGGAGGGTGCAGGAAAGAGAGAAGGAAGGCAGAAGAAAGAAGATGAATTAAGTGTTAGAGAAGGCAGTTGGGGAAACACATAAGAAATATGTTCCTTGTGGGCATACTTTATAATGGTAGAAATGTGAACAACTAAAATGTTTAGGGGGAGATTTTACTTAAAAAGTAATTATGGCATCTGCATACCAGAGAAAGCTTTTTTAGTCTTTAAAAAAAGGATAAAAACATACATAATTATTAACATGAAATAGTGTTTAGAAGACATATTTTCAAGTGGAAAACACTATACAATAGTATGTGTACTATGAGCCCCACTCTATTAATTTGTTCACAGAAGGCACTCCAATCATGGCTGTCAATGGCTGTGAGTTTTTTTGTTTTTTTTTTAATAAATAGATTGATCTTAAGACGGGAAAAAGTAGCAAGAATTCTAATCTGCTTTTAAACCACTTTTTCTTATTTACTGGATTTGATCTCAAGCATTGTCCTTCCTTTATTTTCCCAATTGATCTAATCCTGCACCCTCACCGCCCCACTCCCCCTGCTGCCCAGAGCAAGTGCTGTGACAGGGCTGCCAGTTTCCTGAAATGCTCCACGTGCGGGCGTGGGGAAGACTTGTCCTGCAGCCCATCCTGGAGCTTATTCACAACAGATCCTCAGCCCCAAAATAAACAGCCGGGGTGTTTCCTCTTCCTAAAGGGGAAGCAGAAGCCCCTGGTGAGCAGAGGGAAGAATGAGCCCTGTCTAGACCATCATCCAGGGGGAATTCTGTCCACACAGTTCCCCCTGGAAATCCCCAGGGCCCGGTGCAGCTCTGCTGACTCAGGCCACCCATTCCGATGGCGCTTCAGATCCCCTCCACCTCACCCTGCCCCCAACCTTCCTTCTCCAACACCCCGCTTCACTGCATCCTGCTTAGGAAAGGCACATGGTGCGGGATGATCTTCCGAAGGAGAATTTGCTCAGATAAGGTAATGGGTCCAGTTAGAGCCTCCCAGATTGATGGGCCTGTCAGGTCCAGCCTTGAGCCTTGCCTGGAGATAATCCTCTCCTCCCAGCTCTGAGAATGCAGCTGGCTGCGGCATGGCGAGAGGGACTCAAAGAACAAAGAGACATTGAAGGAGTGCAAGTAGACAGGCCCCACTTTCGCTTCTGAGTAAAAGAGTCATCAACCAGGAACAACTTGGCCCCCCAGGAGACATTTGGCAATGTCTGGTGACATTTTTGGTTGTCACAACTGGAGGGTGTGTGTGTGCGTGTGTGTGTGTGCTGCTGGCATCTGGTGGGTAGAGGCCTGGGACATGGCTAAGCATCTCAGAATGCACAGAAGAGCACCCTCCCCTATCAGAGAATTATTGGGGGTGTGTAAAAGCCCAGTGGTAGAGGGGGTGCAGGCACAGAGTCCTAGGTTCAATCTCCAGTACCTCCATTTAAAAGAAAAAGCAAACAAACAAAACACAAAGAATTATCTAGTCCCTAATGTCAAAAGTGCCAAGGTTGGGAAACAGGTCTAAGGGATATTCTCTGCTTTATAGACACAAAGGAAAGGGGCTCCCAAGAAATCCCCAGATTTAGGGATATCTGAAAAGAAAGACCCACAAGGTCTTTCCTAAAGATAAGAACAATGTTTCCAAGCTGCTGGGCCCCCTGAAAACATGGTATATCTCTATTTCAAAAGTATGTTTAAAACGATTATCTTATAAGTATTTCTTTTTCGTTGTTAAGAAATAAAAGAATGTGCAAAAGGGCAGAGGGCAAAGGAGAAAGACCTGGAATTTGGCAGCTAGCTTTGCCCTGTTTCTGAACATTTGGTAATTGAAGACAGACTTTTTTTGTCAGAATCCCAGCAAATAAAGCAAATATCTATTTGTCTATATTTGTCATGTTAACCTTTATAGTTGTCTGGAACCTTGGACATATCGCTGACCACACCTGAAAATATATAATAATACAAAGTGAACCAGAAATTTGGTAACACTTGAGGTAACTTAACTAACAGGTATTCACATGTCTATGGTTGAAGTTGCATCAGTGAAGATTTGAACTGACTATGTCTGCAGGGTTCACATCTGCCAAATCTTCACTTGGCTTCTCCCTGGAAATCCTAGGTACCTTTGGATATCTTGAACCTCTGGTAGGATGCTGTTACAAGTCCTTTTCCTTGGACTCCTCTCCCAAGATATAATTTGATTCACTAGCACTTACTGAGTTCTTCCAGTGTGCCCAAGATTGTGGTAGCTGCTCTGGATACATAATACAGTGCGTGGACGTCAATTTGGGGTTAGCATCTCTAGGATTTGAGCCTGAAGGCTTGAAAAGATGCTGTTGCTTCTAATGGAAGAGGATACTAAGTGAGTGAGTAGGAGCTGGATTGGGCTGGAAGATAATGACTCAGCATCAGATGATCAAGGACATCCCAGTGGAAAATGTTCATGAAGTTGTTGGAAGGGGAGGGTTGGATCTCAGGTAGGAGTATGAGCTCAAGGTTTAAATGTGGAAGTCTTCCACGTAAAGATGAGTCCACTGAGATGAACAAAAAATAGAACAGAAGCCCAAGGGCTGGACCTTGAGGTGCAATTCACAGTTGAGGGGTGGGAGGAGTAAGAGAATACAACAAAGGATATGAGTAAGAGCAATTAGAGAAATAGGAAGAAAACCAGGAGAGCACAACACTGTTGTAATTGAGGAGAGAGAGGTTTTTGTTTTGGTTTGGTTCTTTAGTGTTATTTAAAAATATCAAAGCTTCATAGCATGAACCCTGAGAAAAGGACCCTGAGATGTAGGATAACCAACTGTCCTAGTTTGCCCAAGGCTGTCCTAGTTTTATTACTGAAAGTCCCACATCCAGGAAACATCTCAGTCTTGGGCAAGTGGAGCAGTAGGGATATGCAAAGCTTTAAGCTAGATGCTACGTTGGAGTACCGAAAATGAATAGTTCGGCAGCTAGTCATGTAGATACACAACCTCCAAGAGACCACATTTTTTTTAAAAAAAAGTCAGATTCTATATTTGCCATATCCTCTGAGCATGACCCTGGCTCGGACACTGGCCAAGGTTAATAAACTGAGCTACCTGGATCCAGTCTTTGAAAACCTTTGATCACTTTTTGAGGTTTCTGGCCTGGAAGCACTTCCTATCATAAAATTTAGTTAGCCAAACTCTTATTTGGCTCAAGTAGTGTTTCTCTAAATTGCCTTCACTCAAGTAATTGCCTTTACTGGAAACTTAGCTGTCAAGATAGAGTTGACAGCCTTTCAGAAAAGAAAGTAAATCTAAAAACTGATGTACTTGAGAGAAAGATGAAAGAAAATTAGCTCACTCTATCAAAACTGGAGATCCAATTTGGAGGAAACTGCAACAAATTTGGGGAACTACACGGTACCTCTCTGGCAACTTCCAGAATCCCAGAGCTTTTCTGAAGACCAAACATACCGTGGTTTTGTGAATGGTTGTCTCAAGGCTCTTTTTCCAGTAGTAGCTTGTGGTGTTTGGAAATCAGAGGAAACTAGGAATGATTTTCACGTTTGCTGTTTTTGTTTTTTACATGTTTCTGTTTCTACCCATTTCCTTTAAGCCAGAGGCCAAAAGCTGGCAGCCTGTGAGCCAATTCAGCTGTGAATGTGTTTTCTTTGGCCTAGAGGGTGTTTTTCAAAATTTTGAATTCATTGCCAGCATTTAAAAATCAGGAGATTTCACCGCTCTGAAAAAAATCCGGATTTCCTGCTTTTCTTGAAAAATTGGAGGATCTGAAGACATTGGGGTTACATGTCCACCTGGCAATGGTCTGCAGGAGCTGAGCTACAGCTGCCCTCTTCGGACAGGGCATGTGCTCTGCCCTGGCCCCATCTCCCCCCGGCCTGCTACCTCCTCTTACTTTACCTACCAGGCCCATCCCAAGACTTCACAGAGAATGAGGTTTCCAAAATACCTCTGTCATTAGTTCTAAACCACTTGCCTTGACCTGCTTCCTGCTCCACATCCCAACATGTTCCCAAGACTTGAAGGTTCTGATGTCATGACTGGTTTCCTGTTTGTGGATTCATCTCAGGCCTCTGGTCCCACACCTGGCACCATTCCCTCAGGCTACCTGCGCTTCCTGCCCACCCTGCCCCTCTAAACCAGGAAGACCCACCCATGTTCCATGCTGCTGGCAGCCACAAAAACCAAGCCAGACGTACCCCGCGTGGTTTGCTCTCACCTCAAATCTGTCCCTGCCCTGATCCCCCACTCACCACTTCTTTCAGGGCCCACCTGGGTGCTGATGCTCCAACTTTGTCTCCTGTTTCCATCCTTGAAATCATCCCTTGGACTTGACCATAGAGTTCAGCTCTTGTTTCAACTCTGGGCTTCTCTCTCTTGAGCTTTGCTTGTGACTTTTCCTACTTACCAAATCTGAAATGAATCCAGCTCCAGCTCTTGGAGATGTATTAGTCATACTAGTGCTAGCTGCTATAACAAGAAAATCCCTAACATTTCAGTGGCTTAATGCCATAAAAGTTTCTCACTCACATAACAGTCAAATGAGAGTTTTCCTGGCTTGAAAGCAAGACCCAGGCTCCTTTAAACCTACTCTGTTATCCTTGAAGTCTTCAGAATCCTTTCTCCATCTAGTGGGCAGCCAAAAGGAGAGAATGGTGAGGAACCCCTGCTTCTTTACTGCCTTACAGCCTGGAACTGACACATGTCATTTCCACTCACATTCCCTTGGTGAGGGCTTACCATACGTTCCCACCTAAATGTAAGAAATGATGGGAAGTACAGTTTGGGGATGAGGTGCCATCCCCCAGTGACACTGTCTGCAACGGAAGGGAGAGCCTGAGTTTTGGAAGAGCTGCTGGTCATATCTACCACAGCGTCCTGTCTAGGCAGAGGCCCGCAGAGCTGTTTCCCTGGCTGAGCTGGTACTAGTCTCCATTAAGGAAGGAAATTGCACATTTTCCTCCAGGATTATAGAACTCTCTATGGCAACTGACAAAAATCTTAATCAGCCTTAGAAAATAGGGCATTTGTTGGCTCTCATAACTGGGAAGTTCAGGGGGATGGGGCAGCCTACCGTTGGATCCAGGCACTTAAACATGGATGTTACATTTTTCTTTCTCTCTTTGTTTCTGTATCTTGACAAAGTTCCCTCTGTCCTTCTGCAGATTTCTCCATAAGACAGGGAAGGTTGCTGACAGCTGCCTGTGCATCACATCCTCCCAATTCCATGCTCCAAGCTTTAAAAGCCACAGTGAAGGCTCTGATTGGCCTGGCAGGGGCCATAGGAAGACAGATGAACTGTGAGTTCCTTTCCCAGCACCTTGGAGTGGGAGAGGAGCAGCTTCCTTAGGGAAGCAGACACTATTGGACAGACAAAGCGATACACACAGAAACCTCTGACTGCACAGCCTCTGACCACATCTCTGTGGCCAGCCCGGACCCGGGCCCTCAGTGCAGGTCCCTCAGATCAACCCTCTGAGACCAGAGCACACTCACCATACACTATTTTTGTTAAAGCCATAGCTTCCATAAGAGTTAATAAGATCTTCATGACTTTCCATGAATCCACCAGAGTTAGAAAAGGCCTGATGACAAGTTTTGTACAAGACCTGAAGTTCTCGTAAGTTCCATCAAAGGAATATATTTATATAATTAAGTATCATTGGAAAATTTGTGTTTTTCAGGCAGGAATTCACTTCAAATGCTTAAGTACCCCCTTCTTCATCCATCCAACAAATAATTGTTAAGAATCTGCAACATGCCCCAGGGAAGAGTCAGATGCTAGGCATGCCATCATGGATAAGTTCAAGTCCATGGCCTCACCAGGCTTAGAGTCTCTAGTACATAAGGAAACACAGGTGAGGCAAAATGTGATACCATGACCAAGTCTTTAAGATAATATTGTTATACAAACAAACAAACAAAAGACACCCTGAACCCTGAGTGTAGAATCAAGAGATTCTCAAAAATGGAAGAAATTCCTGATATGCTAAATAAATGAAGGTAGGAATCAGAAGCAAACAGCAGTCAGAATATCTTGGAATCATGATGTAGGGCAAAGTAATTTGGAGTGTAGGTACCACGGGTACGCTACCTTGCAGGTAGGCCATTGGGACCAGCCATCCTCTGACTTCTTCCTTGATTGCTACTGAGTTTTAGTTGGAGATTTTTTCCCATGAACACACATTTCCATTTTTTTAGTTGTTAAGTCAATGGCAATTGTTTTGCACTTTCAGATACTTGTAATACCATTACCCAAAGTAAAGAAAACCTATAAAGTCTAGCTCTTGATTCTTTTAATAAGCTTTTAAAATAATTTCTGATTTATAGAAAAGCTGAGAGTTGCCATATACCCCTCACCCAATGTCTCCTAATAGTACGATTGACAAAACTAAGAAACCAACATTGGTACATTACTGTTAACTAAGCTCCCTACTTTATTCTGATTGCACCAGTTTTTCTACTAATATCCTTTTCCTGTTCCAGGATCCAATCCAGAATATCACATTGCATTTTGTAGCTCTTGATTTTTAAGGATCATTATTCCTCAGGCATGGGTCAACTCTGCCTCTTTTCCTCCTTGCTGCCAATGCTGTAGACATTTCATGGTTCATTAGCACCTGCTGTAGAGTGTGAACAGGGAAGGAAACAATTTTGAAATGCAAATCAGCCAAATGTTGTTATTTATTGGTTTGTGGCAGTTAGCTCAGTTGTTAATAAGGTCAAGGTTATTGGCTCTGTCTCTGTGAGTCAGCTGGATTAGCAGTGACAGGGGAAATTTTGTCCTATGTCTGTGATTTGTACCCTAAACCCTGTTCAGCTTCTTTGAAATTCAAACTTTTTGCTGCAGTGGGGTAATGGTGTGAGTGTCTACCCTGTTACCTTGCTACTCAAAGTGTGGTTCCTGGACCAGCAGCATCAGCAACCCCTGGAGCTTGTTAGAAATACAGAATCTCAGGCCCCACCCAGATCTAAGAATCAGAATCTGCACTTTAACAGGATTCCCAGATGATGAAGAAGCATGGCCAGTCAGCAAATTTTACTGAGAACCTACCCTGTAAAGGGGCTAGAGTCTCAAAAGAAAAAAAGTATATCTCACCATCATAGAATGTACCATCCACCTAATAGAGATTCCAGACAAGTCAAATGACAACTGGGATTACAAAGGAAATGTCATATTTAAGTGGAGAGCTGAAGAATAAGAAGATTTAGCAGGTTGAGAGAGGAAGGAAGGGTGAGGGTAAGAGGAAAAGCAGGTAAGGGGTGGAGAAACTCAGAGGCAAGAGAGACCATGGGACCAAGGGAGACTCCTGGGAATTGCACATTGTACAGCATGGCTAGAGCATCAAGTGCTGACACTGGGAATGTATGATAGGGGTGATCAGAGATTTCCTTCTCTCTGTATTCATCAGAATCAGCTCATATAATTGAGCACCAACTATATACTAGGCACTGTGCTAAGGGCTGGGGGTATGGGTAATAAATATCATGATCCCATTAGATATGGGACTTCAGTCTAGGTCAATGAAATGTTGTAATTGCCCAAACAAGTGGAGGGAAAATGTGCAAAATACATCAGAAGACTTGCAGGTATAGCTCAAGGGTCCTCCAGATGAAACAGTCCAAGGGAGGCTATTGCATTCAAATAGGGTCAGTAAACTGTGACAAATATTGAAGGGCTAAGAAAAGGGGTCCCAACTAAAGCATCATATAATAAAAGGATACATGAGTCCTATAGAACCAGAGGGTGATGCCAAGGTCAACATGAGGTAGGGGATAGAAAATGTTTTCATTTTTTATTGCTGCACAACAAATCACCACAAACCTAGCGGCTTAAAATGAAACCCATGTATAAGCTGATAGTTCTGTAGGTTTGAAGTCCCGCAGGCTCAGCTGGGCTCTGCGTAGGTTCTCACAATGCTGAAGCTAAGGTATCAATCAGGCTGGGGTCTTATCTGGAGGCCCTGGGGAAGAACTCACTTCTAAATTCTTCCAGGTATTGGCAAAATCCAGTTTCTTGTGACTGTAAAACTGAGGTCCCTCTTTCCTTTCTGGTTTCCACTCAGGGTCCACCACTCTCTGCTCCTAGATGCCGTCTACATTCTTTCTCAAGTGGCCCTTTACATCTTCAAAGCATCAACAGTGTATCAAATCTCCCTCACGTTCTGAATCTTCAACATCCTCTTCCACTGCCAGCGGAGAAAGCTCTCTGCTCCTAAGGGACCATGTGATTAGATCAGGCCCACCTAGATAACATATCTATCTTAAGGTCAATTGTGCCATATAACATATCTTAATCATGAGAGTGATATATCATCTTATGGAAAGGTTCTGGAATTAGGATATCTGGGGGTGGGGATGGGGATCAGGGACCATTTTAGAAATTCTGCCTACTACAGGAGGTAGGAATCAAATGGAGTTTTGGGGATCCTGATTGGCAGGTCTTGGTTCCACATGAGACTTATGGTGAGGGTAGAAGTGGAGTCTGCACTCTGATGACCTCCTGGGAGGTGTGCCTTTGCACCAGTCTGATGCACACAGTCAGAGATTGCACACAGATAAACCCTGTGGTTTATCTGATCTCTTGTGGGATTCTGTTCCATGACAGCCCAGATCTGGAACTCAGCCCCATTTCAATCTTGAACCCCAAAGCCACTCACTGTGGCCTTGAGGGGAGCAGCAAACTTTACTGAGCTTTGAGACATGAACACCATCATCCCCTCAAAAGCACTAAACATTGCTCCCCTTAGAGATACTTCATGGTGCTTGGCTCTCTCTCCACTCCCGCTTCTCCAACTTTACATCCTGCACTACTTTACCTCTTCCTGCCTTTCAGAAGCCAACCCCGTTCCTCCCTTTATCATATGCAGAGTAATTCCATCTTCTCCAGCTCCAGACTTTCTTTTGCACAGCTGATGATTTGGCTAAAGCTTTGGTGTCATCATTTGGAAGGATATACAAGATTCAGTCCTTAAGTCAAGACCACCCTTTCCGGGGGAGTGAGGGTGAAGGTGGTTTCTGATGCTATGGGTGGAAATGCAAAGTATAGGGGAGTACAGGATTGGAGCGCTTCCCCTAGTGGGTTACAAGGAAGGGAAGACCTGAAAGGATGACTAGGAGGGTAGAAACTAGGTCTCAACTAAGGGGAATCATTTTTACTATAGAGGGAGCTGAGAGTGAGAGAGCAAAACCTTTTTTAAGAAATGAAGAAGGAGCACAGAATTGGACCTTGAAGGAAGATTAAGATTCAAGAAAGTGGAGAAGAAGATGAAACAGCTTTCCAAGTAGGATCCTGTTGACAGAAAGGCAGAGAGGATGGTTTGGGGCTTCTTGTCAATTACTAGACTTTTTGACTAGATTGGAGGACTGTGACAGAACGCACTGGGTGTTAAGGCCAACTAATAAAAGGCATAGAACACGAGGATTTTATTGGACTTCCCTTCCAGAGGTGATGAGGAGCCATTGAGGGTTTTGGCATGGCATGTCTATTTGTGCTACCAAGGTCACTTTTATTGACTTAGCCAGTATATTTGCAAGTATATACTTTCAGATTACACAAAACCCACCTTTATACGCACACGCATATCCAATTCACAAAAGAGCAACTGTTTGTTAAGAACCTGTATTGAACTTGTTTTTTTCCTTTGGCTTAGTGATTCCTTAGTTCACTGAGAATCAGCAGCAGAGCTGTCGCTGACAGGCAATGTATTAGATAGGATTAATTGGCTTTCAGTTTCCAGTCCCACTTTTTATTGGGCCTTCTTAAAAGCTAGAGAGCTATAAACTATGTTTCTCAGACTCCCTTGTGGCTAGGGTTCTAGATGATGCAAATTAAGCTCCAACAAGTAAATTCACTCATGAGAGATTTAAGTATCAGAAGAGTCAGGGGGCACCTTTCTCATGCTTTGGCTATGACTGCTGACAAGCAATGTGAAGGCCATGTGGACACTACAACAGCATTCCAGAGTTCAATTTCCAGATCCATGAGTGTCAAGTGGAACTTGTAGCAGAGGTGGTAGAGGTGGTACCTGATCCCTGGATTACAGCCATGCTGTTGAATTCTTAAATCAAGCAGTCTCGTAAGTAGCTTCCTGATTATGGAGGAGTTGCAGTTCCCCTGGCAGGTCAGTTCTGCAGTGCTCTGGTTCTCATTCCAAGAGGGAGCTCAGTCCTCCAACCCTTCTGATAATGATAAAATTATTAATTTCCTTCTTGCTTAAAACACCTTGGGTAGCTTCTGTTTCTTGCTCTGAACCTTAATTTCTGCAGCAAGAGGATATAACAGCATAGTTTTTCACTAAATAGACTCTCAAAAAATATTCTTAGGGTTGACATCCAAACTGTGGTGAATTGAGGGGTCTGGAACTATGTGCCTTTAGCATATGGGCTTTTCTAGGATAATGTTCCCAAGGTGTGATGCAATACCTCTAATGAGATACACCTCCCTCTATGGGACGATTTTAGATACTGGGTGAACATTTACACAGTTTTAATGGATGCATATTTATTTTAATATGTTCTAGAAGAAAGTTGACAGGTAGCATATCACACCTGATTTTGTGAATCTGTGACTTCATGAATATTATTATTTTTTATGGTTAGGCTAGACTGGGTTGCAAGACTCCAGCAAAACACACTAATTAATTTGATGAAAAATATGAAGTAACTGATAGATGGCACACAGATTTGGGAAAAACCATGGAGGTGGTATTCGAGTGACTGAGGTTTGGAAAATCCTTTCCTAGTAACTTATTCTTACGAGTCCCCGCACTGTATGAATGAGGGGGAGCGACTTGAGATCATAAATCCTGTTCTCCAACTTGTACCAGACTCCATCCCAAAGATATCATTCTTTTACACTCTAGATATGACTGAAAGTCTAGACTTCTCTAGAATGTCACAGAGAGAACACCCAGAACCTTCAGGTTATCACATACCAAGGCTGGATCAGCCCATCAGTGGAACCAAAAGGTAGGAGGAGAGGAGAAACTGCAGAATGAGCCTGGATCCAGGAACAGCATGTATTCAGCACAGAACCCTAAGTTCAGAAATACCAGACTTGGGTGTGTTTGTTATGGAGACTTACTATAGCGAAAGGGAGGGTAAGAATCCAGGATGATTCTCAAGGGGTAAAGCTGGCAAAGTCATCTCCCAAGAGTCTCTGTCAAAAGCCACAAGCCTCAGACATACTAACAAAATAAGGGGACAGCCAGGAGCCACCCTACCTCTCTGTCCTTGTTTTCATCCCTCAGATCTCAGAAGAGATACGGCAGATATACGACACTAAATGTAATGAGTACAAATTGCAACTACTCAAAAGCTATACCTTGATAAACTTAACTGCCCCAGCAGAGAGATAAGACAAGAAACTGGACTAGAGGACATTTAGAAAAAAAAAAGTCCTAATAGGTCAATGATTTCCAAGTGCTGGTCTACAGACCAGTGTCGAGCTGGCTACAGAATAATCACCTGTGTGGAGGATGGGTATAGGTTTTTAATTTTTTTCCAGCTTTGTTGAGATATTATTGACATATAACATAGTGTACATTGAAGATGTACAATGTGTTGATTTATACACTTACATATTGCAAAATGTTTACCACCATAAGATGGGAGTGTGTTTTAAAATTGTAGACTCCCAGTCACCACCCAGAGAGTGTTCTGGTTCAGGACAGAGACGGACTCCCAGGATTCGTAATTTTAATAAGTTGCCTTGATGGTTCTGATGTGCAGTCAAGTTTTCAAACTACTTTTTGAGCCCTTGTGACTCATGTCTCGTTGCTTCCTTCCATTCCCCATGGGCCCAGCCGGGTTCACTCCTCCCACGTTTGTTGACTCTGGCAGCTTGCTAACCCATCTCCTGCCTCTCTCTTACCTTTAAACACTTTGGAACCAAACCAATGACTCTGAAGGTTAGGAAAATCACATAGTAAAGAGAAATAGGATTTAGTGTCCAGAAAGAGCTTTCCCTCTTGGGAAAAGTCATATAACCTCTCAAAACTGCACTTTCCCTCATCTCCAAAAATAAGGATTAATAAATGTGCCCACTTACTGGGTTGTTGTAAGGATCAAACAAAACTATTCAAGCATCTAGTGAGTGACATGTGATCTAAGTTCATCACATTATTTCTGTGCTCAGAAGCATCTAGTGGCTGCTAGGGCTGACGGGACTTACGGCCAGCATCTCTTCTTTGGGAACCATTTCCCTTTCCATGTTCTGCAGGATTCTGCAGGACAAGCAATCCAGATCCTCTGCAGTGGGCACTTGACCCAAGCTAAGCCAATCAGACTCTCTCCTGGGAATTTGAATTTTGAATGGGGATTCAGTGATGAGAAGTTTGAAATTGAGTCATGAATTCATCCTCTGGAGATCCCCTCTTGCTTGGTCAGTTCTTCCTTCAATTCTGTCAGCTCCCCAATAACCTTCTAACAGATTGCCCCCTTTTTCTTTTCAGTTAACCTAGAATTGTTTCCAGTCTTCTGAAACTAAAAAGCTCTAACTGATACAGCTCCCCATTGTCTACAGAATGAAGTATGCAAATTTCTCTTCCAGTGTTTCAGATTCTCCACATTGTGTTCATATCTCACTAAATGGCCCCTCCCTAACTAAACTTAAGCCCCTGTGTAACAAGCTCGTGGGAGCCAGCTATTAGACTGTTTGCATTTTATGGGCAAGGATGGGGTCTAACTCATCTCTGTCCCATGCCAGATGGCTTGATGTACTTCGATCAGATTTAATTGAGAACTAGCTCTGACATTTAAAAATAAGAAAAGGCACCCCGTAGATCAGAGCAGGAAGTGGTTCCCAGAGACTAAGGTTACAGAGAATCTGGGTATTAACCAAATTCTGGGGATATTTTTTAAAGTATATTCTAAAGGATATATCCTATTCCTTTCGCTAGAAATTAGATTTGGAAGTTTAAGGTAGAAGAGCCCACCTGATGCTCCGTGAGGCCAAATGCCCCCTGGATTTATGTAACACTCGGGATTATGCACTTGGGCATTTAGAAAGGCTATTTGTACCCTCAGGACGTCCTGATGACCCAGGAAATCTTACTCACAAGTGCTGAGTTCTGGGAACTTAAATCAAGCAGGCTATAATTTTTTTTTTAACTAAAGGAAAAGAGTGCAAATCCTTAACTGATCACAAATAAAATTAAGAAATTAGGTTGATTTTAAGTTGATCTGGTGGCACGACTATTAGTAAATTCTCTTTCCCTTCCTTATCTGTCCCGCTCCCTCTGCTAACATTATTAGCCCCAGTCACCATTTAGCCATTGCTATCTGGGGCCGCATTCACCACAGGTTTTATACTCCCTGATAGTGGAGAGAGGTAATGATTAAGGTAATTTCTCCTTCAAGAATGATGCAATGAACAAGACAGCCTTGGAGTCCGATAAACTTGGGTTTATATCCTGCTCTGGCACTTGCTAAAAGTTTAACTTCAAGCAAGTTATTTCCTCTCACTAAGTCTTAGTTTCCTTATCTGTAGAATGGAGAGAATAATGCTGTTCCCCTTCTCCTTCTCCAAGATTCGGATTCTGTTGGTCCGTGGTGGCTGTGGATCATTGGAATTTTGTAAGGATCAAATGTATGAAAAGCCTAGCACAGTGCCTGGCACTGAGTCTCCTCAATAAATGTTCCTTTCCCTTCTCCTTTAATGCCCTCTTCCCTAATAATATCTGTTCATTTCCACTCCAGACCGCTAATCACATTATACATGTGGTGTATGTACAAGAAAACACGTGATTTTTAAGATATAAACATATTCTATGTACATATTCATTCATTTGTTCAACAAATAGCTGTTGAGAATCCGTGTGTGCCAGGCACAGTGATTAAACCAGTTAGACAAGTTCCCTGTTCTCCTAGGTCTTACCTTCTAGTGTGAGAGTGATGTGATAGGGAGGTGCGGTGTCGGGGAGGAGGGCTACATGGACCAGGCAGGTGAGGGAAGACTTCTCTGAAGAGGGGAGCCTGTGAGGTCCGGAGGATGAAGGGAAGCCAACCAGGAACCAGACCAGGGAAGAGCACCCCAGGCAGAGGGCAGAGATGCTGAAGTGGGAAAAGGATGGATCCCATTTATGTTTAAAAAGTGTCACTTTGGCTGCTGTGTCTCAGTGGATTCCAAGGGGCTGGGGGGGAAGGGGTCCATGTGACTACAACACAGCACACCAGATACATGGACTCCCAGAGTTAGAAAAGAGCAGAGGAGCTCTGACCCAAAATTTCAAGAATGCCTGAGGTGGGGAGGAGGTCACCAGCCTAGAGAGCACTGGTCTTCACACCCACTTGCACAGTGTAATCACCTGGGGGCATTGCTAACAAAATTCCAAGGATCCGCAGCCACCACCAGGAGCCAAGAGAATCAGAATCTTATCGATGGGGCCAGGCTAATGGAATCTTTTTTTAAAACAAAACTCCCCAGGATATATTCAGAGTTGAGAATCACTGTGTCTGGGTGAACTCTGCAGGACCCCAGCTCTCACCAAGACACCTTTCCAGTGTTGGACATCCCATTACTACCATGTTCTTTTTCAGAATGGGCTAAAATCAGCCTCCGGGTAGCTTCCCTGCACACTCACTCTTGTGGGGCCAGCCAGCAACTTTCTTTTTGCTACTAAAGTTACCCACCAACCCCCCACCTTTACCCTCATCGCCACATCCACCAACACCCAAGGCAAATTTTGGCAAAGGGGAGTGAAGGAACCCTGGATAGGAAAGAAGGCACTATCAGGCTTCTGGGCACCCTTCCTGCTCCCCGCAGGGCCTCACCTAACAGGCTCTGGCACCTGCAGGCACTGTGTGGGCTGCTCAGTTCCCCACCTTGTGGCAGCAGTGACCAGCTGATGACTGTCCTCTCCCACTCAGTCCACACTTGTGACCAGAGAATTCAAGAACTGGAAGGAGCTTTAGTATAAGTAGCTTAATTCTAACTCGACCATGGGTGGGCAGAGGAGAGAGCCAGACACTGAATATAATCAGTCTCGTATTTCTGGGGCATTCCTAGAAGCTTGAGGGGGAAGGGAGCTTGATCAACTCTATTCTGGGAGGCTTTGTGTTCCCCGGGCCTCATAAAAGCTCCCTGGAACAGATGCTGTTCTTCTCACTGAGAGATTAGGCAACTGAGGTTCAAAGACGTAAAGTAACTTGGCCAAGGCCACACAGCTGATCAGTGCCCAGGGTTCGACGAAAACCAAGTCAGCCTCTCACCAAAGCTCAGCCTCTCTCTGCCACTGTACCAGGCTCCCTCTTGGTGTCCTTTTCCAGAATCTTCCTTCAGTAGAGGGGTAATCAGCATCACCCTTTCCCCATGTCACCCGATCTGGGGCCAGGAGCCAGCTCGCCAACTCTTCCTACCCATTGCCCACCACTCTGTGCTCCCTGCTTCTTGGGTGCCCCCTCCCAGTGCCCAGCACCCTTCTGGCCCCTCTCTCATCTTCCTCAACCACATCTCCTACAAACCCACGCCAGAGCACAAAGAAATCCTAAAGTATTAAGAAAAAACAAACGTGGAGGTTGAAAGTCTCCGTTCAGCGTGCATGTTCTGACAGAAGGGTGTTGAGAAGGAACTGCTTTCACTCTTCTGTCTTGACCTATTGCAGTTGCTTTACTTGGGCTGCTATTATTTTGCACACTGATTCCTCTGCAGGGAGAAATTTCTCAACCACTCAGCCTCCGATGATCTCTCCTTTATAGGCTGTGCTCAGAGAGTTCGTTCTTGCCTAGGGAATCAGCTTATCCTGTAAAGTTCTCTCGTTGTTGCACATGGACAGATTATGCCCAAGCACTGCCACCACCCTGTTAAACTAAGGGGTTATATTCTGTACCCCAACACGTGAATTACTAATGCGTGCTTGTTGACTAACTGATTGGCTGACCTGTGGGCAGGGACCACTCAACTGAAACCTGAAAAGTGGCACCATATCTACTCTGAGACCTCAAAAGTACAGGAACCACAGAAAGAAGCCATTCTTTATGGCGTTTTACTTTCAAGGCAGAATGAAAGGCTTTCCTGGAGGAAGCCATTCCTATTATAACCACACTCCTCTCCCACCTGAAGGAAGCCTCTTCCAGCTCCTGGCAGACCTCCCCCAGGAACTCAGGAGCTAACATCATTATCTCAGGGGTTCTGCCAGGGCTTTATATGGATCTTATCTTAGTTAATTCCCACAGCCAACCTAGGCAGCATTACCCCCATTTCAAAGCTAAGAAAACTCAGGATTAGAAACTGGCTCCAAGGTACAAACAGCTAGTAAAGAGCTGAAATGGGATTAGAATCCAGGTGTGCTGGGTCACAAAGCACTGGGTTTTTAATACTTCATCTTGACCAGATTCATATCTCCTCCAGGTGGAGACCAGGTTGGGGCTCCCCTCCAGCCTTAGTACAGGGCAGGGGCTTAGTGAGTGTTTGTTCAGTAAATTGTCAGAGGAAGTTTACCCTGATTACCTATTGTGTGAGAGCAGTACTGGGGGAAGAGGAAATGTTTGTGTAGTGATAAGGCCCATGTGCCTGACGGTGGCCCCAGGCCCTGGGCCAGGGACCAGAAGTGGGACATTGGGCCACAGAGTGGGGCAGGGTGAGAGGCCCTTCCCTGACAGGGGCTGAGGGGAGAAATAGTGGAGGCCAGGAGACCTGGGATTTAGTGGAGGATAGAGCGGCCTCCAGAAGTTTGACTGGCTTTGCTTCTCTGACATCCAGGCCTATAGGTTTCCCCGCCTGAAGGAGCTACAGAGACAAGGAAGGAAGAGGGAAGCAGGCTCTCGGTGGACACCAGGGCCACCTGGGGGTTGAGGGAGAAACCAGCCAGAGTGGCTGCATGTAAGGCGAGGGATTTGGGTTTGGGAGACCTTTGGGGCAGATGTAGGATTTGAAGGAGCTCCCCAGGAAGATGGAGGAGAAATATGGTTAGATTCAACACCTCTCAGAAGAGGATATTTTCCTGAAGGGCCCAGACTAAGGAGGCAAAGAATGAAAAAGTATGGCTTAGAGGGACCAGAAAAAGTGGGGAACTTGATGTGGGGAAGCTGTGTGAGGGAGGTTTAGGAAGCTGGTTCAGAGAGGTGGCTGGGCCTGATGAGGGCATAGGGAATGCCTTCAGGGGATCGCAGAAGTAGAAGGGCAGGGTTGCTGTGGAAACAGGGACCTGAGCTGATACTGCGCTTCCCGGCCTTGCTGTTAACTGACTGCAGGACTTTGGGCAATTTATTTAACCTGTCTGAGCCTCAGTTTCCTTATCCATAAAATGGGAGATAATAATACCATCTGTCGTATACCATTGTTGTGAGTGTAAAAAAGATAAAGCTCTTGCTAAGCTTAGCACAGTGCCCAGAAAAGAAAAAGATTCAATAAATGTTAGAAATAACTGGTGATGATAAGATATGTTCCTAGGAGGGAGGGAAAAATTAGCTACTGCTAACCTGTTCTATTTCACAACAACTTAAATTTACTGAGTGCATAAGATGTGCCAGACACTATTCTCGATGTTTTACATGTTTTATTTCATTTAATCCTCACCATAGTCTTAAGAGGTAGGCACTATAATTTTCCTCATTTACATGAGGCAGCAGAAGCACAGAGAGTTTAGGTAACTAGCCTGAAGTCACACAGTAGTAGGAAACAGAACTCAGGCGTTCTGACTCTAGGACCATGCACTTACATCCCGCCTCTTATCAGCTGAAATAAATGTAAGACATCTAGAGATCCAGCAGAGAACTGGTCATGGAGTTCACAGCATGGCATGGGTAAACCTCTGGTGCAGCAGAATCTCCCAGGGAGATGATCTAAAATGCACACACTGGGGCTCCACACTCAGAAAGCCTGACTCTGGCAGCAGGGACAGTGGTAGGGCTGGGGCAGGGAAGACAGAAATTCGTATTTTTAATCAACTCCATAGTTGATTCTGATACAGGTGGTCTAGAGGTAGGAGGGGAATGTACAGACAGTGCAGGAATAACTGGATGGCCCAATGGAGATAGTGTCTGGGTGGTGTGAAATGGCAAGTCCTCCTGGATAAGGTGGCGTTTGACCTAGGCTTTTTTTTTTTCCTCAGTTGAGGTATAACTGACATATAACATTATATGAGTTTCAGGCGTACAACATAATGATTCAGTACTTGTACACATTGAAAATTGATGACCTGAACTTTAAAGATGGATAGGCGTTTGTACAACCCTCTACCTTTCTCCATTTGGAGGCTATATTGGGTTCAACTGTGTCCCCCAAAAAGATATACTGAGGTCCTAATCCCTGAAACCTGTATGACTTTAATTGGTAAAAGGGTCTAGGCTGATGTAATTAAGGATCTTGAGATCATCCTGGATTATCCGGGTGGATCCTAAATAACAAGTGTCATAGGAGACAGAGAGGAGAGACACAAAAGAAAAGTCCATGTGAAGACAGAGGCAGAGATTGGAGTCATGCTGCCACAAGGCAAGGAAAGCAGGGAGCCACCAGGACCACCAGAAGCTGGAAGACGCCAGCAAAAATTCTCCCCTAGAGACTTCAGGTGGAGCCCGTCCCCACTGACACCTTGATTTCAGACTTCTGGCCTCCAAAACTGTGACAGAATGCATTTTTGTTGTTTTAAGCCACCAAGTTTGTGGTAATGTGTTATGGCAGCGCTAGGAAACTGACACAGAGGCTTTCATCCTAGTCACACCATTCGCCCTTGGGAGGTCTTTGCCATTAGATGCTGAGCTCTGGAGGTCATGGCCTGCAGACAGCTCAGCTGTGCTTGCTGAGCCCCTAGCCAGGACACCAGACCCAGAAGCAGGGTGGTGGAGCTCAGCTGTGAGTGATGTACTAGCATCAGCTTTGCAAGCCCATGACTTCTCCACTTCGTTTTGGATGATTGCTTATAGGAAGTCAAAGAAAGGCTCTGTCTTCAGTCTTTGGCTTTACATTTTACAAAGGAGCGAGTCAACATCTAGATGGCATGACTTCCAGTCCAAGGTCACCCAGTGAGTGGATGGCAGGGCAGAGCCAGGACCCCTGTCTAGAGTACACCTCCAGTGAGGTGCCCAGACCATAGCTCTCAACATGGGCTTGCCACGAAGCCCTGGTTATTATAATGCTGCAATGTTGCTTTCATTTCACTCCAAATTTATTTATTTTGGGGGTGGGGTGGGGTAATTAGGTATTTGTTTGTTTGTTTGTTTGTTTAATGGAGGTACTGGGGATTAAACCCAGGACCTTGTGCATGCTAAGCGTGAGCTCTGAACTATAACCTCCTGCTGAGCTCCAAATTTAGAGTCGATTTTCTCGAATGACTTTGCTTGGGGGTCAGTCTTCTTGCCCCCGACCAACATGTGGGTAGCGGCTTTTGACCTCTGGCTTAGAGACTCTGACGATTCCCTTCCCCGTGGCTGGGCCTTCTGCTTTAGGGATGCAAGCTGAGCTGTCCTCAGAAGCCACTATCTGAAATGCAGAAGTTGGCCATCTGTAGAACTGACAGCACTGGCTGTGGTCTGTGAAAACACCAAATCTTGGAGAAGTACCTCTTTAGGAAGGTTATTAATATTTTCTTTGTCCACGTGCCACAATGATTTTCTGCCAAAGAGAAGAAAAAGCCTCTCTCATGTGCCTGCGGGGAGAGCTTCCTCCTCATCTGAAGCCCTTGCTTCCCATTCCTCCCTCTTTGCTAACACTTGAGCTGGCGGAACATGGCCAGCCCAGGAGTGAACCTTGTACCCAGGCTGGTGTTTCAGGTTCTCCACTGACCAGAGGTCTAATTTCATGTCTTGTTCTAGGAGAAAGGGCAGCGGTGCTAGAGCAGGAGAAACAGGGATGCAAATCAGACTGAGAAATATTTATTGAGAACATGCTACTTGGAAGGCATGGAAAGGTTAGGCACCAAAATAGGAATGGCCAAGAGTTAGGTGGAGCATTAGTTTTCAACCCTGGATCCCTGCTGGATTACAGGGAAGTTTTTACAAATCCCAATACCCAGGCTGCACCCATACCACTTACATCAGGGGTTGGATATCAGTGTTTATTAAAGATCTCCAGATGTGCAGCAAAGTTAGGGATCCACTGAAATATGCTATTCCCTGGGACTAGAAACAGATATTCTGTTTTCAGTATCTGCTTTGGATTCCAGGTGAGTCCTGGCGTTGGCAGGTTTTAAAAAGCTGCCAAGTGATTCCAGTGTGCAGAGGTGATCAAGTCAATAATAAAAGAAAAGTCATGTGGACATTATCTAGGTGCCTGCAGCTGGTGGTGTTTTCCCATCTGAATGGTCCATTTGGCTCGCAAGATGGAGCTTTTGTGGAAGGATAATGAGTTTTGGTGGATTTCAAAGATAGCTGGTGATAGTGCACACCAGACCCTGACCACTTAGTGGCCTATCAAGGAAAACTCATTGAAACGGAAACAAAATTTTCTCAGAACCAGGGGTGAAGGCTGAAAACATTGTAGTCTTCTGCTCTAGATCACCAAGCTTTAAGGTCTCAGAGCACTTTTGAAGTAATCTCAAGCCCTCTGAGTATTTGCTTATGCATAGGCTTCAGGCATGGCTGTACCCAGGGGTTTGGGGGTAGATGCCATTTCAATCCTCCTTTGGAGGACCTCATCTCTGGGGCTACTTCACAAAATACTGAACAATTCCTCTGTTTCTTCCGTTCCTTCTCAATACCTTTTTCTTCTCAGAAGCATACGTGGCTATGGGCATAAGGTAAATGGGGGGCTCCTCCCTTCTCCTGCTGACCTCCCTGACCCTGCTTCCTGCTCCCCTAGAGTCTCATCTTCACAACTCTTCTTTTTTGTCCCTTGGTTCCTTCACTCCAACTGGTCCAGTGGATTTCTTTTCATCTCATCCCTGACTTGGGGTTCTGTCTTTCTGGCATCTAGGACTTCATCTCTCTGCCCTGGGCTCTAGGGCTGGTGTTCTCCATAAGCAAACAGCGCTTATGGGGCAGAGGAGATGCCTCCCTTCTACTCCTGTCCTTTTCAGCTTTGGTTTGCTCTCAAGGCATGTCGGTCGTGGTGATGGTTCACGTGATGGTTCTTATGTTTTCTGAAACTTCTTCTTTTGGGACACATTTTTATCTTTTGCTTGCATCATTTCTGAAATTCTTCCTAACAATTTTTGTTAAATCCAGACTTCTTAGTGCTTTCAGCTCACATATATCACTAGAAGAACTTTGATCCTAGCAATCAGGATTTACAGGCTATAACATATAAGGCCAAGTGGTTTAACTTGACAATGTTCCATAGACAACACTCATGAAGAGCATTCATTTTGGTGGAGCGTTGGTGAGGAGTTCATGCTTCCCATCCGGAAAGATAAAAATTCAGCATCATGGGAATCTGGAGAGGAAGATAAATCTTGCTTTTTGGAGCAGAGCGAATTGAGGGGAGATGCTAATAAATGCTATGAGCTGCACATCAACTATTAATATCTTCATGGATGTTCTGAAAGACTAAAATTTACTTAAACCCCACAAAAGTTGCACTATGAATATAAGTGAAGGTAGAAAAAAGAGTACCCAGAAGAATCTAAAATTTGTCAGTAGAGTGGGAACTCAATAATACATATCATGTATTATCAAATGTAACGACAATTAATGTCTGAATACCGGTCTACAGTTAAGAGCTCTCATTTCTATTCTCAGCTCTAACACTGACTCATTGTATGGCTTGTAGCATGTCACTTAACAACTTTGGGCCGCAGCTTCTCCATGTGAAAAAAACGGCAGTTAAAATATGAGATAGAGGAACTAGCATTTATTGAGCAACTGTTCTCTGTTGATGTGCTAAGTGATTTATATTATGCTGTATTATTTCATTCATTCATTCAGCAAATATCTGTTGACCACCCAGTATGTACAGACTATTGTGCTTGGCCTCAGGGATCTATCAGACACAAAATAAAGACCTTGCTCTCTTAGAGCTTAAGGTCCAGTAGGGTTGGGTGATAATATACAAACAAACAAAAAAGAAATTACAGAATACTCTCAAATAGTAGCAAGTACTATACAGATCATAAAGCCAGATCACATGATGGAAAGTAACGTGGGGCAGGGTTAGTTATGCAAGATGGGCTCTCTGCGAGGTGACTCTGGAGTTGGGACCTGAATGATGTGAAGCAGCCGGCAGAGTCCAGAGTTCATGGGACAAGATGTGGAGAGGGGAGTTCCAGGTAGACATTCAGTGCAAAGGCTCTGATACAGGTAGAACTAAAAGTGTTTGGAAGGCCAGGTGACTATAGGAGAGTGGATGGGTGGGTGATGGGAGGAAGTGATCCCTGGGTAAGATGGGATTAGAGAGGTAGGCAGGAGCCAGACCACAGGGGCTGCAGTATTTAGGTGTTATTCTGATTGATCTGACTTACACTTTTTAAGAAAACACGAGGTGTATTAAGGAGCATGATTATAGTGGTGCAAGACTGGAGGCAGACAACAGTAGGGAGGCTGTTGTCTCATCTAGATGAGAAAAACTTTCTATAAAGGGTCAGAGAGTAAATATGTTAGGTTTTGTGAGCCACATAAACTCTCTGTCACACATTCTTCTTTGCCTCCTCTCTCTCCTGCTCCTCCTCTTTCTAGTTTTTTTTTTCCTTTAACAATTCTCTAAAAATGTAGAAACTATTCTTGGCTTTTGGGTGATTCGAAAACAAGAGGTTGCATACCAGGTGTGGCCTACCTAGCTGGGCAGTAGTTTGCTGAGCCGCAGCTTAGAGAGATGTAGAGACTGTTTGGCATATATTTAGGACACAGAACTGGTAGGACTTGCTGATGAACTAACTCTGTGTAGGGTGGGGGTAAAAGAAAGAGGAAACAAGGATGGCCTCCATGAAGAAGTAGCAGGCGGTGTCGTTTACTAAGATGGGGAAGAGGCAGACTTGGGAGCCGGGGGAGAGGGAAAATCAAGAGTTAAGTATGACTTGCCTATTAGTCATCCAAGTGGAGATGTCAATTATGGAGCCTGATATAGACTCTGGAATTTAGGGGAGAGGTCAGGGCTGGAGATTCACATTTGGGACTTATCAGTCTCTGGATGCATTTAAAGGGTATATGGGAGTTATTGGTCTGTGGATGCTTTTAGTCACGGACTGGACAAGATCACCCAGACAGCAGCACAGAAGATCCAGGACCAGCTCCTGGGGAACCCTAGGACTTAGAGGACCCATAGGAAAGGGCCTTGGCATCACTCTCTGGGTCAAAGAGCATGACACATGACAAATATTGCCAAATTGCTTTCTAAAAGGCTCTTCTGTATCTTCACAGAACCCATCTTGTTTCAGCTATTTAAATACACACCGTGAGTAGGACTGTACACTTGTACGGGCAGGACACCAGAGTTAGGAATCCTTGACTGCTTTTGTGTTGAAGCTGGGGAGCCTCAAGCCACATGGGAGGATTAGGCTGGTTAAAGGAGGCGTGGAGGGGGCCTTAGCTCTTCCAAGGACTCCCAACCACAGAACTGCCCAGCAAGCTTATTACAAATGCAGATTTTTAATAAGACTTTCTGATTCACTGTCTGGGGAGAGGTGTGTTTTAAACATACTCCCTCTCATATAAATGGAAGGTTGACAAACCTGTGGTTAAGGATAGACTGGGTAGAGGCTGTATCGTGGTGACATCTCTTCACCTCCAGAGGCTCCGGAGGCTTCAGCAACCTTAGGTGGATCTGGCTGCGGAAGTTTCAGGATGATGGGATGGCAGAGGACTGTTAGGTCAGGAAAAACTTGTGGGACAGTTTCCATTTGCTTTCCAATTCAGAATGAGGCCTTTTCCCCAAACAGATGTAATCTGTACCTTGTTTAATGCAGACGCAGAGTTTAAAAATTCATATTCCTCAGGAGTATCTACTCTGCTCTCTAGTTCCATAACATAGAGGGGAGATTTTTTTTTTCCTGTGTTCTTACATGGAAACAAGAACACATTTTTCAATTAAACAAAGATATGAATTTTGTTGGTGAAATTGAAATAGTACCTGTACTTTGGATGCATTATAGATTAAACACATGTGTGTGAAAACAGCTAAGGAATAATGGGAAAGACTTGCTGTTAGACCTTCTGCTAGGAGCTAAGGAATTAATCTTGCATTCACTGGACCATTATTTATTGTGCCTTCTAAGTGCCAGGCACTATGTTAGATTCAGAAGATAAAGCAGTGAACAAAACAGACAAAAATCCCTGCCCTCACAAAACAGATATCCTAGTTAGGGAGACAGATTAATAAATGCGGTAAGTAAGTAAAATGTATGTGGCATTATAGTGGTGAGTGCTAGGAAGAAAAATATAAAGGAGGAAAAGGGGACAGGACAAAGCCAGAGGCCAGGATAAGTAAGAATATAGGACAAGAAAGGAACTGAGAGCTGTGACTTAAGAAAGTAACTCACTTTCTCTAAGTCTCATTTTCTTCATCTTTAAAATAATAAATAGTAGCGCCTTCTTGAAGAAGGCTCAGGTACTCAGACTGAATTTGCCACTTTTAAACTACAGGACTGGGTACAAAAGTTGTTTGGCTTCTCAGAACCTCAGTTTCCTCATCTGTAAAATGAACAGACTTGCCCAGCCTACGTCACATGGTTTTTGAAAATGCCAAATGAGATCATTAATATATGTGAAAATATTTTAAAACTTATGAACTATTATTTAAATATAAGATACAAATTTAAAGGAAAAAACACACACGGGTATTTTATGGGTTGCAAATCTCTTGCTGATGGTTAGCAAAACCTCAGGACTAAGAGTAAATAATGACTAGATTAACTGTTTGGTACTTACTGATTCCCTGCACTGGCAGGGAAAAGGCCAATGCAAATTATCAGGATGTACTGAGTAGATTAGCAATCATATCTTGGATCAGTGATAAAATAAACTAAATGTTCCCAAGTGGACACCTCATAAAATAATTATTATATGACATTTGTCAGATTTTAAAATGCTTTACAACTCCTTTATGTTTGTTCTTGTTTTGGCTGTGGGACTTCAGTTTCAGGAAAAGAACTAGGTAGACTGAAAGAATATACAGAACAATTATTTAATTTGGGAGAAGCTGATAGTCCATCTTCTGGGTATTTCAGTAGATGCTCAATAAATTTAATCAAAGTAGATAATTCTAAACGTAGTCTGTTGAGAGTTCCTCTTTCATCTTCCTATTTTCTTCAGCCCTGAATATTTGATAGCTTCTCAGTAACGGTTAAATCAATAAACACGTCGGTATACACGCATGCATGGTATAGTACCTGGCACATAGTTGGTAGTCAAAAAATATTTGTTAAGGGAAAGCATGAAATGATTACCGTGTAAATTTGCTTACTACAGACTAGCAATTTGATCCCTAAAGTGTTTTAAACATTGAAAACACATCAATATTTGCCTTCCCTGGACAACGCTTATCTGGTAAATCGCATTAGGTCTCTCCCACACTGGGCTAAAACAATGTTTTATTACATTTAAATACAGATTCCAAATTTAATTTGAATACTAGCTAGCACAGTAGGTGCTCAACGTTTGCTAAATAAGATGCTAATTCTGAAATCAGTTACTCCAGCCCAAATATCCCGCTCAGGAGCACGAACTGGACTCCTCCCAGCTCACATTCACCAAGTGACCTCTACATTTTCTCTGAAGTTCTGGTCCCCGCTCCCTTAATAGCCAAATTAGAATCTTTCCACTCAGCCTCTCAAAGTTTTCCTCTCAAGTGCTCAATGTCCCAACTGTCACCAAGGTGCTGGGACAGCACGGCCTCTGTCTTCCCCTCCACCCACCACCCCCGCCTCGCCCCGGCCGCCCGCCCGCCCAGGAGGCTGGTGGGCGGGCCCAGCGAAGGGTCTTGTGGCTGTTTCCTATTGGGGTTTAGTTGCCATGGTATCACCGGCCTACAAACTCGCGGGTGCTGTTTCCGGAAGTTAAAGGAGAATTACTTCCAGGGCTGCCCATACTTGCTATGGGCGACTGAGCTGTCACTGAGCTTAACAAAAATAAAACTTTTGCTGGGAGAGTCTAGAAAAATCTCATTTAGCCACTTTAACTTGTGGGCACGATGTGGTATCACATCCTTTCTTCCCTTTTTCAAGATTTACTATACATTTTCATCTATTTGCCAGCCCCCAAAATGGCGCCGGCGGCATTGGAAGGTCAGAGGTGAGTTACGTGGGCCCTCCTGATTCCGGCGCAGTTGAGGCCCAGGGTGGTGAACAGTCTCCGGCACCATGTCTGGTTTGTCTGGCCCACAAGCCCAGCGTGGCCCTTGCCCATTAGCGTTGCTGCTTTTATTCCTGCTCGGCCCCAGCTCCGTCCTCGCCATCTCCTTCCATCTGCCCGTTAACTCCCGCAAGTGCCTCCGCGAGGAGATCCACAAGGACCTGCTGGTGACCGGCGCGTACGAGATCACCGACCAGTCTGGGGGCGCTGGCGGCCTGCGCACCCATCTCAAGGTGCGGCCCTGGGCGGCGCGGGGCGGGGAGGGAGGGAAGACCGCAGGCGTCGGCAAGGTGACTGCGGATCGGGGGAGTCCGGCGGGTAGAGACCTAGAGGGTGGCCTGGCCTCCCGGAGCGCGAAGGGCGCGCCGTCTAGACCGCCCCCTCACCCGGCTCGTTGGCGTTTGCTGGGCGGGGCTGGGCGCCAAAGCCGGGAACCCACTGAAGGGCCGCCAGGCTTTGGCGGATGTGGTGACAGCCGAGCTGTGGCGGCTTCAACTTTGGGTCGTTGTCAGGGGCCTATACCCGTTTTGATCTTAAGTACCTTGAATTGTAACTTGATTCTCCAAAGGAGTCTTTGGATGCCGAGTATTTGTAGGGGCCGGCATCACAGGACACATTGATATCTCCAGGAAAATAACAAATTTACTGTGAATAATAAAAGCTGTTATTTCTTGAGCATTAGCTGTGTGTCAGGTCGTGTGCTGCTGAACACACACGACCATTTAGTTCGTACACTGCCCTATGAAATAGGCACTGCTACCCTCATTTTACATATGAGGAAACTGAGGCTCAGAGAGGGAGTATAACAAACTGGTGTCAGAGCTGGAATTGGTGCTTAGTTTGGGAGTTAAGGGGAAGGAAAAGGGCTGCAATCTTATTCTCTTCTTGCTTTTGTTTGTAATTCCTGTGATTGATTAAAGCCTATTACTGGTCACAAAATATTCTCAGTCTCTAGTCCTTTCCTTTCTGGTACCCCAGAATCTGGACTTGACCAAGTTTTATGTAAATTTCAACGATACTCTTGGATGGTGATAACTGCTACCATCAGGCCATTTTGGTCCCATATTGTAGTTAAGATGACTGGGCCTGATCTTTGAAACATAATATAATTTGATGTCTGTCACGATTTGACTGCATTTTAGGTAGTTTTTTTCATTCACAATAAGCACGTGGTTTTTGTTTTTAACAGGATGGGTCTTAGACTAAACAGGAAGGAACATTTTTACATTTTAATAGAGCTTCAGGTATAAGACTATAATTTTATGCTTAAAGTATTGGAACCCAGTAGTAGTAACAGGAGCAATTTATTTAAACTTTATTTGAAGGATATTAACTATTTTCAGGGCTATTGTACAGTGACCTAGCCTTTTATTATTCTCCTCAGGTACCAGACTTCTGTCTGGCCAAGGCCATGATGGCATCATTTTAGAGGCTTAGATACAACATTTGGTGGCAGTGGGGTGGGGAATCATGCTTTTGGCTCTTCAAAGGATGTAGCGCATAGAATCAGTGAATTTGAGCAACGGAGAGACTTTACTCTTACCTCTAGCCCCCTCTGACTTGTACTTATATTTTAAAACTCTCCAGTGGCTCACTATTACTCATCAGGTATAGTTTAAATATCCCAGCATACTCTATAGTGCTCTTCATAATCTGTTCCTGAAGCTTTATGTGTTTTTCACTCCCCACTTTGCATTTTACATCTGAGCCACCCTGAACAGTACTCTAAATTAACTTATTTTCATCTTACATTATAACTACTTATGTTTATATCTAGTCCTCCTCATTAGACTGTTAGTATCCTGAGGGCAGGAATTATTTTCATGTTCATATTTTTCAGAATGTCAAGCATACTGCCTTGATTCTAGTAAGCACTCAATACAGGAAGCATATAGTGTATCATGGTCTTATGGGAATTACATCTGTATCCAAGGCTGCTGAATGACCTCAACAGCAGGAGTCTGCACCTTCACACTAGTATTTTGCCATCACTCAGTTGCTCTCCTGGGATCTGCTCTATTCTCTTGCCACTAACCTTCTTAATTGAACTACTCTTGGGGTCCTTAACCCAAATGCCAAGTAGGTAACATAAATAAGTGAATTGGGCCAGCTATAAGAAAAATAGCAGTAGTCATGATAAATGGGGGATAATTGGGAGTAGCAGAAACTGTTAATTTGGAGTAGCCAGTACTCATCTCTTGATGTAGGCCTTGTTGCCACATCTGATTTTTCGAATGAAGTCAGAAATTAAGATTTTGGTGTAAAAGCGCCTGAATTTTAAATGTTACCAACTAATTCAGATTGGCTTTGGCATTTATTTTCAGTTTTATAAAGAGTACAGTCAGTCCATGTACACATTACCCAGATTCAACAATTATCAGGATCTTGCTATACTTGTTTCATTGTAACTGCTTCTCTTTTCTCATTTTACGCTAAATTGTTTTAAAGTAAATCCTAGACATCATGGTATTTTAGTCCTTCATACTTCTTAAAAAGTATGAACTTAATCACAATGGTATGTGGCTATAATCATACCTTGCAAAATTAACAATTCCTTAATGCCATCTAATAATACCCACTCTGTAGTGAAATTTCTCCACTTGTCTCAAAAATATCTATTTAAAATTAATTTGTTGTGTCTCTCAAATCTCTTTAAAGCAACCCACTCCCCCTCCCTCTCTCTCTCTCTCTTTCTTAATATGCTTGCACTTATATTGTTGGAGTCAGTGGTCATTAAGGAATGTCCTACATTTTGGATTTGTCTCTTTGCTTCCCTGAGGTGTCATTTAACCAGTTCTGTCCCCCATATTTCTTGTAAAAGGAGTCAGCTGTAAAAATGTAATTAGATTCAGGTTTCTCTTTTTGGTGAGGTTACTTCATGGGCGGTATTGTGGACTTTGTGTGGCATCATGGCAGAGCACACAGTGCTCTTTGTGTCCTTTAGTGCTGCTAACAGAGATCAGTGGGTTCAGGCGTGTATTAGTGTCCTACTGCTACTGTAACGAATTACCGTATACTCAGTGGCTTACAACACACATTTACCTTATAGTTCTAGGTCAGAAGCCCTAAATTCAAGGTGTCAGCAGGGCTGTGCTCCTTCTAGAGGCTCTAGGGAAGAATGCATTTACTTGCCTTTTTTAACTTCTAGACCCCACTTGCATCCTTTAGTCAGTGACTCCTTCCTCCATTCTGAAAGACAGGAGCATAGTATCTCCAAATCTGGCTCTCTCTTTCTCCCACCCACACCTCTCTCCTTCCTCAGCTTCAGTCATCTCATCTCCTCTGAGATGCTTCCCCTTTTCCCTTTTAAGGATTCGTAGTTTAATCCACATCTGCAAAACCCCTTTTGCCATGTAAGATAACAGATTCATAGGTTTTGGAAATTAGGATATGGACATCTCTTGGAGAGTGGGGACATCATCCTGCCTACCAAGGTGGTAACAGCCTGGAGCCTGCAGTGTAAAGCTTCCAATTAATCTTTCACGTATGAATCCATTGATTTCTTGTGTGAATTTATTGCTTCTTTAAGGTTGTGAAATGACTTTCTAATTCTGTTATTCCTTCTATGTTTACTAGCTGGATTATTCTTAAAGAATTCATCAGTTAAGGCCATTTGGTTACCCTAAAATTTGTCATTCGTGAAGGAAAGTTAGGGTAAGTGCAGAATGCATTCCTCCTTATTGACAGTTTTCAAAGTAAGGAATTGTTGTTCTTGCCATTTCTATCGTAGTCTGAAGAAGGTTTTGTTTTGTTTTTTAAGTATTATACTGAAATCATTTTGTGTTATTTGTTTCAAGTTTTAGAGTCACTGTTTTAGTCAGTTGCATTGGTTCTTTATGCTCACTTGTCGCTTTGGCTCCTGTATCCTTTTGACACAGTCCTATTAGGCTTTGATAGCTTCCCTGTTTTGTAGAACTAGGAGTCCTAGGCTCAACCCCTGACCTGGATGCAGCTGTTTCTCCAAGAAGTTCTGGTTTCTTTTTGTGAAGAATGGTATTTTAGAGATCATAAACTCTGGGTGTTGTTTTTAAAAATTTAATATATTATGCAGGCCACAGAACCCATTTGTGGGCATGATCCAGCTCCTTAGCACAGTTTGCAACCTTTCTCATAGCCTCTGCTCACTTAGTTCCTCTTTCTCTTAAATTTTGACCACTCGTGGCCCAGACTGCCTAGGACCCTCTCTGCATTATTTCAACTTCTGAAATGCAGCTCCTGAGTGCAAGAATCTGATTGGTTCAGCTCCTTTTTGTGTGCCAGACCACCTTCTGCGTCTCTGAACAGCCTGTTGATTGTCCTCTCTTTGGTCGTATATCCACCCCTGGTTTAAGCAGCTGTGGTTTGGGTTGAGATTTGGAGAATTGGAGACTTTCTGTAGTGCACAACCTGGCCAGCTGGGCTTGGCATTTAGTTGTTGCTCTGAATGAGGCAGTCTCTCTCTGAAGGATCTTAGTGAATATACTGCCTTGATTGACCTGCCTCATTCACCATCTTCCTGTCAAGGAGCACCATATGTCCGGGAAATAATACATGAGTGTTATCATGTATCACTCTGTGTGTTGTAGTTTTGTGCTTACCCGTCTCCTCATATAGACTTTAAGTTCCTTGAGCAGAGGTTGTGTCTCACTCATCATTGAAATGCCTGTGTCCAATACAGTGCCTGGCACAGAGTAGGACTTCCCACAGAGTAGGATGAATAAACAAATGAATTGGCACTGTCCTAGCCTCATCTCTGATCTTTACCTCTTCCTTCCTCTTCATTTCTTTACTTCTGCTCCTGACTCTAGCTGGTCTGAATACTGGCTTGCAGTTCTTTTAATACAATGTTGTCTTAACTTAGACCAGTCTTTGCCTGTGTGCCCCTCCTTTGTGTTTCCATTGCATCCTGTTTGACATGGCTTACTTTGTGAACTTTTTATTGTCTTATTCATTCTTTGTGTCTTCAGTTTAATGTACTATGTAGGCATTGTTGTACAGCTGAGTTAAATGTCTTAGTCTTACTGAGTCTGGATCTGGAGTCAGATCCAGATTTGGGTTCAAATCCCATCAACTCCAACACTTAAAGGGTGTATGGTTTTAGGGGAATTACTTAACTCTTCTCTTTGGGTCCCTTATCTGTAAGATGGGGATGATAGACCTCATAGAATTGTTAGAAGGACTAATTGAATTGAGTTCTTCATTGTGCAGGGCTCGCTGGGGTGGGCCATAGATGTTAGTCATCTTTCCTTTCTTCTCTAGCGAGTGAAAATTGAATTGCTTATCTAACTCCCTGGTCCTAAGTCATTGCAGTGACCAGTTAAAGAATATTTTAGTAAGAGGAATTCTTGAGTTTTTGTGATCCTCTCATTCATTCAATAAATATTTGTTTAATACTTAATATAAGCCAGACCTAGATGGAGATATGGGAATGAATAGCAGAAAAGGTCCTTGAGCTCTAGTGGGAAACAAAGACAAGGAACAAGTTTCAAAAAATACATAAAATATAAGTACTAGAATGAAAAATGGAGCAGTAGGCAGTAGGGAATCATTGATGGGGCAAAGAAAATTTGAATGGCCAGGGAAGTCCTTTCTGTACAGAGAAATGGGTTAAAATTATGGTGGGAACTTTCTCCTTCAGTCATATATTGGGGTGTGTTTTGTGTTGAGATTTCCTATTGAGGTTATCCCTCCCTTACTCATTTCCCAGAATGAGGCTAAATTAAGCTAAATAGTTTCAGATTTAAAGACGACTGCACAGAATTGAAGCAGGAAGTATCAACTCATCATTCATAGTGAATATGGAAGTTTCCTCATTACTTCACGTCCATAGTAAAAGCCTGTTGTAGCAACCCAGAATCTTTGAATTGAAAACCACATTTTCATAAAGATGATATTGTAGTAGTTCAGTAGGCTCCAGTTCCATTTATTATTTAGAATGTTTGTTAATAGTGAAAATTGGACAATGAAGTAATTTTAGGAGATGAGAAGAGTTATTGCCTACAGGTGATTTATACTTTGGACATACATTACAGGGAGATAAAAAGCAGTTGTGAAGAGATGTCATAATCATCACCAGAAAGGAAAGAAAAGCCTGATGGTAATAATTGAAGCCACTTATCCTGTTTTAGCCTCTTCCAAATAATCTAATTGGTCTAACCTTTTTTTTTTCCCATTGTCATTTTTCAAGAGTGCTGTTGCTAATTATTAATCCATTTTGCTAAATGAGATTCTTAAAAATTTTGATGTAACACTCAGTTATGGTCCCAGTCTTGCCCAACTAGCTTACAAATGAGAAAGCTAGACAGATCATTTGAAGAGTTCAGCCTTGAGTCATAGGCCTATCACAATTTAAGCCCCAAATGATCAAGAAGCATCTTGGCAGTTGGGAAACCATTGGCTTATAACTTTCTTTTCACCCTAAAAGCTGTATGAAAAGATTGTGTGTGTGTGTGTCTATACTATAGTTCTGATCAGTTTTATTTGGAGTAGTTATACTTTAGCTTTACTGTTGTCTTTACTGGGGGCTGATCTTTTTCCGTGAGGAAGGAAATGTCTTTTTCAAATTTACATTTTATGTGACTGTTGTCCAGTGGGTTAGAAACAGGTCAGTAAATAGATGGTTTAGTGCAGGCTAATTGGTGTGTTAAAATTTAATAGCATTAAAATCTAGTTTATTTTTGTTTTATATTACAAATTTCTAGCTTTAAATTAAAGCCTGACCATGTTTCCTTCTTCATAAAAGTTAAACAGTATGTTATCTCATTTAAATCCCCCTTGTTCAACAGTTGTCCACAGCCTTTTCTGTTTTGTTTGAACTGATCGAGAGAAGGGCGCTGCTTAAAATTTAAGTTGCTATTCCATATCTCTATGATGACTTCTGAAGACTGAGTCTAGTTTCTAGGAAAAGGGACAGACTTATAAAGGTTATCTAGTTGGGTGCAGTGACTTCTGTGCTATTTCTTGTGTGAATTACTGACTGGTGGTTGATCCTTAGCCATGGCCCCCAAATGCATACGCAGCCTGGCAGCCTGGACAGTAGAGCCCTCTGTGAAATAGCTAGCTGGCCACAGACCAGAATTTGGGCTCCCAAACAAGCCTCCGAGTTGAGGGAGGTTGATGTCATCTGCTTTATCCTGTGCCCCCAACCTCATTGTTCAACATAACGTGTGGGAAATCAAGGGACTAGTTGTTAAGAAAGAACAAGGCTTTGTTTGTGCCTGAAAGGGTCACGCTGGAGGTTTTTACCGTAAATAACTTTGAAACAGTATGAAAAAAAACATTTGATCTGGCTTCACCCCCGCAGTTGTATTGTTAGGGCAGCAACTGGTCTTTCCTTCTCATTCCCCTCCCTCCCTTCCCCTCGTTCTCCAGTTTTCTCCTCCCCCAACTCCCCCTACTCCTACCCCCTAGTCAAGCGTGACGTACTGCCTATGCTGAGTTAACGTGGCAAATGCTGATAGAAGCAGGAAGAGAGCATCTAGCCATTATGAGATCAGTGCCTGGAAATTTTCCATTTCTAGTTTTCCACACTTCTACAGGCCTCCTTAAACAGCACTTCTGTGCTATGCTATGCTGAATTGTGTTGGAAATTTGAAAGAATTCAGTGTTGCTAAATCCTGCTAAGTTTAACTTTGTTCTGGGTAAAATCTAGGTGTGATCCTTTGATTTCAGGGATGCAGTTGGCTGACTCGATATTTGCTCTCGTTTGAACGATCAGGGTAAATTTGTTTTAGGCCCATTAAATATAGCTTCTAGGCTGTCCGAGTTGTCTGTGTTCTTCGTGTTTGAGAACAGTGGCCTTTTGAAAATATTTCTAATACTGTTTTTTTCTAGTCTAAAACTACAGCATCTTCAATGAGTTGGTGTTCTAATTATTTTTATATCTTAAAGTAATAGACCCTGCAGTTTACGATTCATTCTGAATGCTTACCAAATGAAGTGTATGGACCCACAGTCTTCTTGCCCTCCCCCTACAACTAATGTTGTTGGGTCCTTCATGTAGTTTATTACTTACAGCGTAAAACACATACAGGAAATGCTGAAATCATCTGGTATTTCTTACTGTCCTTTGTTAGCAGCTAAAATGTTTCATCAAATACCTGGCATTTTGTATCCCTTCCTCTGGCTGAGGTAGTGTGTCAGGTATTCTCCACTGTAAGGTTACTGTTTTGGGTTTTTTTTTTTTAAGAGTAGGAATTTTTTTTTTTAATAGATGTACTAGGACTTGAACCCAGGACCTTGTGCATGCGAAGCATGCACTCTACCAGAGCTATACCCACCCCTCAAAAGTTACTTTTTTCCCCCTTTCTATTCTGCTGTTGGAAGGAAGTTACTATGTGCAACCCACACTTAAGGAGTGGGGAGTTCTGCTCAACCTCCTTGAGTGTGCTGTTTCTACATAAATTAGAGTCTTCTGCACAAGTAGATCTGTCTCTTCTCCCCCGTTTATATCATTTATATCAGTGTGGATTCATGGATATTTATTTTATACTTTGGATTACAATCCAATACCACTTTATTTTTTCGCTCAAATTGTTTTAGCTTTGGCTTTTGGAAGCTCTTTCATTTAGCTTTTGTGGCTTTTTGACATATCCCCGTTCTTGTTGTTTTGTTCTGTTTTGCTTTTGAGTGCTTCTTTACTTTCTGACACTATAAGATGCTCCACGCTTATGTTGTATATTTCTTGCTCCAGTCTTGGGATCAGCCTTTTAATCAAGGGGCCCTGGTTCCTTTTATTGGAGAATAATATTAGAAACCAAGATCTGGGTGGATAGTATTTTTTTAAGACATTTTTTTCCCCAGCACTTTTATTTTTTTAAACACTTCTATTTTCTTAGCAAGTGGCCAAAAGTAGTCCCAGCCTTCTTGCAACTTTAGAGTAAGGTTAAGAATTCCCTGAGCAGCAAGAGGAGCTAGGATGGGGAGAGAAGTGATGTGTTAACGGGCAGAATCCCTGGGCATGGGAGCATTCATTTAGTTCCTTCAGGTCCCACCTCTGCATTAGGTCAGACAGATCATTAAGGAGGGTCACTAAAATCATCCATTTGAACTGTGTTTTTATCCTTAGCAAGGCCATGGTTCAAAACGGAGAGTCTAATATTGGTCAGTCTTTTTACAAGGACCTTCTAGATAAGTTGTTCTTCTTGTTTAGTTCCAGGAAAATTATCTCTGAAGATAAGTTTGTGAGCATTTATCAGAAAAATAATATGTAACCCAACTTGTTTCTCTTTTAATCTTGGCTTCCAGAAAACTGAGAACCAAATTTATTGTACAGATATCATTTGGTCAGTTCAGGTTCTCGATAGTGCCTGTTTGTTTCTTCCTCCAGTTGAATTCTGTTCTTTAATTCCTAATTGCTTTATTTGCCTTGTGTTTGGGCCTAAGCTACTTAAAGATCGTTTTGAAGTAGGCAGGGTATTTATTATCTTGAATGTTGGGTAAAGGAAGAGGGACAGCCTTCAGGAGCAGGACCTGCTCAAGAATCTGTTTTCTGGACACTGCCTGGAATGGTCCAAGAAAATCCAATTCTAAATGAGTCTGTTTTCCCAGTGGATCTGTATTCTCACTTATTTGGTAGTTTCAGTGTGAGTATTCACATATTCTTGACATCAGCTACTGTGCATATACAATTAACACTTTCCCACCTACTTTATAAGTTGTGAACTTTGATTTGCTTTTCTTCAGAAGGTGTTATCTAGAAATAGATCTTTATTACTTCCCATTCCTTGATGTCATTAGGGAGGATTTTATGGCTTGATGTTACTTTTGTTTAATTAAGAACTTTATGGTATATTTTATAAGTGTTTTTTGTTGTTAAAGGGAAGAAAGGAATCCTTTAAGTGTCTGCTGTTATAGTAGGTAAAAGTGGCGGTTATTTATTGTATTACCATGGTAATTCTCTAGTAGAATTTAAGAAGAAAAAATAGAATCTCAGTTTTTGAGAAACCAGATGACCTTTTAAGGTGATCTGTAATCAGAGCATTTTAATTAAAGAAATTTAAAACCATCATTTCAGCCTATTAGACTTTGTCAGCTCTAGCTAGTCACTGAGATTGGCCTAGTTTTCTATTCCCTAATTTTAGCTACCTGCTGATTTATGTGATTATGCTGGGGTTAGGACATGTGGTTTTTGGAGGTTTTTTTTTTTTTCTTTCTTAAGATCAATTGGCTCCTAAATAGCTGCAAAGTTATAAACTACATGGAACCCTACAGATGTTCAGAAAAACTCTAGGGTCACTTAGAATGCCCAACACTGTATAAGAGCCTAACATGAAGGTTAAGTTGTCAAGTTGCCTGCCTGGATTTCCAAATATCTGGATAGATGCCCTTATATAGTTGTGTCAACTGAAGGTCATAGGGATTATAGAAATGTGGAGGCATTGAGGAAATTGTGATCATTATCACACACTATTTCTAGGAGATAAATTTCATGCTGATAAAACATACAGGCAGTGATAGTTGCTTTGCCTCAGCCTCTTGTAAAGCATTTGAGTCTTTGCCCTAAAATGAATCTTTAATACATTTTCAGATATCAGAACCAACAATGCAAGTGGTTCTACCATGATCGTAGTTCCTTAGTAAAATGTAAAGGAGAACAATAAATAATTGTCACCCTTTCTGAATACCAATTGGAGGTGCGGATTGTATCCAAGTCTTTCAGAAGAACATGGCAGACTTCTTAATTCATTTTGCAAAATACTCGATGAAGGATTTTTACCAATGCCTTAATAAGAGTTTTCTGACTTGTATCTAGGTTCCTATCATCTAGAGAGGCCTCCTGTCCTTAAATAAATAATTTTTAATAAGGAGAATACAAAGAGATCAATAAACTATTCTCCTAGGAAATAAGATGGTTGGGCAAACTTGTGCCTGATTAAGCTGGGTTGTTTGTCCTCGGCCACTGACCTGGCCTTTTCCTTGCCTGACCTTGGGCATGATGACATCTGGGATGACTGTTCAGTGCCGTACCCTTGATGCTTATTTCCTGCTGTCCTTTACTGGTTTCATTTACATTTAAACATTTCTAGGTAATCCCATCCTTCTCCCTTAAGAATTAAACTGTACAATGAGCAAATCTGGAGGCTTATTTTTATCCAGTTATGCCTTGGAGAAGTTCTACATTTTCTGTAACTTTATTCATAGGAGCCAAATCGAAATTAGAGTTTTTAGATCAGCTTGGAATGTGAAAATATGTTATTCCTGCAGTCTTGTCTTTTTGAATATCCTCTTTGCTCTTAGTAATTATCTGTAATTGTGTTCTTGGGGGCTAGAGAGTGGGGAAGTGTGAGTATCAGATGGTGAACAGGTTCTGAAGAAAGGAAGGATGGCACCACTCTGGTGACTACACATTTGGGATTTGATTAGTTTCCAGAACTTTTTGCCATAATATATGTGTATCCAAGATTCTAAAGTAGTACTTTGTTTCATTTTTTCTTTCTTCTTCTTCCTCTTCTTCTTTTTTTTTTTCTGTATTAACAATGTTTCCCCATTTTCTTTTTTCTTTTTTTAACTTTTTAAAATTGAAGTATAGTTGATTTACAATGTTATGTTAGTTTCAGGTGTGTAGCAAAGTGATTCAGTTATATATAATGTATATATTATATATATAATTCTTTTCCAGATTCTTTTCCATTATGGGTTATCATAAGATACTGAATATACTTCCCTGTGCTATACAATAGGTCCTTGTTGTTTATCTATTTTATATGTAGTAGTTTGTATCTGCAAATTCCAAGCTCCTAATTTATCCCTTCCTCCCCCACTTCCCCTTTGGTAACCATAAGTTTGTTTTATATGTCTATGAGTCTGTTTCTGTTTTATAAATAAGTTCATTTGTGTCACTTTTTTAGATTCCAGATACAAATGATATTATATATTTGTCTTTCTTTTTCTGACTTACTTCACTTAGTATGATAATCTCCAGGTCCATCCACGTTACTACAAATGGCATTATTTCATTCTTTTCATGGCTAAGTAGTATTCTATTGTGTGTGTGTCTCTGTGTATGTATGTGTGTACATGTCGTCTTTATCTGTTTATCTGTTGATGGGCATTTAGGTTGCTTCCATGTCTTGGCTATTGTAAATAGTGCTGCTGTGAACATTGGGATGCATGTGTCTTTTTGAATTAGAATTTTCTCTGGATATATGCCCAGGAGAGTAGTAACTCTATTTTCAGTTTTTAAAGGAACCTCCATACTGTTCTCCATGCACCAAATTACATTTCCACCAATAGTGTAGGAGGGTTCCCTTTTCCCCACACCCTTTCTAGCATTTATTATTTGTTGACTTTTTGATGATGGCTGTTCTGACTGATATGAGGTGATACCTCGTTGTAGTTTTGATTTGCATTTTTCTAATAATTAGTGATGTTAAGCATCTTTTCATGTGCCTGCTGGCCATCTATATGTCTTTGGAGAATTGTCTATTTAGATCTTCTGCCCATTTTTCTGTTGGTTTGTTTGTTTTTTGGATATTGAGCTGTATGAGCTGTTTGTATATTTTGGAAATCCCTCTTGGTCACATCATTTGCAAATATTTCTTCCCATTCCATAAGTTGTCTTTTCATTTTGTTTCTGGTTTCTTTCACTGTGTAAAAGCTTTCAAGTATAATTAGGTCTCATTTGTTTATTTTTGTTTTTATTTCCATTACTTAGGAGACAGAGCCGAGAAAATTTTGCTGTGATTTATGTCAAAGAGTGTTCGTCCTATTTTCTTCGAGGAATTTTATAGTAACCAGTCATATATTTAGTTCTTTAATCCATTTTGAATTAATTTTTTTATATAGTGTTTGAGAATATTCTAATTTCATTCTTTTACATGCAGCTTTCCAGCTTTTCCAGCACCACTTATTGAAGAGACTTGTCTTTTCTCCTTTGTATATTCTTGCCTCCTTTGTCATAGATTAATTAACCGTAAGTGTGTGGGTTTATTTCTGGGCTTTCTGTCCTGTTCCATTGATCTGTATGTCTGTTTTTGTGCCAATACATACTGTCTTGATTACTATAGCTTTGTAGTATAGTCTGAAGTCAGGGAGTGTGATTCTTCCAGCTCTGTTTTTTGCTCTGTTCTTCTTTCACAAGATTGTTTTTGCTATTTGGGATATTGTGTTTTCATACAAATTTTAAAATACTTTGTTCTGTGAAAAATGCCATTGGTAATTTGATAGGGATTACATTGAATCTGTAGTTTGCCTTGGGCAGTATGATCATTTTAACAATGCTGATTCTTCCAGTCCCAGAACAGTGTATCTTTCCTTCAGTTTCTTTCATCAGCATCTTATAGTTTTCAGAGTACAGGTCTTTT
This sequence comes from Vicugna pacos, assembly GCF_048564905.1. Classification (NCBI taxonomy): domain Eukaryota; kingdom Metazoa; phylum Chordata; class Mammalia; order Artiodactyla; family Camelidae; genus Vicugna; species Vicugna pacos. Next base: position 71,663,505 of record NC_132992.1, on the reverse strand, counting down.
GCCTCCTAAAGTAGATTTATTCCTAAATATTTTATTCTTTTTGATGTGATGGTAAATGAAATTATTTCCTTAGTTTCTCTACCTGATATTTCATTGTTAGCATATAGAAGTTCAACAGATTTCTGTATATTAATTTTGTATCCAGTAACTTTACCAAATTAATTGATGAACTCTAGTAGTTTTCTGGTAGCATCTTTAGAATTTTCCATGTATAGCATTGTGTCTTCTGCAAATAGTGACAGTTTTACTTCTTCTTTTCCAATTTGGATTCCTTTTGTTTCCTTTTCTTCTCTTATTGCTGTGGCTAGGATTTCCAAAACTATATTGAATAAAAGTGGTGAGAGTTGGCATCCTTGCCTTGTTCCTGATCTTAGAGAACATACTTTCAGCTTTTCACCATGGCATATGATGTTAGCTGTGGGTTTGTCGTATATGGCCTTTATTATGCTGAGATATGTTCCCTCTGTGCCCACTTTCTGAAGAGTTTTTATCATAAATGAATGTTGAATTTTATCAAAAGCTATATCAAGAAGATATAAGTTGTAAATATACATGTACCCAACATAGGAGCACCTCAATATATAAGGCGAATGTTAACAGACATAAAAGGTGAAATTGACAGCAGCACAAATATAGTGGGGATTTCAACAGCCCACTTACATCAATGGACAGGTCATCCAGACAGAAGATCAGTAAGGAAACACAGGCCTTAAATGACACATTACAGCTGATGGACTTAATTGATACTTAAAGAGCATTCTGTCTGAAAGCAGCAGATTACATATTCAAGTGCACATAGAACATTCTCCGGGATAGATCACATGCTGGACCACAAAGCAAGCCTTGGTAAATATAAGAAAACAAAATCATATCAAGCATTTTTTTCGACCACAACACTATGAAGCTAGAAATCAACTACGCGAAAAAAAAACTGCAAAAAACACTAACATGTAGAGGCTAAACAATATGCTGTTAAGCAACCAATGGATCACTGAAGAAATCAAAGGGGAAATCAAAAAATACATAGAGACAAATGAAAATGAAAACATAATGATCTAAAACCTATGGGATTCAGGATTTGCAGATACTAACTACTATATATAAAATAGGTAAACAACGAGGTTCTACTGTTCAGCACAGGAACTTGCTGTCCAATATCTTGTACTAACCTATAATGAAAAATAATATGAAAAGGAATATATATGTATAACTGAAACACTATGCTATACACCAGGAATTAACGCAATGTTGTAAACCAACTATACTTCAATTTTAAAAAGACAAACCCCTCGCCCAACAAAACCTATGGGACACAGCAGAAACAGTTCTAAGAGGGAATTTATGATACAGGCTTCCCTCAGGAAATAAAAAAAAAAAACCTCAAGAAACAATTTAACCTTATGCCTAAAGCACCTAGGGAAAGTAGAACAAACAAAATCCAAAGTTAGTAGAGGAAAGAAATAATAAAGTTCAGAGCAGAATAAATGAAATAGAGGAGACTTTAAGTTTCATTGATCGAAACTTAAGGATGGTTCTTTGAAAAGATAAATAAAATGAATAAACTTTAGCCAGACTCATCAAGAAAAATAGGAGAGGGCCCAGATCCTTAAAATCAGAAATGAAAAAGAAGTTACAACTGACACCACAGAAATACAAAGGACCATAAAAGACTACTATAAGCACCTATACTCCAATAAAATGGACAATATTGAAGAAATGGACAAATTCTGAGGTATAATCTCCCAAGACTGAACCAGGAAGAAATAGAAAATATGAGCAGTAATTACCAGTACTGAAGTTGAATCAGTAATTTTAAAACTCCCAACAAACAAAAATCCAGGACCAGGTGTCTTCACAGGTGAATTCTACCAAACATTTAGAGAAGAGCTGACACCTACCCTTCTGAAACTATTCCCAAAAATTGCAGAGGAAAGAACACTTCCTAACTCATTCTTTGAGACCACCATCACCATGATACCAAAACCAGGCAAAGATATTAACAAAAAAAAAAAAGACAATTATAGGCCAGTATCACTGATGAACATAAATGCAGAAATCCTCAACAAAATACTAGCAGATTTACTCTGACAAGATATTAAAAGGATCATACACCATGATCAAGTGGGATTTATTCCAGGCATGCAAGGATTTTTCAATATCCACAAATCAGTCAGTGTGATACCACATTAACAAACTGAAGAATAAAAACCATACGATCATCTCAATAGCTGCAGAAAAAGCTTTTGATAAAATTTGCTTTTTCTTTTAGTTGATAATTCAGGAAAAATATCCCATGAACAAAAGGCCTTTAGGAATCTTCAGGGCTAAATATTCCTGTGCAGATTATTTATTTATTGCTGACTTTAAGGAGTCTACCTTGTGGCTGCCTGCAAATCCCTCTCAGGTAGAGGTTGCAGACTGAACAGTACTATGTCCTGCTCAGGAGGATGCTCAGGTTCTCTGACATGCACTGACCCACAGAATCTATCAGATTCTGTTAGTCTTTCTTGGCTTCTGTGCTTTCCACTTCTTTGAACCATTCCTTTTGTGGGGAGGCAACGTGGAATGTGGAAAGAGCATAGGTTTTAGACCCTATCTTCAAGTCTATATACACAGTTTACTGACTCTGTGATAATGAGCAAGTTACTAAGCATCTGCATCAATAAAATGGGGATAATAAGACTGGCCTCCCTGGGATTGTTGTGAGGATTAAAGACTGTGTAGGTTAAGTTTATAACATAATTCCTTAATCCCCTTATCCTTCCAAACCACTCAGTTGCAGAATCCCAGACCTAAATCACTTAATACTTGTCTTTGCTCCTGCATTCTGGCAGCTAGATGTGGCCTGATCTCATCTAGCTGCCAGATCCTGGTCCCTGATCTCAGCTGAGCCCTCAGTGCTGCCCAGCAGTTGGTTTATGTGATTTTAGTCAACTTTCTTCCTATCCTATGCAGAGGTCAGATACTGGTAGCTCAGAAGAAGTTGGTTCTGTAGACATCTTTTGTTTGGCCTGGAGATAGTTTTTTCAAATGTTGGGATTGGTTGTGAGGATTTAAAAACTAGGAGATTTCAAATAAAAGTTAAAACATTTAGGTTCTTTTGGAAAATTGGATGATCTAAAACCAACCTGGCATGCCATGGTAGTAATCAGTTTCTCCCTTGACAGGACTGTCTTCTCCAGTTTGCCGCATTGTTCCCACACCCTGTGGACTTGTACTGGCCAATTAGATGCAGTTATGCTACTTGCTCTATTCTTGTGGGCATTCAATCTTTGGTCTTGTCCTGTAGGTGAGCTCTCCCTTTTAAACATTCCTCAAATCTGGCCCCTTCTCTCCATACCCAAAGCCTTCGTCATTTCTAACCTGGATTCCTGGAATAGGGGCCTAACCCATCTTCTTATCTCTGTTATTGTCCCTCTTGAGTCTGTCTTCACAGTATTATCAGATTCATCTTTCTAAATTGCAAATTGAATCACATCATTTTTCTTGTTTCAAATTCTTAATTGCCTTTCCACTTTGTACGAAATAAACTCATTAGCATGTTGTTGTAGTTCTACATGATCTGGCCAGTATCTCTCTAACCACTTAACCTCTCTGTGCCTCAGTTTCCTCCTGTGGATCATAGGAGCAATAATAGTTCTTACCTAAAGGGTTATAGTGAGGATTAAATTAAAAATGCATATAAAGCTCTTGGCAAAGTACTCAATACTTAGTAAGTGCTTAATAAATATTATCTGCTTAGTCTTATGATGATACCATATTTTTGTCTTGTTTTCCTTTTCTGAACCCAGACCTTCATAGTTGCCATCTCTTCTACTCTGAGTGGCTTTACCCCTTTTCTTCCCTTGATTGCAGCTCATTCTTCAGAACTTAGTTCATGTGTCACTTCCTCTATGACACTCTGACCCCCTATAATCCCACGGCACTTGTGCCTGCCTCTAGGCATACATTTTCTCCCATGCATCTTAAATGCTTGACAAATTAATGAATGATCAGCATCATTCATGGAAGAAGATACTTGATTAATATTACTGCTGTTATTCTTAGGGAATTTAGAAGATATGCCATAAAGCCTTTTTTATTAACCCATTGTTTCAATTTTGTCTAGCAGTGGTAACTATTCTTTTGCTATTATGCTTTTTTCTTAAACTAAAGTAACTTTGTTTCTAATCATGATACATACCTCTATAGAAAAAAAGTATAAAGAAATCTCACTAGTCAAAAAGTAACTAGTGTTATTGAAGTGCTTTAAATATATAAGCTTATATGTATGCTACTCAGTTTTTGTATTTAAAATCTGATTTATAATTGAGTCACAGCATTAGAATATCCAGTTTAATACAATAAATTCACTACTTTTGTGTTCCACTTTGCAAGTAGCTTTCTGTATTAGATAATGAAATGTGTCTTCTACTAAGACAGAAAAGAAGCCTGAGATCCAGTCTGTCTTATTACTGTACTATGTCCTTGCTTTTATATGTGATTGTTCACTTACCAGTATGTGCACTTCATCTGTGCTTACAGGCCATTCTCAATGAGTGGAGAAGTTTATGAGTTTGGAGAACTAAATTCAACAACCTAGAGGAAAGGAATTATCATTTCTGGAAGTCAAGGATGTCTTTTTTAGGAGAAACTACTTGTTTACCCACCCTGCCTCCCCCATCCCCACATAGCCATTGACATAATTAAATGCAGTTTGCAGGAATAGATCTCCCAAATTTTTTTCTCTATGCATGCCTTCTTTTCCTTCTCTCCTGGTATCAGGTGTCCCATTTCCACTCTCCACCTCCACTGCATCAAGATTTGTTTTACACAAGAAATATGTTCTTATATATTTTTCTCCTTTTTGTTATATATTGTTTTGGTATTTGTCCACTTCTATTTTTGTGACATGTCCCTTTCCAGGGAATGATACTGGTGTACATTCTATGAAGTGAACTTTTCTTAATAAACCCACTTTATATCAACTTTTTGATATGGTAAGGCATTTTATAGCGGTAATAGATTTTAGCCTGCAGTGTGGATGGGCTGTTAGAATGTATGAAATTTGCTGTGTTTGGGTTTCACTTCTAATCCATTTCCTGTCTTTGGGAATAGTTGGACTATAGTCATCATAATAAGAAATGTAAACTGTCCTTTATAGACAGCGTTTCTTTCAACTTACCCAGTTTCTATAAATTCTCTTCCTGAGTATTATTTGCTGCCTATTCTGACTTACTTTCTAATTTTAGATCACAGATTCTGCTGGCCATATTCTGTACTCCAAGGAGGATGCAACCAAGGGAAAATTTGCCTTTACCACTGAGGATGACGACATGTTCGAAGTGTGTTTTGAGAGCAAGGGTAAGTAAATCAGAATGTTTTCCCTGAGTTAAGCATCTTCATCTAAGCAAGCTAGAGCATGAATTTTCTCTCTTGGACTGGACAGGAAGAGGAAGTGAAAACTTTGCTGGGGTGCACACACATATAAGTGAAGGCTGGCTGATCGGTGAAGTTGTTCTTCATGTGCAGGAGCAGGCATTTCTTGAATGCTGTGATATACTTAGCTTAAATGATAGAGTTGAATTTGGTATAGATGCTAGAAAATAGTGCATTTATATGCTAGTGACATGTTTTTTAAGGGATTAGAAGTAGGGTCTGTCTGACAAATAATATATGGCAAAGTCAGAAGCAGTTTTGATCTCCAGGGCACTTGCTGTTGCCTAGCCCTTACATCTTGCTATGGTTTCTTCTGTGCATCTCAAGGCCAGGAGCCCATAGTAACTTTTAGGCTGATTACCTGATGGCTTCTGTGCTCAGTGGTGGGTGAAAAGCAGATGCCTTTTCAATGCCTATTCTTCAGCTTCAGGGACATGAGACTCTAAAAGCTGTATGCATTCATACATGTTACATTACTTGGGACCCTTTGGGATTGCAAGATGCAAAAACATAAGTCAGATTGGCTTAAAGCGGAAGAAGAAGACCACGTTGACTCTCTGAATCAGGAAGTCTACAGTGTAGCGCTGACTTCGGGCACCCCTATGTCTTGGGTTTTGTTTTTGTTTTTTTTTAATTGAAGTATAGTCAGCTTACAATGTTGTGTCAATTTCTGGTGTACAGCATAATGTTTCAGTCATACACATATATACATATATTTGTTTTTGTATTCTTTTTCATTATAGGTTACTACAAGATACTAAATATAGTTCTCTGTGCTATACAATATAAACTTGTTTGGATCTTGGATTTTTTATCAGTATCATTAGAACCTTACCTCATTTTTAGTGCTTTTTGTTTGTTTGTTTGTTTTTTGCCTCCATTTGACTTTATTTTCAAGCTTTCTCTGTATGGTAGCAAAAAGACTCCTGGCAATTGTAGATTTATAGAATATATAGAATATATTCAGAATATATGATCCTAAAAGAAGAGCAAACACCTTAGCAACAGTACTAATAGATTCCCAGGAATAATAGACGAACTAGCTGCTTTTGACAGTTAATCAAGAATTGACTGCCTTTATCTTAAGTGGGTCACTTTAGCCTAAAAGCTGAGGGAGTTCACCTGAGGTAAATGGAATAATAGATTAAGAACAGAAAATTAGGGGAGAGGGTATAGCTCAAGTGGTAGAGTGCACACTTAGCATGCACAAGGTCCTGGGTTCAATCCCCAGTACCTCCTCTGAGAATAAATAAATAAATAAATAACCTAATTCCCGCCCCCCCCCCAAAAAACTACACACACACAAAAAGAAAACTAAAGGACTTTAATAGTGATTTCATAACTGATACCCTTCTCTCTGCCCCCACCGCTGCTGGTTCCAGGATGTCTCAACAGTATTCCAAACATTTCCAGTTGGTTGTGCCATTCTTACCTCAAAACTAGGATGTCTTAGACTGTGGCCATAACCTTTCCTTTCAAATTAGTTCCTTTTACTCATCAGTATTACCACCATCCTTCCCATTACTTGGGCTTACATTTTTGAAATTACGTATTTTTGTCTTTTCCAGTCTATCATCAAGTTAGGCTGATACTTCTTTCAAAATAACTTCTGTATTGTCACCACACAAATCTTGAACTCTAATCTTTTAAGTCATGGACTATGTCATTAGCTTTCTAACTGATATCCCAGCTTTTAATGTATCCAACTGCTACCAGATTTGTCTTCTAAAACACATCTTTCATCATGTCAGTCCTCTTTCAGAAGCTTTCCCTTCTTTGTAGTGGCAGTAATGCTTCTGTTCTATAGAATGAAATGCAGAATCATGGAATTTTCAGGCTGGACAGGATTTTAGGCATCATGGCATTTAATAGTCATTATGTTCTTACTCCATCCCAACCTTATCTTCCACTGCTCATCAGACCCTAGCCATTCTGGTTTGCTCTGCCCTCTAAACATGTCACATTAATTCATTTGCTAGAATGTTCTCTTCCCATAAAACATGAGTTAACCTTTAGTTTTTGTATTGTACGGGCCTCAACCATTATGATTTGCTCAGTATCTCAATCAATTGATTGATTCATCCAACACTGTTCTAGGTGTTGGGGATATAGCAGTGAATAAAACAAGTCAGTTGTCAGTGGCGCTTATATTTTCATTGGAGTGAACAGACAGTAGACAAATATAAGTCAGATGGTAATGAGGGCTTTGGAGAAAAAGCAAACACCTTGAGATGCTGAGCATGTCTCAGAAACAGAACAGAGGTCAGTGTGGCATCCTCTAAATAGTGTCATCACTTACTGATTGGATTATTTATTTAGGTATTTAGATATATATATATATATATATTGCACATACAACCTCGTGTTTAAATGTCTCATGTGTATCTTACATTCCCAATTTTGAACTCTGAAGGCAGAGATTATCTTTGTTCTGAGTTTTTTAATATGCTTATGCATGTATATGCCTGGGAACTTATTTAAAAATGTGTGTGTGCAGCAGGGAGGGTATAGCTTAGTGGTAGAGTGCCTGCTTAGCAAGCACAAGGTCCTGGGTTCAATCCCCAGTACCTCCATTAAAAAAAAATTAAATAAAAAATGTGTGTGTGTATACATGTATAAATGTCTGTGTACACGCATATTATAGTCAGCACTCAGTTTCTAGTTTCATTAGTGTTCTCTGTTCATTCTGTTGGAGACCTGATACTTTGTAGTCGTTGGCACACTTTTTAAGATTGTCTATTTGCCAGGCAGTTGCAGAGAGAAATTACTAAAGGGTCTTTTTTACAGAGGAGACCCTTTAGAGCCATGATGTCAGCTGTGGGGATAGGTTTGGCTGTTCTATGCAAGAGACCATATGGTCTGGATTCAGTCTGTGGTTTTGTGGTTTTGCTTGTGTTTGAATAATGCTAATGCTGTGCTGTGGCAAACAGAGATAGTGGGAAGAGTCTTTTAGGAAAAGAATATCTTGATCATTTGGACCAGGTAGGGCTGTGAGCTGCTTGGATTTCATAACTTTTTAAATGAAGTAGAAGTAAAAATTCACATTGAATCTCCTTTGGGCAATGCTGTGATCAGGATTGCATATTGGATTTGGGAGAAGAGACCTCTCTAGGTGTCACTTTTTATTTTGTTTTGTTTTGTTTTGGAAATTGGTTTAATGCTTGGAAGATATATATGACTTGTCTTGGTTTCTTAATCCTTCCTATTCAGTCTTATTACTTTCAAATTGGTCTTTCTAATCTATCCAAAAGAACGTCTTTACTGTATTTTAAACGTGCCATATTCCATTCAGTATCTGAGTCTTGACTCATGTGTTGCCTTCTGCCTGGGATACTCTGTCTGCCTTCAGGTGCTACCTCGAGTGAAGTCTGTCCTCAAACTAATCTCTTCCCTCTTCTAACTTTTGCTGCATAGCTGGAATTATCTGAACGATTTTTTTTCCTTAAAAGTTTTATACTGCTTTGCATTTTCACTGTAACTTACTCATATTTATGTCTTGATGCCCATCAAGTTCTTTGAAGGCAGAGATTGTTATCTCCAGCACAGTTCTAGCACCCAGTGAGTTCCCAATGAGTATTTATTGAATTGACTTCAGTCCATTTCAGAAAATTTCCAGTGTCTCTCAGGGTACAGTACCATTCTCTGTAGCTTATTATGGTCTCAGGAACACCAGATGCTTAAGTGGCACTGTTTCCCAAAACTCCTAATTTCATGCAGCAGTTTTTAATTTTATAAGTACTCTGGTGAATTCCAGGGACTGATCAGTTTTCTGGGGCTCTTTTGAATCTTTCCTTTTCTCCCACTTGATGATTCCTTTTTGATCAAGCTGAATCAGATTACTTTTTCTAATAAGAACATTGCTCTGTTGGTCCTACTATCCCAAGTAGACATTTTTCTGTGTAAAAAAGTATCTCTGAGAATTGAATTCTTATTGTTAAGTTTCTTCTTGGGCTCTTTTCTTTTAAGGGCTTTATGGAAATAGTCCTGTAACATTTTACTTACCTATTGAAATGGCTTTACTTTGACCAAAATGTTTAAATTAACTGGAATATTAGAAAAACCCTGTGTTCTTTTCAGTACTTATATTTGTATTAAGTAAATTCAAGTTTAGCGTATACCCCTAATCCTTTTCTCAAAATTTCACAGGGCAGCTTTTTCAGGTGTGGAAGTGTCCCTTTTCAGCCTGAGTTGGTGCCCACTACCTATTACTGGTCCATATGCCACTCAGTTGTATACTGTTTTGACTTTTGAGTTGTATTTCCTAATCCGATAAGCCTATGTGTTTTCTCTTCTCCTGTTTTATCCCTCTGAAGTACTAGCGACAGTATCTTGTGTCCTGCTCCTTCAGAGATGTTTGCCAGCAGCATGTTCTCGTTGCTTTCCGGCACCCCATACAGATAGAGGCTTTGTCTGGAATGCTTGAGATTTTAGCCAGAGCCAGGAATTTTCTGCAGCTGAGTAGGGGGAGGAGTTGCGGCTATTTCCCTCTATTGAGAGGGTTGAGGCTAGGGAGAGGGAGGGTGGGTGGGTGATTTACCGGAATTTTAAATATTTCGCACAATGAATCCTTTGATTTCTTTCTCAGGAACAGGGCGGATACCTGACCAACTCGTGATCCTAGACATGAAGCATGGAGTAGAGGCAAAAAATTACGAAGAGGTATGTCCTGATTTAACAGCCAATGGAGGCAGTAGCATGCCGTGCTCTGTGAGGTTTCTGTGACCTAGTCAGGCCAACAGGCTGTGCTTTGCCCAGAAGGCTGTGGTTTTCTCAGCAGTCATGTGACAACCAGCTTGATATAAAAAGTTGTGTTAACAGCCTTGAACAATAATTCTGGCTGTGCTGTCAGCCAGATGACTGGACCAACTGTCCCATAAAAATATTGGTGTGATAAAACACTCAAGCACATGCCATTAGTTCTCTTGAGACAGGGACCAGATATATATTTATAATTTTTAAAAGCTGGAATTCATTTATATGTTAGTGTTCAAGGTTAAGAAAAATGATTTGCTTTTAATTCTTACGGCTTTTATTTGCAGACTGACAGTTAATATAGATAGCTAGGGCACGGATTCAGTGCTGTGCTGTCTTTGAGAAACACAATAGGCAAGAGTAGCTTTTAGTTAAAATAATTTCAAACTTTTCAGGAAGAGAGCAAGATGGAAGAAAAAACTGCAAGAGACTAGGTTTTTGTTGACAGGAAGTACTGTAGAGATTAAAAACTGACACTTACTTGGATGGTAGGGAGGTGGGGGTGTGCATATAATAAGGGGAAGGGGGACTGAGCCCTTTTTTTTCCTCTATTATGAGAGACTCTAGGTCAGCACAAGATGGTTCTTCAAATGAAGAGCACCTTTGAAAAACCACCAGAACTATTTAGGACCGAAGGATTGATCTTTACAGAAAGATAAGAGTGTTTTTACCCAGATCAGAGTCTTTTTACGACAGTAGCTGAAGGCATGAAGAAGAGGTGGGGTGGTACAGGAGATGTAAATGGCCTTTGAAGAATGTAAACTGTATAAACAAAGGGAAGTTGTTTTAAATGATTTTAGGGTATTTTCTAGGAATGATGTAACAAGGAGAAGTTGTTCTATCTTTGGTCAGAACTTGGCAGGGAAATAGCCTAAAATGGAAGAAGACTGGAAGCGCCTGGCAAATCCTGCAGCAGGAAGGAGCACTGCAGTAATTGCAGCTCTTGAGGTCTTTCCTCTTCTTCCCTAGTTCATGTGCTCAACTGAACAAAACTAGACTGAGTTATTTATGGGCAATAAACAGGAGCAAGCAATGCAAACATGAATGGAAGACAGTTCCTGGTAGAGACTTTGATTTGCTTGTTTCGGTCTCCAGGCTAGTTTAATTAAAAGAAATAAAGCAAGAGCCTTTTTGATGGAATAAGTTGAAAATCCTTTTCAACTTTTATGATTCAGAAGAATCTAAATTATAATTAATTATAAAGTTAAAGTGCTGTTGTAAGGTATAAAACACTAAGAAAAATGTTTTATTGTTAGGAGGTGGAAGAATAGGTAAAAGATTTTCAGTTTTGGATTACTACTGCTATATCCTCAGCCTCAGACCATTCTCTAAGCAAGCATTCATTGAATTCCTACTATGTGGAATTTTTACCTGTCGTAATCCGCCCCCAATATGATGGCCATCATTAGGTAATCTATATTAAATGACAGGACACTTGATTAGACATTAGACACAGCTTGTTCTTCTCTAAAACACATAGTATTGTTGTGAGTTTACATACAGAATGATGTGGACATCACTGTCGTATAACATTTTAGAACCCCCATACCTCCTGGAATTTCCATTGTCCTTGGACTTAGTTGACACTGGGAAAGGGCCTTTATCTTTTCTGACCTTTTACTTAACCCAAGAGGGGAATCCCTAGCAGAAAGGAAACCACAGTGCTTCCTTTGCCTGCTTCCTGCTTCGAAAGTCTGGCACGTCCTAAGCCTTTCTTTACGCACATGGTTACAACACAACTCTTAAATTCTGTTACCTAACCAAGAAACTCCTCCCACTACTTTGTTCGGTGACCTACCCTCCTACCACCAAAAAAGCAGATCAGACTGAGACAGAGGAGGAGAAGTGGTTATGACACAGGCCAAAGACCAGCCCTTTTTCTCAGTCTGTGGCTAGGCTCCCTTGAACCTTGCTCAAAAACAGCTGTTAGTTGTCTCTGGGCTAATACTGTGACAAGAACATGGATAATAGAAGCACTTGTTCCTTGGTTAATTACCAGAGAGCACTAAGCATAGGTAGAGGTTTTGAGGCAGTGGAAAGCCTTTATCTCCAGAAGTTTAGGGCCCTTTAGCATCAGTTTTTAGATTTAGGAAAATGTCACGTTTCTTTAATTTTTTCACATCTAACGTCTCTCTCCCTCACACTTGTGGACTTCTTAATTCTGAAACCCTATGTGGTCCTGTAAAATTCGTTAGAAATCAGTGTTTTAATAGCTGGGCAGAGGACCACGCTACTTGCTAAATTGTTATGGAGGATTAGTTAATGCATGTGGATTGCTATGCAAACACGATATAAATGTAACGTGATAGTATTTGGAAGGCAGAATGGTTGCCATTTTGTAAAGAAGCATAGTCTTGTATTTTGAATTCTTTAAAGAGACAGAATGCATATGGCCTCAGAAATGAAGTACTTTTGATTCCCTCTGTTCTATTTTAAGGACCTCTCACCACTATCTTTTGCCCCTCAGAGGATGGCATCTTTGTAGAATCAATATGTGCATCTCTTTTTAGTTTGTGGTCTGTGAACTAGAACAGCTGTTTGCAGGGACTTACTGTCTGTTCATACAGTTGTGGGGATGAAGGTAATTATCCCAAGAAGGAGCTGTCTGACATATCCTCTAACTCTTGGGCTGTGTATGTCCCTTCATGCTGTGAATATCAGCATTTCACCACAACTAAAATCCTGTTTTGCCTAGGAGTTCTACTGGTCTGTCATTTGCTATCAACAGATACATCAAAAACATAGTTGCCTTTGTTGGAGTAACAGCTGAAGACTTTCCAAAAGTTCTTTTTCTCTGAATGCCCTCAGGAAGGAGGAACTCTGCTTCTACATACTAGATCTCAAATCCCCTTCCTGACATAAGTTAAATGAAATAACATGGGTAAAGCACCTGACACGTAAGTAATCAGTTTAGTAGATTTTATCTCACTTCTTCCCTTTCTGGAAACTGCCAGATGGCTATGGCAGTGTAAATAGGATCTTGCTAAATTTCATTCATTTAGCCCTAAGATTGGCAGTATTATCTGGACTTACTTTGGCACATTGTTGACCTTTTGACCTTCCATGGAGAAGCCTGTGATTCATATACCCCCACGCATAAGTAGACTTGCCTTGCCTTTGGGTGTAAGTCTGTCTTCTTTATCTTGATTATATTAGACTGGATAGTCTCCATTTTTGTTGCTATGCTTCTAAAATTTGCAGAGGCTGTGGAGATAACAGAATAATTTGACTGCATCTGGCTTACCTCAAGAAGCTTCTCTCAAGTTTCTTAATGTTCCACCAAGGAAAAGAATCTAGTGATTCTCTATAGGCTGGTTTCACATGTGTGTTTAAGCAATTTTTCAGATTTAACACCTTTCCTTGGTACAATTACATATAACTGAACTCGATAGATTCAGATCATCATTGGAATGGAAGATTTGGATGTGGTTTAAGAAGTAGTAATTTTACAGTTATTTTGGAGGTATTGTAGATGTGCAGGGAAAGCTTTTCCAAGCACTACCTACCACTGCAGATGAGAGTGATAGATATTGTGGTAATAGATACTGTGATAGAACTTTCTCCTAGGCAGTGGGCCTTGTGAAAATGAATGCTGAGTAAAAGTAGGTACAGAATGCTGTTAATGTATAGGAACTGATGACTTCAGGGGATCAGCAGCACCTAATATCCACTGTGAGAAAGTTGGCTCCTTTGAAGAAAGGCACAGAATGGCCATAATGGGTCAGTTACATGTGTGTACCATGTATCAGGCTTTTGGGATTATACAAAGTGTGCATCGTTTTAATTCCGTTGAGTTCAAGATCTAAACTAGTGTGGGGAAAAAAGATGAAAATCAAAATCATGTGAATAGAACAATGTCTGAATGTTAATTGTGTGGCACAGTCTAAGTATTGTACGGCTTTAGGGAAGAGGGAATCAGTGTGGACGGGGTGGTTAAAGGAGGCTTCCTGGTTAATGCTAGAAAGATAGGTAAGATTTGGATACGCTGAGTATGTGTGCTTTTGGAAGTCAGGGATTCCTTTTTGCTTGTGTTTTAGAGCAGAGCTTTGCAGATTTGATGCTGAATAAATGCTTTGGTAACCCTGGGTAGGGAGTCAAGAGACCATGGTTCTGCTAGTCTTGGTCTTCCACCCGAAGGACTGAGTAACTTTACGGAATCGTCAAGTTTTCCTCATTTGTAAAATGAAGTCTCTTGTAGCTCTGATATTCTTTGGTTGGTTAGTGGCTAAATGCAGCCTACAAGGGGAATGCTACCTCCTAGTGGAGAACCTTTGTTACATATTGTTAAATAGGCTTTGCTTTTATCGAACTGTTGACAAAACACATGTCATCCTTTCAACCAAGGAAGATAAAAGTAGACTAGAAGAATAATGACATGCCTTCATGAAACATGTATAATGTCACATTCTTACAGACACTTTGAACATTAAATCAGGTGCTTAGAATAGCAGAACAGTCAGTGGGCGTATTGATAGAGCTTTTCTTGTTAGCTTTTTCACTCTCTGTGATATAGTCTCAGTGATACTGGCTGAATGCTTAGTCCTGGGAAAGTGAAGAGGGTCTACCTGATACTTAGGATAATTTGTTTTTGAATTTTACTCTCTTAGTCTATAAAAATTAGAGTAATAGCAGTATGAAAACTAGGAAGTTTGACTGATAAACTGGACAACTTACTCAGATCCTTGCAGCCTAATGTAGCTCATTAACTTCACCTCTGAGCCAGAAAAACACTTACACAATAAAATATAAACTCAGACTTGGATTGCAATCCAGCTCCACGAAGCTCTGAGATCTTGGGCAAGTAATTTAATACTTAGAGCCTTAGTTTCCCACCTGAGAAATTTAGGAATAATCATATTCACTCTATATATAGGGTTATGAGGATTAAGTGAGATGACAAGATATACAATATGTATCACATTCTGGATTTATACTAATAGGTTTAATTCATTGCATTACCTTTTTCATCTTCTTCCTCAATTTAGCTTCAGCCTAACTTTTGAGCCTTATATTTACCATCACCCACCCTCCATCCCCAAGCACGTGTGTGTATTAACACATGATTGTGTGCATGCACACACACGCGCACCTATTTATAACTGGACTACACGTGATCTCCCAGAGCCTACACTCTCCTCCCTCTGTGTGTTGGTTTACAGGTTCCCCTCAGCCTTAAATGTCTGTCTCTCTCATCTTTTAAAATCCTGCACAACTTGTGAGATGCAATTCACCCATTCCCTGTTAAGCTTTCCGTTATCCTTCCAATTATAATTAATCTCATGCTACTTTCTTTCCATTCCACTTCTGATGTGTACCTTTGTTGTAGAAGTTAATACATAATGCTTTATATTATGGTTATAGCTTTTTATGTGAGCCTCTCCACCTGACTGTAAGCTTATTAGGAGCAGAGATCATAATTTATCTTGGTGCCTTGCACACATAGTAAGCACTCAAAAAAGCACTGTTGTTAGGGTCTTAAAAATATTTTTTAAAAACTTTTTTACATTTCTTTTGATTTCTAGGTTTAGATTAAATGTAGAAATAGATTCGTTATTTTTGCTGTTTACCACCAAGTATCCATGATGTGTTAGATGGTTGAAACAGCAAGTTGATGTTCAGTGTTGTTTTAGTTTCTTGACAGTTCTTCAAGTTTACTAGATTTTAAAGTAATATCAAGAATAGAGATAGTTCTTGGGTAAAGAATTTTTTTATTAGGGAAAGAGACCTTCGTCCCACTCAAGAAGTATAAAAATAATTTACTGAATTAAGGATAGCATAGAGTAATTATTTCATTGAGGAAATGAAATCTACTTGGAAGATACATTATGAATAGAGGTATAGATTTAGAGTAGGCCCTATACTAGAAAAGGGATTAAGGAATTGAAGGATTAAGTATACAATGATCTGTATGCCATATGGAATACTATACAGCATTTAATAAGAATGAGGTGAATCTACAATCACTGAAGTTTTTGGAAAGAAAATGAAAAAAAGGAAGCCATAGGACAATATATACATTATGATTATATTTGTAACTATTTTAATTATATTTTTCTGCGTCATTTTTACACATACAAAAGCGTAAGTTGTGTGTGTACCTTCTAACAAGGTCTGAAAAGATACACACCAGGTTCACAACCAAGGTTACCTCTGTGAAGGAATATGGGGATTAAGGAGCTATGAAGATGGGGCTTTTGTCTTTGTTCCCTTTGCTTCTGAATAATTTAAATTCTTCAGCAGGAGGACATATTAATGTGTTTCTTGAACAACTGAAAAATAAATGAAACACCAGAAAGGAAAGGATTGGGAACAGGTTTTTGGGCTATAATCTACAAAGGCCATTCTCAGTATCAAATTTATTTTAATTCTCTCATCCTTTTTTGGGTTTTGGGCCTTTGGGCTACTGTCGTTTAACCAAAAAAAGAGTGGGGAGTTAGAAGTCGTCTTCAAAGTAATTT
The DNA here is from genome assembly GCF_048564905.1 of Vicugna pacos. NCBI lineage: Eukaryota > Metazoa > Chordata > Mammalia > Artiodactyla > Camelidae > Vicugna > Vicugna pacos. Next base: position 71,646,877 of record NC_132992.1, on the reverse strand, counting down.
TTTAAAATATTATTTTCAGCTGGCAGAGGCACAGCCATAGTTTCACTTCTAGTTCCTTTTGTAAGTTTCTATTCAGGGAGCCTTAAATCACTTAACTCTAAAGATGTATCATGCCATTGCCTTTAGGCTGTCTCATTCAGGAAGCTTTGGAGGGGAAGGTACACACCAGAAGGGAAAATGTTTAACAGCCTAAGGTTCATCTTATTATATATCTTCTGTATCTTTTTCCTGGAGAATTTCTTTGCTCTGCCCCTCTATATGCTCTATATGAAATCAGTAGTACACACACACACACAACTAACCATTTGGTAAATCTTATACCCAATTAGCTTTATTCTGTTCTGTAGCTGTCAGTCATGCCATTAACTACCCAGCGTTTTATGAATGTAAGAAAATGTACATCCAGTGAGAGAAAACTTAGGTAGATCATTACAAATCCAACACCACATTTTAGGTACCTTAAATATAAACTCAAGTTTTAAATCCCTACCTTAATAACAGCTTCTAATTTTATTTTAAAGAACTTTATCTTGTTCTTCATGTATTTGGTGAAAAATATAGTTTAGCAGAGAGAACATAAGAACACCCTTAAACCCCCATTCAGCCCATATTAACTGCTGTTAACATTTAACAGAAAAAGAACACGGAAGGTGAACTGGACAAAAGAAAAAGTAGGGAGGTGCATAGAGAGAATGAATGGGAAATAGGGAGCAAAAAAGCAAATGTAGATACATTTTTTCAAAGAATTCTCTGTGGAAAAAATGTAAGAGCAGCTGGTATATGAGTATTAATATCTGGAAAGCTCTGGTGGTCTATCCCCATTTTAAACGTAAATCATAGTCTAAGATTGATAAGAAAAAACAAATAGAATAATGAAATCCTTGCTTTGGTCATGTATGACTTTAGTTATCAGATACTCTTGGAGATTTCACAGTGGTCTAGTTTGGAAAAGGAAGATAGTTTATTTCTTTCTCACACCCTTCATTACTGAGCATACAGGGAAGTCTTTGGAGATTTCTTTTGATAACTGGCTGTGTAATTAAAAACAAAATACACAGTGCAGCTTTTTTGTTTTGTTTTGTCTTCTTTAGCAGACCTAGGATTCATCTGTGCTCTAGAGCTTTGAAGCAAACCTTAGAGCTGTTGTGGAATTTAAATGAGCAAATCAGAATTCTCTAATTTTACGGTTTGATTTATCATCTTAATGCTGCTATGGTTTACATACTCTCTCATTCCTGTGCAGTCCCTGTTGGGAATTTGTTGTTTTCTTCTAAAACCACATTTGACTAATACTATGATTCTCACACTTACTCTAATAATATTGTTTATTTCTTAGACATAAGTGGAAAGGCAAAGTTAAGTGCTTTATTAAGTCAGAAATCTTGGGAAAATAGTATCTTTTATAGCCTACCATATTACAGTGCTTCTAAGGAGGTTTTAATCAAAATTAAAGTATTAAAAAAGTGAGATGGAAACATATAAAGGGGTTATAGGGAAGGGAAGATGCCCAAATTTTAAAATGAGTTAGAATGATGGCAGAAGAGATTTTAAGCTTGGTGAAACTTTTAAAAAGTCTCCTCTGTTACTTTGTGTTCTTGATTGGAGCAGTTTTTTCAGGGAATGGGTTCATAATTCCTTTCTTTTCCAGATTGCAAAAGTTGAGAAGCTCAAACCTTTGGAGGTGGAGCTACGACGCCTAGAAGACCTTTCAGAGTCTATTGTTAATGATTTCGCCTATATGAAGAAGCGAGAGGAAGAGATGCGTGATACCAATGGTGAGTGGAATGATGGCTCTTATTTCTCAATAAGTGTGCACCATGAAGGAGACAGGTCCCCACACTTTAAATTCTGGTGTGCCCTTTTCTGTTTTGCCAAAGGGGGTTGTATGAAGGATAATTGCTTACTTCAGTATTGTTGCTGCTACGGGTAAATAAGCTATGTTAGATTTTCAGAGGAATAGCAATTTTCTCTGTGATAAGCAGTTGACCATATTCTCAGTCAGCTTAGTGTATCAAACTGATAGTACTAATCTCTGTAATTTTTAAGTTTTTTGTTTGTTTTGTGGGGGAGATAATTAGGTTTATTTATTTATCTATTTATTTTAATGGAGGTATGGGGGATTGTATCCAGGAACTCATGCATGCTAAGCATGCATTCTACCACTGAACTATACCTCCCCCTCAATCTCTGTAACTTTCAATATTTATATATCGAATAATGAAAAGTTAAGAAAAAACTATCTGAAATCCTACTGTAAGGCCTAGGGACAGAATGAAGCTAATTAATTGCCTTTTCCTCTGGCCATCGTTTAGCCTGCTGATCCTCACTTCATTACATTTACAACACTTTTTTTTTTTTTTTTTAGAGTCAACAAATACTCGGGTCCTGTACTTCAGCATCTTTTCAATGTTCTGCCTCATTGGACTAGCTACCTGGCAGGTCTTCTACCTGCGTCGCTTCTTTAAGGCCAAGAAGTTGATTGAGTAATAAAGCCCAGTCTCCTCCTACCTTGTATCTTAGCCAGCAGAACATCGCTGGGACGTGCCTAGCCTAAGCATCCTACCAACAGCACCATCATGGCACGTTGGAGCTTTCTCGCCAGAACTGATCTCTTTTGGTGTGGGAGGACGTCATTACCACCTACACCCAATAAGTCAAAGAGGGACTTCTTTTTAACTTGGTAGGACTTGGACTGGTTTTGACAGTAAGACTATTATTAGAGTCACCTATGACAAAAAAATAGGGGTTACCTAGATAATGCCAAAGCCAGCATTTGTACTGGGTTTCCTCGTATGATCTGTTTGAACCATGTTTTCTTTCCTTCTCCCACTTGCTCACCAATTGGGCTTCCACTCTAGTTCCTTTACCAAGATTTGTATGACCATGTTGAACTTGTTTCATTCAGATTGTCCTGTTTGAATTTTTGTGTGACAACACCCTTAACTTTCTCTTGATTCTTAGCTGAAATGTTTAGGTAGCTTCTGGTGATACCCTTTCATAAGTTTGTGTCTCTTTAAAGGGTGATGGATGTGACACCTCATACAAATGAGCTTTGAAGTGTAGATAACTCTTAAAGAAAATTTCATTTTAGAGAATTAAAATATTTGTGCTCAGTTGCTTGAACTTTTTTCTTTTTGTGTGTTTATGTGTTTATGTGTGTTTAGTTCTGTACATTTATCACGTATAGATTCATGTGACTACCGTCACAAGATGCAGAGCCATTCCACCACATGGATCGCTTGTGCTACCCTTTTATAGCCACAGTCACTTCCTTCCTTACCCCCAAGCCTCAGCCTTTGGCAACCACTTATCTGTTCTCCATCTCTCTAATTTTGTCATTTTAAGAGTGTTATATAAATGGAATAATATAGTATGTAACCTTTTGAGATTGACTTTTTTCACTCAGCATAATGCCCTTGAAATCCATCCAAGTTGTTGCATATTCCACCAGTTTGTTCCACTTTATTGTTCAGTAATATTTCATAGTGTGGATATACCACAGTTTGTTTAACCATTCACCCACTGAAAGACATCAGGGTTGTTGTTTTCAGTTTTCAGCCATTACTAACTAATAAAGTTGCTGTGAACATTCATGTACAGGTTCTTTTTATGTGAACATAAATTTTTATTTCTCTGGGATAAATGCCCAAGAGATGAGTTGCTGGGTTGTATGGAAAACAGTTTATTTTTGTAGGAAACTGTCCTGCTCTTTTTCCAGGGTGACTATCCATTTTATATTCCCACCAGCAATGTATGATCAATCCAGTTTCTCCACATCCTCACCAGTATTTGCTATTATTTTTTATTTTTCAGTCATTCTGATAGGCATATGTAATGATACTTCATTGTGGTTTTAACTTGCATTTTCCTGATAGCTGATGATGTTGAACATCTTTTTCATGTGTTTATTTGTCATCTGTTTATCTTCCTCAGTGAGATAGCTGTTCATGTCCTTTGCCCATTTTATAATTAGATTGTGTGTTCTTTTTACTATTGGGGTTTTTTTTAATTGAAGTATAGTTGGTTTACACTATTGAGTTTTGAGCGTTCTTTGTATATCCTAGATACAAGTCTTTTGTCCGTTATGTGGTTGCTTAAATTTTTAACCTGACTTCTACAAAAGAAAAAATAAGTAAAATTTACCAAGTCTTCTTACACGGCAAGTCACTGACTTAATTTCTGTTCTTATGTGTTCCATCTAATTTCTGTTCTTACGTGTTCCATCTAGAGAATGAAGACATAAGAGTTATTTAAAAATAACACACCTGGGAGGATCATGAATAGAGTAAATACTTGAAAATATATGTTGTGAAAGCAAAGCCAAGAATCACTATGGGAATATGAAGTGCCTAAAGGCCAATACTAATGTAAATAAGAGAAAGTGTGGACACACATGACCATGTTCGTAAACAATTGTGAAAAATACCATCACTTGAAATTTTCGCCATTTCTTCCAGTAAAGTAGGTAGGAGTTTGTCCTTTCTGTAATCTCTTTTTTGACCCCTGCCGACTGTTATAGGGCTTGTCTAATAGCAACGGCAGGAATTACAGGATTTAGGGCCCTGTAGTTTGGCAGCGTATTGGAATTAACAAGAGAGTGCTGCTGTGATGACCTGGATAAAGTACAAAGGGGGAAGAGGTAGTGAGTTATGTTGTTAAAATCTCAGGCTCTTCTCTTAATGTTCCAGCTACTGTGAACCCCAAAGCCTTTTTTCCCCCTTCCTTTGACTCCCTGTGTGAATTTCTCTGGTGTGGCATAAAAGTGGTTCTTTCATTAATTTGTGCAACATTGCCATCTGCTGTTAAGAATTGGTAGGTACTGCTTCTGAGGCCCTGGCAGTCAAATCCTCATCATAAAGGCAGCAGATGTGGATAAGGTCTATCTGTGGTATTACACATACTGAACAACAGAGGATATATCCAAGCAGGAAAGAAAATAACCAAATTTGTGAGTTAAGATCCATCCCTAGATGCTTAAAGGTGAAATTCTGTTCTGTACCATTAGCCTAACAAGATACTGTTTCATATTTCTGACTGGTGCCTTTCTCCCTTTTAGAAGAAATGAAAGCTATTGAGTTGGTTAGTCTTCTGTTCTGACAAAATGTCTGAGAAGATAGGAGAGGAGAATATTTTATTTTGCTGATGTTTTATTCCCAAATATGACTTCGTGAAACTGAAATTCTTTTCATGTCCTTTCCTTTTACTCATGCCAAAACTACCAACTTGGGCATTTATGCTTTAGATTTAAAGTTCATTGACATTATACCTTGATTTTATCTAAAAAGTAAAAATTTTGCTTTTGGTAAAAGATTAGTGCAAGAGCAAATCAGCTTTAAAAACAAGGATGTTATCTGCGTTCCTCCATTTTTGACCCGGTTAATCAACAGTCTGTAAATGATTGATGAGAATGATACAGTTTTAGTAAGCTTTGTTATCTGTTGTCGTAATCCCCTGTCATAAGCCATTTTTCTGTTTGTTTAATGGAAAGAGGCATGTGGGATTTATACAGATTCACTTGTAAGTATTGGATTGGGGATTTTTGTGTAAATTTTCTCAAATAAAGTCTAGCAGACCATTTTAGGTGTATTTTTCTGTTACTCTTGAGTATTTCTTTGTCTGGATTGGCAATAATTCCTCCATATTCCTCATTATTAAAGTATGGCAAATTATATGTGACAAATTAGAGGGGAAAAAGTCCATAATTTACTCCAGATGGATAAAGTTTATGTGAGCTAAAGTTTATTATGCTTTATATATAAGTGTATAAACTATACATAATGTGTATATAAATAATAATAATTACACATATTCAGAAAGACCAAATAGGGTTTTGTTAACTAGGAATTCTCTGTAGCTTCTCTGTTTTGAAAACTGCTATTGGAATTATTCCTACAGAGAGTCTTCAACCTTTCCCTCCATTCCTAAAATACCCCTCCCAATTTAGAACCTTGCAGGACTTGCTTTTTTGGCCCATTATATCTATGCAAAACCCCACTCTAGCAAGCAAAGCCATCTTCTCTTTTCCTTTTACTTGGAGTTGAACATTTTCCATAAAGCTTCTAAGAGTCAACCTGAAGTGCTTTGCACATTGACTAGCTGGCCTCTTTTTATCCTCTTCCTCCATTCCCCCAAAAAACAATAAATTATGTCAGTGAATCTATAGTCAGTAAGGTAGTGGTTCCCAACATTTGAGTATACTTTAACATCAAAAATATCTTATTTCTCCCTGATGTTTTAGAGAACATAAATAATGAATTCAGCAAAATGTATAAGTGAATTTAAATTTAGTTGTCTCAGCAGTATCATATACACTCTAAACAGTTGTACATGTTTTGAGAATTATTACCTATTCAGTCTGCTACTGTGGTATCTCACATAATAACATGAGCCCCATGAATAATACAGAATTTTTAGTACCACATTAAAAGAGTAGAAACAGATGAAATTAACTTTAATAATATATTTAGTCTAATGTATCCAAAACAATTTCAACCTGTAGTCAATATAAAAATGACAAAGATACGTTACATTCTTTTTCCATATAAAGTCTGAAAACTAGTGTGCATTTTATAGCTACAGCACATGTCCATTCAGATGCCACAATTCAAATGCTTAATAGTTTCATGTAGCTAGTGTCTACTATATTGGACAGTGAAGACAGAGACTTTGCTTAGTACTTTGGTAGTTTCTTTAACATTAACAGTAACTCTTTGGCCTGTGGGGATCTGCTATTCACAAGTGAGAATGTATGCTATATATCATCCTAACTATTTGCTTGTTAAAGTATAAAATTGAAATACCCATTTTTTTTTGCAAGGGCACTTTAAAATCAGTTAAATCAGTTATACCTTCAGAATGTTGAGGACTTAAGAATATTCAAAAGTCAGATATTTAGTTTCATTTATATCTTGTATAATGAAGTGCTGAGCAAGAGTGTTTCTGTTCTGTATTCTCTGAGATGGAAAAGGATGTTTGTTAAGCTTATATCTGTGTGTTATAACTAGAACAATTCACAACATCAGGCTAACCAAGTTACAGAAAATTGTCTAGTTCCTCATTGCAAAGATGTCAGAAAAAACAAATTTTTAAAAAGTATTTTACTTATTACTGTATTACTTAATTGGGGAAGGCAGGTAATTACATTTATTTGTTTGTAGAGGAGGTACTGGGGATTGAACCCAGGACCTCATGCATGCTAAGCATGCACTGTACCACTTGAGCTATATCCCCCCCTTGAATTTTTAAGCTTTGGCTGAAAACTACTTAGCTTCTTGGAATGAAAGTCAACACTTACGGTTTTAAGTAACTGGTTTTTCCATTCAACTCAAAAAACAATTATTGATTATTCTGTTTAATGTGCTGAACTAAACTCTGGAGTAGACCCAGATAAACAAGAAGCATGCTTATCCTCAAGGTGCCTTCTAATTAACAGGAGGAAGTAGATGGAATGGCCTCTATCCAGGATGATCTCCCTACTTTCCTTAGCCATCACTGACTTAACATTTTGGATATTCCTCCAGAAAGCCTTCATTAACCCAGCTAATTTGGCTTGGAAAGTTGCCCTCTTTCTAGAAGATTGTACTTTCCTTATAATAGCACTTACACACTGCTGTAATTGCCTGGTTAATTGTTATATGGAGTGTAAGCTCCAGAAGAGTAGCAACCATGTTTATTTTGTTCTCTTTTGTAACCCAGCACAGCACCTGGCACAGGTTGGTACTCAGTGTTTGTTGAATGAATGAATTGAAAATTCAGAACTATCTGTACAATCTAGACCCCTGGATTTAAACCAACAAAATGAAATTTAACAAGGATTATCAGTCAGTCATACATTTAGGTTTAAAAAATGTTACATACATACCAGATAATAATGATCTGATATTCATTCAACAAATAATTTTTAAGCCCATAATATCAAGCACTTCTCTAGGCACTGATGATACATCACTATGAACAAAAGCATAAAATCCAGGCTCTCATGGAGCTAATATTCTAATAATTGGAGATAGTCAATAAAGTAAACATAATAAACAAGACATCAATTTTATAGATAAGCATTGTGAAGAAAATAAGGAGTGATATGATCTGGTGGGAGGGCTGTGTTACTTTGGTTCAGATAGGATGAGAAAGAGACATAGGTCTGGTTAAATACAAGCACAATATAAGCAGATCATCATGAAGGCTGGGACATTAGAAAAATTGGATCCAGATCAAGGAAGACTGAAATTCCTTGTACTCTACTATTCAGACCCAATGTGGAACGTTATACAGAGTATAGGACATCATACTTTAAAAGGAATGTTGATGAACTCTAGAGGTCAGAGGAATGTGAACTCATTAGCTCTCATACCCTTCACCCCATTCTACCAATTCTTTTCCTCCTATGTTTGCTGTCAGTATCCACCTACTCAGAAACCTAGACCTGAATCTCCTGGACTCAGACTTGCCTCACCAACCATATCCCAACTGATGACAATGTTCTAAATAATCCTTAGATGAATTTTTTTTTCCAGATGAATTTCTTAAATCTGGGCCTCCTCTCCACACACAGAAAGCACCCCAGTACCAGTCTCCCAGTCTCCAGTCTTTGTATTCCATATTGTTGTTAGAGTTCTTTGTGAAGTATAACTTTGGTCTTATGTGAGGTGATCATATTGTTTATCATCTGAGCTGGGCACTTGAGCAAAAGAAGACTCCATTAATGAATTATGCTAGGGGGGAAAGGTATAAATTGGGACATCCCCAGCAAATTGGGACATATAGTCACACAAATTATGTAGTCCCCTGCTTAAAAATCAGTAAATTTCCACTGTCCATAGGAAAAGCCAAATTCCAAAGTAAACATTTGAGGCCCCTGTCTTCCTGCTTCTACCCCACATTATGCCATGACCTCCAGCCACATGATCTTCTCTTAGCTCCAGTACATCCTGTTCTCAGAGAGACCTGGAGCCATATTGCTGGTTTTGACTCCCAGCTCCCCTGAGTAGTTGTGTAACATTGAGCATTACTTAACCCCTCTATCTCAGTTCCGCCTGTAAAATGGAAATAATATGAAGATTAAATGGGATGATACATGGAAAGGAAACCTTCAGCACAGTACCAAGAATATAACAATAAATGTTAGCTATTATCTCTGTAGGTCATATTCCCACAATTTTACAGATTAAAAAAACCACCTTATAGATGTGAAGTTGCCCAAGGTTACATAAATGATGAAACACGTTTTTCCACTGTATCGCAGTTCTCTTAGACCTGAGGGCAGGGAGCATCTCTGCAGACTCCCCACCTCCAAATACAGTATGTGGCACCTAGCGCTCAAAGAATGTTTCATGAGATCAGATGGTCAAAGATTTGGAAAGACACATGGAAGGAGAATGTGAAATCTGGAAAAAGAAAAAGAAAGGAGAGTGGACTTAAAATATTCTTGGAGGGGGGCATAGCTCAGTGGTAGAGCGCATGTTTAGCATCCTGGGTTCAATCCCCAGTACCTCTATTTTAAAAATAAAAAAGAAAATGGAAAAGGAAACAAAATATTCTTGAGAGCTTTGTGGAAGAGGGAGGGACTCAGAGTAGTTCTGGAAGAAATACCTGAACCCACGGACTGAGATGACGGGGCAAATATTCCTGCTTAGTATAATATCTTTACTATAACATCTCCGATATAGGTATTATAGACTTCGATTCCCCAGTCACTGCCTTTGAGATAGGTCTGTTGCCAAGATGAGACTGGACGACCTCTGGACCTCAAAGCCGTCTGGGTACCTGGCCAGGGAAGTTGTGGTGGGGAATCTGCAGGCATGTCAGTGACTCCCTTGGCCCTGCCGGAGCCCTTCAGCTCCACGCAGTCATCACCAGGCGCCGCCAACCACTCCCCAGGCCTCGCCTTCCCCGTGGGCCAGGAGGGAAGGAAGTCTTGCCCCGAGGCTAAGCTAGCCGACCTACGCAGGCGGAGAAAACCCCGCCGGGCCGGAAGCTCCCAGGACTGCTTCCGGGTCAGGGGGGGAAGGAGCCACCATGGAACCTCGCGGGGTGGCGGGGCTGACGGAACCTCGGGCCGGCGTCTGAGGCGGGAGGGGCGCAGCGCCGCTGGGGACCCGCAGGCCGGTCCCGCGGTCGCAGCCATGTCGGTGCTGGGCGAGTACGAGCGTCACTGCGATTCCCTCAACTCGGACTTTGGGAGCGAGTCCGGGGGTGGCGGGGACTCGGGCCCGGGGCCCAGCGCCGGTCCGGGGCCGCGAGCCGGCGGCGGCGCAGCGGAGCAGGAGGAGCTGCACTACATCCCCATCCGCGTTCTGGGCCGCGGCGCCTTCGGGGAGGCCACGCTGTACCGCCGCACAGAGGTAGCGGCCCCCGGCTCCGGCCACCCCGCCCCTCCTGCGCGGCCCGATTCTCCCCGCGCCTCATCCTCACTTAGTGTTAGGGCGCCCGCAGATTATCCATCTGGGGTCTCCACCACTCGTCCAACTCTGCTGCCCTAGGAGTTCGTTAGCTCACTGGTTGTACTAATTGGTAGTTTTCTGTTTAACCTGACGGACTGAGCAAGTCATTGAACCTTCTCCGAGCCTTAGTTTCCCCATCTGCAAATTGTAGTTAGTGGTAACTACGTATCTTATAAGTAATCTCTTATTTTCTAAGGTTATTTTGAGAATCGAACGAAGGTACTTTGCAAACTATAAAGTGGTATACGAATGTAAGGTATTGTCAAAACTTCCTTCTTCTCATGCTGTGCAGCTCTCCAAGGTCAGAGTGGAGAGGAGGGGATAACTTCAAAACTCCTACATCCGTGGCAACCACTGACTGCCAGATCTTTTAAGTTCAGTTATGAGCACTCAGTTGGAGATTTTTCTTGAAGATCATTTGGAAGGTTTTCGTGTGTTGGTTTCTCCATCAGTGCTTAACCAGCAGCGTTTATGCGTGGGAAGTACTTTTTTTGGTATATTCTAATCCGTTAGTTCTTAACTTTAGGAGGGATAAGTGCTCCTTTGAGAATCTAATGTAAACCTCTCTCTCCCCAATCCACTATTGCATATATACACATCCTTTGAAGAGATTCATAGATTACTGACCCCCAAGTTCTCAATGTATACTAAAAAAAACCTGTAGTGGTGACTCTACTTCCAAAAACTAACCATAAGCTTGGTTTGATCACAAAAAATTTAAAACTCTAGCGTTAGAATAGTTCAGCATCAATAAGGACTTGCTGGGGTTGCTGAAGATGATTCATCGATCAGTGATCCATCTGCAATTCTGGTGTGTGTTCCAAGCTAGCATACTTTTAAGACTAAAGGATGGAGGAGAGAGGTGGTTGCAAGATTAATGTATACTGTTAGAGTTACTGCTAGTATTCTGTTTTCTTCTTTGTACTCAAAATATGAAACGGGGGGCATGACCATTGCTATTCCTGTTTTGTAGTTACAGAAACAAAGTAATTTCAAGTGACTTGCCCACTTCAATTAGAAGCCAATCCTAAGTTAGAATGGAGTTTCACGTTTCCTTGTCCATCCCTTTCCATTATTATCACGTTGAACTTGATTTCTGAGGTTGTTTTAAGTTAAATTTGATTACACCTTCCCAAAACTGCATAGTGTTATCTATAACACCAAGTGTTTATTACATCTGTGAATTTCCAAAGGTTTAATTAGAAGGAGCCCTCTCCCTCAAGAAGCTTATATTTCAGTGGGAAAACAGGTTAGCCTTGTTAGAAATGTTTAAGATGTATGTGAATATACATGAAAATGGACAAATATTTCAGTGTATGAGCTCTGAAAATTAAGGGAATGGTTGCATTAAATAAATGCACAGTAGAAGATTCATCAGTCTTCCCCTAAAGTTATAAAGGCCTGGCAGAGCCATTCCAAAGGATAGGGAGGGTTGTTTGGGTGGGGATGCTTCTGAGCTGGGGAGCAGTATCAGAAAAGAATTAGAAATACAAAAGAGAGTGGATACTGGGAGCTGCACATAAGTTTTAGAGGAAAACATGATAAAAGTGTCAGGAGAAACAGAATTGCAAAGTGGGACAGGGTGAGGAAGTAATCTTAAAGCCCTTAGGCCTGATTTATTATCCACAAAGGATGAATGAAATTACTAGAGAAATCTAAATTTATAAAATTAGAGGCTATTTTAATATTTCTGTTTTACAAGAAACTGGTCATCTGTAGATAACCACTCTCTAGTTCTCTATTTCTCCAGTAGTCTAACCCTACTACAGTCCTCATCTTGACTAGCAGTCTGTCATCTCCCTCAATAGAATCTTTGAGAGCTACCTCCATCCCATATTTTACTTGGAATTGACATTATGTAAATTAAGTATAGAAACAGTGTAACAGCACCTTAATGCTTTCCCCAGTCGTGCAGTAAATTATGGTGCTTAATTGCATGCAGAACCTTTAAAGTCTTTTCATGTTTTGATTAAAGAGAAAAAAAAGGAGTCGGTCTCTGCCCATCTAGGAAGTTTTCTTTCTAGGTTTACAAGATCTGGGTGTGGATTTGTTCTCTGCCAGGCGAGAGGAAAGCACGATACCTCTGTTACTGTGTTGTAGGATGACTCATTGGTTGTGTGGAAGGAAGTTGATTTGACCCGACTGTCTGAGAAGGAACGTCGTGATGCCTTGAATGAGATCGTTATTCTGGCACTGCTGCAGCATGACAACATTATTGCGTACTACAATCACTTCATGGACAATACCACCCTGCTGATTGAGCTGGAATATTGTAATGGTAAGGTAGAATTCAGTGGGACTTCCTCCAGCAAAACATTCTTATTCTTATATTTACCTTGAGAGGGAGAGAAAAAGAAGATGCATATACAGTGATGTAAACAAAAAAGAAAAAAAAAACTTTAAATGGATTTCTAGAGTTTAAGAGAAATAGTTTAGGCCCTGGAGAGTTTTGAAGTGATCTACAAAATAAGGACAGGGATTTTCACCTGCATACTCAAATTCTCTGTAATTACAATTCCATCTTTAAATTATTTGTTAAGTTGAATTTTACATTCATTTTTCAAGGTTTTTTCCTCATGAAATGACATTAGTTAAGCATTAGAGACATAGTGTGGTTTGGCACTGCCTGATAGAATATTTAATGAAATCTTACAGGTGATACTTCTTTATATGGACTTCAGCTAAAGTTGTCCTATTGAGAAGTGGTCCAGAGATCATACTAACTGAAAATGATACATAGCAAAGCATGGCCCTATTTATCTGGTCCCTGATTTCTTTGGATCCTTTTGCTTATAAATAGCAGTGTAGCCTAGTTGTTAAGAAAATAGACCCTGAACCCATATCCCAAGCTCCACTACTCTAGCTCTGTAATCTTGCACAAGCAACTTAACTTTTCTGTGCCTCAGCTTCCTCATCTTATGTGAGTTTGCTGATAAGTAGTAGTTACCTCCTAGGGTTGTATTAAATGAATATGTAAAGGCCCTAGCATAGTACTTGATACATAGCAAATTTTTGATAAATACTGTACTAGCTATTATTCTTATTACATGAGAGAACCCTCAAACCCTTTCTTGAGCTGCATGCTGAAGAGGTCCCAGCATATTCTTCACTTAAATCTCTAAGAGAAGGCTCCTAGACTTCTAAGATCTTACTAGACTCTTGTGTGTCATGATTGTTCCTGGTTCTAATCAACCCTAACTATATGAGACTATATTAGAGATTTTTGAAATAGCAAAGCCTGCTAACTTCCTTTGTGGTTAGGAGGAATTACAACAAATGGTACATTTATTGAAACTCCAAGTTACTAAATTGTGGGGGGAAAGAAGTTGTGAAACTTAGGACTACGGTATAAGTTACAGTTACAGGTAGAAAATAAAATGAACCATGATCATTTGCAGTCTATATTACTTCATAATAAAAAGGAGAAGCAAATTTAGACTTACTCTGTAGAGAAGAGTAACTGGAGTAATGATTGAAAACAGTCTAAATTTCCCTAAATTTCGGGAAACCTTTTCAGTGTGAAATGGAAAGAAAAAGAAGTTAATGAGGGTATATGTACAACATTGCATCACGGATGTAACCCAGATGTTCTAGTAGTCACATTGAGAGAGTTGTTAAAATATTACAGAGTCCTTTAAAAAAGAGTTCTGGAAAAGAAAATCATCTGATTTTGAAGACTTTAAGGTAATTTTGCTAATTAGGCCACTATAGAAATGGTCTTTACTCAAATCTTTTCTAAAAATGCCAGGCTTCCTGTTTTTGTATTAAGTCTCTTCTGTTAAGGAGGGGAGTCTTTGACGATAGACTGTTTCGGATATAGTCCTTGACACATGGGAAGAGTTTTGTACCCATGTATAGAGCCAAGAGGGAGAAGGGATTTCCTTTAGAGAGCAAGCAGAATCCTTCATTTCTTGTGTCACCTGTTAAAACCCTAGTAGCTTTGATCTCTATTGAGCATTCAGACCTGTTTCTTGTTTAATTGCAGGAGGGAACCTGTATGACAAAATCCTTCGTCAGAAGGACAAGTTGTTTGAGGAAGAGGTAATTCATATTTCTAAGGAAGGAAGCTAGAATTGTTGTGATTCTTGCATTCTAGTTCTGTATTTACTCTTCCAACAATGAAGAGTGTTTTTTTCCTTTTGTTCAGACTCCTTCCAGACTCTGGTTGATATTCATGAGAAAGGAAACCTCTAACAAGGAAGCTGTCTATAGCTGCTTCCTAAACGGTTTACCTCCACATCATGATTCTCTATGGGCTTTCTTTCCCGGTTCTATTACTGCATACTCTGCATACTGGTATGCCCAGTTTTCTATACCTTTGCATTCTTCCTGGATTTTCCTCCACAAGTCTGCTTCACCATATTATATTTTATAACGACATTGAAACTATTTTATGATAATCTGCTTTTTTTTTTTTTTACCCCTACCACTTTTCTTTGCCTACTCAACCTACAAGCAAGAAATGTCAAATCATGTTGAATCATAACCTCTGGTTGCAGCTTCCTTTGTTTTGTGTGTTCGAGTGTGTGTGTTTATTTAAATGGATTTTTTTTGTTTGTTTCCAGTCCATACCTAATTTATTTTTTCTCTGCAGATGGTGGTATGGTACCTGTTTCAGATTGTTTCAGCAGTGAGCTGTATCCATAAAGCTGGAATACTTCATAGGTAATGAGTGAAAGAATATGGGATGGATTCCCTTCCACCAATCCAGTCCCCACCTTGGGTACCTCCCATCAGCACTATTATTTTCTTGATTAAACAGGCAAGGCTTTTCCGTTGATATAATTTAGGAAGGAAAGAGTGAGTAATGAGGGGCGTTATCTTCACTTCCTGAAGTTAAATTGTGTTTATGATCAAGGAAGATTCTCCTCAATAGCTAAGTACTGCTCAGTCATTTCTTTAAGAAATATTTTAGAGCTGAGTTCATTAATTCATCAGTAAAGCCTAGAAGCCCCTATGAAAATGGTATTAGATTGGTTAGAATTCACAGCAAATGTTTTTTCTGAGCAATAATAATTGGGAATTGTTTCTAATTTTATAATTAGGTCTTTTAATTTAATTTAAAAGCCTATTCATTTTGTACAATTGATAATGCAATTTTACCAGATCTCTAGGGCAGAAACAGCTTTCTATTCATTTCTAGCTATAGGAGAGAACTATTATAAGAACATTTCCATGTCATTATACCCTTCTTAAGTGAATCAGTGACCATTGCTAGAGATTCATGTTAATATACTAGTATTTCTTTTTTTGTTGGTTTGTTTTGTCCAGTTAACGTGTTTCTTAATAGCTGTTGAGTGGCTATCATTGTGTATTGTTTTCTTTTCAAAAATTACAAAGAATATTGTTCTGGTTTTTTCATGTCTTTCAATAAAGGAAGTCAGAGTGTGAACCAGCACAGTTTATTTGTGTTACATATGATCAATTCATCTTTAGGGAAATAGCCTGTGATTTTATTTTGGTGATCAACAGAGCCTAATCATTTTGCTGCTAAGATGTGCAGACTCTTCTCATGTCTTAACAGATTTGAAACTTGACACCAACTGAGTGGTAAAGTTACCTTTATATCACTTGATTCAAGGCATAATTATAATTAAAAAGACAGTGCACTTTATAGGAATTATGATTACCTAGGGCACCTTTTTTTTTTTTTTTTTTCTGTCTGACCCTCTCAACTTTTTTCCTAATGACTTCAGTAGTTTAGGGGACATGCTTATGTTGTGAATTCCTGGAAAGTGAAGTTAATTCTCTGCCTCCACTCCCCCAAGTCCCCTTTTCAATGTTAAAATGTTTGAGAAAGTGATGACCATTGTTTGGGATCCCACAACAGTCTGAGCAATGGTAACACACTCTTTTAAATTTTGTACTAATCCTGGACTGGAAGGAGGATGAGTTTAAAAAAAGTTGAGTATATGGGTTTAATGTACAGCATCTTTTTTTTCCCCAGAGATATAAAGACATTAAATATTTTTCTGACCAAAGCAAACCTGATAAAACTTGGAGATTATGGCCTAGCAAAGAAACTTAATTCTGAGTATTCCATGGCTGAGACGGTATGTATGTGTTGCCCTTGACTTAATTTTTTTCTTTTCTTTCCTATACCATGAGGTATATAACCATACCCCCTAAATCTTGCACATTTTTCTTAATATTCTAGCAAGTTCTCCATACTTATAAAGCAAGTCTTCAGGAGTCTTTTTCCTGGGCTCACTAACAGGCATTTGCATGCTTGGGTGTTTTTTCAGAAGTCATTGCCCACATTACAGCTCTGACTTCATTGCCCTTTTCAACACTAACTAGAGACTTTTCTGAAAGCAATAAAATGCTTTACTGTTTTTTACAGCCTAAGATCTTTAGTAGATTTCACATTATCTCTTATTTAATGTTTGAGCTTAGGATGTTGGACATCTCTTGTTTTGTTTCTTTTCGATTTTTCTGGTTCAGAAGCCCTATATTACAAATAAAGTCTGATGCTCAGAGAACAATCTGATCTTTAATATATACAGTCTGAACCACAGGGCTCCCTTCTCACCCAATCCTATGAAAGACCATTGGTAAAGAGTAGACATAAGTTGATATTTAAAGACTGTGATCTGATCCTTTAGGGCTTATAAAACCCAATTATTACTCTTCTGGTTTCACAGTGCTCTGTCTTTAAAAGAACTTGGAAATGTAAGTTAATAAAATTAATTTTGTCCTGATGATGTTTTTTGGTAATATTGAGATCTGCCTGCAGGCAGTTTAGAGACATCCAAGGATACTGACAGTCAGGAGTGGGCATCTGCTTCAGGGACTCAGTCTGCTTATACGACGGTGCCATATTGACTTTCTGAGGAAGCAGTCATGTCCTTGAATGGATTTTTCTCATCGAGTAATCCGATAAAACTAAAAGTTAATTTTTTTAGCTAGTTAAATGCAAAGAAGGAATGATATGAAAATGTATAAATGCCATGTAAGCCACCTGAAAGACTGCGTTGTTCATTTAAAGATGGCTATCTGGGGTACTCATTGTCTCTTATCTTGGGAGAGGCATAACCTCCATTCAAGGACATTTCTTTTTCTTCCAAACATATTCTTGAACTCAGAGGACTCAGAAGATCTTTTTAAATTTGAAAGAAATTCATTAGCTGCGTTAATATTACAAATGTTGAACTGAGCCATTTATAGAGTTTTACTAACTGTACATTTCAGTTAGAACTTTTAAACCTTTTATTCAGTTACTATCTCCCTACTGCCAGTTTTTTGGTTTTTCCCATAGGTGAACTTACACCAAATACGTTTTTATCTCTGAATTCTTCAGTGTGCCTTGAATACCTAAAGCCTCTGTGATCCAGGAATCACAGAGCTGTCTGTCTCCCAGATTATCACAGGCCTTTACTATAGAGATTGTCCCTTTGTAATTGGCCCAAGAGATTTGATGTGAATAAGATTTCTCCCCATAGTGGCATCATCTCATAAAAACCATTTCGGGATATGCTAATGAATGTTTTATAATTGTTATCGATAGTTCTAGGAAATTTAATTTGTTGTTGAAATATTAATATAGTTACCTCAAAAAAAAGGTTATTCTTCGATTGTTTTCTTTGTTGTTCAGCTTGTGGGAACTCCATATTACATGTCTCCAGAGCTCTGCCAAGGAGTAAAATACAATTTCAAGTCTGATATCTGGGCAGTTGGCTGTGTCATTTTTGAACTGCTTACACTAAAGAGAACATTTGATGCTACAGTAAGTTGATGGGTTATCCCTACATTGCCCTTGCAAATGGTATGACTTGGTTGAGAGAATCAACTTTGTTTATCCCTGAGCTTCTGATTTCTTGGCAGAAATCAGCTGTAGGTGAAAATAACAACCATTATTCAGGCACTGGCTTAGTAGTGTATTATTAAAATGCTATAGACCGGGTTTATCTCCAACTTGAATTCCCTATTGAAATAATCGTAATCAAGTAGTTTGAGCACAGTGCTTGAATTTGTTGACTGTAATTTGAAAACTGGCTCTAGGATTGACTATTAGATGGATGTTACAGTTTAGATAAGCCATTTCATTTCTTATGCTTCAATTATATTGTTTTTTAAAAGCAAATTATATAATACTCATTAAAGTGTTTTGATCTTTTTTATGAAAAATTATACACTGACTCTTACTGAAGATTGTTATTATTTTATAGACAACAAATCCCTTTAAGCTGTTTTCTTCTTAAGTAAAGCCCAATGTAAAGCAGTGCTACTCCACCTTTAATATGCAGAGGAAATCACCTGGGCATCTTGTTAAAATGCAGACTCTGTTTTAGTATGTCTGGAGCCAGGCCTGATATTCTGCATTTCTAACAAACTCCCAGATGGTGCTGATGCTCCTAGACTTGGACCACAATATGAGTAGCAAAAGTGGATTCACACCCAGTATCCTCTGCAAACTAGGTGTGAGAACTTAGGCAAATCACTTCATCTCTTTGATCCTGTATTTTATTGTCTATAAGAAGGGAAAAAAATACATATTCCTCTTACAGAGATGCTCTGATAATACATAAAATGTATATAAAAATGCAAATGTAAGATAATGCAGAATGCATTGGCTTTGTATGAGACCTGTTTATTTTTCTAAGTCCTGAAGTTCATTCAGATCTATCATCTAATTCTCTTAAATAATATAGTAGAAGGAAAATGAGTTTTGGTGTCAGATAGACTGGTTGGAATTACGATTCCATTTTTTACTGTCTGTGTAGACTTGGGCAATTCACTTTACCTCTCTGAATAGGTAATAATAATAACCTTGTGTGGTGTTTGCAAGGGTTAAAAAACATTATGTATGCAAGTTATGTTATTTAGTAGTCTCTCAGTAAAGGCGGTGGTATATAATCATTATTAGGATGTATAAAGTAGGAGGCAAATTAGTTGGCAAAGGAGATAACTTAAAACCAAGAAGCACTGCTAAACTTTCTTTTTTCTTGGGATTCAGTTGAAGGGTCAAATTATAATATATGCTAAGTAGTATTCATAGTCATACCTCTTTGTTGGTCAGTTGGCTTCATTCTCTCTGATAGCAGCAGTGCATTTCTAACAATTTCTTGCCGATTATACTAATAGCTGTAAAAAGAAGTCAGACCAAAAAGAAGTCAGGCCACTTCTTTAAATAATAGTCACAGATCCCCTACTGGTAGATTATAATATCCTTGTATAACCAAGAACAATGTAAGAATCATTTTCTCCTAGAACCCACTCAACTTGTGTGTGAAGATTGTACAAGGAATCCGGGCCATGGAAGTTGATTCTAGCCAGTACTCTTTGGAGCTGATCCAGATGGTCCATGCATGCCTCGACCAGGTTAAGTGTGACCTACATATTGATTTCAGTTCAGTGTTTTCCTTTCCAGTCCTAGTGTTTGGACTATGGCATAGATGGACCTGCACAAAACCATATCCACTTCCCCAGGGTAGGATGTATTTGTGGCTGTGCCCAGGAGAATAGGCATTGGCAATTCATGATACTTGTAAGCTTCAGCCAACAAATTCTTACTTTACTAATTTGTGAAATGATTTTACGATCTAAACTGTGCTCCATTTTTTATGATCAAGATTAATTTTTGTAAATTGATTTTATAAAATAATAGTGGTAATTTAGAATTCCTAGTGTGCAGAATGTATCTAGCTCTAAATGTCACGGTTGGCTTGCAGTGTAGCTCTAGGTCAGCAGTATTCAGAGGTGGTCCAGAAAGCACAGGCATTACAATCGCCAGGGGATGGGAAGTTTTACAAGAAGAAAATGAAGATTCCTAGGCCCTAACCCAGATCAACTGGATCAGAATCACTGTGGATAAAGCCCAGAGATCTTTATTTGTAACAGGCACTCCAGGAGATTCTTATGTGCTATATATATATTGAAATTTGAGAGCCACTGCCCTTACTGTTAGAACAAGTGAGGAAGGTACATCTCATTCATGTACAAGTGTTGATGATAATGAGATGATAAGCATGAAGCATAGAATGTGACATAAGAAATTGTTTTTTTGAAACAAAAGGGTGATATACAGTGGAATAACTAACCTGCAGCCTTCAGAGAGGAAGTAAAATGCCTCTTTAGTTCCCACTTTGCCCATTTCCTCTAAATTAAAACTAACCAATTGGTACTTTTTAGGATCCTGAGCAGAGACCCACTGCAGAAGAACTTCTGAATTGCCCCCTCCTCAGGAAACGCAGAAGGTAAAGAACAAAGAAGTCGTTTCATTGTCTTCTGCAGACAGTTGACTGTTAGAGGCCTGATCAGGGTACCACAGAGAGAGGGTAGTGTTTCCTGACTTGGCCACTGTGGTGCTATTTTTCTGCCAACATTGCTTTCGTTGTTTGAGGGTAGCTCCTGACTTTCATCTTCTTGGCCTACCTACTTCGTTCTGCGTTTGTACTGATGAGCCCTTAGAGCGCTTCACTACCCCCATCTGTGAATTCTAATGTAGAGTTGGGGCACTGGACTGTAGAAATTAAGAGAGGAGAGCTATTGTTTGTGTCTGTCTTCTGTCGTTAGCTTTGTCAAGTTATTTAACATCTCTGTCCCTTAGATTTCTCCTCTATAAAGTAAAGTAGGGTGAGGATTAAAGGAGGTAATGCATATAAAGTGCTCAGCCCACGGCCTGGCACAAGGTGCTCAACAGTTGGTGGATAGTAGTGTGAGTTTGGACCGGGTCTTTGTTTTTTAGTGCATTTGTTTAGATGGTAGGTTGCTGTTGAAGGAGTTGTCTTCAAATACCTTTTGCCCATTTCCTGTAGTCAAGCTTCATTGATTTCTGACAGGTTATTTCCTGAGATTTATTCAGTGTTAGAGTTTTCTAGAGGTAGGAAGGAGGTCCTTTATTCCTCATTTTTTTGTAGGAGGCTTCAAACCCTATCTCAAAGGAAGAGTTATTCTTTATCCTCCTTAAATGTTCTGATCTCTATTCATCCTGTTACACTATATTTGCCTTATCACCCTTCTTTCTCCCCTACTAGTTCTTTGTTTCCGTATCTTCCCTGTATTCAAACATTTACTGTGCTCTTTTTCAAATTTTGCCTTAGATTCATTCAGTATATACCTAATTCCATAATCTGCTGTTTGGTCAGTCGTACCTTTATCTTGTATTAAATTAATCTTTTCTAGTTCTCCAGTTGCTCTGTAGCCAGTGTTTTAGTGCCTAGAATTATGTGTAATACTCCAGATACCACACTATGACCTTCCATTTATGTTCTATGCATATTCAGGCAATATCACCCTTTAGAGCTGGTTAAGCATATTTAAATTTTTTATCTGGCTTATTTTCCAATAATATAATCACTATTTAAATCTCTTATTTAGATATTTCCATTGATAATTTTTAACTGCAATTTTTATTGAGATAGAGACTTATAAGCAGTACTTTGTTAGAACTTTGTTCTTTGATGGAAAAACATAAGATAAAGAGCTTTCCAGATAAAGCATAGACATAGGAAATTGTGGAAATACTCAGGAAGCACTAAGTTGTATTTGGCTAGATTAGTGGTTCTAGATCTGGCACCCTCAATAGCAATACCCCAGGAACTTTCAAAAATACTGGCACTTAAGTGCCACCCGAGGTATTCAGCTATAATTGATTGAGGCAGAATGAGAGCCCTGGGTTGGAACATGGGAGTAAGTAGAGGGAAAGAAGACTGGAAAGGGAGGTAGAGAATCTTGAATGTCAGGTGAAGGAATTTGTACTTAATTAAGGGCTAGTACAGAAGTACTGGATGTTTATGAGAGGGCTGTTCATGTGATGAGAGGCATGCCTTAGGAAGAGTTATTTAGCAATACTAATATCAGTGTTAAATCAGTACAGGACTGGTTAAAGTGGATTGGAACTGTGATGAGACCAATTAGGAGAGGTGAGGCAAGTACAAAGGGCATTGTATAAGTGGAATCTCTAGAATTTGAATGTTGAGGAAAGGGAGACAGCTGAGTCTCAGACGACTGAAGTTTTAAGCCTACTTCACTGGGAGAATGGGGGTTCCACTTATAGAGTTAGGAGAGTCAGAAAGGTATATAGGAGAAGAATAATGAGCTGAGCTTTAGAGATGTTGAGTTTAGGGAGTCAGTGGGCAGACTAGATGGAGATGTCAGGAGTTTCCTGAAATGTACATCAGAGTTCTCAAGGCTCTTTGTCTCAGCCTGGAACATTTCTCAGAGATAGAAAACAAATGGCCCCCTTGTATTTGATGAATTGTCTAATGCCAGACCTATATAACTGTTTGAGTTGTATTGAAGTACTTTCCTAAAAGTATTTTAACGTTGTAGAAGGCATTATAGTTTATAGAAGATTAAACCTGTGAAAGATATTAAAGAGACACTTGTGCAATATAGGAGTCTATTATTTCTCTCATGTATCTTTGCTTTTCTTTTGGTAGAGAGATGGAGGAAAAAGTCACACTGCTTAATGCACCTACAAAAAGACCAAGGTAATGCTCAGGAGATTCTTAAAAAGTAGCATGTCTTAAATTACCACCAAGGGGTCTGTCTTTCTTGGGTCTGAACTCTGATCCCAGTAAGTAGCCTTTGGCATCCTTTCAGAAGACAACATCTGCTTAAATGTCAGATAGTCATTTTGGAGAAAAAGCAAGCTATAATTTCACCCTCATGCTAAAGTGGATATCATTACAGCGATGAATGTTAAAAAGTTGAAAAGGGTAGGTGTTGTGGATCAGACTGGAATCTGATCTGGCTAGGCTGTGATGAAACCCCAAGGCAGGGATTGCAAAGCCTGCTATGATAGAGGGTTGAAATAAGTTGTCGAGAAAGAACATACTTTCTCATACCATAATTTGCAGTTCTTTTCAGGGAACAGACTGGAAGCATTTTTCTTTGATATAATTTTTATATTAAATGTGCCTTTGTTCTGGGGGTTGTTGGCAGGTCAAGCACTGTGACTGAAGCACCCATTGCTGTGGTAACATCCCGAACCAGTGAAGTCTATGTTTGGGGTGGTGGGAAATCCACTCCCCAGAAACTGGATGTCATCAAGAGTGGCTGTAGTGCCCGGCAGGTGTGTGCAGGGAATACCCACTTTGCTGTGGTCACAGTGGAGAAGGAGCTGTACACCTGGGTGGTAAGTGAAGCTACATACTTTAGAGCAGTGATGTGAGCCTCATTTGTTTACTGGGCCCATGATGTCTAAGTGTTTTGTTGGTTGATCATATGCTGCAGAAGTGTCAGCATGGGATGATGAAATGTAAGCTCTTCTGAGAGCAGGGATTTTGTTCAGCTCACTGATCCATTTCCAATGCCTGGTACATGTTAGGTCACTTGTAAATGTTTTTTGAATGAATGAAGGAGAGAGATAAAAGGCTGTCACCTGCAAGCTGGGTGATTTCAGAAAGTTGCTTAATAACTCTGTTCTATTAGCATGCATTTCAGAGCAACTCATATCTGTGAAATAGCTTTGTAAACAAATAAAGCCGTGTACGATGTCAGGAAAATCCTACAACCTCCATCAGTGACTGAGATGGTATATTTGGAGTAGAATTTCCCTTTGTTCCCCTCTAGATTCCACCCTCTCACCTTGAACAAATTGCCTGTATTTGATCTCTGTTTTATTTGCCACTTGTTCCTCATACACCTACAGTACAGCTTCCATTTCTACCACTGGATTGAAACTACTCTTGACAGAATGACCTAAATTGTGAAATAAAACAGACATGTACACTTTAGTTCTTGCTTGACCTCCTGTCATATTTGCCATAGTTGGCCACTCCTTCCTTCTTGAAGCTTTGTCTTCCCTTGGTTTCCATAAGACCATATTCTCTTGGCTTTCCTCCTGTCTCTGGCTGTGCATTCTCAGGCTAATTTCAGGCTGATTTTCCTTTACTCAACCTTGTCTTAGGCCCTCGGTTCTTCCCGCTCTTCCTCCTCTTTCTCCTCTTCCTGAGGGAGCTCATTTTTTCCAGTAGTGTTGGATAACTTCTCTGTCAGGACAGGCTTTATCCCCAGTGTGTAACAGAGTAGACACTCAACTATTAATTGATTGATTGAAAGAAAAAATGAGTAATCACTCATTTTTGGTCTCTGTTTTAGAGTGTTAACTTGCTGTTATTTCCTAAAATTCTTTCCCTTAAAGAATTAGCTTTTAGAGGTGGAGTGATATTAATGCCTTAAAAAACATTTATATAAGGATTTACAATTGAGTTATTGAATGGGAAAAATTACCTATCTTTGTAAAACTGTTGAAAAATCATTTAGAACTATTCTCAATGCTTTATAGCAGCCTCTTTGATATAGCCAGATTCCTTATAACTATTCCATATTTCAAGGAAATTATGACCAAAATTTGTAAAAATTTTATAAGGATTTTCAAGAGGCTGTAGTCCTATAGAAAACAATCAAATTAGACAATATAAAGAATCTTTTCACCATCACTCATAATTAAATAGACAATTCATCTTAGACTTGAAGGAGAAAGACAAAATTGGGAATGTGTCCTTTTAAGACATGATGGATATCAATCTGGGATACTTTAAAAATCTTTACCTATTGGCAGGGGTTTTTTACTACCTATATTAAAAGGTTTCATCCCCCTTTTTAAAATTTCATTTCTAAATTTCCAGCTGACTTTTTCCTACTATTTTTCTTAACAAGTAGTGATACTAAAGGTTAGTTTTGGCATGAAAAGTTAAAATTTCACAAGACCTATTTATTTCACAGAACATGCAAGGGGGTACTAAACTCCATGGTCAGCTGGGCCACGGAGACAAAGCTTCCTACCGACAGCCAAAGCACGTGGAAAAGTTGCAAGGCAAAGCTATCCGTCAGGTGTCATGTGGCGATGATTTCACTGTCTGTGTGACAGGTAAGGCATCAGCAGAAAGCGCCCAGGTGCATTTAATGTGGAGTATTATACCTAATTCTGTGCAGTTTTAGTTGGGATTTTATAACAAAGACAGCATCCAGAGAACCAAAGACAATCAGCAAAGACACATTAATAACAACATGCCCTGTATCTGGAGGGAACTGGAAAAAAGACATGCGCTCCAGTGTTCAGCGCAGTATTATTTACAATAGCCAAGACATGGAAACAACCTAATTGTCCATCAACAGATGACTGGATAAAGAAGTTGTGGTATATTTATGCAATGAAATACTACACGGCCATAAAAAAGAATAAAATAATGCCATTTTCAGCAACATGGATGGACCTGGAGATCATCATTCTAAGTGAAGTAAGCCAGAAAGAGAAAGATAAATACCATATGATAATCACTTATATGTAGAATCTAAAAAAAAAAGACGAATGTAATTATAAAACAGAAACAGATACACAGACATAGAAAAGAAACTTGTGGTTACTGGGGGGGATATGGGGTGGGAAGGAATAAATTGGGAGTTCGAGATTTGTAGATACTAACTACTATATATAAAATAGGTAAACAACCAGTTTCTTCTATATAGCACAAGGAACCATATTCAATATCTTGTCATAACCTATAATGAAAAAGAATATGAAAATGAATATATGTATGTATATATATATATGACTGAAACATTATGCTGTACATCAGAAATTGACAAAATATTATAAACTGACTATACTTCAATTTAGAAAAAAAGGAAAAAAAATTAAAAACATGCCCAACTTGCTGTAGTAATAGGGGAGTGGTGAGCAAGGAGAAGGCAGGTGGATAACAGAGAAGAGGTAGGATTAGAAGAAATACATGGTATGTTCTTGTTGGAGGGCATAAAATAACCATTACCTAGTGAGGTGTGGATAATACTGAATCAGGAATCAGGAGCTAAAATTTAGTTTTGGTATTGCCATTACTTAATGATTCCTTGGTGCTTCTCTTTTTCTCTATAAAATAGAGATAGCCCTGGTATAAGTTTAAGCCTTTTTAACATGATAATCCTACTACTATTTCTTTAAACTGTTATTGTAACAGTACACGTGACCCCCTAAATACAACTCTAGACTTGCACAGGATTTCTCTGATATGATCCCTTGTGAAATCATTGGCTGAGGTCATCCTCATTCCAGCCCTACCCAGCTCTCTAATTAGACAAAATAAGTCATTCCTTTGATGGGTTCTGCTTTCCTTCTTTTCACAGATGAAGGTCAGCTCTATGCCTTTGGATCTGACTATTATGGCTGCATGGGGGTAGACAAGGTTGCTGGCCCTGAAGTATTAGAACCCATGCAGCTGAACTTCTTCCTGAACAATCCAGTGGAGCAGGTCTCCTGTGGAGATAACCACGTGGTGGTTTTGACACGAAACAAAGAAGTCTACTCTTGGGGCTGTGGTGAATATGGTAGGTGTAGCCTTGCCTCTGTCCACTATTTCCCAGGCACACAGACTGACTTCAGGCTCGTGTGCCTCTAACACATCATGCATCCTCTACTTGAGAAGTGTTAATTCAGTAGAAGAGAATCTTATTGAACATTTTCTTTGGGAAGAAGGCCCTCGTATTAATGATTTTCTTTCTTATGTCTATCTCAGGACGACTGGGTTTGGATTCAGAAGAGGATTATTATACACCACAAAAGGTAAAATCAGAGGCAGCTTCTTCCTAAAGCCTATGTCACACAGACTCCAGTAGTGTGTCCTCTTTCCCTGACTCCTCATATCAAGATGTTACTCCTGCAACATTTCCTGTCTGGAAGACTGATAATCCAAGATTTCTAATTTAGCACTATGTGGTTTTGTCATCTGACTAAATCATAGAAAGTTGAGAAAGAATATATAGCTGCTGTGGGCATTCTGGGGTCACATCTTACTCAGGGATGAGCAGTAAAATCAGCATATACAGTGAAAAAGTCACATCAAGCTAAACACACTCTGGAAAATTCCTTGGGAAGATATTGGAAAGCAATATACTATTCCTTAACCCAGCACAGCCATTATGCCACACCCCCACCCCCATTTCCACAGTTGGACACCAGATGAAATAGTTGTTTGTGTTTAGGGGTCCTGCTGGATGAAACATAAAATGTAATTACTCTTAGCACTGCAAGGGCTGGCGTGGTAAGAGCTGGGACAGGACCAGCTGAGGAAGAGCATGGTCACATCTCTGTCACATCCATCCTGGGATACAGGCTCACCAACTGGAAGGTTAACTGTAATTGACTATACCATTCAGTATTGACAATGTTTACTTACATTTTAAAAATTAACTTACATATTTGTTGGACCATTCTCACTCAATAGGATTCACAGCTGCTCCTCTTTTCCTGAAAGAGACTGTAGTAGAAGACTTGAAGTTTGAGTTTTCACATTTCACAGACATCCATCATGTTCCCCACCATTCTCCAGCCCTATCTAGTTAGCTGCAGAGTGATGTGAGTGTTCAGAAGTCTTGCCTGCTACCTCAGTACTCAGCCATCTCACTTATAATATGACCAGACTGGGACCCCACAGGGCTACTGAGTTTCTTCTATAACTATCATGGGCATTCCACCTCAGAGGACAAAGTCAGCAATAGACTGAGGCTTCTCCTTTCCCAGTGTTTTCTGAGAAGTCTTCCTAACTAGAACCTGTTGCTAAAACAAACTTTGACAGGAGCTGTCTGTTTAGCTGACCTGGAATTGCCGCCTTTTACTTTATTAAAAAACTAGACCTCCTTGTTAAAACAGTAGCCTCTAAGCTGCTGGGCAGTTCTGAAGAGAATAGTGCAACCTTTACTTCCCTATAGTCATTCTGCTAAATACAAGATGTCACTTTTGAAAGAATTTGAGAGGTTTTTTTCCTAATACAAGTTATGTTTGGGGATTTATTTTTCTTACAGGTGGATGTTCCCAAGGCCTTGATCATCATCGCAGTCCAATGTGGCTGTGATGGGACATTTCTACTGACCCAGTCAGGCAAAGTGCTGGCCTGTGGACTCAATGAATTCAACAAACTGGGTCTTAATCAGTGCATGTCTGGAATCATCAACCATGAAGTGAGTATCCCCTTTGGTGTCCTGAATACATTGTCAGAATTTCTCTAGGTTGGAATTTCTTTGGGAATGCTGATTTGTGACTGTGGAATGTGATTTAAGAATAAAATGAGTATCTCACAGACTTGTTCAGCAAAAGAAGCCAGCCACAAGAGTACATACTATATGATGCCCATTATATGAAGTTTAAGAATAGGCAAAATTAACTTATGATGACAGAAGTCAAAATCATGGTTACTTCTGGGAGGAGGGGCGTAGGTATTAACAAAGGGTGAGAGGGATCCTAGGGTGATGGGAATGGTCTATATCTTGATCTGGGTGGTAGTTTTACATTTATATACCTACAGAAAAATGTGTCAAGCTGTACAATATTGTATAGTTTATTAAACCTTAATAAAGTGATTACAATCAAGGGATAGAATTCAGATTCTTACCTTATCACTGAAATAGGTATAGGAAAATTAACATGAAAAGAAACATTTTTTAATGTATCACCTCCTTGGAAAGCTTAGATTTATTGCTGAGAAATCACTGATCCTATACCAGCTTATTAAATGTAAGTATCACTCACCTCCTTCAAGGATGTCATAAAAGTCACCACTGATAAGTCCTAGTCTCCTCTTTGTGTTAATATGATGAGTTTTTGTCATTTTGTCATTGTCTAAAGAAATTAAGAGACAAAAGCTTGCTGACTCAATGGAAAAGATAAGAATTTTAAAGCAATCTCTAAAGTAGTGATTCTGAAAAGGGAGAGTACAAATTTGGAGGAAGTCTAGGGAGGGTGTCTGTGTAGTTTGAAAACGCAAATTTAGAATTAGCACTACTACTTGATTTGAGTTTTGTTATAACGTTGATTTGTTGTGAAATTTTAAACTCACATGAGAAGATTTATTTTTATGCTTATCTAAAGGGAATGTGGGTTTTAACAACTTAAGAACACTGTAGGTCAAATTAGATCACAGTAAACTGGTTGCTTTATGGGCTGGAGAGAGTCCAAGATTTTAATTCCTTGCCCTGCTTTTGTTACATATAACCAAGACAAATGTCGATTCTATTCTAATATAGATGCCTTCAGGAATGGAGAGTCCATGTTTTGCATACCCTAGTTTAGGAATCTAAAACTTTCGTTGTCAGAAAGCTCTACCTCATACTAATTAAATTCTCTGATTATATATTGAGCTTATTTCTTCTTGTATTCTGTTGGAGATGAAAAGCTACCTGGCACCTTCTTAGTAATGTTATTTGCTAGAAGACCTTTTGGTCATCATGACAACATTTTCGGCCTGTTTCTCCTCCATTTTTTACCTCATAAGTCTGCTTTGTGTTTTACCTTGTTTCAGGCATACCATGAAGTTCCCTACACAACCTCCTTTACCTTGGCCAAACAGTTATCCTTTTACAAGATCCGTACAATTGCCCCAGGCAAGACTCACACTGCTGCCATTGATGGTGAGTTGATTTACAACTGTGTACACAGACCTTAGTATTTCAGGCTCTTTTATTCTATCAAGTATTAGCTCTTCTTAACTATATATACATTTTCCTGATTTCCCCCCATCATGCAGTATTGTCTCATTAACAACTTGGGCATTCAAATAAATGTTTTGTTGGTAATCATTGTAAATGCATAATCAATACATCCTTTACTGAGAATGCCACATCTATAAGTTTCCTAAGATAGATAGTAACCATTTTCCACATTTAAAATAGAATATATAATATTGAGTCACTTCCTGGATCTAACTGGTCCTTGATCTAGATACCTAGCTGCCCTAGGTCCAGGATCATGTGGATGGCTTTATATTTGTATACTCTAACAACCAGAGGCTAGTCCATGGGACTCTGCATTGGTTGCATTTTCCCTCTATTCCATGACCCATTGATGCCTGGTTACTTTTCCCTTTGTCTCAGAGCGAGGTCGGCTGCTGACCTTTGGCTGCAACAAGTGTGGACAGCTGGGCGTTGGAAATTATAAGAAGCGTCTAGGAATCAACCTGTTGGGGGGACCCCTAGGTGGAAAGCAAGTGATCAGAGTCTCCTGTGGTGATGAGTTTACTATTGCTGCCACAGATGGTGAGTCTACACATTATTTCAAGCTTCCTGGGCGGACGGCTGTGTTTAAATTTTGGTTGGGAAAGAGGTGGACTGGTTATTTATATAGCTGGATCATATGTTTACTTTTTTATTTGTGTTAAATTGGTGGCCAGTTTTTATGCATATGGAGCTTCATTAACTTTTCATGTGTCCAACAGAGTAATTGTAAAAAGGTCAGATTTCTAGATAATGGCAAGTTAGTATCCTAAGTCTCTACTTTTTTAACTTTAACTTTTTTGATAAATGTTTTAAGAATTATAATATATATACATATATATATATATACACATATACACACACACACACACACACACACACACACACATATATATATATATGTATATACCTTGCCCAGCACCATGTTGGTTTCAATAAATGTTGACTGAATGGCTAGAAAGGAGAACAACATAATTTAACCTTGCTCCTTGGTTGGGATCAGTTACACTGCAGTACTTAGGGACTGCTAAGGCTTAAAGGGCTGTGTACCTTGTGTCTCTTAGCTTTCTGATTGACCTAATGGAATTTTCTTCTCTCTTTCCTCTCAGCTATTTCTTCTCCTCAGGGCCTTCTTGCTCCTATCACTGCTTCTCATCCTTAACTGCCACTTCTGCTAGCCTTCACTCCCTTTCCTCTTTCTTCTGCTTTGTTTTTTCCTTTTTTCTCTCTTCTTGCATCACCTTCTAAACTTTTTTGATTTTTGTAACCACTTCTTTCTCATGGCTGGTGAACAAAAAAAATCACATTTCATCTTCTTATCTTTTCACTCATTTTGGCTTTTTTTGGTTATTGCTCCTGCTCTGGGATGTCTCTGTTTTCTTTTGTTCTGTGCCTATTATTTACACAGGAGAGGTCCAGGGATAGTGTCAGATAAGTGATCTGTTACCATATTTAATTAAGTGAACCAACCTTCAGAGTGGTACATTAACCTTCCCTGCTTGTCCCAAAACAAGGGGTTTTAGGGAACAGACTGGTTAGTTCAGACCAGATGAATGGAAATGTTACCTAGAAAGATAGAATCAGGATGTCACTAGGGAGTAAATATAGTACAGCAAGTTCAGTAGCACTTTCTGACAGGGCCTCAAAGAGGTAATATTTCTTCAGTAGATCTGTATACTTCTCAGATAAAACTTCAGAATGATGAGTGTAAAATTGGATTCTGTGGCTGGGCATATTACTTCTTATAAATGTTCTTCTACTCTTCTGAGTTGTACCTGATTGCATCATTCACCCAGCAGACATAAACTAAGTGCCTACTATGCTCCAGGTCCTCTTTTAGGCTCTGAGAATATAGAGGTGCTGTATGATCCAGCAGTTCCACTCCTGGGCATATATCCAAAGAAAATGAAAACACTAATTCAAAAAGATACATCCACTCCAATGTACAGAACAGCACTATTTATAATAGCAAAGATATGGAAGCAGTGTAACTGTTCATAAACAGAAGGATGGATGGAGAAGATGTGGTATATAAATGATGGAATATTACTCAGCCATAAAAAGAATGAAAATTTTGCCTTTTGTAACAACGTGGATGAACATACAGGGTATTATGTTTAGTGAAATAAGTCAGAGAAAGACAAACACTGTATGTTATCACTTATATGTGGAATATAAAAAGTAAAACAAGTGAATACAACAAAACAGAAACAGACTCAGTTATAGAGAACAAACTAGTGGTTATAGGTGGGAAGGGGTGTGGGGAACGGTAAGATGGGGTATGAGATTAAGAGATGCAGACTACTATATAAAATAAATAAGCACCAAGGATATATTGTACAGCACAGGGAAATATAGCCATTATTTTATAATAACTTTAAATGGAGTATAATCTATAAAAATATTAAATCACTATGTTGTACACTTGAAACCAATATAATATAAATCAACTATACTTTAATTTAAAAAAAAAAAAGTTGAGTCTGAGAAAGCCTCTGTCCTCCAGAAACTCATGGACTAGTAAGGGAGACATACATATAAACAGATCAGTGCAGGGAGAAGGGTTCAGTGCCGTGAGAGCAGTATCCTATCCTTTTCTCTCTCCACCATCTCCCTTCACTGTCTAAGTGAACTTGTTACCTTAAATCCCTCCTGTACACTGATAGCTTTATATTACCATACCTGACCTGCAGATTGACTTTTTCAACAGCCCCTTGACTTGGATGCCTAAAGATAAGGTCCAGTCTTTATAATCCAGTCTTCCCAGGTCAGTCCTGATTCATGCCTATTATCCTGGCTTAATCATTAGTAGCACCCCCTTTTCACTAAAATATATCATGATTTGGTTAAGAAGTAATGGGCATCTCAAACAAACTTACTATGTTCAGAATCAAACTTCTGATTTTCTGTTCAAATCTGTTCCTCCTATAGCCTTCCTGTCTCAGTAAATGGCAACTCCATCCTACACCCCCAGTCCCATCCATTAGCAAATTCTACAGATTATCTCCAGAATATATCCAGCCACTTTTTACCATCTTCACTACTACAACTGGTCTCCCTGCTTCCACCCTTGGTCCCCTGCAGTCAGTTCTCATGGTAACCTGGGAGCTCCTTTTAAATACCTACTCTTCAGAATCTAATGCTTTCCTATCTCAATCAATAAAAACTAAAATCATTGCAGTGGCCTACATGACCCAGACTTTAGTCACCTCCTGACCTCTTCTGTGACCACTGTCCCTCCCTTACTTTGCTGCAGCTGCAGGAGACTTCTTGTTCGTGTTTGTGATACATTACCTACACTGGACCTTTGCACTTGCTGTTCCCTCTGCCTGGAAAGCCCTTCCCCTAGATACCCACTTGGTTCTCTCACTTCAGTCAGGTCTCTGCTCAAGTATCAACAAGTACTTCTCTGACTACCCTGTCTAAATTAGTGATACCCCATTATTCTTTATTTTCACTTTTATTTACCATTTATCTTCCTTCATAGCACTTGTCACTACCTGAAATAATTTGTTTATCAGTCTCTCCCCACTGGAGTGTCAGTTCCGTAAGGGGAATGACTTTGTTTTGTTTACTACTCTCTTTCTAGCACCTCAGTCAATGCCTGTCATGAAGCAGATGCCCAATAAACATTTAAATGAATGACCAAAAGTGTTGAATGAGTGAATGAATAGATGGCAGTATGTAGGAGTGCTGGTCATGTTTACGTAGGTGGCGTCAGGTATTGTTTATGCTTTATATA
This sequence comes from Vicugna pacos, assembly GCF_048564905.1. Taxonomy (NCBI): domain Eukaryota; kingdom Metazoa; phylum Chordata; class Mammalia; order Artiodactyla; family Camelidae; genus Vicugna; species Vicugna pacos. Next base: position 71,613,268 of record NC_132992.1, on the reverse strand, counting down.
AGGGAATAAATAGCTTTACCTTGTTTTGTACATAGTGGAAAGTCTTTCAGCTCTAGGACATAAAGATGGGGGACCCAAAAGAGTTGGGAAGCCAGGGTGCTATTAAACTATTTGCTGTTTAATTTTTTTGTCTAGATAATCACATTTTTGCCTGGGGCAATGGTGGTAATGGTCGCCTGGCAATGACCCCTACAGAGAGACCTCATGGCTCTGATATCTGCACTTCATGGCCTCGGCCCATCTTTGGATCTCTGCATCATGTCCCAGACCTATCTTGCCGTGGCTGGCATACCATTCTCATTGTTGGTAAGGGTTTCATATGTGTGGGTTGGGATGGCTTTGACAGAGAATAGAACCACACCTAAGTTACTGACGGTCACATTCTTGCATCTCAAAGAAGCTACTTCTATAAGTCTTATAGTCGTCATTGATACCATATGTAGTGGCAGAAACAGAATATTGGCATTTCTTGAGTTCTGTCATTTGCCACCTCATGATAACTTCAGGCTCTGCACCCTTGCCAGAGAATTTGTTACTTCTAGTTGCTCCCTAGTTTATCTGTATTCATGCTTTTGTGAGAAACATTCAGTACACCTTTAAAAGAAAAAAATAAAACTAAATTGTAACTTCTTTCTGCATAAATATTCCTTTGTTATGAAGTAAATTATAAAGGCCTGTGTGAAGGTTTACAAGTTCATTGTTTTAGGTCAGTGGTTCACAACCTTGGCTGCACATTAGAATCCCTTGAGGAGTTTTTAGAAATCCCATTGTCCTGACCAATTAAATCAGAACCTCTGGGGTGGGACCTAGGCATTGTTAGTTTCTAAAGCTTCCCAGATGATTCCAAAGAATAGTTACAGTGGAGAATTGCTACTTTACATTGTGAATATAGTTAGAGTAGCTAGTGGCACTTGGCTTGTAATATTTATATCTAAAACAGTATTTAATTATATCTGGTGTGAGGGATAGCAATTATCTCCTAGATTAACTCCCTATCCTAGTCTTCTCACGTTTTCTGCCTCTAACTATATACAGTGCTTACCTAAATACTGAAATATTTTTCCTCAGAGAAAGTATTGAATTCTAAGACCATCCGTTCCAATAGCAGTGGCTTATCCATTGGAACTGGTAAGTAGCAGTGTCTCAAGTACCAGTGGTTTTCTGAGATGTGAGTCTTTGAGTTGAATTCTGTGCAGTCTCCCAAAAAAGGAAATAGGAAGTATCTTTGGGAAATGAGGAATACCATGCTCAAGAGGGAGGATCGTATTTTGGTAGATTTCATAATAACTTATGACTTTTACATTGTGGTTAGAGGGAGAGTACATCTTTGCCACCATGCACATGGAAGTAATAAAGTGACTTGCTCAGCATTGCAATGTGATGACTTACGTACTGTTCCTTTTCTTGCTGTGCTAGGGGCTATGGGTTCTGTCTGCCCTCTACTTCCATAGTATTCCCAGTCTATAGAGATAGTCCTTCAAAACAGGCCCTCAGAATTAAAAGTTGGCTAAACTTTCAATATGGTTAGGAAAATCAGCCAAAGCTCTCTGATACTTTTCCTTTGGCTGCTTTCTTCATGGTTCTCTCTGATTTGGGACCATGCCAGGAAATTGAATCTGTGTTCCTTTTGGTTTTCCATTGGCTAGAGTACCTGTAGTCTTTGATGTTTCAGACTGGATTCTGGTATTTTGTGGAGTCAAAACAGATGAAGACCCAGAATGAAAGTAAATTAATCCTCCAAAAAGACAGTTGAAAATCTGATTTAGATTTGTTGAACTCTAGTTTATATACACACACATATCACACATTTTATTAGTTTCTTTTAGTAATCCATTGCTCAGGATCTATTTGTGCATATTAATATCTGTCACAAATGATAAAATACTTTTTGCTAAGCACAGCTGTTCTATTACAGCTTTGTTTTGCTGGAACAGTATTTAAATGAAAAACGTAAGATTAAAAGCACATGTCCATTGGCTCAAAAATGTAACTCTGTAAGGGCAGGGATTTTTGTCTTTTTTAGTCATTAATTTTATCCACATTGCCTAGAAGGGTGCCTGGCAAGTGGTAAATTCCCAATACATATTTGTTGGTTGAATGTTGTATAACCATCCAATGGAATATTGTATGAGTTAAAATGAATAACATCTACAAATATTTCCATAATGTGAAATGTAAAAAGCAAGTTACAGCAGCCTACATGCCTTTTTGTAAAGTTCAAAAACAAAAGCAAAATAAATAATATATTGCTTAAAGATACATAAATATGTGGTTAAGTTTTCTTTTTATGAAGAAATGAAAAATACAAAATTAATCAGAAGTAGTAACATCTGAGTAGGAGGCCAGAGAAGAAAGGAATTCACAAGGCAGGTAAAGCCATCTAGGTTATGTCCTAGTTCAGCACCGTCCCGTAGATCTTTCTGCAGCAGTGGAAGTGTTCTGTCTCTGTGCTGTCCAGATGTAGCTGTCGAGTACTTGAAAAGTGGGTCCTGTGACTGAAGAACTGAATTTTTAATTTTACTTAGTAGCTACCATATTGGAAAGTAATTGCACTTTCACGTAATAGATTTCATCTGTGTTTATTTTGCTAGGCATCAAAGCTTACATATGTGTTAAAAATAGTCTTAATGTATATATCAAATGTAACATAATTTTTAAAATCCATTCAAAACAAAAAAGCAAGCTTCTAACTTTATTTTGGCATCTACAGTTCTGCTGTTTTGGTAGGATCACAGTGTGGCATAATCAGTTCTCAAGCCAGGTTAGCTGGTGGCCATAAACAAACTTTCATTTAACTTTAGAATATACCTTGCTTTTTTTTTTCAAGCTTTGGTAAATTACTTTCTTAGTTATATTTTCTTTGGCCCATATTAAAATTGTTTCATTTTCTCCTGACTACACTTATCTTAATTAAAGGTAACTTGGAATATGCTGCATGATATTAAAAGAACCAGCCATCGTATTTTTAAAATTCTTACAAATAGTCATTAAAGAATTTAATGAATTGAGTGGTTGAGGATTTCTCTATTTGGGTGTTTCCCCAGAAAAGGAATTAATAGTAAGCTTATACGGTAGCTTTAAGAGGTGTTTGGCTCAAATGTGAAAAAGCTTTGTATATAAGAGGAACCTTTATGCTGGAGTCTGGATATATCTGTTAAGGTGTGGGTGGTATGGTTGGGATGAGTAGTCAGTAATGCTGTAGACACTGATAATCTGCTGAGAACATAGGGATAAGCACATTTGGAAAGCAGAAGTAAATTATCATGAAGATACTGATATACAAGACCCTTGTGTAAAACCTGAAAATTTAGTCCTAAATATCTGACTTACTGTTGCTAGTCCACTTCATGCAAATGTAGGGACCTCTCCAGGGGTCAGTGGGGCTATCAGATGGTAAATCTTTCTTGCTGCAGAGCAAAGCTCTCTATTTCTTTCTGTGTATCTGTCAGTGGTTCAGAATTCTAGCCCAGGAGGTGGCGGCGGCGGTGGGGGAGAAGAGGAGGACAATCCACAGGAATCTGAAACTCCTGATCCAAGTGGAGGCTTCCGAGGAACAATGGAAGCAGACCGAGGAATGGAAGGTTTAGTGAGCCCCACAGAGGCCATGAGGATCAGCAGTGGCGCCAGCAGCTCTTGTCCTGGCTGGCTTCGAAAGGTAATTCCTTTGGTAGAGGTACCTCTGCGGGGACTAGAAAGGATCTCACTGTTTCCTATGTCCTATTCAAGTGCTTTGCAGCAGTCATCTAGGTTTCTACTGTCTACTTGAACCAAAACCACCAAATCTCTAATTCTTTTTCTTCCTGACAAGAAAAGATATAAGATGTTCTCATGTCTTTATTACTTACATGAATAGAAATTAATGCAAACTTCTTTGAAGGCAGTTTTTGCAGTACATGTGTGCTAAGATTAAGCTTATAGATTTGGTACTGTGGTTCATAGAAGTAGACTATTGGGGCAGTTGGATTGCCTTACAGTAGAGAAATGCTTTATGAGTGCAGACAGTAAAAATGTTGGAGTTTATTTATTTGTAAGGCAAGTTGGTTATAACATATGGCTATGAAGAAAGGATGGGATATCTGTGCAGTATGACCCATTCTTTTAGAAAATATGTAACGTATAGAAGAATGTCCAATATGAAAGCTACATACTGATCATTTTAACAGTTGTTTTCTATGAGTGATGGAATTACGGGTGATTTTTGTCATCTCCCTTTGCCCATCTATGTTTTCTCATTTTCTACAGTCGACATTTATAGTTTGAATTTTTTTTTTTAATTTTTACACCACCACCTGCCCCCCCGCAAAAAAAAAAACCATAGATTTAAAGCTCCCTCTATAATAAGGTTAAGCTTGATAGCTGCTCAGGAGTATGAGTGGAAGAAGCAGCACACTGTTCTGTCTAAAGCTTCAGCCTGGCAGTTGGCCTCACTGCCATCACCTTAGAGCTTCCCAACTTACTGAATAGCCTGTGTAGACTAAGTATATGTTGGGGAAACATGCCAGATACTCCAGACTGTTCTTGAATTTGAGTTTGATTTCGCTTCACTATTGCTCCTTGAGGGAGGGATGACAGGATGTTGACAGGTAGGGTGAGCTATGTTGTAACCACAGCTGGCTTGCCCCACTAGAGGGTGCTGATGTCTCGACAGAATGAAAGAAAGAGAGAGCAAAGGGAATTTAGGTGAAGGAAAATGGCTCAAACAGAACTGATGAGATTCTTTCTCTTAATACACAGGAGCTGGAAAATGCAGAATTCATCCCTATGCCTGATAGCCCATCTCCCCTAAGTGCAGCCTTTTCACAATCTGAGAAAGATACTCTGCCCTACGAAGAGCTGCAAGGACTCAAAGTGGCCTCTGAAGCTCCTCTGGAACACAAGCCCCCAACAGGAGCCTGGGTAACAGCTTTTGCCTTTAAATCACAACTAGGTAAACAGTGGCTGTGAACCCTGCCTGGTTCTCCTGGCCTCACTGTCTCCTTCTCCAGCTTCATTGGTTTCCCAGCTGCCCTACATCACTCATACTGTCTGTTCAGTAACGTTTAAAGCTTCTACCCAAGGCTAAACTGATGGGAAAGTATCTACCCATTCACATTTTTGACAGGCACACACTTTCTACACCAGAGGATTGTCTTTCTTTTCTCTCTGCCTCAGAAGTACCAAAATTGAAATTCCAAAATTCAAATCCAGTTTTCATGACACTGCTAGGGTAGGTTGGAGGTACTAAATATAAGTAAGAAATAATACTTGTAGTCTAGTAAGGAAGCAACACATGTATACCTAACCTTGGTAGAAATGAAATTGTGGTAAATATCTCAATAAAACTGTAAATTAGATGACATCAAACTTTATCTAAAGGGCTACATAGTAATTATTTTAGGCTTTGCAGACCATACAGTCTCTTGCAACCACTCAACACTGACATTGTAGCACAAAAGCAGCCATAGATAATACATAATGAATGGGCATGCTTATGTTCCAATAAAACTTCATGTACAAAAACAGGCAGTAGGCCGGATTTGGCCCATAGGCTATCATTTGTTGACCCTTGCTATAAACAAAGTATAGTGGAAGAATGGAGAAAAATCCAAGCTAGGATAATTAAAAAGCTTTCCAGAAGAAGAAATAAAACCTTTCAAACTTCAAGGTAAACATTTTAATTCCTCTGTCAAGTAACCTTCTGAATTGTTTTGGCGATCTTGTTTACTGAACACTTCTCAAATCTGTTCTAAAGTGTGATCCGCTGTTTTTCATGAATATTCACCCTTTGCATCACAGTGTCCTCACAATGATCAGAAAGACTTGTTCCCAACCAAATTGTGCTGTCCCTCACTTCAGCATTTTAAATGGGAAGTCATCAATGCACTGTAAAAATTTTCACGAAGTCCTCCAAAATAGATGATTGATTATTCTTTTAATTTAGCATAACAGGGACTGAGGCATTGAGAGTTCTCTGACTCTCTTATGTTAGAGCTGGGTTCTGTTGTAATCCCAGCAATTTTCTGTTTCTCTTGCATTTACTTCACGTGTATATGTGTTTTATCTTGTTACTTTAAAAGTAAAATCTGATAGCACTTAGAGGACGTTTGGATTGGGGAGCTAGCTGTAGCATCTGGGCAGAATCTCCTTTGACCTCTCTATCCTCTCTTTTTAGCCACCTCGGCTGAATCCTGCAGGAACATGTGCTGGAAAGGGAACACCCTTGACTCCTCCTTCCTGTGCATGCAGCACTCTGCAGGTAGAGGTTGAGAGATTACAGGGTCTGGTGTTGGAGTGTCTGGCTGAACAACAGAAGCTACAGCAAGAAAACCTCCAGATTTTTACCCAACTGCAGAAGCTGAACAAGAAGTTAGAAGGAGGGCAGCAGGTGAGAGCATTAAAAGAATAATTCGATTTCTGATTCTGTTTTGAAGAATCACAGAAGCAAAACACCAAAGACTAAAAAAATAGACTTATTCCTTTGCAAGTACTTAACCTTTTGATGATGTAACTTTTGTAATGAATCCCGGAAGCCTTGGCCTTGTTCACACACCTGGATTGAATCATTTTCATCACCTAACTTCCATTGTTTTTTTTTGTTACCTTTGTTTTTTCTTTTACTTATTATGAAAAACTTTAAACTTTACAGTTAAGCGAACACCCATACATCTACCATCTCAGTTCAACACTTGTTAACATGTGCTGTATGTGTTTCAAATGTGCATATGTGTCTGTGTGTGTGTGTTTAAAATACGTGTAGGTATGTATCTGTGTGTATTTAAAATATGGGTGTATGTATATATTTTTTCTTTTTTCTTTTTCTTTTTTTGCTAAATCATTTTCAAGTAAATTATGCAAGTCATGACATAGCCCCCCTAAATACTTTATTACATATATCCCAAAATAAAGAGATTCATTCTCCTGGATAACCACAATACTGTTATCACACAGTATTAAAAATAACAGTAATATCCTCAATTATCATCTAGTACTTAGTTGAACTCAAATTTCCTTAGTTTTCCAATAAAAATGTCCTTATAACTGTTTTTATCAAGACCAAAATCCAGTCAAGAACCCCGTTACATTATGTTTCTTGTTTCTTTTAATATAGAAAATTCCCTCTACCACCACCCCTTGCCTTTTTTTTTTTTTTTCTTTAATTTTCATGGCATTGGCTTATTGAAGAAATGGAGTCAGTTGCTTTCACAGAATGTCCCACATTCTGGATTTGTCTTAATTTCTTGAGACGTTGCTTAATTTGTTCTTTCGTCACCCTGTCATTTCTGAAAACTGAAAGTTAGACTTAAGGCTTGATTAGATTCAAGTTAAACATTTTTGGTAAAAATACTTCACAGGTGATGCTGCTTGCATTGTTTTTAAAGAGCCATAGTATCACTGTATATAGAGTGAACTAGGATTGGGGAAATACTGTTTAACCCTTGGCTTTGCCATTTACCAGCTTTATGTGTTTGGACAAATTACTTGGTTTCTGTGAGCCCTGGTTCTCAACTAAAAGAATAAAGTAGTATCACCCACCTGGTGTGATTGTTTTAAGGATTAAATGAAATAATGTCTATGAAATTACTTTGGAAAGCATTATACATACTTGAGGGAAGCATAGGGTGATTGGCAGAGGTAGCAGGCAGGAGGACTGTTTCACTAGGACTGTTTGAGTTTTAAAACTAAGAGTTCTGCATCCTAGAAAATCCTGTAGTCCTGGATAAACCAGGATAGTTGATTACCTACTTGCAGCAAATGTAAAGGTGTGGACTTTATCTAAGGTCCTATATTATTAAGGTATGTAGTATTATGAACTTCTCACAAAACTGTTGGCTACACATCCTTAGATGTTGGCATTAAACTGCTGTAACTAGGTGGCAGTGTTGTTAACGTGGAACTGTGTTTTATCTGGACAGGTGGGGATGCATTCCAAAGGAACTCAGACAGCAAAGGAAGAGATGGAAATGGATCCAAAGCCTGACTTAGATTCAGATTCCTGGTGCCTCCTGGGAACAGACTCCTGTCGACCCAGCCTCTAGTCTCCTAAGCCTTACAGCCTCCAGGAAACTGGGATCCAAAGACCTTCACAGCACACTTACTGAATGCAGAGAGCGCTTTCCTGGCTTCATTCACTTGCAGACAAGGAGCGCAAGGCAGAGGCTCTGAAGCACTTTCCATGTACACTTGGAGAGTAGCATTGCCTATTAGATAGGATCTAGGAGTGATTTTGTGTTGGAAAATGGAAGGGCCCCGTGGCCCTGGCTCTGTCCTCAGTGACTGCCATAGCAACAGCAGCTCTGTACCTCATCTGGTGATCCCACCTTTGAAGAGGAGACACAATGCTCACCTTAATTTTGCTGGTAGCAGCTTATATCCCATTTGTCATTTTCACCATGAATTGGAAGCTGCCTTAGGAATTCAACACCAGGCATTGCACCTCTGGGTGGAGGAGGTTAAAGTGTAAAGCTGGAGTGGGCTGGAACCAGTGTGGCCCATCCAGGGTCATCTGGAGAGTGGTAAAGTGTTCTAAGCCCTCTCAGGAGCCGGAGTCCAGGAAAATATGTCTGGTGGAGTCAATCTGGGGCTTGTTTTCAGAAAGTTCAATTACTTTGTGCAGCTAAATGCTTTAGGAGGAGAAGTAGATTAGATTGCTTTTCCTCTGAGGGTTGATTGAAATTTCTTCAGTGAGGAGTAGAGAAAGAAGGGCAGGTCCTTCCTCATCACACAGCAGGAGTTTCAGGCTGGTGCAGTGTGGGATTTCCTAGGTTTGGAAGATACCTCTAAGAGATGAGGCATCTTGCAGAGAATTAAGTCAGTAGGAACAGACAAGAGAAAACCATGAGGGGAGGTCCTCCTTTATATGCCTCTACTTGGTATCTTCAAGAGAGCCTAGAGTGACTGAGTCTTCTGCCCAAGAAGGCTTCTTGTGCCTCTGCCTTTGTGGCTCTTAGGGTTCTAATCTTGACAGCAGCCCCAACCACTCCCTTTCTGTATGTCTAGTCAGTATTTTTCCCCTTTTGGAATTTTATGAAGCCATATCAGTGAATATGCATCATCTTTCCTACTTGAGTGGCCCAAAGCCAGCACCAAAACCTGGTAGTCCCTGAAGCCTAACAGTACAAGAGGAACCTGCCAAGTGAGAGGAATTTGGCTGAGAGATCCCTTCTGATCCATGTGTCTTCATGTCCTTGTAGACAGGAGCAAGCTAAGCTTTCCTGAAGAGAGAAAGTGTCCTAGAAACATTTGATGGTTCTACTTAAGGATGTGAGCTATGTGTTTCCACCTCTAACCTTTGGAATGTTCCTTTAGTATCTTGGGTCACAGGAACTGCCTTAATGAGTGTCACATCCTACCTCCCTAGAAACAGCTAGATTAATTTTTGTTTTATTTTCTGGAACCAAAAAATGAATGTTTGATATCTGTTTAATGTTTTGGGAGGACCTGTGCAATGGAAATTTTTGCTATTTCCCTAAAACTGATGGTGTAAAGGCTGCTGCTCTGGGAAAACCCCGCAGCTGGGGATGGGCAACTCTATTCAATGGGATCTTCTTTGGTTTGATATTCCCATTGTTTTCTCAATTCTGGGAAGCCTAGTACAATGGTACTAATGTAATCACCGAAGCCTTTTCTTAAAATAAGGGAAGGGGCCAACCCTGGATTAAAGTTACAAGTTCTGGGGACTTGGGGGTTTGCTACAAACCCTAACAATGGGTTTTGGTTCATCATGTAAATGCAACTTTGATTTTTTTTTTTTTTTTTTTTTTAAGGACTGACTGGCCTTTCACGTTCCTGTATCCCTCATGCTCACCATCTCAGCAGGCCTGAGAGGCAGGGTCTGTTTGGTTGTTAATCATGAGTATTGCTTCTGCCATGGAACTGAGGAACATGGGCACGTTGCTGAGACTGTGGGATGAAAGTGAGCATTGAAGAGAGGGTGAGAGCCCTTCTCTGGCTCCAGAGGGGGAATCACTCTCTAGCAGTGGAACGCTGGGGTCATTTTCTCTAGCACGTTCCCTTGAGAAGTTTACGTTTGCTGTTAATCTGGCTGAGAATCTAAGTTCTGTGCCTTAGAGACAATTTGCACTTTCCCAAATTGTGCCTGGGACAGCCATACGATTTTACCCACCAAAAAGCTATGCAAATAGAAACCAGTTCAAAGGTGGCAGCCACACATCAGATAAAAAGTGGAAGGTGAAGCATCAGAAATGCCTTTGAATGGTTTTCTCTAGCTCATTCTCTTAAATTGTGTCCTATTTTTCTTTTTTATGTAGTGCTAGGTGTTTTAAGTTTTCCAGTAGTATTGCTTTTGAGTTATAGTATAACCTGAGTTACTCCTCTGCTCTGACATTGTTGCTGAAGAATTAGCTTATTGTTAGCCAGATGTTTGAAAGGTTGAGGGTGGAGTGGTTTGGCATTTCTGTTTTAAATAAACATTTAAACTCTCAATCAGTGCTATGCCTCAGTAAGCCTGCGTATGGACCTTTGTCACTGGGGATAAAACACCCAGACTCTAGGCCTTCACGAATCTTTGATTCAATGAGTCTTAATATAAATAAATTGATGGTCTTATAACAGAAACAATGCAAGGGACATTTGCACAAAAATAATCTTTGCTTCTTCCCAGTTTCTTTTTCTTGCTAACAATCATTTCTGCTACTACAACTTTTTTCCCATAAAAACTTTGAAAATGCTTAAGATACAGAGGGAGGAAAAAAAATGAGTCATTAAAAGAGGAAGGGACACATCTTGTACTTACCTCCTTAGTCATAGTCAGCTTTTTCAAATGATGATGCCAGTTTGTGTTTGTAAAACTGTTTTCCCTCAAAGAGACTGAACTGCATTTGGTCTCCCTGGCATAGCACAGCCAAGTTATGACTTCTCTTGGCTGAACATTTCACTAAAATTTAAAGCAAGAACAGCCTTAAACTCACATTTCATTTGGTTTTGCCATATATTTGGAAACATTTATAATAGAACAACTCTGAAGCAAGGATGTACTGTAAATAAATTCTTTCAAATAGCATCCCTGGCCCTCCAAAGAAGTATTATTCATGATAGTGTCAGGGCAGAGCAGGCTGTAGTTAGGACTACAAAACATGTTCCTTCCTGCCACAAAGCCAAAAATCATTTATTGCTTCAGTGATTAACTGTGGAAATAAACATGCTGATCACTAAACCTCACAGAATAATGAGCATTAGGGAGAAAAACACTATATCACATCTCTGCTACCTCCTTTGTAGCTGTGAAAAGTGCAAAAATTAATGACTTAAAGCAAATGTTAGCCAAAGATGCTGTGCTGCATTCAGTATACTGCTGTTAATACTGTCTCAGCGCATCCGCGTACTTTTCAACGAAGTGAGTTTCACCATGAGATTTTTCCCATTGCTTAACCTTTTGAACTTTAAAATTTATAGCCTTTACTTGCACTGAAGATTTTTGGATAAAGCAGTATAACACATGGACATTAACAAGCAGCATTTTTTACCCTCTGTCATCCTCTGCTATCCAGGAAGAGACTTAAGATAGAAAAAGGGTTTTTCTTCCCAAAGAGCCAGTCAAGCTAAATTCGAAGGCCAATAAATATTCCTGATATAATGAAGCCCTAAACATGTTGAGATCGAAGGGAACATTATGACATTGACTGTTTCTCTAGCAATATAAGAATAACACTTTCTGTGTCTATAGAAGGTATTCCCCTCCCCCACACACATTTATTCTCCCTGGAGGCCCCTGGTCTGTGACCTTTACAACCTCCTCTAGGGGTTACAAACCAGGCAGACAAGGCAAATAAGGGAAGCAGGCCAGGCAGGGCTGTGGTGATCTGAGTGCCTCACTCCATCTGGAAGGAGAAACTGATTCTGAACCCCACTCAGTTGGTGCTATGCAGGATAGCTGGCCCAGGGTTTCCAGAGTTTCCAGTTTTTCAAGACAAGCTCCATATCCCATATTTTTAATATTGGATTAAATTTTTAATGCTATGCCAGTCAAATAAAACATATCTGTGGGGCAAAGCAGTCCACAGGCTACCACTTTGTGACCTTGGCCACTGCTCATTCTTGTCCTCTATTGCGTTTACCATCAAATGTGAAACTTAAAGTGGGTACTTCATTAAACTTGCCTGGGGATGTATATATTGGGTTAAATATCCAGTGTCTCTTTGTGAGGTTTCTTTAAAGGCCAACCAAAGGCCCCATTATATGATACTTCCTTTTCTTTGTAACAATTAAGAAGAGCATAAAGCAATATGTGCTATTTTTTTAATATGTAATTTTTTTCAGCCTAGTGTCCTGCAGCTTCACAGCTAAAGCCTTAAACTCACATCAAATTGGTCTGATCTGTTAGCCCAGCCACTCAGCAGAAGGTGCAGAGGAAATGGAACAAGAGTGAGTGCCAGCTGTTGTTCAGCAAATACAGTTTTGTTGTCTGCCTTTGCCTAGGTCAGGTTGGGTAATTTTTTCTCCAGTATTTTAAACTAACAATTTGAGTGATGCTCTCAGGACAATAATCTTACTAATATTTCAGATCTGTTGTGCTGGCTTCATCTGCCTGAACTGATATTACCCCCATCAGACCTTACCTTATCACTTCTCCCATTTGATAAGTCTAGGACTCAACTCATTTTATTATTTTGAAATCCCCCAAACCCATTTATTGAGAGCCTAATTATGAAGGTTACTTGCACTAGACACAATTCTGTCCAGAGAAAATTTTAAAGATCTAGTACCTCTTCCTTTAAAGTTTACTTTCTAAAATAGAAGTTTACTGTAGTATAATTGGCAGGGACAAGTGACACTGCAGTATCCCAGCTTGCTTTGATGGTAGATTTTGCTGCCTCATTTAGGAAGTCATCCAGCCAGCCTGATTTGAAAGCAGAGTGCTAGCAATAGCTGACACTGAAGTTCCTTCCTCCCCCAACTGCCTTTTTTTTTTTTGACATATGAAATCCATTAGGAAAGAACAACTACAGAGACACAATGTGCTTTCCTCCATCCCTACCCTGTAAAGTACATAAAGATGAGGTTCACTGTATTACACAGTACATCGGGAGGGTTTAGGATATACTGGCGCCCTAACCTTCCATACTTGTATTGGCTTTTGGCCAGGACCATGTACCAGAGAGGTCATTTGCCTTACAGCAAAATTGTATTATTTTTTACAAGAGATACCATGATCCTCTGACACCAGCTCATCCTAAAAAGCCAACTTCTTGCAAGAACAAGAAGAGTTAACAGGAATCACAGACATACATGCAGAGGCAGTGGCAAGACAGCACAGCAAATGCAGGCACTTAACCAGCACAAACCACAAGTCAGGCTTGCAAGAGGAGAGCTTTAATGTAGACTCCTTGCTACTCTTACGTGTCTTCACCTATCAGTTCTTAGGATAATAACATAAGGCACATCAGCCTGAGGTGGTGATTTAATGGGAAGCTGAGGCTTCCTTCCATCTCCTGCTGCTTAGCAGTGGGTCTCTCCTCACTGATTTCAGCTCTGCAGGCAGATCTGGGAGATGTCAAAGTTTCAGTTCTTTCTGCTCTGCATCAGATTATTTTACTCCCATTTACTGCTGAAGAGAAGCAGAGCCTTCTTTACTATTGAGGTTTCCACTGCTGTCTGCTCAATTGTAATGCTTCCTTGGAGGCGGAGGACGGTTCCTGATGGTCTTACACTTGGGAATGTGCCGCTCAGCCACCTTGGGAGCAAAGTGGCGGCTACAGTGAGGACACTGAATATAGTCTGGATTTTCTGCAGGCAGAATGGGAGGCAGATCTGAGGGGTTTCCACCTTTGGCAATTACCTGCTGGATCTCTCGAGCCTGACGGAGGGTACGGATGAAAGATTCATGCTTCTGTCTCCAGTTGCTCTTCCTAGGAGGTTCAGCCTGTAAGTTGAAGGAAGACTGATTGTTGAACTTGGCATTTATCTCATCCCCTTCCTAAGACTCCATTAGAATGACAGTAAGTTAATCTATGAGGTCAGAGAGAACAGGAAAGGAGCAACAATGATAATTGACTTGCCAGAGTGGAGGCACTTAAACTAAGGGCCTGCAAAGGGGGACAGTACCGAGAGGCAAGCCGGTTTTCCCAGCAGAACCCCTGAGAGGCTCAGTGCTTGGAAGTACAGGTAGTGGAAAAGGGGGAGGTGCAGGGCTGCAAATAGGCTGGCCCCTAGGGCTCCTTTTCCACCTTGCACATCCAAGTGTCCAACACTTCCAGCACCCTCTCTGGAGAAGTTGAACCAAACAGGTTTCAGACTCAAGACACCCAGGCATAATGGAGAACAGGGCTAATCTAGGGGCTGAAAATGGGGGTTAAGTGCAAGTGTACATGATAGATTATGGAACTGTCAGCCTCCTTTCCTCACTCAGCTCTGAGAGTACCGGGCACATTGGCACTCTCATAGGAGTCAAGACTTTTCTGGATGCACCAAACAGTGGGGAGAAAAGCCATCAGATGCTGACTCTGAGAGACCCCAATTAAAAGGCTCACGATTTGATAATCCTAATATGAAGTCCCTCACAGTCAACAAGCCCCACCCACTAAGCTTAAATCTAAGTGGACAGTCAGGGATCACAAGATATGAGTAAAGCTCTAACAAGGGAGAGATCAAAACAAGTACATTAATACACACATGCACACACACTCAGGAAGCAACAACAAGGCAGGTAGCAGAAGGGAATCTCATCTTTATATACTTTAAAGGGTAGGGACAGGGGAAAGCACACTGTGTCTCTGTAGCTGTTCTTTTCTAATGAATTTCATATGTCAAGAAAAAAAAAAGGGAAGGAACTTCAGTTTCAGATATTGCTAGTACTCTGCTTTCAAATCAGTTTGGCTGGATGACTTTTTAAATCTACCATCAAAGCAAGCTGGGATACTGCAGTGTCACAAGTCCCTGCCAATTACATATAGTAATAAACAAAGAAGTATTAGAAGAGATTGTATATATAAAGAATATGCTATGAAAAAGGAAAGAGAGAACCAGAAAGAATTATAATAAATTAATACTGTAATAGCTAAAAAAAGAAATGTTGTATAATAATGTCAAAAAATTACACAGAATGGGAAAAAGGATCAAAATGGAAAGCAGGGGGAAAAGGGATTGGAAAACTAGAAAGTCAATCCAGGAAGTCCAACACCTGACCAGCAGGAGTTCCAAAAAGAACAAAGGAAGCACAAGGAGGAAATTATTGAAGAAGTAAGACAATGAACATTCCTAGAATTAAGACTGAAATGCTCTACCAAGTATCCAACACAGTCATTGTAAAATTTCAGAATTTCAGAATAAAGTGAGAATCCTGTAAGCTTTTAGGAAAAGAAAAAAACCAAAATGGGTTTCATATAATGGAGCAGGAATCAAAATGACATCAGATTTCTCAACAGTAACACTGGGTGCTAAAAGCTAGTGGAAAATGCCATAAAAGTTCTAACAGAAAATTATTTCCCGCCTAGAGTACTCTACCTGGCCAAATCATCAACCAAATATAAGGAATGATATACAGATATTTTCATTCATACCAAGACAAAAAATATGCCTCCCATGCACCTTTCTTAGTAAGCTTCAGCAAAGCAAGGAGTGAAGCTAGGAAAAGGAAGACACAGGATGCTAGAAACAGGAGAGAAGCAAAAAGAAGTCCCAAGACAACAGGTCTGGAGAACCAGTTTGACTGGAGCAAGAAGAAAAACAGTGGTGGGAAGGAGGTTTCCAGAATTTAGGGGGGAAAAAACTGATGGAATATGAGAGGTGTTTGAGCATTTACAAAAATATTAACAGGTACCTGACATCAGATGGATCATTTAGGGGAAAAAGTTACAGATAGGTATGTAGGAAACCAACCAAATGAAAACATGAGTCAATTATTAACTCCAGGTGCATGTGGGCAGGGGCAGAATCTGTTCAACCAGTGAACAAAATGTATGTGGTTATTTTCATGTAAAAGCTGACTACTGGTTTAACCCAAAATTGTGATTCTACTACGATGGAAGGGTAAGGGAAGGAGAAAAGTGGGAGGAGAGGGGATATGAAAGAGAGTTTAACCCATAAGAGGAAGTCAACAGATGATGTCCAAAATTTATCAATCAAGAAAATAAGCAAATTATTTAGAAATATGGAAATGCATATCAGAACTGAAGGCTGCCTGCCTTTGGGGGCTAGATGATGGGCGGGAGAGGGATGAGGCAGAATACTGTTGATCTGCATTATAGGTCACTTTGTACTACATGATTTTTAAAATGTATTCAAATATTATTCAGATTAAAATAAAATTTAATTTTTAAAAGAAGAAAACAGAAGGCAGGTAGCTGCTTAGCGAACTAACATCGTTAATGGTGAATAATGGAGATGTTATCAAAGGAAGAGGAAGGATCCATCATGAGAGTCTTACTGAAACAGACAAGGCAAGAGAATCAGTGTGTGAGAGACGGTATCCAGGAACCTTTAGAACTGAATTAGGGGAAAGTTCCTCAACTATATGATACTTAAACTTTAATTCTGCATTGTATTGAAATTTATTCAGTTAACACTTATTAACCACAAAGCACAAAGATGTAGTCTCTGTGCTCAAATGCGTAAGATCCAGTAGAGAGACCAGAAGTATGAGTCTGCCAGAAGTTATGTGATATTAAATGATACTAGGAAAATCACCTGTTCTTGCGAGTACACTGGAGGAGTGACAGACACAAACCACTTAGCTTCCAAAGGCACAAAGCTTTGGAATAAGACTTGGGACATTCCAAGAAGGGGAGTGCATCGCAAGCCAGATCCTTTCTGCCTCAGTGTCCTAAATGCAATGTATTTCCTCAAACTAGTTTTCACAAAGCTAAAGCCTCTGATCTCAGAAACCCAATTCTTTTGCTTCACTGCTACTGTATTTAGGAATTTAAGAAACACAAGGTTCTTTTAGGTTCTGGCCAGAAATAAACCACTATAGTGAGAGAATACCCCAGTCGATTATTGGACTGACCAGAAAGAAAACAGGAAAGAACAGGAACTGGTGATCACGTCATTATCTGCAAGAGCAAAATGTTGACTTCTCATTGGAAACTGGATTTCAGGAAGATCATCTCTGAACGTGGAAGGGACTATCTTTTGGTGATCTCCCGAATTGTACTGAAAGAAATAACTTAACTGCAAAAGACTTCTCCTAACAGCCATCACATAAATATAGGCCCCAGAAAATACTCACATAAACTCTAAAGTGCTAATGAACAAGAGGTGCTAGTGCAGCAGTTGGAGGGTTGGAAAGAAATGAAAATAGAATAACATTCTCATAGTTTACGAGACTATTAGAGTTGGATGGGGCTTTGAATTTATGTGGTCTAGGCTTTCCCACACTTCATTTGCATACCACTTTCACTTTATCCCCCTTACTGTTACTCAATTTTTCTTTAAATGCATGATTCTTAGAAATCAAGGGCCTACTATGTTTTGTATTTCCAATACACATTAAAATTACTAAAATAAAAAATGCTTGTCAGCATGCTACATTTAGAGAAACACTCTAAAACACACCAAGTGGTATCAGCCTGACAGGGTGGTAAACTTATTCACAAGACAGTCTTCTCTGGATCTGGCTGTCCAGAAGTTACCCCCAAATTATGGTAGTGTCTCAGAGTTCTTACTTTTTACAACCTAGTTTTTCTGCAGCTAGGAATGTTCACAAGGAATAAAGCTCTCTACTTTTAAGGTGTTTACACTTTAAACGGGGAGAGAAAGAATTCCAAACTTAATTGTGTTTCATGTATTTACTAAGAAGGGGTATCAAAATTAAGCTAATCTAGAAAAAGTAGATGCAGTTATAGGAGTGGTAACACCTCCTCATCTTGGGAGGTGGCAGAGTATGTTGCAAAGAAAGGAATTCTCTCAGGGTGATGAAATGCATAATTTTTTTCTTTATATGTTTCATGTCTCTTAAATTTCCTACAGGAAATGTTTATTACCTCTGTAATCAAAAGGATATATATATTTTTTAAGTCTAGATTTTGGAGTCATTCTGACTCAGATTTATATGCTGATTCTGTAATTTAAAGCTGTTTGTGATCTCAAGCAAGTTAACCTCTCTGATTTTTTAATTGATTTTTGAATTGATAAGAGATAATAAATCTTCACATAGTTGTGGTGAGGATCATATGAAAAGCTCCCATCACAGTGACTGGTAAACAGTGGTAATCAATAAATGCTAATTTTTGCTTTCTCCCTACATGACACATGAAATTTTTCTAAAGAGAACTGATAAGGCTATAACAGGCCCTTACAATGATTCCCCACTCAAAAGCAAATCTATAAGGCCCTTGTTACCTTGACAGAGGCTGTTCCCTTCCAGTTCAAGTACTGCTCTAGTTCTGTGCCCTTGGCCCGGGCCCTGGAGGAGTCAAATACTTTCCTCTTGGAACCCTGCATCCTGCTGCAGACGTTGGAGTGTCTCTCCAACCTAAGCAAGAGAAACTTTCGTCCACAGTGGCTGCACTCTCCCAGTTCTGGCTCTTTAGTGGAACAGCTGGAACCCGAGGAGTCTGGTGCCCTAGGCGAGCTAGAATTGCTGGTGGCTCCTTGAAAAGCACTGTGTGGCACTTCTGAAGCCTGAGAAAACTTCTCCTCCTTCAATGACCCTGAGGCTCGGTCTCGGATTTTGTTATTGCTTGCCATCAAGCTTTCCCTTTTGAGCTTCTGAATTCCATACTCAGAGGCCTGGAATGGACCAGAATTTTCTTGACACCATCTCCAAGTTTCATCCCCTCCCTTGTCTCTACTGAAGACCTCCTCAGACCCGAATTCTGGGGAGAAGATAGGTTTGTATGTGGTCTTGCTGTTACCTTTAACTCTCCTGCTGGGGAGTGCCATTCTCTGTAGCTCTCTTTTTTCATTTTCCTCAGCCTGTTCCTTTTCTTTCTGGATCCTTCTTAGTTCTTCCTCTGTTTTCTTCAGCTTTTCCCTCAGAAGGGTCTCTTTTCTTCGGATTTCCTCTTCTAAGCTCTCCCCTGCAGCTTCTAGTCTTTGGATTTGCATCCACTCAGTTCTGTTGGGGTTTGCCATGACCCTCTCTTCCTGAGTGGCAGCAACTGTACCAATCACAGATGAATAAACCCATTTTCTCGAACCAAAGTTACTGTATGAAAACTCTCTAGGCTCAGGGGGCCTTGGAGAGACATTCTGGTCCCCATCAGTGTCAGCCTCACCCGTATGATGGGACTTCCGATGAAACACAGGTTTCAGTGGGTATGCCCGGTCCACTCCAACTCGCTTCTTTGTAAAGGGGATGAATTCCTTGCTATTTGTTTTGGGATACCAGGGTTGAAGGCCCGATGAGTAAAGCAAACCCTTTGTTTGGCCCTGGGGATTGCTTCTCGAATCTTGCTGGCTGATTCCAGCACAGCAGGGATAGGAGTAGCCTCGGGCTTTTGTGCAGGTGTTCCATTTGGGGTGAGTGTAGAGATTATCCAGTGTCAGCTCTTCTTCACTCAAAAGCTTCTGCTGGAAATTGTTCCTCATGTGCCCCATAGAGGAATGCTGGAGAGAGTCACCTTTTTCATAGGGCTCTTGCTTAGCTGAATGGAGCCTTGGAGCTTCTGTTTTATTATATGGGAGCATAACGCCCACAGGCAGAGGCGGCGCCAACCGGAGACCAGCCATTCAGGGCTTGGACTGAAGCCTAGGGGAGATTTAAACCAGACATATGTGAGGAGTTTGTTTGAGGTTCACCTCGCTGTTCCTATATTTGTCCTACCCACATTTTCCCTCAGACATTTTAGGGACAGTGCTGCTGGGTCTGCCAGAGCTTTCACTCAGTAAGCATTTGGTGAGCGCTTATTATGTCCTGTGAGTGCTCATTAGGCCCCGAGGAAAGAAAAATCAATCTGATAGAGGAGTTCCTGCCACCTCACTTTCCTTTACATCAGTACCAGCTTCTGCCATACAGTGACATTCCTGCATATACAGTATACTCCGTAGCAGGTGCAAAAAGCTATGGAATTGAAAGTCAGTTTTTAGGCCTGTGACACAGAACAAGCAGCCACCCCTCACTAGCTTCAGTTTCTTCACCCGTAAACCGAGGGTTCGCTCAGAGTTTCATGACTGTAATTTAGGAACCTGAGGACTCTGAGTCCAGTTCCATCACTTTACAGGCAAGAAAACTGCGGCCCATTGGTAAGTGACTGGCAGAAAGAGCTCTCAGGGCTTCTCTCATGTTGGAACCGTGCTTGACCCCAAAGAGAACAGAGCCCACTTAGGACCTGCAGCAGGTGCGTGGCTGACAAACTCTCACCCAAGGAGTCCCCGCGGCGAACACGGAGGAAAGTCTGTAACCTGAGAGGCGGGGACCACCTGAACTGGCCGCTGCCGGTTTTAGATCTGGAATGCGAAAGCCGAGTTCTGTCCTGAAGGGTCAGCCGGGGCGCCCCCACCGGAGATTCCGCTTTGGGGACAAGCCCTCGCTCTTCGGTCCGTCGGGCCTTTGAGAGGTCTAGGTGCTGACCCCATGTCTTGCCGCCCTTCCGTGTACCTGAGGCTCGCTGCGACCGTTTCTGCTCAGGGGAAACTCCAAAACTTAGTTTTCCCGACCAAACACCCGCCAACAACCGACAGCCGCGCACGCGCGCTCAGCGGGCCTCTGTTATTCCCGTTGCCTGGAGACGGAAGCGCATGCGCGCCCGGCCCTACCTCGCCGAGAATTCCGCTAGGGCAGCGTGCGCAGGCGCAGTCCGCACACGAACTGGAGCTGCCAGGGTAGCGGGCGCGGTCAACCAGAGAGTCACTTGACCCGGTGTCCTGCCAAGTCTGCAGCTTCGTCCAGCCCTGCCCTTAGGGAATGGAGAAGGGGGTGTGAGAGGATTTTCTGAGGCTCTATCAAAGAGTTTGTATTTTTTTCAGGGAGATGCTCTCAGATCCTGGGGTGTGCCCTCCTCTGGCAAAGGACGGAGCCCCTAGTTGTGCCTTCGGGTCATTCTGCCGCAGGATTCCGGTATTGGCCTACTTAGCCGGAGTAGGCCTGCTGATAGCCTTTCTTAGCACGCTCAGCTGCTTTGTAAGGGCTCCAGGTACGGCTGTATACTCTCTCTCATGCTTTTCCTTGTAAACAGTTTGGAGCTTGCTCAAATTTTAGCAACTTATTTAGGTTTTGCTACGCAGTGTCTTTTCCGCAGTATCTCTTATGTAGCCAATCTAATTATTTTGATATAATGTTTTACGAGAGTTACCTGGTAACTCTGGCTCTCTCTTCTCAAGGCCCGAGAATGACTCAGCCAGCTGTAATAATAATAAAGTTAACTACCAGGTCGAAAATACTCAGTATAACCTGGTTTCAACACTAAAGATACTCTATAACTTGTTAACATCAGAAAAGACTTTGTCTTCATGTTTCAGTTCATCTGTGTAAGCTGTTTGGAACAGGCTGCTTACTTTTCTCCCTGTAAACTACTAAAAAGATTCATGCACATGGAAAATAATAATAGACAGCAGTGGTCGGTGTTAATACTTCAACATGTCATATTACAGCTTTTACAAGTTAAAAAGAAATTCCTTGGTGGCGCTCCAGGGCAGTCCTTTTATGCCTTGTTTTCTTTTCTAGTTGACTCTCTTCTGCCTTCTTTCTGTATGCACTTCCAGACATTTCCCACTCTTTTCAAGTTTCCAATTATCTCAGCATCGGGCTTGCCTGTCATCAACTGGAAAAGCTACCCCCTGCCCCCAAGTCTGGCAGAATTTCCCAGGGTGCCTCCCTCCAACTTGACTTCTGTTCTTGTTTCTGAGAATGAAGAATCTTTGTCTTTCCATGAGTTCTCTTGAATTGGTCTTTTTCAGTACCCTCCAGAAATTGACTCACTTTACCCCTCCATCTTGTTAACTTCAAGTTGTACCTGTTCACACACTCCTTCTCTTTGGTTTTAAAATATGCTTAACTTTCCCCAGCAAAACAAACCCCATTTCCCGTAACCTGACCTCTCACCTTAGGGACCCATTCATTTCTTCTGTTCTCCACAAAACTTCTTAATAGAAAATTTTACATTTGCTGCCCCTGACTTCCTCATCTCCCCTTCATTGTCCAGTCCCTTGTGGTCTGGCCCCCACTTTCTACTTTATGCAACTGCCAGGCTACCAGTGACCTTCCAATGACCAAAGACAAAAGCTGCTATTTCTTCAGCCTACTCATTTTCAATTTATTGACTTTTTCTCCCTTGGAATTCTTCTCACTTACTCCTGTGCCTTCTTGGTTTCTTCTTTCATGTCCTTACTCCTTCTTCTTACAGGCAGCTGGCATTTATGTCTTTTCCTTACCTGCCCTTTCCCACCTCACCCCCAAATTTAGGAGTTTCTCATATAAAGGCAGTTCCAGACATTCTCTTCCATAATGATTTCAACCTAATGCTGAAATTTCAGGTCTTACCTATGTTTAAATGATATCTCACTTAGCTCTCTCTCCTAGTTACAGACTTAAATTTCCGACTACCCATGTAGCACCTCCACATGAATGTTCCTCAGGAACCTCAGTATGACAGATAACAAATTCATGATCACTTCCCTATGCCCCGAGCCACTTTTCTTCAGTGTTCCCTCTATGCTGAAAGCAGCAGTCGTCTTCCACTTCTCCCTCTTTGTCACCCCTTCTCTCTAACTGGTCAGCAGGACTGTTGAATTTACTCTGCAATGTCTCTTATATATGACCCTTCCTTTACATTTCTAGTGCCCTAGGTGAGTTCTTCCCTATGTCTCATTGGATGGCACCACTCTCCTAACTGCTATTCATCTGCTCTCCAAGCCCATCCTCCATGCTGCTGCCAAAATAATTATCCTAAATATTTCTGATCCTATCATTCTCCTACACAGTGGCTTGTTCTTTACCTATAAAGCTGAAGCGTGTAATTTAACATGGTATTTCAACTTGCCAGGTTATTTAGGTTCAGCCTCCCTTTCCAGCCTTGCCTCCTCAGAGTCTAGTTCAGGGGCTTTCAACCCTGACTGTGCTTTAGGACCCCCTCAAAAGCAGTTTCTAGGGGGTAAGACCTGGGAATCAGTATTTTTAAGAGCTTCTCCCAAGATCCTTTGTGCAGCCAGGGTTGAGAACCCTTTGTCCAGCCACACCTGACTACTTGTACTTTTTTACCTCAGTGATACTGGACAGGACAGGACAGGAGGGAAGGGGACAGGTGCAACCATTAAAAGAATGACATAGCCATCGAAGATATGACAAAAACTGGTTAGAACCAACTAGAACCAACAAGATGGCCAAAGGTTGGACTTCCAGAAGACCCTGAGCCTCATTATATGCTCATTGTAATAAGTGGCATGCTAAATGACACACCCACAGGCTCCATGACAGTTCTGAGGCTGACCATAAAAGTCCAAAAAGTTGGCAGTGGCCCAATTCCTGGAAATCCCTGCCCCTTCCCCTAAATAGTTGAAATAATCCTCCCACACGTTAGCATATGAAATTACCCAGTCCATAAAAACGAAACATCCCCACACCCCAGGGCCTCATGCCTTCTGAGATGGTGTGCACTCTGTCTATGGAGTGTGTATCTCTCTAAATAAACTTAATTTCACTTCGCTGTGGCTTGCTCTTGAATTCTTTCCTGCATGAAGCCAAGGACCCTTGGTGGGGCATGTCTCAGGGACCATGACCATCCTCTTGTGCCCCATTTTCCTGCAATAGTACTATGCTACTTCAAACTCCTGGGAGTGGTAGAGCATAACAGCATTCATGGGAGTAGGCGCTGTACTCAGACTGCCTGGAACTAAATCCCAGCTCCATCACTTACTGTTTGTAGTTGTGTAACCTTGGATAATATGCTGGTTCCTCTGAGAACACTTTCTCAGTCTTCCCAGTCAGAATGAATCTCTCTGATCCTTTGTGCTCTTATAATATTTTCTGTCCTTGTTATAGCCCACAGCAGGGTCATAATGAGCTCTCAATGGATGTTGATGAAATTGAATTAGCATTCTGTGCACTGTATTGTCATTATCTGCATGCATATTTGTCCCTTACACTAAATTAAAAAACTCTTTGAGGACAAAGATTATGTACCATTTATTTTTGTATATCTTACAAAAAGTGTCCCATACATAGTAGATGTTCAAAAGGTTAATTCTACAGAGAAGCTAGTTTTAAAAAAATAAATTTTAGAGAAAGAAAGAACTTCAGCCAGGTACCCTGTTCAGCATTATTTTCAAATATTGCCAAGTGTAACATTCAGTCCAGTTTCTCACACAACTTCCACTGAGGTTATATGATGCTCCAGTATCTGGATCCTCACTTTGTAGTGGGGAAGTGGAATAATGAATCTCTACAGCCTCCATTGCAAATCCATCTCACCTTGCCACATCTGCCAACCTGGCATATTCACATATGGAGTATTATGTTATGAAGAGGTGTAATGTACACAAGCAATCCAGATAGGGATAATAAATACCACAGTTTTCCTTCATACACATTCTTAATCATTAGGGTATATGGATTCAAATACCTGCAAGGTGATCCTACTTTTAACAAACTTCACCCACAACTCCCCTTGACAATTTCCTTCTCCCAAAATGAACACATGCAATTTGGTCATTAGGCTTAGATTGACTAATTCAATTGTGATTCTGGAGCCCTGGGTTATTTCGCTTGTGCTGGTGATTGACTGATTGCTTTAGATAAGCATTGTTTGGAGTTTTCTGAGCAAGGTAGACTCTGGTGGGCAGCTTCCAGAATCAGAGAGAAAAATAACCTCCACTGGGACCTCCTATACACTTATCTCCCCTGCTCCCAATTCCAGACTTAGACATGACCCAGAATTTAAGAAGATCTGAAAAAGAGAGGGCAGAAAAGTTGTATATCTTCTATTTAATTCTTTTTAAAGTACAATTAATTTACAATGTTGTGTTAGTTTCTGCTGTACAGCATAGTGATTCAGTTATATATATTCTTTTTCATTACAGGCTATTACAAGCTATTGAATATAATTCCCTGTGCTATACAGTTGTTGTTTGACCTTATTATCTGTTCTGTATATAGTACTTTGTATCTACTAATTCCAAACTCCTAATTTATCCCTCTCCCCCTTTCCCCTTTGGTAAACATAAATTTGTTTTCTATGTCTGAGTCTCTTCCTCGTTTGCAAATAAGTTCATTTGTGTCATTTTTTTTTAGATTCCACATATAAGTGATACTATATGATAGTTGTTTTTTTCTGTCTGACTTATTTCACCTAGTATAAAAATCTCTAGGTCCATCTATGTTGTTGCAAATGCATTATTTCATTCTTTTTTGTGGCAGAGTAGTATTCCATATATGAATACACCAAAACTTCTTTATCCAATCTTCTGTTGATGGACATTTAGGTTGCTTCCATGTCTTGGCCATTGTAAACAGTGTTGCTGTCAACATTGGGGTGCACATATCTTTTCGAATTGGAGTTTTCTCTGGCTATATACCCAGGAGTGGGATTGCTGGGTCATATGGTAACTCTATTTTTAATTCTTTAAGGAATCTCCATACTATTTTCCATAGTGGCTGCAACAAATTACATTCCCACCACCAGTGTAGAAGGGTTCCCTTTCTCCATACCCTCTCAAGCATTTATCATTTGTGAACTTTGTAACTATTTAATTTTTTTTGTTTATGGTGTTTAATGTTCATAGTCTGTCTCCGTCTCCAGAATTTAAGCTCCTCCAGGCCAGGGATCCTTTTTGTTCACTAACGTATATCAAGCACCTAGAACTGTGCAGGGCACACAGAAGCTGTCAGTAAATATTTACAGAATAATTGGATTTATCTAAAATGTTTCTTTGTCTATTTCTTTCTCCCTTTGAGAAAATAGATGGAAAAAGTGGTGTGTTTAGTGACCGAGATGGGGTGAGGGCTCGTTCTGCAGAATCGTGCCCGAAACCCTGGACAGATCCCCCGAACCCGAGGCTCTGATGCTTTTAGACTACAGCGTCCTGCAATCCCACCCTCTGGGCGGGCTCTGGGCCGAGTGCGCCGTCTGTGGTTGGCCTGCAGAGGTGATGGGCATGAGAGACAGCGAAAGAGGAGCCGCGCTCTAGGCTTCCGGGCGCGGCGGTTACGCGGCTTGGGGAACCGTTGGCCTGGTGGTCTGCCGGGTGGTCCCAGACTCTTGAGAGGAGGACGAGGAGGGTGAGCCTGGGACGGGGTCCCTCGGCGTGTCCATTAGTTCGGCTAGCCCTAAAATCTTAGTAGGAGGAGATTCTGGCGGCCGCGTGGAAGCCGGGTCCGTGGGAAGAGAGAAGGATGGAGAAGGCGCGGGACCGGGGGGGTGGGGGTAGGGAGGAAACTGGATAAGCAGGTAATTGCCCCAAAAGAGGCCTCTGTGGGCAGTCGCGACATGAAGTTTCCTTGCCCAGGTGTCTTCCTGTTACTTTACACACCCGCACTTACAACCATCCGTTTACTTCGAAGTTCAGCTACCTTAAGGTCAGGGAGACGTCGCAGTGGTTAAGGATGCAGTGTGGCCCTTTCTGTCTCAGGGTTGGGGGCCCCGGAATAGGATAATGAGCTCTTTACTTTTCTGCTTTCCTGGTCTCTGACAGGTTTGAGCATGAGCATGGCAGAAGGGGACACCCTGATATCAGTGGATTATGAAGTTTTTGGGAAGGTGCAAGGGGTGTTCTTCCGCAAGTACACTCAGGTATGTGGCCTACAGGCTTGGGAACATACATAGGTTATGAGCATGGGAACAAGACACATGTTCCTGAGAAATGTGCATTGGGAGAAGCTGGCTCTTTAGTAGCTGCATGGCAAAGAGGTGGTTTGTACAGCAGTGGGTATGAAAATGCTTTGTAATGGGTAAAACACAATGTAAATGGAAGACTCATCTGCTGTGATTATCCTAACAGTGGTACTTGAGTGCTTAGACACATATGGATGAGCTTCTCTTTTTCCAAAGGGGAATAGAGGTCTTCCCCATTTCTCCCTGTTGTGACATCATCAAGCCAAGTCACAATTCTTGTAGGAAAGCTAACCTTGATGGAGGAGATGGCATTTTGATGAACTCATGACATTTATGTAATTGCTTCCTCTGCAGCTGCTACATTTTCTTCAGACCTCTTTCCCTCTTCAACCTTCTCCCATTCCCCCACTTAATTCCTTTCTACTCGTTTTAGCTTTGAAAGAACAATTACCTCTTCCAGGTGAAGCTTTTCTAATGAAAATACTTTATCCACTCCAGGATAAGTAATGGTAACATTGAACATGGAGCCTGGTATTCTTATGAGAATATAAAGGAGTAGTTGAGGGGATGAACAAACTGTTGACAGCCTCTACCTTAATGTCACTAACCTTCCCTCAATATGCACACACAAATGCAATCTCGGTTTGCCTTGTGTCTTTTATAGGGTGGGTATCAGGCTATTGCCTTCACAGCATCCCTTCAACCTCAAAGATAACGAGTTAAGCCTGCAGAACTTGCCAGGTGTCACATTCCTGGGGTTGTAGTACTTAAAATTCAAACCTGAATCATTGAAATATGAATGTTAAATGTCACTACCTCTTTTCCCAATGACTTGAAAATCTTTTCCTCTTGTTTCATCCTCATATAATGAAGTGCCTGTTGGGAAAAAAAAGAATTACTGAAAGTCATAGCAAAAGCTATGTTCCAATCAGCTTTGCTACCAATTATGTGGGATAAGTTCCTGTGATTTAGTAAACGGAGGTGGCAGCTTCAAAGGTTAATTAAAGTTTTTAAGGGAAAAGGACCAGATGACAGTATAGCCCATCTTTCTCTACTGTGCCTCCCACCCCTCAGTTTAAAGAGAGAATAAAAGAATGCAGAAAAACAAATGTTGACTTGGAAAACTGCAAGGAAAATGTCATCCTTTTTTCACCTTAACTAGACTTGTAACTTATTCTTGACTGCTTATAATCATTTAAATATATATGTTCATTTTAATAATTATTTTGTTTACTACAGTCTGTTTACATGTTGATGTCATCTAGCCTCTTAAATTCCATCACTCCTAGAATGAGTCATTAGACTTTTAAAAAATATTGGAATATAATTCATATTCCATAAAATTCCCCTTTAAAATGTATAATACAGTGGTTTTAGTATACTTACAAAGATATGCATTAATTCCAGAACATGTCATCACCCCAAAAAGAAACCACATGCCCATTAGCACTCACTCTGCATCCCCCCAGCCCCTGGCAACCACTAACCTCATTTCTATCTCTATGGATTTGCCTATAATGGACATTTAATGTAAATGGAATCATACAATATGTCACTTTTTGTGTTTAGCGTCTTCCACTTTACATGTTTTCAAGGTTTATCCATATTGGAGCTTGTGTCAATACTTCACTCCTTTCTATGGCTGAGTAATATTCCATTTATGGCTATGCCACATTATATATATATATATATGTCCAGTCATCAATTCATGGACATTTAGGTTGTTTCCATTTTTTTAGCTATTGTGAATAATGACGCTGTGAACATTTCTGTACCTATTACATACCTAAGAATAGATTGCTGGGTCACATGGTAACTCTATGCATAACTTTTTGAAGAACTGCCAAACTGTTTTCCAAAGAAGCTGCACCATTTTACATTCGCACTATCAATGCATGAGAATTCCAGTTTCTCCAGATCTTTGTCAACAATTGTTATTGTCTGTCTTTTTTATTATAGCTATCCTGGTGGATGCAAAGTGATATCTCATTGTGGTGTTTTGTTCTGTTTTGAATATCAATTAATTTAACAGGGTTTAAGTCATATAAAGCATGTTCTCCTCTGATCATAATAGAACTAATCTACCATCAATAACAGAAAGATACCTGGGAAATCCCCAAATATTTGGAAACTATATAACATACTTAAAAAAAAATTATAGTAGAATACACATAATGTAAAATTGGCCACTTTAACCATTTTAAGTGTACAGTTCAGTACATTCACATTGTTGTGCTACCATCACCATCATCCATCCACCCACATCTTGCAAAACTGAAGTTCTGTACTCATTCAACAATAACTCCTAAAGGAGAGGGGACCTCGTTTGCCCCTGGCAGTCACAGTTCTCTTTTCTGTCTCTATGAATTTACCTACTCTAACTACCTCATATAAGTAGAATCATACAGTATTTGTTTTTGTTTTTTCTGACTGGCTTATTTCACTAGCATAATGTCCTTAAAATGAGCCATGTTGTGGTATATGTCCAAATTTCCTTCCTTTTAAGGCTCAGTAATATTCTGGTGTGTGTATATATGTTCATTGTGGTTTTGTTTGCCTTCTTCTAATAATTAATCATATTGATCATCTTTTCACGTGCTTATTGGCACATGGAAGAAGATACTTTTTCTTTGGAGAAGTGTCTCCTAATCCTTTGCCCATTTTTTAATTGAATTATTTGTCTTTTTGTTGAACTGTCAGAACTTTTATATATTTTGAATACTAGCCTTTATCACTTACATGATTTGCAAATAGTTTCCTATTCTTCAGGTTTTCTTTGTTTTTCAGGTTTTCTTTTTATTTTCTTGATGAAAACTTTGAAGCACAAAAGTTTTTACTGTTGATGAAGTCTAGTTTATCTGATTGTTCTTTTGCTTGCGCTTTTAGTGTTATATCTAAGAACCCCTTGCCTAATCAAAGGCCATGAGGGTTCATGCCTGTTTTCTTCTGAAAGTTTCTTCTAAGGGTTTTATAGTTAAATCGCTTAGCTTTAGTCTTTGATCCAGTTTGTTATTTTTTTTATGTGGTCTGAGGTAGGGAGTCCAACTTTATTCTTTTCCATGTGGATGTCCAGTTGTCCCAGTACCATTTGTTTAAAAGACTATTATTTCCCCCATTGAATTGTCATGGCACCCTAGTCAAAAATCAGTTGATCATAAATGTAATGGTTTATTTCTGGACTCCAGTTCTTTTTTTTTTTTTTGAGTAAAAGTAGATTTATGTAGAAAGATGTACACGGGGGTGGGGGCTGGGGAGGCTGGTTAAAGTAACAGAGTGTGGGTATCCCTGAAGATGAGGGAGCAAGAGAGGCCGCCAGGTGCAGTGTTGCTAGTTTTTATGGACTTGGTAGTTTGATGAGTGTTTTTATCATTAAAAGGTGTTGGATTTTTGTCAAATGCTTTTTCTTCATCTGTTGAGATGATCACCTGGTTGTTTATTAATATAGCATATTACATTCTGTTTTATTTATTAATATAGTGTTTTATTAATTAATATGGCATATAGGCATACCTTCTTTTATTGTCCTTCACTGTTTTGTTCTTTGCAGGCATTGCTTTTGCTTTTTTTTTTTTTTAAACAAATTGAAGGTTTGTGGCAGCCCTGCATCAAGCATATCTATTGGTGCCATTTTTCTAACAGCATTTGCTCACTTTGTGCCTGTGACACATTTTGGTAATTCTTTCAGTATTTCAAACTTTTCATTATTGCTGTTGTTATGGTGATCTGTGATCAATGATCTTTGATGTTACTATTATAATATTTTTGTTTTGTATTTTTAAATTAAAGTATGTACTTTATTAAAGACATAATGCTATTGTACACTTAATAGACTGCAGTATAGTGTAAACATAAGTCTTAAATGCACTGGGAAACCAAAAAATTTTTGTGACTCTCTTTATTGCAGTGGTCTGGGGCTGCATCTGCAATACATCCAAGGTGTGCCTGTATTGTTTTTGTATATTGAATTAACCTTGCATTCCTGGAATAAATTCTGATTTTTCGTGGTGTATAATCAATTTTTATAATATGTTGCTGGATTTGGTTTGCTTATTTTTTTGAGGGGTTTTACATTAGTATTCATAAGGAATATTCAGTAGTTTTCTTTTCTTGTGATGTCTTTGTTTTTGACATGAGAGTGATACTGGCCTAATAGAATAATTTGGGAAGTGTTTTCTCTTCTTTTGTTTTTCTGGAAAAGTTTGTGAAAGATTGGTGAAGGATTCTATTTTAAACGTTTGGGAGAATTCACCCATGAAGCCATCTAGTTCTGGACTTTTCTTTGAGGGAAGTTTTTGATTACTAACTCAATCTCTTGTTATAGGTCTATTCAGATTTTCTATTTCTTCTTGATTCAGTTTCTGTACTTTTTTGAGTCTTTCTAGGAATCTGCCCTTTTAATCTAAGTTATCTAAGTTGTTGGAATATAGTTGTTCATATTATTCCCTTATTATCCTTTTTTTTTCCTGTAAGTTTGGTGGTAATATCCCCTCTTTCATTTCTGATTTTAGTAATTTGATCCTTCTCTCTCTCTTTTTTTATTGATCAGGCTAGCATAAGGTTTGACAATTTTGTTGGTGTTTTCAAAGAATCAACTTTTGGTTTCATTTCTTTTTCTTTTTCTTTTTTTCCTGTCTCTGTTTTATTAACTCCTGCTCTAATCTTTATTCTTTCCCTCTTTCTGCTTATTTTGGGTTTGGTTTGCTCTCCTTTTTCTAGTTTCCTAAGGTGGAAGCCTAGGTTTTTGGTTTGAGGGTCTTTCTTTTTAGATTGAGACTAAAGCTGGTGATTGTATTCCTTAAAATGTTTCCAGATGACTGTCCAAGCAGAAATATGGTTATGAGGAAGAATTAGTTTTTTAGAATTTTTCTAGGAAAAAACTGTTTAGATGTTTAGATAGATATTCAAAATTGAACATGAATCAGTAACATTATGTTATCATTTCAAAAATAGGAACAGAATCCAGTGCACAAATAAAACCCATAGCAAATTCCCATTCTCAACACCAAAACTGGGAGTGTTTTGTTCACTCTCAGGAGTTTAGATAAATCACATTGCAATTTAAAATTTGACTGTTAATAACCTCCTGCTCAAGAACTCAACACAATCATTTTTATAGCTAATTACCATATAAGGTAACTAAGAACTAGGGATAGCCCACTCCCTTGGGTAGGAGAATGTCGTTGTTACACAAAATCAGTTGGATGTGGAGTCTTACTCAAAATCGATTCTCTGCATTCTTTTTTAATGCCACAGTCTTCAACACTTAATGCATGCTGTAGGTATCTCTTATTTTTCTTCATTCCTTAATTTCCTCTGTATCCTTTAAACTTATTTATTTGACCAAAGTCTCTTTTGTTCATTATGCAAACATATCTTTGCTTTAAACAGAACCAATTTGATGGATACTTCAGTTCCTCATCAAACATAGTTTTCCTATGCATAACATTTTCTTTGGCCAACTCCAGCAATTTCCCACATTTACTAGGTCACTAGTCTGGCATTTGGACATGCAATCATGTTAACTCCCATTTTCTTTTGTAATCCAGCCTCTTCTATTTAGATAAAATGTAACAATCAATAACTTTTATAATATCTTTACTTGGAAATTTTACAAAAATAAAATTACCTCTAGAATATTGCTACCTTTCCCCAATTTTCATTCTACAATTAATGGTTTAAAGGAAAGAACATTGGAAAGGCTAAGAAGAGAATAACTACAATGATTAGATAGTTCTCATAAGCTTATTCAACCTTAAGGGAATTGTGATTATTTAGGCAGAAGTGAAGAAAGTCAATGGTTTCTCATGAAATGTAGTCTCATGAAACTGTGGTGTTCACAGAGGCTGCTGTTTTCTTCTCAGGAGGATGACAGAAAGTGGGCTTTGGATGCAACGTAAAGATCTTGGGTTAGGCATTTTCTCTACAGTGATAACAATGGGATGAGTAGCCCAGGAAATTGTGAAATACTCTCTACTGATCTTAAAAGACATAATGGACACTTAATCACCTGGATTTGTTTAGGTATGGTGCTGGTTAAAGCGAAAGAAAAGGATCAGATAACTTCATGCTTTTCTATTTAATATACCCAATAGATTTTTGACTAGGAGAAGGAAAATGAACAAGATGTAGCCCAGTATTGTAACAACAATCAGCCTTAGGGAATCATTTTGAAAGCATCTCACCCAAATTGACTACATAGTGAAAAATTCTGGTG
The DNA here is from genome assembly GCF_048564905.1 of Vicugna pacos. NCBI lineage: Eukaryota > Metazoa > Chordata > Mammalia > Artiodactyla > Camelidae > Vicugna > Vicugna pacos. Next base: position 71,580,415 of record NC_132992.1, on the reverse strand, counting down.
CCTGGGTTTCATAGGGTAGAAAAAGGAAATGGAGTCAGGTGGTCAACACTTCATCTTAAGATCAGTAATGAGATTCTCCTTGCTGTAGTTCTGTTTTGACTGTTCTAGACAATATCAAATTAGTTTCAGTGGCTTGATTCTAGGCCAAGATTCTGGCAAGAGATTGTAGTCTTGCTTTGTTTTGTTCAGTCTCACTGCATTTCTCTCTCTTGTCTTTTTTCTTTCCCTTAGGCTGAGAGTAAGAAGCTTGGATTAGTAGGCTGGGTCCAGAACACGGACCAGGGCACAGTGCAAGGACAATTGCAAGGTCCGACCTCCAAAGTACGTCATATGCAGGAATGGCTTGAGACAAAAGGAAGTCCCAAATCGCACATTGACAGAGCAAGCTTCAACAATGAGAAAGTCATCTTAAAGTTGGATTACTCAGATTTTCAAATTGTGAAATAATGGTCTGAATTTAAAATTTCCAAGATACCCAGTGGTTTTGTTTTTTATTGTTAATAGAGATAGAGCTATTCTGTGTTCAATATTAGAATTTGTCAATAAGTTATTTTAGTACCAGATATTTGATAGTTACTGTATATTATATGTATGATGGAAGGATTATAGTTCTATGTACACAGTTCTAATCAATAAAAACACAGTACCTTCTGTGTAGGATACTTATTTTTTCTTTGGTGAACTTCATTTTGGGCAAAATAAGAGGGGTTTACTGAGTAAATCTTTGGGAAGAGAATTTTGAGGTAGTTTAAAGAAGTCTGAAAGAAAAAGTTAGCAGTTACTTGTAATCATTTCTTTTAAATAGTTTCAATGAAATTTTCTTCAGGAAATTGCACAACTAGTAAGAACAAATACTACAAGTTCAATTTTTTAGCTGTTCAAATCGTATTTTGGACTAATTATTTTTCATTTTCTGGAGTTTTCTGCCATCATTCCTGTCCTCTGGGTAAGGAATTAACATAAATCAATGTTATGGGCTAATTTATGTCCCCCGAAAATTCATATGTTGAAGTCCCAACCCCCAGTACCTCAGAATGTGACTGTATTTGGAGATAGGGCCTTTGTGGAGATAGTTAAGGTTAAATGAGATCGATAGGATGGGCCCTAATCCAGTATGCCCCAGTGTCCTTATAAGAAGAGGAAATTTGGACCACAGACATGTGTATGCACAGAGGAAAGAACATGGGAAGACAGAGAAGACAGCAATCTATAAGCCAAGGAGAGAGGCCCCAGAAGAAATCAACATTTCAACACCTTGATCTCAGATTTCTAGTCTCCAGAACTGTGACAAAATAAATTTCTGTTGTTTAAGGCACTCAGTCTGCAGTATTTTGTTATGGCAGCTTTAGCAAACTAATACAAGCAATGAGCATTTTGTTTCATCAGCCTCAGATACCTCCTGATTTGGTTCGGTCAGCCATTTTAAAATGTATATATCAAATGCTTACTGGGTTTGACAAGTTTCTCATAAATTCCAATTTTTAAAAATAAAAGGTTTCAGTGAAAACAAGACAAAGCAAAAACTGAACGTTGGTGAACAATTCCCCCAAGTACCTATTCACACAGTGTCCTTGGAGTTCCACTCTCATTTCATTAGAAAAGATGCAGATGGTGGGTAATAGCTCAGTGGTAGAGTGCCTTGCTTAGCATGCACGAGGTCCTGGATTCTGTTCCCCAGGACCACTACTTGAAAAAGAAAAAGAAAAAGAAAAAAGAAGATGCAGTGGTATTGGGAAGATACCAAAAAAGTCAGTGAAGGGAGTCTTGTCCTCATCTGCAAATTAAGAACTGAGCTAGACAGTTTCTTGGTCTTTTCCAGTTCTGAAATGCTATAGTTCTGGCCCTGGATTTATTCATTAATTGAATGCCTAACATAAAGCGCTGTTCTTGCCATGGGGATAGAGTAGCAAACAAAACTGACAAAAATCCCTTCGTTCATATAGTTTATATCCTAGTGAAAGGAGACATATGATAAGCAAAATATATATTGAATTAAGTGGTAGTACGTGCAAAAGATAAATGAGAGAAATGGAAAGAAGAAAAACAAAAGTAAACATTGCTAGAAACAGCTTTTTCAAGCCATGCTAAAACGGATAAGGACTGAGAATTCAGAGTACCAGTGTGAAGAGACCTTGGGACACAGGAATCCCCAGGGCGGTAACACCTGGTGCGCATGCGCATTGGGGTGTCGCGGACTAGGTGCTCTCAGCGAGGCGGCTCAGAAGCGCATGCTCGCGAGCTCGCGCGTGCATGAGTCTCGCGTGCATGAGCCCCGCGAGCCAACGTGCGCGCGTCCGGTGTTCGGAGGTGGTTGATTTACGCGAGTTGGTGAGGCGCGATTCGGGGTGACTTTGGGGAAAGCATGCGATGAAAGGAAGATTCTGGGAGCTCTTCTAACTCCAAAAGGGCCGTGGCGACTGCTGCGGGCCAGCTTCACGGACCTAGCTGGCAAAGGCTCCGGGAGGCCTCTCGGCCTGCCTCCAGCCTGTCCACCAAGCCTGCGCAGGCCGGGGTTTCGGGTTGGCTGGGGAGGGGGCGGGGGTGCAGCCTGAGCCTGGGGGTGCTCTGCGGTCGCAACACTGCTCCCCGAAGCTTTCTTAGCTCAGAACCCGGATCGAATCGGACCATTTGTCTCAGGAGCTGTGGCCCTGGAAGAACTGGAGTGTAACCAGGAAATCGTTGAGCTGGGTACAGACCGGAATACTTACTAAATGTTTATCTCTCATTTGCTGCTGGCTGCAAAGTTCATTATCTTAGAAATCGTCAGATCTGCAGTTATAGCTCTGATTTTCCCGAGTTTGAAAAACTAGCCCTGCCTACCACTTGCGACGGGTCCAGCCCATGCTGCTCTCAGCTTGAGGGACCTTAACTGAAGAATAATCTTTTTTTTTTTTTTTTTTTACCTGCAGGAAAATTTAAAATCACGTTTAGACAGTCCCTGGCCATCATTATTATTACCAAAGTACTTTGATGCTATCGGGAAAGACCAAGAATATTAATTCAAAACAATAGTAAGGACCTTCTGAAAAATTGAAAGTAATATATGAACAAGATTACAAATCAAATGATACAGAAAGGCTTACAATGAAAACGAATTTTCATGCCCTATCCTTTCTCATTTTTGGGGGGTGGGGGTGGGGGTAATTAGGTTTATTTATTTATTAATTTATTTTAATGGAGGTACTGGGGATCAAACCCAGGACCGTGTTCATGCTAAGCACGCGCTCTGCCACTGAGCTGTACCCCGCCCTACTCCCCCACCCCGTCCTTTCCCATTCTTAGTCTCTTTCCCCTGAGGTAACTGCATTTAACCAATAATAGTAATAGTAATTATTAATAATCTTAATACCCATCTCTTCTTGTTATAGCAATTTGATTTTATTTCCCTTCTGTTTCTACACCTTAGTTACTGTAGTGTCGTAACACTTCATTATAAGTATTTTCTAAAAGTCATGATTATTGTGTAATGTATGAATGTTATGAAACTAGCTTGGACTTTTTTTTCATGAATAATTTCTAGCTAATGTTTCTTAGTGGAATTTAGGCATCTTGGCATTTTGGTGAAGTGATTAGAATTTTGAAAACTGTCTTAAGGGTCAACTTCAAGTGTGTCTATGATTTCACTTTAGGGAATGTGGAATTTAGAGAGGAGCAATAAAAATTACGAAATTATGAATCCTGCTTTGGATGTTAAATTCACTTCACCAAACATAAGCTGTGTGATCTGCCTAGAGATCAGAGCTATAATTTGTTTTGCTTTGTTTTACAATGTGGTTTAATAAGAGATTTCATTTACCTCAACTATTTCTTCATAGTGCTTGAGAGAAATGGTTGCTGCCGTGTAAGTCTGAAGCTTTAATAGTGTGTGTTCCTGTTTTCCCTCCTTCCAGAGGCAATTACTTCCAGTCAGAAAGAGAAACCAGTGCCTGGCAATCTCACCAACTTTCTACCTGCCATGATCAAGTGCTTGTCAGTTGAAGCACAAGCCAGATTGCGTTCTGGTTTGGCTATATGTTCCTTAGGCCAGTGTGTTGAAGAGCTTGCCCTCAACAGTATTGATGCTGAAGCAAAATGTGTGGCTGTCAGAGTAAATGTGGAAACCTTCCAAGTTCAAGTGATAGACAATGGATTTGGGATGGGAAGGGATGATGTAGACAAGGTGGGAAATCGTTATTTCACTAGTAAATGCAACTCTGTACAGGACTTGGAGAACCCAAGGTTTTATGGTTTCCGAGGGGAGGCCTTGGCCAGTATAGCTGACATGGCCAGTGCTGTGGAAATTTCATCCAAGAAAAGCAAGTCAGTGAAAACTTTTGTGAAACTCTTTCAGAATGGAAAAGCCCTGAAAGCTTGTGAAGCGGACCTGACTAGACCAAGTGCCGGGACAACAGTAATTGTACACAACCTGTTTAATCAGTTACCTGTCAGGAGGAAATGCATGGATCCTAGACTGGAATTTGAAAAGGTTAGGCAGAGGATAGAAGCTCTGTCACTCATGCACCCTTCCATTTCTTTCTCTTTGAGAAATGATGTTTCTGGTTCCATGGTTCTTCAGCTACCTAAAACCAGAGATGTATGTTCCCGCTTTTGTCAAATTTATGGACTGGGTAAGTCCCAAAAGTTAAGAGAAATAAATTATAAATATAAGGAGTTTGAGCTTAATGGCTATATCAGCTGTGAAGCACATTATAATAAGAATATGCAGTTTTTATTTGTGAACAAAAGGCTAGTTTTAAGGACAAAGTTGAATAAACTCATTGACTTTTTATTAAGAAAAGAAAGTATTATATGCAAGCCAAGGAATGGCTCTGCCAGTAGGCAAATGAATTCAAATCGGTCTAACCCAGAATTCCTCTATGGTATATATGTGATCAATGTGCAGTGCCAGCTCTGTGAGTATGATGTGTGCATGGAGCCAGCAAAAACTCTGATTGAGTTTCAGAACTGGGATACTCTTTTGGTTTGCATTCAAGAAGGAATAAAACAGTTTTTAAAGAAAGAAAACTTATTTATGGAATTATCAAGTGAGGACATTAAGGAATTCAGTGAAGATAATGATTTTAGTTTACTCAGTGCCACTCTTCAGAAGCAAGTGTCCTCTGATGAGAAGTGTGACCAGGTCAGTTTCCAAGAAGCATGTAATAATATTTTGGATTCCTATGAAATGTTTAATTTGCAATCAAAAGCTGTGAAAAGAAAAGCTCCTATAGAAGACATAAACACAGAGAGTTCTAGGGATTCAGATGCTGTCAGAAAAAAGGCAGATTGTTCATTTTTGTACACTTATGAATCAGATGGCCCAGGCCATAGTAAAATGACCGAGTTGTCTTTACAGAACAAAGACAGAACTTGTTCAGAATCAAAGACCTTAGAACAAGAGACAGCTGAAGCATCAGAATCAGGAGAAAATGAGAAACCTAAAAAATCTTGCTTGGAACTTAACTCTTTGGAAAATCCATGTGGAACCAGTTCAGAAATGTCTGCAGGCCCTTTTCAGACATATCACTTTGAGGAGAGTGGAGAAGATCAAGAAATACAGACAGTGAGTACTGCTGTTAATGGCACAGCTGTCAACTTCCTGAAAAATAATAGAATTCAGAATCAACCAGAGAGATTTAAAGATGCTACTGAAATGGAATGCCAACCTCTGGCTTTTGAGACAACATTATTGAGAGTACCCAGTGCTCGGAGAGAGGATGAGAAAAGAAAAAAAGAACCTAGTAATTGTGGAAGAACAAATGTTTTTAGTTATGGACAAGTTAAATTATGTTCCACTGGCTTTATAACTCATGTGGTACAAAATGAGCAAACAAAATCAACCGAAACAGAACATTTATTTAAAAACTGTGTTCAGCCTGGTCCTGTGAGTGCCAAAGAAGCATTTGGAAATAGAACACACCATTCAGTTGAGACTCCAAACACCAAAGATTTAACCAGCACTTTAAGTAAAGAATTTGCTCAACTGCCCAACAAAAAACTGTGCAGAACAAATACAAGTTATAGGGTAGAGAACAAACCTATAGCAACTTACAAAAATTTTGCTATTTTTCAGGAAGGTAGTAAAAAATCACATACAGGTTGCCTTTTACCTGACCCATCCTCTTTCTCTTGGTGTAACCCTGTTTCAAATGGTAGTAAGAGAACAGATGAATTGATGGGTTCCACCAAACCCATAGCTCATAAGAAGCTAAGCTTAAGTTCACAACTAGGATCTTTAGAGAAGTTTAAGAAGCAATATGGGAAGGTTAAGAATCCTCTGAATACTGAAGTGAAGGAAAATAATTTAGAAATCACTACCAATCTCAGTCCTCAGGTTGAACCTGACATTCCATGGAAAGACAAAAACCACGTAGACAACTCTGGTATTTGTAAAATCACTACTGTGAAACATGATGATTCAAATAGTTGTCACCCACCAAGTCACATGTTTTTTTCAGAAAAGTTTCTGTTCTCCAAGGAAGAAGATTGTTTGGAACAACAGATGCCTTGCTTAAAAGAAAGTCCTATAGCTCTAAAGGAGTTACCTCATTTTAACAGAAAGCCTTTGAATGTTGAGAACTCACCTGAATCACTAGCCTCTAAATTATCCAGAATGAAGGGTCCTGAAAGAGAGACTCAGACAACTGAGATGAGGAGTCATTTTAACGAACTTCCACAATCAGATTCCAGTAGGAAAGACAGTGACTTGTGCAGTGGGTTAACCCTAGATTCTTGTAACTTATTTAAAAATGAGCATAAAAAAACAGAAAATGGCATCATCCCAATGTCAGACTTTGGCACACAGGGTAATCCCTTCAATAGTGACAGTGAAATGCATTCTAACAGCAATACAACAGAGAACCCTGTGATACCAGAAACTCCTTTGGTTTTGCCCTATGATAATTCCACAGTTAACAGTAAAGTTTCAGATGTTCTGATAGCTGCAGAACAACAGATTGGAAATCCTGACTCTCCAAATAGAATGTTAATGAGTCAAGTAGAAGATGCCACAGCTGCCCAAAATGGAACTTGTTTTCAGAGTGAAGAATCTATAGCAAGAGCTTGTTCTGGAAATGAAGAGTCCAGCACATGTTCTTCAGGTTGGCAGCAGCATTTTGACGTAGCCCTGGGAAGGATGGTCTACATCAACAAACTCACTGGACTTAGCACATTCATTGCTCCTACTGAGGACGTTCGGGCTGCTTGTACTAAAGATCTGACAACTATGGCTGTGGATGTTCTACTCGAGAATGGTAAGTACGATGTTCATGAATGTTTTTGAAGATGGGAATAATGGCCAAGGAGTAAGAGAATCATTGTCCAAAGAAACTATCTCAACAGAACATTTTGAAGTTTAATTATAAAACGTGTTTTATTGTATATGAAGATTGTCTAGGTCCAATACTATTTTAAGTCTAGAAGTACAATGGAAGAATGATATAGAATGCAAGTGTGTGTGTATATATATATATATATATATATATATATATATATATATATATATATATATGTCTGTGGGTGTGGGTATGTGTAACAGGTGAGACAGTTCTTAATGAAAATGGTGCTATTGATAGTTGAGAAAATCCACAGTGCTTCCCTACCCTACTTTCCCCTCTCTCTTATGTTCTCTTAGAAATTTGTCTTTAAAGTCACCTGCAATGCCAGGGTGGTATTTTTCTGGAAGTAGCTCTCTGCAACTCCCAGGTAAAAGGCCAGAATGGTCCTGTAATCATCCTAGGTTCCCCAGTAAAATCTGTGGCTCAGTACAGTACTATATTTATGAACTTTTTCTTTTTTAAAGAAAATAGGATTTGACCATAAATTTTTGGAATATACATTGAGTATTTTTATAACTATACTTTTCAAATGTACTTTATTATAATATATATGCTAATCCACTTGATCTGTATAAGTGGCTATTATTCAGAAAGACAGTAATGTGGCTTTTAGATCAGACCACAAGGCCATATGGGAGCCTAGGCTAGGACTTCTGAGTTCCTGAGTCTCAGTCAACTTTAAAAGTGACATTGTTTTGGCCAGATGTTGGGAGATGGTAAAACTGATTTCACCTGACAATAATCTTGGTTTTGCATCAGGAGGATAAACGTTTAAATGTGCATCTGTATTAAAAGTCTTGAATGTTGCAAAAGAATGTAAATTTGTATGAAGGTAATTGCAAATTACCTTATAATTTCTCCTTAGTATAAATATCTCTAGCAAGAAGCTCTGATTTATTTAAGGTTAAATAAGATTTTTATTTTTCAATGGTTTCAAGTTTTTTTCCTTGTGAAAAAAATAATCACTGTAGTCACTTTCTAAGTATTAAATAGGAGAAAACTCTTTCCTTTCAATACTGCTCCTGAGACTGTCAGGTTGCTCTTAAAGACACATGTGTTTTTCAATGTATGTAGCTTTATGTCCTGATTTATACTGAATGCTTATCAGAGGTAAAGCTAAGGCACTGGCACCTCATCTTCCTGAAATGCAACTTCTTCTGATATGGTGACAAAAAAAAAAAAAACTTATGTTAAAGTGAGATGGTTGTTGCTAAAACAAAGGGGGGAAATCTTGGCTGCCAGACTCAACATAAGCATCTGTTCCTGTTAAATACATCTAGATATTTAAAACACTTCAACCTACTTAACTTCTGGATTAGTAAGTCTTGTAGTGAACTTCTGACGGTCATGTTAAGTCAGAGATTCGTGATGAAGAATAAAGTCTTTGGGGTCTAGACACTAGTTCCAAGAAGAGATGGCTCCCGAGCACCCACCGTTCACAAGAAGGGTCACCTTGGTGGAAATGGCTGGGGTGTAGCAGGATATCAGGGCGTTGTTGAACCACACATAAAATGTCACAGAAGATGAACTATTAAGAGGTAGATTTAATTGTACAGAAGAGGAGATCTATAAAGATAGTTCTAAGGAGTAGCATCAAGTCTCCAAGCCCTGGCAGTTTTTTTCCTTTAAGATGACTTTAACTCTCTCCTTTCTGTTACCAGTGACAGGGCCTTAGTTCACCTCACATTTAAATTTTATCATTCTGAAATCATCTCTCTCCCGTTTTTGTCCAACGGATTTATCTTTTTGAAATAATAATTTCATCATGTTTTGCCCCTGTTCAAAACTGTCAAATTCAGCATTGTTTCTAAAACTCAAATCTGATATCATCCTTCAGAGATAAGAGTAGAGTTTGGGCCAGATCTTACTGGACTTGGAATTTTATTTTATTTTATTTTTATATGAGCATCAAGCACTTGCTGTATAGAAAGATCTTTAGCTCTAATACTAAAAGTATAGAATTACAGAGCATAATTTTTAACACTTAATTGCAGGTACATTAACTATGGCATGTTTCATGAATTAGAGGAAAACAGGCATTTTTGTCTTGAATTTACTATTGACAGCCTAACCTGAACAGTTCTGCTAAGCAATAATATGTTACAAAGAAAAGTAAAAACCAAACTTTACTGTTGCTTTTTGCCATGTGGTAGTATTTTATACACAGGCTTCGATTTCAGAATACCCTGGATTCAATAGAAAAATCTTTTAAATGAAGCTGTGTACAATAGAAGTCAAAATTTCAGCAGTCAAAATTTAGGCTGTAAAAAGATACATGCAAAAGATACTTTTTTTTGAAAACACTTAACCTTGAACAAAGCACCAAACTACACAAATGCAGAATGAAAACAGCATTTCAACTCCACCAAAAATAGTCATCATAAAAGGTGTAAAATTCACATAATGGACTGGAATTTAAATTGAGAGCTTTTCATTCATTCATCTATTTGTTTATTCACTCATTTATTGATCATTCACACTGTGCTAGGGGCTGCCACATTGCAAATTAACTGACTTTGCTCTCAGGAGTTCACGGTCTATTAGGGAAGACAGCCATCTAAACACAATTATAATATGATGAGATAAATGTTATAATAGACACATACTGGGGACACACATATGTAGACACGTATATTGGGGAGACATGTAAATCGGGGATCAATTTTGAGTCCTCATTCTGTCTTATGTAGGTGGATAATAGGTCTAAGCATTAATGTAGATCCCTAAATTGGCAGAAAAATTTAATTAAAGGACTGACTCAATCTAGTGTTTAGTAGTCTGCTTTATGTCTTAATTCAGTTTGTTTAGAAAGAGAGTTTATGTAACTTAATTTTTTAATAGCTTATTTTTTGAGTTCAAATGTCTAGGTTTTTCTTTTTGATATTTAGGATCTCAGTACAGGTGTCATCCTTTTAGAAGCGACCTCGTTCTTCCTTTCCTTCCTAGAGCTCCGGAAGAGAGGATTGTGATGAGACAGAATAACAGAGGTAGGGGCATTAACAGAGCTTGCCGGGACATCTAGTACATACCGTGCCACCTAACTCAAAGAAGACAAAGCACGGTTGGTTATTAAGCTTGATCAGTGCCAGCTGTGCCTTCCTGGAACCAGCAACTCCCCATGGTCCTATTTAACAGCAGAACTAAGTAATTCAGTACATGCACTTAGATTAGAAATTACTTTTCCAGACGAAGTCAGAACTAGGTGATTATGCACAGTCTGTGGTGTCTTGTGATTGAGAAAATGTTTCTTAGTTTTAAATACTGGAGTAGATGAGTTGACTCCATATTGCAGTAGTCTTATATAAGCAAAATTCTGAATTCTTATCTGCAAAAAAAGCTAGACATTATTTTTCTTTTGTTTCTAAAAATAGATAAGGTATATATTTTTACCTAAATACCTGTATTTTTGTGCTGGGTCTTTACCTATTTGAAGCAGTTTCTTTGGGACTTGTATTCTGAAATATCTCCTGGAAAGAGTTTGGAGGAAAAGCTATAATGCCAGAAGACAGTCATCAACTCAAGTTTAAAAAGTAACAGATCAAAACAATTTAGAGATACAGCAAACACTGCACTTTTGTAGAATATCGGAACATGTGTCTGATCTTTGGTCTTGAGGCTACACCACACCAAGCATGAAACACCATTTGGCCTCTTCCTTGAGGTTCTTGATGCCAATTTTACCTGTCCCATTTTGCTCTAGATACTGGAGGTGATGCTGTGGGTCGCGAATCGCTTCAGTCTTTGTTCTCAGAATGGCACAATCCAGTATTTGCCCGTTATCCAGAGGTAGGTCTGCAGAAATTTTTCTTCGCTTGTTATTTAAAAATGTAAATTGCATTTAAATTGAGTATGGGCATGAATGACTATATTGATTTGTAATTATGAATGGAAAGTGAGGATGTTTCCAGATAATTTATTTGGAAATTAATATTTAATGCAGAGTGGAGGAATCAGAATTCATAGCATTTTGGGAGCTTAGACATTTTGGATTAGACATATGTAATCTGAATGGCAAATGTGTCTACCACTCTCACAAACCCTGACTTGTAGCTTTGGCAAAGTATTTAGGGTGGTGGTGATAAAAACTGTTATAATTAGATAACGCAGTGAATCTTCTGCTGGAGGAACAGTTCATCACTGGACCTGAGTGTCTGTCCTCTCCTCAGTGGGTTATCACAGAATGTGCTCAGTGTGTTGTAATAAGGATGCAGAGTAGATGAGCATTTGATTACTGATTCATCAGTTAAGATCTAAGGCCTTGCTCATGGAGCACAGACAAATTGTTATTCTGAAACAATATTGGGTTTTGTCAGTAATTTTGTTTATAAACAAAAATTATTATTTAAGAGTAATAATTCACAAAGCCTTTTGCATTTTCATAAGTTCCCGGAATTTAACCCCCTTCTAATAGGTTCTGTGAAAAATGAATGTTTTTAAAGCACTTTGAGATCGTTGATAGAACAGTCCTGCAGGTATAAAAGATTACAATGTAAATGACGTTTGTGCTGGGTCTTTCCAGGTTGCTGTTGATGTAAGCAGCGGCCAGGCTGAGAGCCTAGCAGTTAAAATTCACAACATCTTACATCCTTACCGCTTCACCAAAGAAATGATTCATTCGGTGCAGGTAAAAAAACTGACTTTGAAATCTCATTAAACTAGACTAACTTGTGAAATTGGATTTATTTAATGACATAGACCACCCTGGTCAAGGCACATATATTTAAAAAAAAAAATCTTACTGGAACTTTTATCATCAGAAGAAAAAGTAAAGGACTGATTATAATTACAAAGAAAAAAATGTCCTTGGTAGTGTGAGCAGGTTTGGAGGGATGCTTTATGGGTTCAGGCTCACAATTTCAAGGATTATATATTGACTGTATATTTTGACAATAGCTTATAAATCAACTAAGTACTGTAGAGACATTGTCCTTAAATGTGCAACAATGCCCCTTTTAACATCACCCTCTATTGTATGAGGCTTCAGATGACATGGCTTAGGAGACCCAAGATTGAGGAGCTCCATGAACAGAAGGGACCCCTTTCTCAACCACTTTTCTGCTTTGCCCTCTGTCTACACCACTCAGGCTGTCCTCGCCTCCTTGTTTTCCATACAGAAATAAACTAGGAACTTAGACACATCTGGGTAGAGAGGAGCCACCAAGCTCTAAAGCCACCGGTGGGTTTTAACTTACTGCTTTAATGAACTAGCTCCTTCAGAATGGTTTTCCTTGCTTTTGCACAAATTTTCCAAATTTTTTTAGCTCTATTTTGTTAGCAGTCTCTGGTCATATTAATAATTCTCTAGTCATATTACCGATTAATGTGAGTCATTCTGTTGGGAACATTTCAAGTCTACTCTGAAGTTCTATTAGCATAACCCTCTTAGATGCCTTCGTCTGTGTTCCCTTGTAGTTTCCTTCCTTTAACATGCCATAAAAATGTCTCCTGGTCTCTCTACTTGCCCATTCTTTCATCCTTTCTAATGACTCCCTCAGGTCCATGAGCACCTGTCCTCGGTCTTAGATACGAATGTTATAATGCAGGTGACTCTAAATGAAGTACAGTTTTGTCTCTCTCTATGCAGATAAACTTTTGTTAGTTTTTATTTAGTATTGTACCACTTATTTGAATGTCTGCCAGGTTCTCCAGCAAGTGGATAACAAGTTTATTGCCTGTTTAATGAGCACTAAGACTGAAGAGAATGGTGATGAAGGTAAGAATGGAGTTTAGCCTCAATAACCAGCTGGTCTTCTGATAGCCTCCTTTTAAGATTATTTTTTATATACAATGTAGTTTCAGTCATTTGGACAGATTAGGGAAACCCAATCTAAATTAAATTTAGTATTTAATTAAATATTATGAAACAACAGTTTTAAAGTGCATTCAGTTTTATATATACACATAGAGATATAATTATATAAGATACATGTTGAACTTGTTTAACAGTGGTTACCTTGGGAATGAGAATGGAAGTGGTCAAGGAGGAAATTTCATCTTTTACTCTTTAAAATATTTTATATTGTTTGACTTTTAATAATATTTTAATGTGTTCCCTGTACAATAATAGAAAGTTTATATAATGAACTCTGCTAGGTTTGTCAACAGTTACAATCTCTTGGTGACCTGCTTTAATAAGACAGTAATAGTTTATAAGTAATAATATAACTCATTCAACAAATATTGACTTCAGTGTCTATGGCATGCCAGAGACTGTGCTAGGGATACAATGGTGGGAAAAAATGTACATGCGAGAGAAATAGATGATCACACAAACATTAAAATTTTAACTCTAGCTAGCGTTATGGAGGAGAGAAACAAGATGCTGTAAGAACCTGTAATTGGAGATTTGATTTTGTCACGGAGATCAGGGAAGATTTTCTGGGTAAAGTGAGATCTGGAGTATGAGTATGGGTTAACTAGATAAAGAAGAGATGGAGGAATATTCTGGACAGAGAGAATAACGAATGCAATTTGTGCTTTCCTCTTTAGTAATAGGAAGCAGGGCAAGCCCTTCCTAGTGTGAGAGCAAGGAGCCAAGGCTAGAGACGTAGGTTGCAGCCAGGTATTAAATGCCAGTTACAAGCTTTGTCTTCGTCCCAGCACCAGTTGGAAACAATTGAAAGCTTCTAGTTTTCTTTATCATTGTTTGTTTTCACAGCAGCACGTGTCGCATCACATTTGCATTTTGAAAATATTGCTGTGGCTGCAGTGTGGAGCGGGGATTGGGTGTGAAGGTGGAGTCCTAGTAACTGCAGAGAGACTGTTAGGAGGATATTGCAATACCTAAGAAATGATGGTTAGCCAGGACCAGAGTGGCCTAGAGAGAAGAATATTTAGGAGATATAGTCAACAGGACTTGGTGATGGATTGGATATGGGGAAGGTATATCAAAGATGACTCTTGGTTTTCTAACCTCCATAACAAAGTGAATGATGTTGCAGGACCAGGTTGGAGGAGAAGCAGGCAGGGAAGGTGAAAGTCATGAGTTCAGTCTGCAGTCCCTTTGAAATGATCAGGAAGAAATGTCAAGAACGTGGTTGGATATTACAGGTCTAGGATTAGGGGAGTATTCTGACATGGAGATCTAAATCTGAGTTGTCAGCATAAAGTTGGTCATTGAAGTCATGGGCAAAAATTGTGTCATTTAGAGGAAGAGTGAAGAGTGAGGAGAAAAGAGATTCTGAATCTAGGATAATTCCATCATTTAATAGCTGGGTAGAAAAGGGTGAACCAGCAAGAGAGGTTATGGAGGAACAGAGAAATAGGAAGAAAATAGGCAAAGGTTGTGTTGCAAAGCCAAGACTTTGTACTAAGTGCTGCCGAGAGGTTAAGTAAGATGAGGACCAAAAATATCAGTTAGATTTCCTGACAGTGAAGGCCAAGGACTTCAGCAAATGAGAGCTGTTTCAGAGAGGAGATGATAGGGCAGGATGCTGACAGGCTATAGAAATCTGTGATGTGGGAGAGGATGAGAGAAGGCTTTTTTTTTTTTTTTAACTGGGAGACCCTTGAGCTATTCTTGAGCCATTTATAAGGAATGCTTGATCCTGTAAGGTTCTGGAAAAGGCCTCAGTGGCTGAGAGCCCTGAGCACCACAGGAGGAGTTGGCTCCCAAAGGGTAGATCTGCAGGCGAGGGCTTCTAAAGTTTGAAAGTAGTTCATTCTCTTTGTATTTCAAAATATTTCCTTTTATCTTATTTACAGTATAAATTTATTTAGTAAATGTTATAACATATCAAAGGCAAACTAACCAAAAGTTCTGTCATAATTATAATAAATACAGAATTAGTGAAGGTTAAATTCTATGCTTTTACTGTTTCTAGAAATAGGTTTTTTTCCTAAAGTTTGGATTACCTGGAATTCTTTGTTGGTTAATACAAAATCTCTAATAATGGCACCAGAGGTGGGTGGAGCCACAGAATCTGCAGTTATTAAAGAAGTAAAAGGGACCTATTTAAATTTCTCAAGATTCTAAATTTTTATTGTACTGGTTAGCTGCCACCAAGGAATATTTTTAGATAAAAACACTTTTCTAAATCAAAATGTATGTGTTTTTATTGTTGCTCATGAATACCAAAAGCAACCTATTCCTGTAATTGGCTTACTTTTATTTTAACATTTGCACATATTTTTGTAATGGACAAATACATTACTGTTTTAAATTATAGTGAAGGTAATGCCACATAATGGTAGTTTTTATTGCCTGTTTCCACCTACAATAAAATACAGTTATGATACCCTAAGGAACAAAGATTCATTAATTTATTCTGTAAATATTTATTGAGCACCTATTATGTGCCTAGTGCTGCTATACATGCTGGGAATATAACAGACAAAAATCCTTGTCCTTACGAACCTTCTATTCAGTTGTTTTGCAATACCAAAAATACAGCTCTGACATGAGTAAATTACCTTCATGTATCCTACTTCATTCAAGAAGAGAAACTGTGAACATTTTGTAGACTATAAATCATTCCTCCAGAGTCAGGTGCAGGACTGATTTCTTAGGGTCCTTGACTCTTGGTAATTCACATTGGCTCTAGTCTCAAGTTTGAGGTTACGCCCTCACAATTTATTATTTATTCCATTGTTTTGCCCAATACAGGATGTTCAGTATTCATCACAACCAGCTGCAACTCCTGTCCTCAAAGGAGTTTAAAATTCAGCATTTTGGGGCCAGTTCTGTGGTTGAACATGCTGTCAGAAAAATTATTATCCTTCTTTTTTTTAAAGTCTGAAGCTCTTCTGCCTTGAATTTGATGGTTTTGTAGAAACAAGTTTTTAATCTTAAGTAGAAATAGGAAAAACAAGTATTATCTATTTTTGTCAAATTCAAGGGGAAAATTTTTATTTCAATATAATCAATAACAATAAACCTCAACCCTTTGGCCAAAAGTAGTAAAATTACAAGCTAAAAAGATGTACTAATGTAACTGAGAATCAGTTGTCCTGTCAGTGAGAAAGGGATTTCCCTGTAGATTGGCTTTGGGGTTAGGACATTCTGCTCCTCTCTTGTACTTGAGAGTCGACTTTGGTTCAGAATGAATAGTTGAGTAGTTGTGACAGAAACTATTGTCCCCAAATCCTAAAATATTTGCTGTCTGGACCTTCAAAAAAATTGCTGACCTCTGATCTAAAGTGTAGTGGAATTACATTCTTTGTGAGTCCCAGAGTAGCTTGCAAATCAAGGTGAGCTGACTAATAATGTGTGTTTTAATGATCCTTCAGTGTATCAAATTTGAATTAATAAAACAAAATCAGCATTTAAACATTAAGAATGTAGGGCTTTCACCTTGTTTTATAAATGAAATACTGATGAGCTAAAGGGTTTTTCATCAGGGATATATTTGTTGTAGTTTTTCCCATAATTTCAATTTTTTAAGAAATAAAAGATAATTGTTACTACTCAGTTTGTATGCTTCTCTTATGCTCTTGTTGTTAAGTAGTTTGAATTAACCTTTTTCTCCCTCAACACAACATGATTATTTTAATAATCTTGATGTGAGAATTTGAAACCCGAGTCGTCCTTGCTGATCTTCTAGGTGGACACCTGCTAGTCTTGGTGGACCAACATGCTGCCCATGAGCGCATCCGATTGGAGCAGCTTATCATTGGTAAGAATCTGCTGAGGACTAGAAAATACTAAGACTCTCCAGTAGAATATACTTGAAAGAATTTTTCTACCTGTGACTATTGTGAAAAAAGATGAACTGTATACTTAAAAAATTAAGCTGAAGTCTGCTGGTATGGCTTCTTTTATAACTGAAAGAATGTTTAAAGTGAATGTAGTTCACTTTACTAATTCAAACTGGTGGGTCTTACGTGGTCAAATGCATATTTGCCACCTGTTTATCATTAACCCTGAGATTTGGCTACTTTGCTATGACACAAAGATCTGCACCTCCATATGCCCATATGATCATGGTAGACCTTCTTCACCATTCATCAGGCAGGGACCCCCAGCAGCTCAGAAGGACCAATATATTGTTTTTGTTTTAAAATTTAATTTGGTTTTGAGTAGGTGATATAATCAAATAGGTTTAAGTCTGAAAGCTACAAAAGGGAATATAATAAAAGTCTCCTTTCTACCCTTGTCCTTCATCCATACTAGTTTCTCTCCCTAGAGGCAGCCTGTATCACTAATTTGGTATGTAGTCTTCCAAAGTCAATATGTGCTTTTTAATCTCTGCTGCTACCTTTTTTCTCATCATGAGGCATTGTGTTCCCCAAGATGTAAAATACCAGGAAAATCTTTACTCCTATAGTCAAGTAATAAAAAACAAAGCAAAACAAAACAAAACAAAGCAAAACAAAACAAAAACCTGAATGTTAAAGAGTTAGGTGAGGACCTAGGGAAGTATTTCATGAATGAGAATGACAATGATGTTACTTCCATGTTCACTTTTCCTTATAAAATGAAGATACAGTAAAAACAGTGTTAGAAAAAAATAATTAATTAATAGGCCCTGGACCATTGGAGAATAGTACTAAGTCTCTTTAGAGACTTGGAAATCCTTCTAAAGGAATGGGGAAGCCTTCTTGAACCTTTGGGTTGTGTAGTAAACCTCTTTTACTTCCCTAGTAAGCCACATTAGTCAACCTGTGTTATTAAAACATTTGTTGACTATCTACAGGAAAATTGCATTATTCATTTGAATGTAAGATTTAAGTCTTACATTTCTTATTTTAGCAAATACTGCTAAAATGAATAAACAAACTAGATATTTACTAGTTTGACTTTAATAATGGAAATTCAAAGCCTAAAACTGAATATTGAATGCACTGCTAAGCACTATAATAATTCCAGGCCTGTGCCTTCCTTCTTACCTGAATCTAGAAGACGTTACTTCCTGTTCTTAACCCATTCATCTTTCTCCCAATAGATTCCTATGAGAAGCAACAGCCACAAGGCTCTGGTCGAAAAAAGTTATTGTCTTCCACTATAAGTCCTCCACTAGAGGTAACAGTGACAGAGGAACAAAGGAGACTCTTACGGTTAGTACCACCACGAGGATGTGATGTTGACGATGCACATCCTCACAGTACTTCTGTGAGGTACAAGCATAACTGCTGTTCCTTTTTTCAGATGAGGCACTGAGACCAAAAGAGGTTACATGACTTGTTCAAGGTCATAACAACTATTAAGCGGTGGAGCAGACACTAAAATGCAGGTTGTCTGAATCCAGATGCTGTTCTTTCCACTGTATCACAGCTGTTGAGTATAGGATAGAGTTTCCCTGATAATTTTTTCCAGCAGTTGGCTTAGAATACTCTTAACACTTCTTGGAACGGTCAGTATTTATGCTGTGCTGTTTCTGAAAGCGAAGTTACTACAGTAATTGTTTCCATTCTGCTCTGCCTTAGTGCACTGTAGGTTCTTAGTTTTCATTACCATAATCGTACTGGGAAGAAAGTAAAACACTGGGCCACAAGGACGGAGCAAATCAAGATAGGACATTTTCCCACTTTGGGGCGGCACAAATAATTGGAAATGAAATAGAGAATTGTCTCTAAATTTGTTTAAGGTTTGGGACTATGCGACTGCCAATATATCTTTTTCCTTGGGGCATAATTTATATTAGAGGCAGATCCATTTATTTACATCCCGTTAATCAGGACTTCTCATTTCCTCAGGCTGTTAATTACTGCTCTGCTTTAATGCTGATTCAAAACATTCTCAGCACTTTTATTTGTGCCAAACTTCTTTAAGTGCCAGCAAGAAGTTAGCAATTCCTCAGTGAAGAGTAAAAATTTAGGAACAGGAAATAGAAATAAATTGATTGTCTCAATGGAAAAGAGAAAAAAAAAGAAGAAGAAGAAAGTTACTGTAATTCAAAAAGGAAATTTGATAGTAAAATCCTAAGTAAACAATCGTAAGTGTGGGAAACCAGTACAACGTTTAAAGCTTTGTGCAGCTTTTGAGAAGTTATCACGTATTTGGAACCAGTACTGAAATGTGAACAAAGTAATTCTTTTACATTTGAGGTTATTTATTTAGGTGTTACCAGAAAAACCTGGAAGATCTGGGCCTTGAAATCATATTTCCAGATGCTAGTGATTCTCTGGTCCTTGTAGGAAAAGTACCACTCTGTTTTGTAGAAAGAGAAGCCAATGAACTTCGAAGAGGAAGATCTACTGTGACCAAGAGCATTGTGGAGGTAAGACGTGGCTGCAGATGCTAAGCAAACTGCTGAGTGCTAGTAAGCGCCCGTATTGTTTAGAAATTCTCTATATTCATATCTTATTCAACAAGCATTTATGAGATACCTGCTGTGTGCCAAGTGCTGGCGATTCAAAGATGAATTAATTAGCTCAAGGTGAGGAAGAAGGATGTTTAATAATTATAATACAGTGAAATTTGGCCAGCAGAGGTATGTTCAAAAGCGCTTTAGAAATACAGAATGTTTACTGTGCCCAGGAGGTTGGAGGTCAAGGAAACTGTCACAGAAAAGCGTTTTTTGCTTGTTTTTAGGAAAAGTCTTGTAGAACAGTAGGAGCCTGCCAAGTACAGAGAGGGGAGAAGGGTATTTTAGACAGAATAACAGATGTCAGAGCCTTGAAGCCGATCCTGTGTTTAAGGAACTGCCAATATATATGGTTCAAATTAAAATATACAAAGGGTGGTGGTGGGCCTAGATGAGGCTAGATAGGTTGTCAAGGCCAACCTATAAAGGGATTTAGTATATTCAGCTAAGCAGTTTGCATTTCATCCCATAGGCAGCCAATGAAGAAGAGTAAAATACATTTTAGCATTACATTTTAAATATTAGAAAACAGGAAAGGAGGAAAGAAAAGGCAACAAAGACAAACTAAATTGTGTTTTTTTTTTAATTTTTAAAAAAATTACTCTCCACATCTATTAGAGTATTCTTTATGTCTTTTTTTTTCCCTCTGCTGGTTTAGAATTTGAATTTTAGCTTGCATACTTAACACAGTTTAAAGGTAATTCATTTCTTTATTCTCTTCCTAAACTGTGCACAAACCTTACCACCCTTTATCCTCTATCACTCTTCTCCCGTCTTTCATCTTTTGCCTATTTTAATTCCACCTTGTTTTTAATCCTCCTGGTAGTCATTAATTTTATAGTCAGCGTTTATTTAGATCAACCAAAATGTTTTCCAGTCTTTGTTCGCTGTTGCTTCTTGCATCCTTATTCTTTGTGTTCGGTGTTCTCTTTTTTGTTGAAGTAAATCTCTTAAAAGTTCTTACAGTAAGAGTCAATGAATAATAAACTGTCTCTGAAAATATCTTTATTTTGCCTTCACATTTGCATGATTGCCTAGCTAAAAATAGAAATAGAAATCTATATTCTTATTTATGCCTCAAGCATTTCAAAAATATTCCATTACTTTTGACATTCTATTTTTGCTGTTGAAGTCCATTGTCAACCTAATTATCATTACTTTGTAGGTAACCTGATTTTCTCTTGGGTTGCTTTCAAGATTTTCTCTTTGTCTTTTGTATTTTGCAGTTTTCCTGTGATGTATCTTTGTATTTATTTTGATTTCCTTCTTGAGATTCATCTTATTTCTTCAATTTGGAAAATATACAGTTATTATCACTGCAAACATTGCTTCTCCCCCCCCCCAAGGATCTCTTAGAAATCCTGTCAGATCTCTACTGGACCTTGTCTTTCTATCCTCCATGTCTTTTAACTTCTTTTTCATATTTCCCATGGTTTTATCTCTCTGTGATACATTCTAGAAAACTCATTCAACTTACAGTAAACTAAATTTTCCTCTTCTTCTACTATTTAATTAGATGTTTAACTTGTCCACTGGGTTTTTTATTTCAATAACTATATTTTTCCCCAGAATTTTAATTTGGTTCTTTCTCAAATCTATCTGTTAATTTGGTTCTTTCTCAAATCTATCTGTTCTTTTTTTATGGTATCCTATTTTATTCGTTGTGGTTTCTTAACTCCTTTGTTTCTAGTTCTTTCTGTTTGGAGCACAAGCAAATCCACATCAACTTGGCCTACCATTTTTATCCAAAAATCTGAGTTACTTTAGTAATATCTAACAACAAAAAGTAGAAGATACATTTAGTGGATAAATTGTGGGATAGATGGATGTGGGAAAGATTTGAGGTAGGGAGAGTGGTTGAGAGGCTATTGCACTGGTGCAAACAAGGGAGGATGAGGATTTGACTAAGACAGTAGCAATGGGATTAGAGAGGAGGGGCATATTTGAAACATAATTTGGAAGACGGAATCAATAGGATCTGGTGAGTAATAGAATATAAAAGAGATAAAAGAGAAAAGTAAGTAATGATTTGAGGGTTCTTTCTTGGATGACTGGAGGGATGGTGGTGCCATTGACATAAAAAGGAAATAGAGGAGGAAGACTACAGCTGGCTGGGGAGTGAGGTTGTGAGTCTAGGTTTAGACACGCTGAATGTGCCATCAAATGGAGATGTGCAATGGATAGACAGAATTCCAGATCTAGCACTTGGGAAAGAAGTCTGGGCTGTAGTATCTATTTGGAGGTTAACAGTATCCAGTTGACCCTTGAACAGCATGGGGTTAAACTGTGAAGGTCTACTTATATGTGAGTTTTTAAAAATTAATACATACTACAGTACTCAGAATCCATGTTTGGTTGAATTCCAAGATGTAGAACCAAGGATACAGAAGGCTGACTGTAAGGTTGTACCAGGATTTTCTATTGCGTAGGGCGTTGGTGCCCTAACTCCTGCATTGTTCAAGGGTCAACTGTATATATTTTGATAATATCAGAAGCTGGAGAAGGGTCTAAAAGAAGTGAGATTGTCCAGGGAGAATATAAAGAAAAAAAAAAGAGCAAAGGGTGGAGTCTGTGGAACACCAGCATTCAGGGTGTATATGTTTCAGCAAAGGTCTGGAAAGCTACTGCTGTAAAGGATGACTGAAAATATTTGGTCAGAGAGGGAGGGGAAGACTGGGAAAAAGTAATATTGCCAAAGCCAAGGGAAGTTTTAAGCAAGAAGGGAACGGTCAACAATGGCTAGAGAGTAAAAGCCTGAAAAGCTGGATTTGGCTGTCATGGGGACGTTGCCTGCCTTGGAATCTATTAGGGGTTGAGGGATGGGGAAGAGGAGACAGAGTGCAGTGGGTCAGGAGAGAAGGGAGAAAGGGGAGCTAGGTAGGCCGCTCTTTCAAGAACTCTAGATGAGCCGATAGCTAAAGGTTAGGGGTCTCGGGAAGTATGGGGCAGGATACAGGTGGAGGAGAGATTTTTGTTTGTTTTCAGATGGGAGAGACTTGAGCATGTTTGTAAGCCAAGCATGAGAAGACATTTGAGAGGAGAGGCAGCTAACGTGCCAGCTTTGGGATCACCTTGACTGTACCCTTCCCAGAATTGCTCTTTGATCAGACCACCTCTGCTTGGCTTTCAGCAGCACTCTTTTCTCCCAGCAGAGCTTATTTTCTCCAAGGCTCCTCCTCCAAATTGTCTTAAATCCAAAAGATAGGATCTGTTAGAATCTTTTATTGTAATTTAATCCTTTAGTATTTAACCAGAAAATTATCATGAAAACTTTCCTAAAGCGACTTCAAAGACTACTAGTAAGAAATTTACCTCAAATTGAAACAAAGCTTAGGGTTTCAGAAAAATCTTGATTATGTTAAGTCAGGCTGATCAGGAGAGATTTTGTTGATTCTGAAGGAAGCTGGAACAGTTCTGGCATCTTGGAGAGGAGGTAGCTACTTGGATCCTAGCAGCTGAAAGGATCCAAATAGCGATCTAATACATCTTTCTATCAAGGTCTATCCTCTAGCCTAATGAATAAGCCTTTTGAAGATTATTTAAATTATCTAGCATTAATTGAACCACCAAATTATGAAATGAATAGAGAAAAAGATCCTTCTCCCCTTCTCCAGACTTACAAGTCCAGATGCATAAATACAAGAGAGAATAGCAAAGAAGTCAGGTTTGATCTGTATCCACAATGAACTTTGTTAGTGGGTCAGGTATTATGAGACATCTTTCTGTTTAGGTTTGTATGGAAAAATATGTAACTTTTAAAAAATATATAGTGTCTACCACCTAGCTCTTGGTAACTGTGCTCATCTATAAGTATGGTGGACTAGTGTGTAAATGAGGAAGGGGAGGGAATTTTCTTCTGAGCCTGGTTTAAAAAGAAATGTACTATGTTGTAATCCTGGAAGCTAATTTATACATAGCCTTTCTAGGAGTAAAGATATCCTGTGCTTTCTTACAAATAAATTATTAAATGTGCCATATCTCAAAACAGTTTTCAACCTCCAGAGGTTAAACAAATTGGTAGCATGACATAGTGTCTGCTTTAAATTTCTTTAAAGTCCTTTTGTAAATATTAACATCTGCAGGGATATAACTATTGAAAAGGTGACCCTCAGGACAGAGATATGCAAAGGAGGAGAAACTTTTCAACAGAATGCCTCAGAACATAAGATTTTTTGACCTGAAGGGAATTGCCATACACACACGCGCGCGCACACACACACACACACGCCTGTGAATTGTCACACAGACACAAAAAAGCCTGCGGGAACTAAGTGACTGTTTATGTTTATGATATTTAAGCAAGTGTTGAGCTGAGTGCAGTCATGTTGATGACTGGTGTATATTTATTCTGTTTATGCGCTGTATTACATGTGTTCCGGCCAAGATTATAAATACAAACAGACAGCCTCTTACTGAGAAGCCTCCCTGAAATTTAGTTGAGTCATTACGGCTACCAGTTACATAACCTCATGAGTTGGTGTGCTATCTCTGGAAGAAGCTTCAGTAGCTAAATATATTCTCTGTTCAGTAAGTTTTTTCAGTTGTCTTGCTATTTCATATTCAGAATGCCTTACAACAAATAAATTATTTACACCTAAGTGCTATAATGCTGGAACCCTCTTCTTCAAGAGACATATTTTAAAGAAGAAAATTGGGATGTTTTGTAAACTATCAAAGGGCAGTTATAACATAATAGTAGAGTAACAGCTGTTCTCCTTTTCTCTTTGTAGGAATTTATTCGAGAACAAGTGGAGGTAGGCTTTTCTCTTATTTTGGGGTTTCATACAGAGGCACCACACACACAAGGCTCCATTGTCCCATTTGCTTTTCCATTAATAAAGAATGTGTTTTTGCATCAGCTACTCCAGACCACAGGAGGCATCCAAAGGACTTTGCCACTAACTGTCCAGAAGGTGTTGGCCTCCCAAGCCTGCCATGGTAAGACTCTCAGCACACCAGCTCCTGAGTGCCTCTGCTTGCGAAGCACTGGCAGGTACCCAGTTATGAAAGGAGTGGAAGGCACATTTACCACCCACCTCTTAGAGGGTACAATTTAGATCAAGAAACTGAGTACACTAAAAAGGAACACTAAAAAATTGCTTTTACAAAGCAAAATAGCAACATGTGTATTGACCATAATGCAGACTGACTTATTTGAGTGGGAGTAGCTCCTAGAGGAGATGCATTTGAGTCAAGTTTTGAATGAGCTGAGGGACATGGATTCATGGGATGGAAGGGAAAGTTTACTACAGGGAGAGGAAATATACTGTGCAGAGATCCAGAGGCAGAAACAAATTAGTTATATGAGGAGCAGCAGAAAATATCAAGAATGAGGCTGGTAAGAAAGCATAGAAGGCTGCAAGGTCACAACAAAACCTTTAGATTTCATACAGAAGGCAAGAATCATTGGGGGGTAATACGATAAAATATAGAAAAGGGTATTGGAGGACTTTAGGGATCATGACAGCTACTGAATACCCTGCAACAATCATACGACCATGGTGGGGTCTCCACTCCAGACCCTTCCTCCATTTGATCTCCCCATAATCTCTCTCTTCACTTGCTGTCTTTTCTGGCTTTGTAACCTCTGTCCCTCATTCATTTGTTTCCTGCAAATATGTAAACTCCTTCACCCCTTTATCCTATCTTTATTCCTCATGTCTGCTCTTATCACCAGATCTCATCACCTCTACCTTCATAATGCATCTTAAATGTCTGTGATGTGACCTGTTTCCACTGCCACCTCCCTAGTTCTTGCCACTGTTGAGTCCTCATACTTTGTCTTCCTACATCTATCCTGGCTCCCCTTCAAGCCATTCTTCCCTTAGCACCCAGAGGAATCTTTTTTTTTTTAATTGAAGTATAGTCAGTTACAATGTGTCGATTTCTGGTGTACAGCACAATGTCCCAGTCATGCATATACCTACATGTATTTTTTTTCATATTCTTTTTCATTAAAGGTTATTACAAGATATTGAATATAGTACTCTGTGCTATACAGAAAAGATTTTTAAATCTATTTTTATATATAATGGCTAACATTTGCAAATCTCAAACTCCCAAATTTATCCCTTCCCACCCTCTTTCCCCTGGTAACCATAAGATTGTTCACTGTGTCTGCAAGTCTGTTTCTATTTTGTAGATGATTTCATTAGTGTCCAGAGGAATCTTTTTGAAATATTCCTCTGAGCACATCATTCTCCTAGCAAAAACATGTCCGTGACTACCTACTGTTCTTAGGATAAACATTTTATTCTTTACCGTGTCCTCCAGGGGTCTGCATGGTCTGGCCTCAGCCTGCCTCTCCAGTCTCTTCTCACATCACCCTCCACCTTGCCCTTCACATTCCACATGCTTCCTGGTCTTAGTCTTGTGTGCTGAATTCTCCATTTGCCCTTTTCCTCTTTCTGAAACGCCTCTCTGCTCATTCTTCAACTAGCCATGTGTTTCTTAACCTAAGAACTCAGATTAAATATCATTTTCTTTCCTAATTAAAAAAAAAAATATATATATATATATAATCTTGCCAGGAAAGCCTTTCTCCTAAACTGGGTTTGGTCTTCCTGTTTTATATTATTTGACATTCTATATTTTATAGTACTTATATTTATAATTTAAATTCTTGTGTAATTATTTGCTTACTGTTTGTCTCACCTGTTAGACTGTAAGCTCCATGACGGTAGAGATCATCCATCTCATTCACTGCCTGGCATAGCTCCAGCACAGAGTACATACTTAATAAATATATGTCGATTGTGTGAATTAATGTATGCGTAAAGGTAGGTTCTGACAATATGGGACTTACGAGTAGGAAGATTATGATAGAAACAGAAAAGAGAAGCAAATAAAATGGACATTGTTGGGGGAGGGTATAGCTCAGTGACAGAGTACATGCTTAGCATGCACAAGGTCCTGGGATCAATCCCCAGTGCCTCCATTTGAAAAGAAAAATTAAAAATAAATAAATAAACCTAATTGCCCCCCCCCAAAAAATGGACATTGTAAGGAAACAGAAATCTTGGTGATAGATTGGCCCTGGATGAAAGGTGACTTCGATTTCACTGTAAGAAGTAGGCAAAAGTATTACTCTTGCCTCTTTGAAAAAAACTCTGAAGTCAAAATCCTAACAAGTTAAGGAATGCCTGCTACAGGGATTAGGAAGACAACGACTCCATAAGGAAAAGCTGAGAGACAGGTCAGTCCTGAAGCCTTAGTTTCATCTGTGGATGTAAGTGCCAGTTTCAAGCAGTATTAAACATGAAAGAAGCCTAAGAACCATCTTGCTCTTCCCAGATATTCGGCTCTGACCCAGGGTCAGCACTGGTTTCCTGCCATACCACACCATACCTGTTGTTCCTGTCTTTCATTTAGGGGCCATTAAGTTTAATGATGTCCTGAGCCTAGAGGATAGCTGTCGCCTCATTGAAGCTCTGTCCTGCTGCCAGCTGCCGTTCCAGTGTGCTCATGGCAGGCCCTCCATGCTGCCATTAGCTGACATTGACCACTTGGAGCAGGAAATCCAGGTACAGTAATGACTCACAGGAGACTAGCTCCTGTTATCCAAATGTAATTTGTCTTAATCCTTTCTCAAATATAAGAGTTTTGAAAAATAAGCACTGGAGGCTTTATATAAAGTCTCACCATTTCATCTTCTAGCTCAAATTCAAAATGGATTTTAGGCTGAACTGTTAGATTATACACATGATGACTGTATTTTTCAAGCTTCACACATGTACAGACTGACGTATCCTGAACATCTGCTGCCTACTGGCTTTAGGTTTGATGAGACGCAGAAGTTCTCTCTGGGGCTACAAGTCAGTAGAAACACAGCGATGACCTTCTGGCAATTGTAGCCTAAACAGCCAGTTGCTTGACAGTACTTGCTGGAAATGGTAGCCATCTCCAAGCATCTCTAGAGTAATGATTTGAGGATCATTGGGCAGGGAACCAAGTTTAGGAGATTTTCACATTATGCTTTGGCCCTGATTACTCAGCAGTCCAGGAACAATGATGTGGATAATGCAATAAAGGCACTGAGTGGTTTAAATTAAAAAACATGTTCTATCCTTGTTATAAACTTAAATGAAATAGAACATGAGAACATAATAGGAATGTCTATGTTGCCGCTTTCCAAAATCTTTTCTTTTGCTTAACTCTCCTGCCAAGGGCTATAAAGTCTTTTCTTGCATGGCGTTTTCAGGTACTAATGTTTGCTGACTCAGCTAGTAGATTCTGCTCCATTAGGAACTTTTTTGGGGGAGGGTATAGCTCAGGTGTAGAGTGCTTGCCTAGCACGCACAAGGTCCTGGGTTCAATTCCTACTACCTACATTAAATAAATAAATAAATAAACCAGTTACCTCCCCATCTAAAAAAATTGGATTAAATTAAAAGAAAAAAAGAACTTTTTGTTTCATACGACAATGAAAAAAGTTTTGTCCCCATTCCTGAAGAGATGGGCCTCTAGACTTAGAGTTTTCAGTCCCATTTATCCTAAAGAAAATCTGTAATCTTTTCTGAGTCCAGAAATTAGAAATCAAAACTGATTTGAATAGCCATTATTAGGAAATACTTAAATTCTGCTTGGCTTTTCATACTGCTAAAAGGAGTTATTCTCATTCTTCCCATAGGTTAAACCCAATCTTGCTAAACTTCGCAGAATGGCCCAAGCGTGGCAGCTCTTTAGAAAAAAAGAAGGATGTGATACAAAGCAAAGCCTACAGACATCCATGCCTCCTTGTGAGCCCTCGTGAGAACAGAATTATTGTCTCTAAGGAACCAAAAGGATGCTGACTGTAGGCCTCTAAGTGGAAAGGTGAACAGCAGGCACCGGCAGTCTTGACTGAATGGTTCCAGTGCACCTGCTTAGCATATCTGTCTTCCTTGAGCAGATTGACTTCCTCCAGTCAGGTACCCAGATGGAATTCAAGCCTAAAGACAGTTCATTCACTGGCACCCGTGCACACAAGAAGTTGCCCTATAATACCTATTTTTGTAACTTATTTAAGGATAAAATTTAATGATTAATTGTCTGATTGGTTGGTTGGTTTGTGGGATTTTGGGGGGATGGGATGGGAATTTTTTTGGTTTTGTTTTGAAGTTTTTTTCCAGCCTCATAATTTGCACTGATGTGATTTACCTGATGCTGAACTCCCAGAGATCAAGTCTGCCTTCTTAGACACCCCCACATCCGTGATCGGTCGGCCCCTCCCGTCCCTCCAGCCTCCTTCACCTCACTTTGCTGCTGCTTTACATTCTGCATCTCAGACATTGAGTTTCTGTGCACTCTTTAAAAATGTTCCCTGCATCTTCCACCTGGCCTGCAGTTAGATTATTTTAGGGATAACAACTAATGATAAAGAGAAGCAATGACAGGAATGGGATAGAGAAAATTTAATCCTGTTCCTGTTTTTTTGTGTTTTATTGCCGCCTTAAAAACTCTTGAGGATGCCTTCGTAGCAATGGATTTGGAGGAAGGTTGTGGGAGAAGGGAAGCCAGCAAAGCAAGCATTACCTCAGGCACTCGGGTAGTCTAATCGGGGTCACTAATAAAATTAGATTTGGATTAAAAAAAAAAACTCTTCACACAGGCACAAGTGTACAAGAGGCAGCGGCTGGAGCTGGTGTCCCAGGTGGGCGTGGGCCCTGCAGCTCCAAAACCTCCGCCTGCCTGCGCGGGAGCTGTCAGCTCTATACTGCTCTGTCACAAGCTTGTTGATCATGTGAAAATTCTAGAAAAGGGCCCCTTGACAAGACATCTAAAAACGCTGGAACTGGATTGGTGGTGGCTCCAGCATGTGGATGTAATGAAATTACAGATTCAAGTGGATGAAAGGGGAAGACCGTGGATACCAGGTTTAAAAGATTTGGCTGTGGTTCTGCAATGGCCTCCAGGTGGTTAGCCATTGAATAGGTTAAAGGGAAAATGGTAGTGGAAGCCTTGACATCAAAACCCATACAGTAAAATGACTATACTTCAATAAACAAACAAACAAACAAACAAAACTGGATATAGCCAAGGAACTCTGCCTTCCTCCTGTGCCTGCACTGTTCCCTGCTGGCTAAAGGTGCAGTCAAGGCTTCCCTGGCTGATTACACATGGAAACAAGAACCCAAGAAAGCAGAAGTGAAGAAGAAAGGAACCCTTGGCCAAGCCTCAGTCCGGTAGGTCCTATCAGCTGTTTGCTCCCCCTCCCCCCATGGTAAAAGAACTAGAGATACACACCACATTTGTTGTTCACCTTGTGGCTCTAATGCAAGCACAATACAGTTTAATTGTTCTGAATCCTGTGGTTTCTTTCAGCCCACTTTTATCACCTTAAGCCAGTTCATGTATATTTTAAATTGTGTGTATGACCTCAAAACTGAAATCAGTAATGAAATCTCAAGTTTTTGGTAGTCCATGAAATGCACAAATATCTAATTTCACCTGAATTTGTTTTGGGGAAGATTACCAATAGAGTGTATGATTATTTGATAGAAACAATCATTGTACATAAAACATACTTGCATATGTATAGTAAATAAAAGAATGTAAGAAAAAAATAAAACCCCCTCTTTCAGAGACTGATATTGTTCATATCCCAAACCAGTAATATGGTGAAAGTACTATGAGCTTGTTTTATAAAATTTTTTTAAATTGAAGTTGATTTACAATGTGTTAGTTTCTGGTGTACAGCATAGTGATTCATTTATATATATATATATATATACATATATATATATATATTCTTTTTCAGATTCTTTTTCATTATAAGTTATTACAAGATGTTGAATGTAGTTTCTTATGCTATTCAGTAGGACCTTGTAGTTTATCCATTCTGTATGTAGTAGTTTGTATCTGCTAATCCCAAACTCCTAATTTATCCCTCCCCTCCTTCCCATTGTTGAATTTGTTTTCTATGTCTGTGAGTCTCTTTCTGTTTTGTAAATAAGTTCATTTGTATCATTTTTTTAAGATTCCACATGTAAGTGATATCATATGATATCTGCCTTTCTCTGGCTGATTTACTTCACTTAGTATGATAATAAAAATTTTTTTGTACTTAAAAAGTATCTCTCTTAAAAAGGAAGCCTCCTGAACTGTTGGTGGGAATGTAAATTGGTGCAACCACTATGGAGGACAGTATGGAGGTTGCTTAAAAAACTAAAAATAGACTTCCCATGTGACCCAGCAATCCCATTCCTGGGTTATATCTGGAAAAAAATATAATTCCAAAAGACACATGCACCCCAATGTTCATAGCAGCACTATTTACAATAGCCAAAATATGGAAACAACCTAAATGTCCATTGACAGATGAATGGATAAAGATGTGGTATACATATATAATGGAATATTACTCGGCCAAAAAAAGAGTGAAATAATGCCATTTGCAGCAACATGGATGGACCTAGAGATTATCATATTAAGTGAAGTAAGTCAGAGAAAGACAAGTATCATATGATATTACTTATATGTGGAATCTAAAAAACGATACAAGTTTTATTTACATACCAAAAATAGACTAGTGGACATAGAAAATAAACTATGGTTACCCAAAGGGAAAACAGTTACATACTATTATATATAAAATAGATAAAACAAAAACGACCTACTGTATAGCACAGGGAATTATATTCAATTTCTTGTAATAAGCTATAATGGAAAAGAATATGAAAAAAATACATATGTATGTGTATGTATAGTTGAACCACCAATTTGCCATACACCTGAAACTAACATTGTAAATCAAGTACACTTCCAATAAAAAAATTTGTTAAGTATCTCTCTTTATATGAAAGCAATTTTCATATCAAAAGGCAGCATTTATTCTTTCAATCTAATCAGGTATGTTCTTTGCATTTTTTAGGAGACAAGTGTTATTTGGTCCCTTTCAAATTATATCTTGTTTTTAGTACAGTATGCCTATCTAATGGCCTCATAATTTCATTTGGGACCAGGACTGATCTTTCTGCAAGTGCTTGTTATACCACTCTTAATATGTATCCCTCCCACCTTTTCAGATGACTTGATTTCTGGTTAATTGGCCTCAATAGACGAAAGCCCTACAAAAGAAAAATAAAAGCAAAAAAAAACAGCTGGTAATGTTTATTGCAACTGGGATGTCATACAATGAGAAAGATGTTGCAATGAGAATTTCCACTTTTGTATTTTCCGACCAGCCTGCTCACGCTGGCCTTTGCATCAGATGGAATGATTTTCTTCGTTTTTTAATACAGGAAACAAATTTGTGCTGTGGGAGAAAAAGTTTGTTTGCCAGCAGCCCTGAAGTGAATCTTACAGGAGCAATGAAGTAGTACATTCACTAGCATGTGCCTCACAGAAGGTTCAGGGAAAGCCTTCGTCAGTTTTCAAGGGGATCCTTGTAGAATTACGTAATAGGAGCCCTGAAGAATAGGCACCACTGTCTAAAAGTGGCCTTTATTCTCCTAAATACGTATAAATGGTTTCATAAACTGGAAGATATGACCTTAAAAAGGAAGGTGTTTTCAGGGACTCTGCCTCCAGGCCCAGTGTGGTGCCGTGGCCTCTGGACCTCTGCCTCCACTCTCCAGAGCTACATAGAGGCCAGCTGTCCTGAGAGTTTTACAAATCTTTTTAGGTCAGACCAATTTGGGGGATTTTAAAAAAGTGTTACCTAATAATGAAGTATCAGAAAAGGAAAGTTAAAAAACAATCCCTTAAAGTTGCATCAAAAAAAAAAAACTTAGGACCTGACCAAGGAGGTAAAAGATTTATTTGCTGAGAATTGTAAAACTTTGATAAAGGAAATTAAAGATGATTTAAAGAAATGGGAAGATATCCCATGATCTTGAACTGGAAGAAGTAATATTGTTAAAATGGCCATACTACCCAAAGCAATCTACAGATTTAACGTGATCCATATCAAATTACCCAGGACATTTTTTCACAGAACTAGAACAAATAATCCTAAAACCTAAATGGAATCACAAAAGACTCAGAATTGCCAAAGCAATACTGAAGAAAAAACTAAGCTGGAGACATAACCCTCCCAGGCTTTAGACGATACTACAAAAAGCTACAGTAATCAAAACAGCATAATATTGGCACAAAAACAGACATATGGATCAACAGAACAGAATAGACAGCCCAGAAATAAATCCACACACCTACGGTCAATTAATCTTTGACAAAGGAGCCAAGAATATACAATGGAGAAGACGGTCTCTTCAGCAAGTGGTGTTGGGAAAGCTGGACAGCCGCATGTAAATCAATGAAGTTGGAACACTCCCTCACACAGTACATAAAAATAAACTCAAAATGGCTTAAAGACTTAAACATAAGGAAGGACACCATAAATCTCCCAGAAGAGAACATAGGCAAAACATTCTCTGACATAAATTGTAGCAGTGTCTTCCTAGGTCAGTCTACCCAGGCAATAGAAATAAAAGCAAAAATAAACAAATGGGACCTAATTAAACTTACAAGCTTTTGCACAGCAAAGGAAACCATAATTAAAGCAAAAAAGACAACCTACGGACTGGGAGAAAATATTTGCAAATGACATGACTGACAAAGACTTAACTTGCAGAATATACAAATAGCTCATACAAGTCAATAACAAAAAAAAACAAACAACCTAATCAAAAAATGGGCAGACATTTCTCCACTGAAGACATACAGGTCAGTAGGCACATGAAAAGATGCTCAATATCACTAATTATCAGAGAAATGCAAATCAAAACTACAAAGATATATCACCTCACACCAGTTAGAATGGCCATCATTAAAAAAATCTACAAATAATAAATGCTAGAGAGGATGCGGAGAAAAGGGAACATTCCTACACTGGCGGTGGGAATGTAATTTGGTGCAGCCACTATGGAAAACAGTATGGAGATTCCTTAAAGAAAAGTAGAGTTACCATATGGTGATCCAGCAATCCCACTCCTGTATCTTGGAGGAAACTCCAGTTCAAAAAGATACCTGCACCCCAATGTTCATAGCAGCACTATTTACAATAGCCAAGACATGGAAACAACCTAAATGTCTATCAACAGATGACTGGATAAAGAAGTTGTGGTTTATTTATACAATGGAATACTACTCG
The DNA here is from genome assembly GCF_048564905.1 of Vicugna pacos. Taxonomy (NCBI): domain Eukaryota; kingdom Metazoa; phylum Chordata; class Mammalia; order Artiodactyla; family Camelidae; genus Vicugna; species Vicugna pacos. The sequence goes on along the minus strand of NC_132992.1, from coordinate 71,546,780 downwards.
ACCATAAAAAATAATCAGATAATGCCATTTGCAGCAACATGGATGGACCTAGAGATTATCATATTAAATGAAGTAAGTCAGACAGAAAAAGACATCATATGGTATCACTTATATGGGGAATCCAAAAAAATGACACAAATGAACTTATTTACAAAACAGAAAGAGGCTCAGACATAGAAAATAAACTTATGGTTGCCAAAGAGGAAAAGGGTGGGGGAGGGATAAATTAGGAGTTTGGGATTAGCAGATACAAACTACTATGTACAGGATAGATAAACTACAAGGACCTACTGTATAGCACAGGGAACCATATTCAATATCTCGTAACAACCTATAATGAAAAAGAATAACACAATATTATAAATCAACTATACTTCAATTTAAAAAAAAGTGTTATGATACCTCTTCTATTAAGATGATGGGGTGTGATTTCACAAGGTTTTGCTATAATCCCAAACCCCTGTGTCTCAGAGCAGAGGATTAGGAAAAGTTCTTCAAAAATCGTGTAACCAATCTTCCTGGCCATCCTGATTTTAGCAATGCAAGATAGAATTATCCTATCTTCCCCACCCACCCTGAGAATTATCCTATCTTAATAATTTATAAACTCAGTAGCATGCATCAGCCTAAAACCAACCAGTTAGCCACAAATATCTAACATTACTTTTATTACCTGTTAGGATTTTGTTTTGTTCTGTTTTGTTTTTTAACTCAGGTGCCATAAGAGAAAAGACAGATTTAGTTTTTCAACACTTGATGGTAATCATTAACACTTATGTGGTGTTTTAAAGTTTACAAATAATTTTTCCTACCATATTTGAATTTCTTGGCAACCCATGAGGAGATATTCTTATATATTTTCCCTGTTTTACAAAGTGGGAAACTAAGGCTGAAAAATATTAAGAGACTTGTCTAAGATCACACAGCTATGAAGTAAAGCAGAGAGTGGTATCCAAGTTTTCTGGCTGCAAGAACAAGAATAATAATTACCATTTATTGAGGGCATTATACATCAAATGCTTTGTATATACATTATTTCTAAGCCTTACAACAGTTCTCTTAGGAAGCTAGTAGCTCTCTTGCAATGAGACTACTAAGCCTCAGAGATGTTAACTGGTTTGCTAAGAGCCAGAATTCAGACCCAGGCCTGTGTGACTTCACATTGCACCCTCCTTCCCGTTACTACCCTACACTGCTGTATATATTTTTAATTTATTACAGATTTACCCATTTGTAAACTCAGTTGCTTAACTTTCTTTGATTCTGGTTGGTAGAGGCTTCGTTAACTTCAGAGTGTAACTTGAGAGATGAGATGTGCAATGAAGCCATTCTTGAGAATTCCTTTAACAGTAACATTTCTCAGAACTTTATTGAGAAATAAAGGTGCATACCTTCAAAGAGCTTAGCTTCAGTTGGGGAGAGATATAAGGAAACTGATGATAGATTCTGGTAACTTCCTCTAGGTTAGAGATCATTGAGTTACAGCTAAGTCTTTATTACTGAAATAAAAGAAGGTAATTCTACTATCAGAATTAAGACTATAGATGCAATAGGAGCTAGGATCAGAAAAGCTTAAGGCAAAACAGAGTGTAGGCCAGAAGGAAAGGAGAGGCCGGGGAGGGGACTAGGGCAAGGTCCAGGTCCTAGCCGTGGATCTGGTACTCCATGAGTAGCTGAGAATGGAGAGGGTCTAGCAATCAGACATCAGAGCAAGGCAGAAGTCAGACAGAAGTGAACAGCTGGGATCTGGGCCTAACAGTGAAAAGAACAAGGCATCGAAAACAAGCAGAGTAGGAGAGGGCCTGAGGCCAATATGTAGGGGCTGAGGGAGCCAAGTCAAGTGAGAACAGACAGCCTATCAGTCCCCAGACAGCAATGACAACCAGGCTCAGCCGAAGCTTCAGGTGGGAGCCAGTGACTGCACACCTGAAAGGAGGGAGGGGCAGTTTCCGGCACAAAGAACCTGACTCTCTTGCCCTGTTTTCCACTGAAGTGCACCTCATTCCTTCAAAACCCTTTCCAAAAGCTGGCTACCAATGAGAACTGACTGGTGTGTGTGCCACTGAATACCGTGCCTATTTTCACCCCTTCACCGCCGAAGTGGCTCCTCAACAGTGAGATGGCAAAAAGGTGGGCTCAGAAGACAAAAGAAGGAGGCCTGGGAAACCAAAAATCTGGATAATCTGCACCAAATAAACCCTTCCTTCCTTCTATGCCTCCATTTATTCATTTATTATCACTCAGTAACACTGAGTGAGTCCTTTCTAAACGTATTGCAGCAGAAATTGTAGGAGGATGTAAAGAAAAAAGAAGTTATCCTGTGGCTTAGGATTTTTCAAGCCCTTGGATCATTTTCACCCCATGCCCATGTGTCACAGAGCACTCAGTATTACCCAGACACACACGATAAAGTTCAGGCAACTCGATCAAAGCCTGTGGGAATCTGAGTGTCTTACACGTTGGAATCTATCGAGCCACTAAGCTACCACGACTCAAGTAGTGGTGTGAAGAAGCAAGATTCGGCCGGATTTTATCTGTACAACTTGCCTGACTAAACAACTTGCTCTTATTTACTTCAAAAGCAAGGTGCGTCCAATCATGCTTTAAAAAAAAAGTTTTTAATGTAGTTTAGAGTTAGCTACTGCTATTAGCTATTAGTTTATCATTACTTAAGTACTTCATCACCTCTCTTTTATGGTAGTTAATTGTAGAATTTTACATATAAATTATGGATCTTGGGAATCTCATCAAGTTTTTAAGTAGCTTCCTTCTCGAGGCAGGCCTTAATTCTAAATGTCACTAGTCTTGCCTGTAAAAACACCACTGAAAGGCTCCTCCTCCTAAGCACAGTATTTAATATAAACATCAGGCGAGCAGTTCAAGTGTGGTTAGGCTTCAAGGCAGCCCTCCGTTACGCGTTAAGACTGAAAGCTTAGATTATAGCTCTTTATTAATGGTAATTGGTTAGCCATTGCACAGCTGTTTGATGGATGAAAGAATAATTCAAAGCAAAGTAGGCCAGATATAAAAACACTTCCAAATCACATTTCAAAATACCTCCTTTGTGTTAACTAGGTGTGTGTCTGCAGAGGGAGTTTTTGGGAGAACAGGTGGAAGGTATGTGGTCTTTACAGTAATCACATCACCATCTGGTACTATCTTACAGCAAAACAGTTCTGATGTACTGAGTTCTACGTATGTGGTGTTACAGAGTCATGGCGCTCCACGGTGGAACGGTGTGACAGGCAGCCTTCATTTTTTTTTTTTAAGAAAGAAATGGAAAATTTTATTCAAGCCAAATTTGAGGATTATAACACAGGAAGAGCATTTCAGAAAGCTCTGAGAACTGTTCCACCAGTTAGGAATCAAGACAATTACATGACACAGCTATAGGACACAAAGGGCCGTTCATCAAATGATGTATAATTGACAGTTTACATAATCCAGATCTAAGCATCATCCTGGCAGGTCATGTGACCCCTTACAAGATCAAGAAGGAATGTTATCTTTTAAAGAGTTGTCTTGCTGATGTTAGGAGAATGTTGCTCTTGTTGAGCAGGTGTCCTTGCTGATGGGGGAGTAGGTTTTGAAGCACATCTGTGAAACTTGTGATCTTAGGAGTACCAGGACTTCTTTCTCTGAGGTATCACTTTACACTTAAGTTTTTCTTGGTAGACTATTTTTCAGAGACTTCTCTTATGAGGCTAAATTAGGAATTCCTGTTCCTTATTTGAGTTCCAAGAACTGTGCCTTTCCTGCCCTCCGTCCAAACTCAAAGATATAAACCGTGGGAAAAAGTGTCTTTACAAACTGTATTGAGTAAGTGATCTAACTTGGTTTATTTAGCATATTCAGCAAGACTTTCATATCCATGGAATCCTCTTTTAATTCTCTCCAAGCTACAACAGTTTTTTTAATGAGCTTCTGGGTTCTCCTGCAAAGGCAGGGGTGGGAGGCAACCCAAAGGCTGATAGGTAGTAAATTGACACAAACTCCTCAGCTTCTCCCTGATCAGATCAGGTTCTTCCTTTCCAATATTTACTCCTCCTCAAATAGGAAAAGGGAGAGAGGGAAATAGAAAAACGAGGCATATAAATAGAAAAACTAGGCATTTGTGGGATTTACTTGATTGAGGTCCTAAAGATTCTAAAGAATATGCATTTGTGCAGTTCTGTTTTAGACACTGTGAGTTGACCAGAGAAAGAGCCTCTGCTCTCGTAACCTTCGTCCATCTCAGTTAAGCCTGGGAAGGATGTTGATACTAATTTTAAACCCAGAGA